>NC_092338.1:28912500-29605000 GCF_046630445.1 Rutidosis leptorrhynchoides | reverse complement strand
AAACGCGTCTTATTGCATTGATTGCATAGATAGTGTATAGACAAAATTCATATCTTGGCATATCTATTACAGTAAACTTTGACTGCCATCTTCCCAAAATTTCTCCGTAATTTACTGGATTTTGGTATTATATATACATATGTAAATTATGTATTGAAGAGTACCAATCAAATTCTATAATCTATTTCATATCAAAAATTATCTCTCTAATTATACAAGATGGATCCCGTATCTAGTTCAAATTCCTTAAATTCCGACAGCTATTCCGATATGGATATTCACCTGAACTCTGAAGAAAGTGTAACCGGAATGGATCAAACAATCAGCCATCACCTATTCTGGATGAATTGGGGATGGGTTCATAGCCTACTTAATCATTGAAGACAAGAAGAAGGTGATCCCTTCCATCCACCACATTCACCTCTTGGCGAAGAACCTGAAGCACTTACCGACGAACCTATTCGTAATACTATTTTCTCTCTCATTTCCATAGTATCTCATTATGATTATATACTATCCCATATTATAAATCTTATTTATCCGATCGTCCGAACCACCGATCATCCCGGTATAATAGAAGAAGTCAACAAGCTTCGTGCTCGGGTAGTAGCTTTGGAGAATATGGTGCAAGGGTTACGAACACCAGCAGCAGCACCCACAGCATAACCGGTACCACCATCATCCACACCAACAGGATCATTACCACCACCAACAACCACATCCGCATCACACGCCTCAACATCACAATTTGTACTTCGGATATCAACATCATACGCACCATAGGTACCAAGAAGTACCAGCAACGACAAACGATGAAGTATGGATTCATAACTTCATCGGAGAAACATTCTACGGTGATTATGTAATTTCTAAAGTTTAGAGATTATCTATTCTAGCCTTAACCCTAAATCGGATAGAGTAGAAACCCTTATTTGAATGGTGTAAGATACAAGCTAGACTTGTTTTACTAACAGCATCAACAGTACCCTTAGCCTCACCAGCACAGGCAGTGCTGTCAACATCGTCAGAATCAGCAGCACCTCTAACATCACAAGCTCCGTCAGTTCAAGAAAGCACCGTGAACATCATTACGAGTCAACAACGAGTATATTGTATCAATGAGTTATGAAGTAATAACTCAATTCATCTAAAGAATTTATATGTATATCTTATATATATAAATTTTAAAACCATCATGAATCTTTTCGTACTAAGCTATTACGTGTGAATTTTAAGGGGTAGATACTACTCGGTTAATTCATATTACTAATATGCTATGATGTACATCCTTTATTAACAACTTAACCATCGTTAACTACAAATATCTGTTTCAACTCAATGAATTCCATTTCATAATGAACTTGGTGTATTAATCAATTACATGTTTAATTTTACACTTTTATCTTCGATGTACTCGAAACTTTCTAGAAAACATCATTTATATCTTATGAAGTTCATAAGAATTCCACGAGCATCAACATCCTTCACCGAGGAATAAGAATAAATAATGAAGTATTGATTTCATTAGTGAAATACTCCGCAAAGATTATGTAATCCTTAATGTTTTAGAGATTATTCATTCAATTCAAAAATCAAATGAGCTTAATATGATATTAACTCATCAAATCTGTATTACATCTGAAGAAAATATACATACATATATTTTCATAAAGACGGTAATAAAAAAATTCTTTTGTACAAAGTATTAATTGTGAAATCTTTAACGGGTAGGTAATACTCGGGAAATATATAAGTTCACAATTAATATGTTATACTGTACATTCTTCAACTTTGATTCAAAAATTATTAACTATGCTCACAGCGATATACAATCGCTTCCATACAAATTCAATTACATATTCTGATTTTTAAAAATCAGAATCCAAGCCAAGATTTAACAGAAAACATCACTCTTAGATTCTTACATCTTTCAAATGCTATACTTTGACTTCAAAACTGTGCTAGAACATCACTTCTATTCATAAACCCGGAAAAAAAAGAAAAAAAAAGAAAAAAAATTTGTATCGTTCAAAATTCTAGAACATCATATGTATCTTGACAATTACAATCTTCATGCAAACCCTTCAAACTTTTGAAAACACCTCGGATTGATAACCAACGATTCGGTTATGATAACTATGAATGCTGATGAAGCAGCAAAAACTGTAAACGACCTTAACAGCCAAAAGTTTGATGTTAAAGAATAGTGTGTTGGCAAAGCTCAGAAAAAGAGAAGGTTTGGAACTGGAAAACGGATTGAGCAAAGTATGAAGGAGGCTGTGGATAAATCACAAAGACTAAACCTGCCTTCAAAGAATCCAAATTATTCAGTATCTGCTGAAGCCATTAACGAATACCTTGCTTCCGAATCTAAACCCTTGCGGACAATATTCTTCATCATCCTCTGATATTAGAAATTCTAAGATATCATCGTATCTTTCATTATAAATATCCTCCATATTTCTGGAGATAATTCCATAATCATTCTTATCGAAAATCAATTTTCTCCTTGCGATATCTGTGTAACATCATAAAAGAAACTATTTTAGTTTTTAAATTCTGAAACCTTCGAGTTTAAAATATGAATATTTTTGAAGTGGTGTTGGGAACTGAAGCATGAGTTAGTATAATATAATGACACTTGATCAACGTGATTATATTACAGTAAGTCATGCTGAGTTTCTAATGGAACGTGATAAAGGTTTACAGATCATACCCTCATTATAAACCATGTTACATAACTCTTTCATTCTATTTAACCTCTAAACTATCAAGAAAATATTTTCTTAACGATTCGGTCTTTTTCGAGGTATTCTGGTAAGTTGACAAGTCAGATTGTGCTATTATCGTTTTTTTAGAACATTAATTATGTTTATTCCGAAATTCATACCTACGAATTCTGGACCATTATTCGCTTGATTTAAAGTCGGGAAGATAAAACAAAAGCATGAAGCTTCAAAATATCAATGGGAGTATATATAAATCATAGTAAATTGGAGAGAGTATTAACTGTGGATGTCAATGATTATGGAAAGACAGAAGCAGAGACATCGAAATATAAGGGAAGATATAAAACCCAATAACCACCCAGAAATTACAAACCGTGTATATCAATGCGTATAGCAATATAAAGACACGGGAGAATGAAAAACACTATAACCCCAAGGTAATGGTAGAAGAAAATAACTTCCTCCGATGGTAGATGAAAAAGAAGAATGACATATATGAAAGTTAGGAGTATATCAAGAATCAGAACTGGATGAAGCATTTTTACAATCTTTTGAAAATAGGAAATGAGGAAGAAGATGTAAGAGTGATGAAAATAATGAAACGGAAGAGGTCAATTTATAGCGAAATATCAAACATAGCAATCGAGGCAAATTACGCATTTAATCAAAAGAAATCTTAATTTCCTTAAATTTCGAAGAATCAAATCTTATTTAGATTATGAAGATTTTGTATTCCTTAAATTACGGAAATCAATCGTTAATACGTCAAGAGTTAAGACGAATCTCTATTCTTCATTTCACTCTTTTACGATAACTTCTCTCATACGCTTCGAATAATCGGATTGTTTTATCCATATTATTCAACGGTGATAAAACTCTATTTATCAACACATATATGGCATGAAAACATTTTTATTGTTAGTCATGACAACCTCACTCAAATTTCGGGACGAAATTTCTTTAACGGGTAGGTACTGTGATGACCCGGAAAGTTCTGACAAAATTTAAACTTAATCTTTGTATGAGTAACATTTTCGACACGATAAACAAAGTCTGTAAAACTGAATCTCAAAATTTTTGATCTATTTTCATATATTCAAATACCTTTCGGTTGTTCTCGACGATTCGCGAACAATTATATGTATATAGATACATATATATATATACTATAACTTGAAAACGTAACAATGTATTAAATTTTTTTGATACCGTACATTAAACTTATTGGTTTAAATATTTATTTGAATATATATGATAAGTTGGAATATTAATTGTATGAATAACTTACGACGTATATTTAAAACGTGTTTATGAATGTTGAAAATATATATTAACTTGGTCATAAAACGATTTGTTATTATATATATATATATTAACAAATAGCGAGACAATGATTTATAGAAGTAAATGACCAAAACACTCGAAAGTTTAAGATACACTTTGAATGATATAGTTTATTGATAATTTAAGACTATATTTTGACAAAAGTACGAGTCACAAAACGTAAATTACGAGTTTTCTAAGCGTACGAAATTGCGTTCGAGAAATCGGAACCGGGACATAAGTCGAGTGACAACGTACGAGTCATCGGAACGAAAATTACAAGTCAACTATGCACATGAATTTAATATAATATATAATTAATTATTTAAATTATATATATTATATTTAATTATGTCGACAAACAAGAAAACAAAAAATATGTGAGCTGGATCTGACGGCCATGCGATCGCATGAGAAATAGGCATAAAACCCATGCGATCGCATGAGCATCAGAGTCAGGAATTATGGCTATAAATACCAGGTTTCTTGCGCATGTTTTTTTTACACATATTACTCCTAAGTATTTATTTATTATTATTATTATTATTATTATTATTATTATTATTATTATTATTATTATTATTATTATTATTATTATTATTATTTTTATTATTATTATTATCATATTATTAAGATTATTATTATTATTAATGTTAATATTTTTAGTAATATTATACATAAAATATTACGACGAGGTCATGAGCGTGTCACTTTCAAAACAAGCTTCAAACGGGATAGAACTAAGGAAATTATAGGTTATAGCTATGGAGGTTATGGGTAATGTTCATGGGTATTGTTCGCAAGTCAAGCCTAGTATTTATTATCTCTGTTGCGTCTACGTACTTTCCTGCAATATTGAATCTCAATATTGATACGTGAGCATTCATATCTTATCTTTTATATATTAATAGTGTATACATGTCTAGTGCTCGAGTATATATTTATACATGCTTGTATGCTAAATTTCGTCGTTAAACAGTTTATAATGAATCACGAATTAAATACATATATAGTACTGGTAAAAGGTATATGATATACATGTTTTCGGAAAGCTGGCGAAAAATCAATAACTTTTCATTTAGAAATCGAGTAATTTCGATGAACGAATCAAAAGATATGGTCAACTGAATTATAATTGACGTTAATTGGAATTGCTTTTGAATCTGCAATTAATATTTAAAAAACCTGTTTATGAGATTGATAAAATACTACTAGCCAAGTAAATGAACCCTTATATAAGGCACGTCTCGTTTTGTTGAACAATTGTCAAAATTGACTTTTTGAAATGACTTTTGATAACTTTTGTATGTCGATCTCAAGCATTAGGATTGTGATACACTATAACCTAACCTAGTTTATTAGACATGTATTGACCAACATATGTTCTCTAGGTTGAGATCTACGGTTAATCTTGCATTCCGAGTTACGGTTACTTTTTGATGAATGACCTTATGTGCTGCTAAAGTGAGTTTCATTTGCTCCCTTTTTAATTGCTTTTGCAATCTATATTTTTGGGCTGAGAATACATGCACTTTATTTTAAACGCAATGGATACAAGTACATACTAAATTCTACACCGAGTTTGAACCGAAAATACCTTAGCTTTGGTAACTAGTAACTGCCAGTTATAAGAACTGGTGGGCGCGAGTAGTAGTATATGGATCCATAGGGCTTGATATCCCCGTCTGAGCTAGAGCACTAGCCTTTTAACGGACGTATGCTATTTGAGAAGCGTACACGTTGGTTTGCGTGTATTATTAAGATGATTATACAAAGGGTATAAATTATATATACGTTAAGTTTAGTTACCAGGGTGCTCAATTTCGTAGAATATTTTGATAAACGTTTCGGATGAAACAACTGAAATCTTGTGATCCACCTTTATATACAGATTATGCGAAACACTAAAACTATGAACTCACCAACCTTTGTGTTGACACTTGTTAGCATGTTTATTCTCAGGTTCCCTAGAAGTCTTTCGCTGTTTGCTTATATGTTAGACAAGCTATGTGCATGGAGTCTTACATGTCATATTTATCAAGGAAACGTTGCATTCACCAAATCATCACCATGTATCTTATTTTGACTACATTGTCAACGGAATTACTATTGTAAACTATTATTTACGGTGATTGTCTATATGTAGAAATCATCAGATGTCGAAAACCTTTGATTTAAATATTCATTTATGGTGTGCCTTTTCAAAAGAATGCAATGTTTACAAAACGTATCATATAGAGGTCAAATACCTCGCAATGAAATCGATGAATGATGTGTTCGTCCATATGGATTTGGAGCGATCGTCACAGATGATCACTTAACAAGATTGGAAGTAAGCTAGAAACTTGGAAGTATTCTTGATTTTATGAAACTAGAACTTATAGAATTTATGAAGAACACTTAGAACTTGAAGATAGAACTTTAGAGAGATCAATTAGATGAAGAAAATTGTAGAATGAAAGTGTTTGTAGGTGTTTTTGGTCGTTGGTATATGGATTAGATATAAAGGATGTGTAATTTTGTTTACATGTAAATAAGTCATGAATGATTACTAATGTTTTTGTAATTTTATGAGATATTTCATGCTAGTTGCCAAATGATGGTTCCCACATGTGTTAGGTGACTCACATGGGCTGCTAAGAGCTGATCATTGGAGTGTATATACTAATAGTACATACATCTAAAAGCTGTGTTTTGTACGAGTACGAATACGGGTGCATACGAGTAGAATTGTTGATGAAACTGAACGAGGATGTAACTGTAAGCATTTTTGTTAAGTAGAAGTATTTTGATAAGTGTTTTGAAGTCTTTCAAAAGTGTATTAATACATATTAAAACACTACATGTATATACATTTTAACTGAGTCGTTAAATCATCGTTAGTCGTTACATGTAAATGTTGTTTTGAAACCTTTAAGTTAACGATCTTGTTAAATATTGTTAACCCATTATTTATTATATCTAAAGAGATGTTAAATTATTACATTATCATGATATTATGATATATTAATATATTTTAGTATGATATATATACAGTTAAATGTTGTTACAACTATAATCGTTACATATATGTCTCGTTTCGAAATCATTAAGTTAGTAGTCTTGTCTTTACATATGTAGTTCATTGTTAATACACTTAATGACATGTTTACTTATCATTTATCATGATTAAACATAGTGTATCAATATCTTAATATGATTCATATGTATTTAGTAAGACGTTGTTATAACGATAATCGTTATATATATCGTTTCGAGTTTCTTAATTCAATAAACTCAATTTTATGTATATAACTCATTATTAAAATACCTAATGAGATACTTACTTATCATAATATCATGTTAACTATATATATAATCATATATATGTCATCATATAGTTTTTACAAGTTTTAACGTTCGTGAATCACCGGTCAACTTGGGTGGTCAATTGTCTACATGAAACTCATTTCAAATAATCAAGTCTTAACAAGTTTGATTGCTTAACATGTTGGAAACATTTAATCATGCAAATATAGTTTTCAATTAATATATAATCATGAAAAAGTTTGGGTCACTACATTAAGCACACATAACTACTTACCTTGTATCCCAGGGTTGATCAGGTCCTAATACTAGGTTATAGCCACGTGAATAAGCGGAAAGGGTGATCCGTAAATTAAACTTCTAAACCGTCAGGGTTTCAGCATAACAGTATGATAAGTTTCAGATAAAGTATTCAACATATAATAAACATTTGTAACAGATAGATAATCATGCAAGATGAAAGCAACTTAAGATAATAGGATAACTTCATTAAATTAAGGAAAGCGTTCACCGTTTAGAGAAGAGATCTGGACCATTACAAGTACTGACATCCTCTAGACCACTCCTATTACAATCTTCGGCGTTCGCCTCCGGGTACTTAATTTCCCGCTCGGAGGTGAGAAGGCCTTGAAAGCTCTAGTGAGAGAAAGTGTATTGTAGTGAGAGAGTGAAGAGAGGTGTGTGGAAATTGGAAGACAAAAAGCCTTTAAATAGACACAAAATTTTCCTGCAAATGGCTGGCAAGTCGTTTGGCAGGCCGTTTGGCAGGCCGTTTTTGGAGGCCGTTTGCTAAGGCAAGCCGTTTATCGAGCCCGTTTGCTCTAACCGTTTGGCAGGCTGTTTGCCATACTGGCAGGCCATTTGGCAAGCCGTATGGCAAGCCGTTTGCTAGCCTAGTCAGCCTGATTTCACTGGATCGTAACTTAATTTCTTGTCTTTCACCGTTTTCGCTCTAGAATCTTCATTTTAGCTCCGTTTCTCTTGATTCTTTTTGCATTGTCTTTGTAATTACTTTATCTACAAATTTAACCGAAAAAGCGATTATTTTGCCGACAAATTTTTGAACTTTATGCTTTTTGGGATTCAATATCGGGGTTAAAAACATGACTTTTTAGCCGATATCAAATATCCCACACTTAGTTTTTGCTTGTCCTCAAGCAAACTTCCGAACTTTAAACAGCGAGGACTTTTATTCGTAGTGATCGGGTTATCTTTGTTCCGTAAGATGGAAGAGCGAAAACTTAGTTTTATTCTTTTTGCTATTCTTAAACCTTTTTCCGCAAGCATGAGAGAAGGTTACATAACTGAGGCTATCTCACTCGGGTAACTCATTTCACTAAAGTGTTTTAGGGTGTCCTATAGTTCTAAGAAATGAAGTCACTCTTAGCCAGTCATGCTTACACTCTTCGTCATAGGCTTGTTCAAGACTCAAATCTCCATCACTTATTTTAGAGAATTTTCAGTTATCGACTCAGCTTGGATTGTGAAGAGATGGGGATTTGGAGGTTTCTAGGGTGTGAAGGATTTTGATAGATAGGAGTTTCTTTTGAAAGATCGATTTTAGCGATCCTTTCAGCTTTTTGTCAGGAATTTTATGGTAAGCGTCCTTCTTTTTTACTGCTAGGAGTTTCTTTTCTCGAATCTTTTCTGGTTCTGCTCCCTTTCTCATAACCTTTATTCAATTTTTTTTAGCAAGCATCTTTTGCTTCTTTCTTCGAGGTCTCCTTTTGACGGTTTCTTTGATAGTTTAGCTTTGGTGCTCGCGTTTTCTGAAGCGGTTTTATAGAGGTTTTCCTGATAGAAATGATTTTCATCGGGATTTATTTCTTTATTTATGAAGCGGATAGAATAGATAAGTAGAGGTGAATGGATTTTTGTGGAATGAAGATGGAAACGAAGGTGTGTAGTGGGGGTTGTTTTTGTCTTCACAAATAGCGGAGGTTCTAACTTAATCATCCTCGTCAAAATGTGTGATTCCGAAATGTAGATCAAGAGCAAGTTCTGATTCGGAGATGTTAACATCGGCGCTCTCAACGGAAGTATAGTGAAGCACTAAAAATGAGTGCTTATAAAGCCTTATTTGGGGGTGTCTCACAACAATTTTAGCAGGTCGAATTGCGCCTTTCATTATGCAATGCTCTTTTGGAATACTTGGTTTGATTTTCGCAAAAAAGTTTTAACCTCGTTTTACTCTTTGGTCTTATTTTGTAGCAAAAACTTTTGATCTTTTATAGAATTTTATAATCCTTAGTGTTTTATAATTCGGAAAGTTTTAAATTTTTGTGAAAAATTTAGTTTTTCAACACTTGTGAAATGTCCCGTTCATATCGATTATAAACGTTCCATATTAATTGATTTCGTTGCGAGGTTTTGACCTCTATATGAGACATTTTTCAAAGACTGCATTCGATTTTAAAACAAAAACACAACCTTTATTTTATCGATAAAGGTTTAAAAATATTACGACGATTATCAAATAATGATAATCTAAAATATAGCGTTTTCACACGATTATTACATAATGGTTTACAATAATATTACACATCAATTTAAGTCTTCGAATGCAGTTTTTAAACAATATTATACAAGCATGCTGACTCCAACTCTTGTCCAAAAATTAGCATGTAACAGCAGAAGCTCTTAATAATCACCTGAGAATAAACATGCTTTAAACGTCAACAAAAAATGTTGGTGAGTTATAGGTTTAACCTATATATTTATCAAATTATAATAATAGACCACAAGATTTTCATTTTCATTTTTCAATAACATGCAATCTGCATAAAAATAATTCATATGGTGAACACCTGGTAACCGACATTAACAAGATACATATAGAATATCCCCATCATTCCGGGGCATCCTTCGGACATGATAAATTCGAAGTACTAAAGCATCTGCTACAATGGATGGGGTTTGTTGGGTCCCATAGATCTATCTTTAGGATTCGCGTCAATTAGTAGACTGGTTTACTAATTCTTAGGCTACCAAGCAAAACGGGGCATATTCGGCTTCGATCATTCAACCATAGAAAGTAGTTTCACCTACTTGTGTCTATTTTGTAAAACATTTATAAATCTGCATGTATTCTCATCCCAAAAATATTAGATTTTTAAAAGTGGACTATAACTCACTTTCACAGATTTTTACTTCGTCGGGAAGTAAGACTTGGCCACGGGTTTATTCACGAACCTATAACAAACGTATACATATATATCAAAGTATGATCGAAATATATTCACAACATTTTTTTATTACGTTTTAACGATTTAAGTTTGTTAAGTTAGCAGTTCAACGTTAGTAATCCACAACTAGTTGTCCATAGTTAGATGTACAGAAATAAATCAATATATATTATCTCGAATCAATCCACGACCCAGTGTATACAAGTCTCAGGCTAGATCACAACTCAAAGTATATATATTATTTTGGAATCAACCTCAACCCTGTATAGCTAACTCGAGCATTACTGCATATAGAGTGTCTATGGTTGTTCCCAAATAATATATATAGATGGGTCGATATGATATGTAAAAACATTGTATACGTGTCTATGGTATCCCAAGATTACATAATATATGTTAGAATACATGTATAATACAATATAAGTTAGTTAAGTTATGATGTGTATAGATTTGTTACAAATTTCACGCAGCTACAACAAGCAAAATTATACAATCTTGTTTTACCCATAACTTCTTCGTTACAAATCCGTTTTGAGTGAATCAAGTTGCTATGGTTTCATAATGAACTGAAATTTATGAAACTAAATATAAAAAGTATAAGTTTATAGTCAGAAATACAGGTTACAAGTTATTTTTTAAAGAGGTAGTCATTTCCGTCGAAAGAACGACATCTTGATGACCATTTTGAAAAACATAACTCAACTTTGTGTTTAACCATGATTTTTGGATATAGTATCATGTTCATATGAAATATTATTTTTCCAGAAAACAAACTTCCAATTCAAAGATTAAGATAGTTTTTATTTTTTTAACCCAAAACAGCCCCCGGTTTCACTACGACGGCGTATGTCCGGTTTTACGGTGTTTTTCGTGTTTTCAGGTTTTAAATCATTAAGTTAGCATATCATATAGATATAGAACATGTGTTTAGTTGATTTTAAAAGTTAAGTTAGAAGGATTAACTTTGTTTGCGAACAAGTTTAGAATTAACTAAACTATGTTCTAGTGATTACATGTTCAAATCTTCGAATAAGATAGTTTTATATATATGAATCGAATGATGTTATGAACATCATTACTACATCAAGTTTAGTAGGTAAACCTACTAAAAGTGACAAAAAATGATCTAGCTTCAAAGGATCTTGGATGGCTTGAAAGTTCTTGAAGTAGAATCATGACATGAAAACAAGTTCAAGTAAGATTATCACTCGAATTAAGATTGTTATAGTTATAGAAATTGAATGAAAGTTTGAATATGAGTATTACCTTGATTTAGAAATATAACCTACTGTAAATAAAAAAGATTTCTTAAGATTGGATGATCACTTGAAATGGATTTGCAAGATTGGAAGTAAGATAGTAAGCTTGAAAGTATTTGTGAAGTATTCTTGATGTGTTCTTGAATGATGATGTTTCTTGATTGTAATTGAAGTAGATTGACCTAGATGATTAATATTACTGAAGTATAGACGTTCTTAAGCTTAGAGAGAGTTAAGATGGAGAGAATTTGGATTAGAAAATCAAAGAAATGTGATGTGTGTGTTGTTTGAAAAAAATGCCTAATGCTTAGTCAATATAAGGTTACTAGTTTTTGTTTTCATGCTCATAAGTCATGCTAGTTGTCAAATTATGGTTCTCACATGTCTTGGTGACTCACAAGGGCTGCTATGAGCTAATCATTGGAGTGTATATACCAATAGTAAATACATCTAGAAGTTATGTATTGTACGACTACGAATACGGGTGTATACGAGTAGAATTGTTGATGAAAATGAATGAGAATGCAATTGTAAGCATTTTTTATAAGTAGAAGTACTTTCATATGTGTCTTGAAGTCTTTCAAAAGTGTATGAATACATCTTAAAATACTACATGTATATACATTTTAACTGATTCGTTAAGTCATCGTTAGTCATTACATGTAAGTGTTGTTTTGAAACATTTAAGTCAACGATCTCATTTAATGTAGTTAACCCATTGTTTATTATATCTAATGAGATGTTAAATTATTACATTATCATGATATTATGATGTATGAATATATATTAATATGATATATATACATTAAAATGTCGTTACAACGATTATCGTTACATATATGCCTCGTTTCGAAATTCTTAAGTTAGTAGTCTTGTTTTACATATGTAGTTAATTGTTAACATACATAATGATATATATAATTATCATTTTATCATGTTAAATATAGTGTAACAATACCTTAATATGATACATATGTATTTAGTAAGGCGTTGTTATAATGATAATCGTTATATATATCGTTTCGAGTTTCTTAACTTAGTAATCTCATTTTTTATGTATATAACTCATTGTTAATATACCTAGTGAGATACTTACTTATCATAATATCATGTTAACTATATATATATATATATATATATATATATATATATATATATATATATATATATATATATATATATATATATATATATATATATATATATATATATCCATATATATATATATATATCATCATATAGTTTTTACAAGTTTTAACGTTCGCGAATTGCCGGTCAACTCGGGTGGTCAATTGTCTACATGAAACTCATTTCAAATAATCAAGTCTTAACAAGTTTGATTGCTTAATATGTTGGAAACATTTAATCATGTAAATATAGTTTTCATTTAATATATATAAACATGGAAAAGTTCGGGTCACTACAACTTGAGGATTCTACAAGAATCGTTATGTGCAACATTTGCTATCCCACACTTTAAAATAACATTGTCCTCAATGTTAAGGATACGATGTATCCCACACTTTAGGGTTTAAAAGAGTTGTTATGCTATTAAAAGTTTATGTTGGTGGGGCTGCCAATCCCACACTTAGTTTTTAAAGTGGTATAGTAGTTTGCGTATATTCTTATTTGAAAAAGTGGTGAAGACATAGTACTCCCTTATGGTTGCAAAGCGTGCAATCGGATGGCGTGCCAACTATGGGTTCTTCAATTCTTGTGCCGGCGTCATCCTCGTTCAATTCGTCCTTGCTCCAATTCGTGCTTCCATCTCGTATGGTCTCGATCGTCATTTGTTAGTGACGTTTTATTCATGCAATTGTTATTCTAAATACCATACATACTAAAAACATAAAGTAGTTATGCCCTAAATCGAGCGTAAAAAGTAATAGAGTATCATAAGTGATTATTCAAATATTCCAGAAATAAATACAGTCATGGCTGAGGTGGAGGTTAGGGTAAGGAATATGATACGCTGGTGCGGGGCTGTCTCGCTGGTCGAAGGGCTGATTGCTCTTCATCAGTCATCTCCTCATCTGTAGCGAATTATTGTGCCAATTCCGCCATGTTCATCCTAGAAGATACCCTGAACTGAATCTCATCTGACCGTGCGATCAGTCCTATAAGCGATGATGTACTCGTATGAATCATAGGCCCCGTACGCCAATTCTGCCATTCTTGCAAATAACTTCCCAAATGTGGGTTCATACCCATATTGTCTATACCCTACGTGACTCCTTCAGTCATATAGTGGCTTGCAGCCTGATCCCATACGAAAGCCTGAGCATCGGCGAATGTATCTCTGTGAGTGTGCAAATGGGAGGTGTCAAACAGGTTGTCGACGAAACCTGCGGCCCCTGTGCTCGGTTCCCTAGTAGGAGATGTGATGACTGTATGCTGCGTGTACTGATGCTAAGGAGAGGAGATGGGGGTCCTTTGTTCTGATGGCTCGGGCCTGCACCTCTGGGGTCCCTGTGGGCATACATCACTGGATACTCGTGAGGGTATGGCAGAACATTGAGATGTCTGCCTGCGTAATGTGTGAAGTGGTCCAGGTTTTGAAAGATAGCGTGCTGGGCAAACCAACTCTCATGCCCAGGCAAGTCTCCCATGTGATAGTGGTACGATGAAAAACGCGGCCTATCTCCTTCCTCAACTGATGAGTGTCGAGGATCATCCCTGTGTGGTGGGATCATCCTCATCCTGCGATTCCTGAGAACCTCGCCGTCTCCTACCATCTCTCGTCCTAGAATCAGGTCTGAAACCTTGCACTCTCACCCCTGGCACTGTCCGGTCTTCAGAATCTGGTACTGCCGGATTAGCTACAATGATCAACTGTTCACCCTCAATACGAATGTATTCCCAAGTGTTCAGTATCTTATACCCTATCTCTTCTGACTCAGCCCCAATCCTATATCCAAATCTCTCGATACTCCCCAAAACATGCATCCGACAGAGGAGTTTAGTAACAACCGCTCCTAGAAATGGCACAACTGTCCTTGCCGAATTCTTTTCATTAGTAAATGCTTGGGCCAGGAGGTGCGCAACTTGCATATTCTGGTTGTGTATCATGGCGTGCATCAGGCGCATATCGTTAATGGTAACGACACCACCATGTTGGGCTTTTGGGTGAAGGGTTTTAGTAATAAGGTGGTGAAGGATGCGGTGTATGGGGTTGGTGAATTTCGAAGCCTTTTTACTTGATCTCCACGGTTCATCATCGGAGGTGTATTCGCGCCACAAAGCTTGGTAATCTATGTTGTTCAAGGTGGTGTAACCCCTCTTGAATAAAGAACTGTTGAGTTGTGACAGTTTGTACAGTTCCAAATACCTTGCAAACCGTGCGAGATGTGATGACTCGGAAATTTCTGACCAAATTTAAACTTAATCTTTTAATGATTCCGACACGATAAGCAAAATCTGTAAAGTTGAGTCTAAAAATTTTGAACTATTCTCATGAATGCATTTAACCTTGAGTATTCCCGACGATTCACGAACAAATGTTTGTAAATAAATAGGTATATAATATAAATATAGGCACATATAATAAATTAAAATAATAAGATACAAAATAAATAAATAATTTAAAATGAATTTATATAGATATACATACATATATATGTTTGTCATTAATAATTATTATATTGTAATACATAGATTACCAAGCTTTGTGGGCACCCGGTAACTAGACTTAACGTTTATAACCCCCTGAAAGTACACTTGGCGAGTGCGTATGTTCATGAAGTATTAAACACCCATTAAATGCTAGCACAACTAGCCCGAGTGGGGATGTCAAACCCTATGGATCCATATCTAAGATTCGCGTTCGCCGGTTCAAAAACCAATGACTAAACGTTACCGTGCTAAGGGGAATGTTTATGCCGTTGTATAACCCACACACATATAAAGTTTAAGTACTCGTGCCTAGTATGTAAAACGTAAAAAGCGCATGTATTCTCAGTCCTAAAATAGTTAAAGTAAAAAGGGATGCTATAACTCACAGTGATAAAAGCGGTAAAGTCGGTAATGAAAGCACGCAAGTAGTAAGTCGGTCCGAAAGGTCGTCAACCTAAGTCAAAGGTTACTAGGTCAGTATGTTATCTTTATAAATTCTAATAGTGCATAAAATAAGTTTAAGTGTCATCATCATCATCGTTTATCATCATAAAAGCTAAGTAAGTTTGACAAGAATAGAGATCGAAACAATAGGCTGACTTCGGTCAGCTGCTACGACCTCTACGTAAATCGAAAAAATGCATAGCCAGTGGCTATGGCTCAGTATATGAGTTCCCGAATGGCTGACCAATTTTCAGAATCTAACTCATCTTCTTTTGACCGTGTCGACGGTTTAAGTACGAGTAGGTCAAAAATTTCAGCACAACGTTAATAGGGTGTAGTGACTCTCGGAGGGCCATAAATCCTAAACCGTAACTCGGATTAAGACGAGGCCTAAACGGAAAATTATCTACTCGAACCGAACTAACTGAAAATCAAATTTACAGTAGCCCAGGTGGTCTGATAAGATACTAAAAACAGTAAGCAAGGTGCTCCAGTGGGGTTCTTAGTGCTTGATGCTCATCACGGTTCTCATCCTTGATGCGTGTAGCTTCAAGTGTACAACTTGTTGATGAGTTAGCATCACTTTGACTAGGATTCTACCATCAACACACAATATATTAAGACCAAGTAAGAACACAACTCATTTAAGAGTCTTAGATGGATGATGAACCAAGGTTACATCATTTCCTTAGTCTTAACACAATTACAAGTTACATTTACAACTAAAGCTACAAACTTTACATCAATCAAACAATTATGAACATAATATAAGTCAAATGAGGTGATGGAACCCTAAGCTAGAGAGCTTGGATCCCTTTCACACAAGTTATAAGGTCACAAAGCTAGAAAGCTTGAACCTTTAGTGTTCTTGAAGATCTTGAAGCATAAAGCTTGGATCTTTAAGTTACATGAAGATAACAAACACAAGTTTGAATCTTTTTAACAAAATAACAAGATCATAAGTTAGAAAACTTAGATCTAATAAAAAGATATGGAGATTCAAGCTAGAAAGCTTGAATCTTGATTAGATCTTGAAGCATAAAGCTTGGATCTTTAAGTTACATGAAGATTACAAACAAAAGTTTGAATCTTTTCAACAAAATAACATGGTTAAAGCCAAAATAATCTAGATCTACAAAGTTGGTGAAGATTCAAAGCTATAAAGCTTGAATCTTCCATGTTCTTGAAGGATTCATGCTTGAATCTACAAGATATAATCAAGATCAAAGTTAAAGAACTTGATCTTCAAAGAATGATGATGATGAGCCACGAATTTGAATAAGGAAAAAAAGAAGAAAAGTAAAACTTACAAGAAATACTAGAAAGGAAATAAGAGAGCAAGTGTGTGTGAAATTCAAATGAGAGCAAGTGTTAAATGAATGGAATAAGGGTGCTATTTATAGGAAATGAGGGTGAGGGAAAGGCCTTGAGGCCGTGGGATTTGGTAGGGGGGAGGGGGGGGGACAAGTTTCACTTTTTGGTTAATGGTTGTCTAAAGTAGGTACTTATGCTAGGATCCCATGTAACATTATGGATAATACTTGACATTTTTGCTAGCATGTTCCCTCTAATTAAATGGGTAATTCTCTTATATATTAATGAGTCAATAGTAATTAATAAGTGGGCTAATTAATTGGGCCACTAGCTAGAGTAGGGTGGGCTTAAGCCCAACAAGGTAGAAAGTCCAACAAGACTAACTAGTGTGATCTAGTAAATAATAAAATGAAATTAAGCATCCAAAAGCCCAAGTAATTATTATTATAAAATAATAATTAATATTTCGCAGTCATAATATTCCGATTACGACAAAAGTAAAACGTGTGCGCAGTCCGCGGTTTATTCGAAACGTCAAGTAACACTAACGGTTATAAAGGCGTCCGGTGAACAAGTTAAGTATCCTACGTACTCTAAGGCACGTTTTAACATATAATTGGAAGTAAACCACGTATATCAAGTTTCCAGAGTATAAAGTAACACAGTACGCACAAATACGCAGTTTCGCAAAAATACAAGGCACGAAAGCAAGTCGAAAAAGTCGGGTCGTTACATTACCCACCTGTTATTGGAAATTTCGTCCCGAAATTTAAGCTGATGGTGATGGAGTCGGGAAAAGGTGAGGATACTTCTGCATCATTTGATCCTCTCGTTCTCAAGTAAACTCAGGTCCTCGTTTGGCATTCCATCGGACTAGGACAATTGGAATCTTGTTGCATTTCAAGGTTTTGACCTCACGGTCCATAATTTCGACAGGCTCTTCCACGAAGTTGAGTTTGTCATCAATCGTAATTTCTTCCAATGGTATGACAAGTTCTGGTGGAGCAAGTCACTTCTTCAGATTTGATACATGGAAGGTAGGGTGAACAGTACTCAACTGAGTCGGAAGATCCAGACGATAAGCAATGGGTCCAACACGTTCCAAAATTTTAAAAGGACCAATATATCGCGGGTTTAACTTTCCGCGCTTTCCAAAACGAATCACACCTTTCCAAGGTGCTACTTTCAACATCACACGGTCACCCACGTTGAATTCGAAGTCCTTACGTTTAAGATCAGCATAACTCTTTTGGCGATCACGGGCCGTCTTAAGCCTCGCTTGAATCTGAGCAATCTTTTTCGTCGTTTCATGGACTATCTCAGGTCCGGTGATTAGCACTTCGCCTAACTCGGCCCAACAAATAGGAGAATGGCACTTGCGGCCATACAACACTTCAAAAGGCGCAACTTTAATACTCGAGTGATAACTGTTGTTGTAAGAGAATTCGACTAACGGCAAATGCCTTTCCCAAGACTTTCCGAAGTCAATAACACAGGCACGCAACATGTCCTCTAAAGTCTGAATCGTTCGTTCGCTTTGACCGTCAGTCTGCGGGTGATATGCAGTGCTCATGTCGAGACGAGTTCTCAAGGCTTCTTTCAAAGAACGCCAGAATCTGGAAGCAAAACGGGGATCGCGATCTGAGATAATTGATAGGGGTACACCATAACGAGACACAACTTCTTTGATGTACAGTTGAGAAAGTCTTTCCATTGTATCTGTTTCCTTCATTGCTAGGAAATGAGCAGATTTGGTAAGACGGTCAACGATAACCCATATTGTATCGTATTCGCCCACCGTCTTTGGTAGCTTCGTGATGAAATTCATTGTAATTACTTCCCATTTCCATTGTGGGATTTCCGGTTGTTGAAGTAATCCAGATGGTCTCTGATGTTCAGCCTTAACCTTCGAACAAGTCAAACACCTCCCAACATAAGTTGCAACATCCTTCTTAAGATTTGGCCACCAATACTGTTCCTTAAGATCGTTTTACATTTTTCCAGCTCCTGGATGAATCGAATATCTCGACTTGTGGGCTTCATCATGTAAAAGGCTTCGTAAATCTCCATAACGAGGTACCCAAATTCTTTCGGCATAACATCGGAGTCCAGACTCCTTAACCTCGAATTATAGACCAGGATGTTCAGGTATTCACGAGACATGTTCTCCTCCTTGAGAGCCTCTTCTTGGGCTACTCAGATCTGGCTATGGAGGTTTGAATGGATTGTAATGTTTAGAGCTCGAACGCGAAGAGGTACCGTTCTCTCCTTTCGACTTAAAGCGTCAGCTAAAACATCGGCCTTACCAGGATGGTAACGAAGTTCACAATTATAATCGTTCAGCGTCTCAATCCATCTTCGTTGTATCATGTTCAGGTGTTTCTAGTCAAAGATGTGTTGGAGACTTTTGTGATCGGTGAAGATGGTACTCTTTGTTCCATAGAGATAGTGTCTCCACAGCTTTAATGCGAAGACAACGACTCCAAGTTCGAGATCATGTGTAGTTTCGCTCATGAATCTTCAGCTGACGAGATGCATAAGCAATGACCTTCGTTCTTTGCATCAATACACAACCAAAACCATTCTTCGAAGCATCGCAGTACACAACGAAGTTGTCACTGCCTTCGGGAAGAGATAAGATAGGTGCGGTGGTTAACTTATGCTTTAGGGTTTGAAATGCTGCTTCTTGTTCGGTTTCCCAAACGAACTTCTTTCCTTTATGAGTCAGTGCGGTCAAAGGACGCGCAATCAACGAAAAACCTTCAATAAACCTTCTGTAGTAACCGGCAAGACCTAGAATTGGCGAATGTGAGTCGGAGTAGTGGGTGTCTCCCACTTGCTGATAGCTTCAATCTTGGCGGGGTCAACTTTGATACCTTGATCACTCACAATATGACCCAGAAATTGGACTTCCTTCAGCCAAAATTCACACTTGGAGAATTTGGCATAAAGCTGCTCTCGCCTCAAGAGTTCAAGCACTAACCGAAGATGTTGCTCATGTTCTTCTTCGCTCTTGGAGTAGATGAGGATATCATCTATGAAGACGATAACGAACTTATCCAGATATGGCTTGCATACACGATTCATGAGATCCATAAACACGGCAGGTGCTTTGGTTAAACCAAATGGCATCACAAGAAACTCGTAATGACCATAGCGGGTTCTAAATGCAGTCTTCATCACATCACTCTCTTTCACCCTCAAATGACGATAACCGGATCGAAAATTGATCTTAGAGTACACGCTCGATCCTTGTAGCTGATGAAAAAGATCGTCAATTCGGGGAAGAGGATATCGATTCTTGATCGTCAATTTGTTGAGTTCGCGGTAGTCGATACACATGCAGAAGGATCCGTCCTTCTTCTTCACGAATAAAACGGGCGCGCCCCAAGGCGACGAGCTCGGTTGGATAAACTCTCGGTCGAGCAATTCCTGAAGTTGACTCTGCAATTCTTGCAGTTCTGAAGGTGCCAGACGATAAGGCGCACGAGCTACGGGTGCAGCTCCCGGCACTAGATCGATTTGGAACTCCACTGCTCTGGGTGGCGGTAATCCAGGCAACTCTTCCGGAAAGACGTCAGGGAATTCATTCATGATTCGCACGTCATTCACACTCTTCTCCTCTGATTCTAAAGCCTTCACGTGTGTTAAAATAGCAAGTCGTCCTTTCTTCATGATCTTCTGCGCTTTCATACAACTAATGAGGTTCAGCTTCGAGTTACATCTCTCTCCGTAAATAGTCAATGGCTCACCGTCTCCTTGTGGTATACGAAGAGCTTTATCTCTACAGATAATATCGGCCCTTACTTTAGTCAACCAATCCATGCCGACAATCACGTCAAAGCTTCTCAATTTGATGGGTATCAAGTCAATTTCGAAATCCACGCCAACTATGTTAATAATAGCTCCTCGGCCAATTTGGTCAACTTTCTCAAGCTTCCCATTGGCTACCTCAACTAGCATATTCTCCTCTAAAGGCACTAATGACCAATCTATCTTAGAGCAAAAATTTCTACAGACATAGCTTCTATCGGAACCAGTATCAAATAGGACAGAGGCTAATAGATTGTTGATAGTGAATATACCTGTAACCAAGTCGGGGTTCTCACGGGCATCCCTTATGTTCACATTGAAAGCTCTTCCATGCGGTGGTCCTCCGTCCTTTCGCTTGTTGGGACACTCATTCCTAAGGTGGCCCTGCTGTCCACACTCATAGCATTTCCTTGGTCCGTTTGGGTTTGTCCTCACAGCTGGGATGGGAATCTTGCAGTTCTTGCCAACGTGCCCGATCCTGCTGCACTTTTCACAGACTGCATTACAGTACCCGGTATGGTGCTTGTAGCACCTCTTGCACTGTGGTAGACTACCCTTGTAGTTGGGGTTCGAGCTAGTGTTCGGGTTGGGGTTCCTTCCGTCGTTTGGCCTCTTAGCGGGGGTTTAATCATAGGTTCTCCCCTTGTTGTTGTAGTCCCACTTACGCTTCTCACCACTGGCTCCCGATTCGGATTTAGCCTTTTCCAGTTCTTTGCTGATAATTTGGTTCATAAGGGTATGCGCCATGCGCATAGCTGCCGGGACGTTGGGTGGATTAGAAGAGGTGACATTCCCCTGAATGGACTTGGGAAGTCCCCACAAGTAAGGTTCCATTCTCTTAAATTCCGGGGTGACCATCGTGGGACACATCAGTGCTAATTCCAGATACCTACGGTTGTAACCATCAAGATCGTTGCCCACAACCTTTAACTCCCAGAACTCAGCCTCCATTTTCTGTATCTCTGTCCTGGGGCAATACTCTTCGATCATGGCCCCCTTGAATTCTTCTCACGGAATGGTATAAGCCTTATCAATACCCTTAGCTTGAGCCAGTGTGTTCCACCAGGTTAGGGCGCCGTCTGACAGTGTACATGAGGCATACTTGGTTTTGTTCGCCTCTGAGCAGTTGCTGACGTGGAACACAGCTTCTAATTTCTAAAACCACCTAGTCAAACCAACTGGCCCCTCAGTGCCGCTAAAGTTGTGGGGCTTGCAGCTTTGAAACTCTTTGTAAGTGCAACCGTTTTGGACGTTCTGGTTAACCGGTGGGGCTAGGGGAATAGCATTTGCCATGGCTGCGGCTACTCGTTCAGCAATCATTTCCTCAATTTGTGCTGCTGTGGGCGCTGCTCTTCCGTTTGCCATTGCTCTTCTAAACAGAAATTTTGACTTAAGTCAAAATCCAGCATTTAATATTTTGACACCCCCAAATAGGGCCTGGGGTATTTGTGTCTAATTATATCAAATCACGGTTGTATAAACGAGAACGACTCTACATGTGACGTTTTGTTGAGTTTTGCAGCGGAAGATAAATATGTCTTTAATTGATATGATATGTAATGAAGACTCCAAGCATAGCAAGCAATCATCATCAAAGCAGTAGATATACAGCGGAAGCAATATTTAAGTACCTGAGAATAAACATGCTTAAAAAGTCAACACGAGGTTGAGTGAGTTCATAGGTTTGTAATAAATAATGATTTCAGTAATAGATATAGACCACAAGATTTAATAAAGTAGATCTCGCAGATCCAAAAGTTGATCTCCAGCAGGATTAAAAAGTTATGCCAGTGCGTGATATTTAGACTAAACGTTCAAGTTTGCCCCGTGACAAGTTGTTCTGTCCTTGTTGTTTAATTTCATTATCAAGTAATACAAAAACTTAGTCAAATGTATCGGGGACGTTACTCCCGATAGGCCTATCCCCAATAATTAAGAATGCCGCAGCAATTAAAAATATCGCTGAAGGGACTTAGTCGGACATAGCCGGGTATAGCATAGTTTAATAGTTGGTACTGATATTTACACTAGACTTTCAAGTTTGCCCCGTAACAAGTTATCGTTTATACTTGTCGGTTGGGGACTTGCTGGTCATAGCCCAACATATCACAGTTTAATAGTTGATACATGTAAAACAGTTATAAAAGTTGCGCATGTATTCTCAGTCCAAAAATATATAAAAAGGGAGCAGATAAACTCACATTAAATAGCAGTTGAAGTATTCCACGCAAGAAGGAAAGTAAAGAAAGTAAGTGATCTGGATATCAACCTTGAGGTATAACGTTTGATTAGTTAATGTCTAACTTGACATAAAGTATGTTTATTAATATAGCAACTATATTGACAGTGACGGTTTTCGAGAAAAGTTTCTATTTCTCAAAAGTTTCTATTTTTGGAAACCTACTATTTGTGAAAAACTTCCACTTATAGTAAGCTTCTAGTTTAAGAATGTTCGGGTTATAATTCTTAACAAAGATGTTATACAATCTCGCCCAAACTTCGTCGCTAACATGCAAGTCACTCGAATGATCTATTGTTACCGAGCGGCCCAGGATCTCTTGACCAGAATCGAAGTCTTGGCATTCGAGATCCACAAGCGTCCGATAATGGTAACAAGGATCACCCTAGGCCACAATTAGCGGTGATGTTTGTAGTCTTTGTACGCTATCTTTAATTATAACCTTCACGTTAGGTGCGTACATATATATTCATTAATTCGATTTTAATTATAACTCCTATATATTAATTCATAAAAATATTTTTATAATTTTTAGTAACATATATTACTAATTATAACATGTTATTTATTTTAATTTTAATTGCATATAATTTATAACATTATTTACATGTTTCGGTAAAAAAATAAAATAAACCGAAGTAAATAGTAAAAAGTAAAAAGTAAAAAGTAAAAAGTAAAAAGTAAAAACTAAGAAAAGAATACTTACTAGTAGTAATTCTTCAAAGAGAGAATGAGAGAAATTTTGGTGTGAGTTTGAATGAGAAATGAGGGGTATTTATACTTGAAAAAATTAGGTAAAAAAAATAAAATAATTAAAAGAAAAAGAAATATTTTAATTTTTAATGGGATTTTAAAATTCAAAAGTATTAAATGTTAGGTCATGGGATAATGCACAAAATAAAATAATAAAAGTAGTTTTCCATTATAATTTTTAATTAAAAAGTAATTTATTTATTTATTTATTTTATTAAAAAAAATCATTTATTTTAAGGATTTTTTTATATATATATATTTTTTAAAATAAACAAATTGATTTACTACTTTTCCAAGAATATTTGTCAATATTTTTTTTTATTCATAATAACAATACTGATAATAAAGATATTAATTATTGATATCTTGTTTAAAAAGGATATTAATAATAATAATATTAATATATCAAATTAATGCGTAATTATTTACAAATAATTGTTCGTGAATCGTCGGAATTAGTCGAGGTTAAATGAAATCATATAAAGATATTTGTTTAAATTTTGTCGGAAATTTATGGGTTGTCACAAATATATAATAATACAGTATATGGTAAACAGGGGAACAACACAACGCATGCCAATTAAGTAACACAACCAGGTACAAATACCGCAAAAACAACATACAGTAACGTAAATAGAACACTGTGCAAGAATTAAACAATACAAAGTTCCATTCATTAATAAGGAGTTGCATACATTCGCATAGGTTCGTAAAATACATAAGTAAAATATGAACTACAAACGAGATTACATAATGAAATCTACTACAATGCCCTATGGTGACGGTGGGTAAAGGATGTCCATTACGTGGGACATCTGCTCCTCAAGCTCAGTCACCAGAGCACGGAGGATCTCCACCTCCCTCGTCAGTTCCTCGACAGAGGGAGGGGCTGGCAGAGCAGGAGGTGTTGCTGGTGCAGGTGGTGCCGGTGGTGCAGATGGTCCAGCACCAGTAAGTCTTACGCACGAAAGGATCAGCAGGGTAAGGCACAACCCGCTTACGGGCGGTAACCCTACGACACTGACCATGTGCGTCAGTGAACGCTCGACCTCCGTTGATCCCTGGAATAACGGTGCCGTCGAAATGGTACCTCTTCTTCGGCGGGGTGGAGGGTGGCTGTACAGGTGCATCATCAGGGTCCTCCTCGTCAGAGTCATCGTCACTAGAGTCGTCTGTGGATGAGTCATCGGATGATGAATCAGCGGATGATGGGTCGTCTGAATCATGTGGAGGTGGCTGCAAGGGTGGCTGTACAGGTACATCATCAGGGTCCTCCTCGTCAGAGTCATCGTCACTAGAGTCGTCTGTGGATGAGTCGTCGGATAATGAATCGTCGAAAACAGCTGGAGACGGCGGCGCTCGGTGGCCGGTAGTCATGATCCGGTAGCTGAAAGGTGGGATCGGTATGACACGTCCATCAGGAAGCGTCGGCACCAATGGTTATGCTCATTACAGAACGGAACGTCCCCGTATTCCCCAGGAATCACAACACCACTGGAGCGGGGCTGTGGCTCCGAGGGTCCTGGGGCAAGTAGAGCTGGAATCTCCGGGGGGTCCTGGGCTCCGTCTGAGGTAACCACTGGGGCAGGCGTATGGCTGCTGGTTCCGGAGGATGAAGCGCCGGGGTCACTGGTTAATGGGATTTGTGTGTCGGTAGCAGCAGTAGGTGAGGTGGCTGACGAGTCTGAATCGCTGCCCAAAATGATGACAGGTGGAATATCCAACATCTGAACAAGGAAAAATAACTTTTCCCTGTCAGTAAGTCATAAAGCAAGCACGTATTAGGCACTACAGCAACCTAGCATGGCAGTAATAATAACAGTGCTAAATAGAAATAACAAGTGAAAGCAGATAATAATCATGCAATAGCGGAAATAAGCATTCAACAAGTTCGCATGGCAGTGAAGATAAGCAATAGCATGCAGTAAGATCACACAGCTGAAAAAGTAGACAAAAGCATGCAGTAAGTTTCGCGGAAACAAGTAAACTAGCAAGTTGTAGATTAGTCCTATTAGTGAATCCTACTTAGTCCGGTCTAGACTCACTAATGCAACCTAATTCCCTACAATCAATGCTCTGATACTAAATGTGACGCCCCGTACAAAACCATCGTGTACGATTCGTCATCAACAAGATCTTCACACGGTCCAACACTATATGCTGTTTGGAAACCAGTTTACATTCATAAAAGATAGCGTTTTACAAAAGATAACGTGTATCCTACGAATAGGAGCATAAACATAAGTAGTTGACCCTAAGGTCGTTACAAAGCCATTGTTTGAAATTAACATAAACTACGAATGCAAAAGAAAAGTCCCATGAATGAGACATATCTAGTAATGCAGCGGATAACTAATACAGCAGGTCCTTAACGGCAATTCAATAACAGCATGACAGCAAACCTAACAGCGGAAGCAAGAAACCTCTAGGCACCTGAAAAATACACGCTTAAAAGTCAACACGAATGTTGGTGAGATATAGTTTAAATTGTAACAGTAACATAAGGTAGGCCACGAGATTTCAGTGTAACAAAACTGTATGAAAAGTATATGTATAACCGTGGGCACTCGGTAACTAGACTTAACGTTTATAACTCCCTGAAAGTACACTTGGCGAGTGCGTATGTTCATGAAGTATTAAACACCCATTAAATGCTAGCGGGACTAGCCCGAGTGGGGATGTCAAACCCTATGGATCCATATCTAAGATTCGCGTTCACTGGTTCAAAAACCAATGACTAAACGTTACCGTGCTAAGGGGAATGTTTATGCCGTTGTATAACCCACACACATATAAAGTTTAAGTACTCGTGCCTAGTATGTAAAATGTAAAAAGTGCATGTATTCTCAGTCCCAAAATAGTTAAAGTAAAAAGGGATGCTATAACTCACAGTGATAAAAGTGGTAAAGTCGGTAATGAAAGTACGCAAGTAGTAAGTCGGTCCGAAAGGTCGTCAACCTAAGTCAAAGGTTACTAGGTCAGTATGTTATCTTTATAAATTCTAATAGTGCATAAAATAAGTTTAAGTGTCATCATCATCGTTTATCATCATAAAAGTTAAGTAAGTTTGACAAGAATAGAGATCGAAACAATAGGCTGACTTCGGTCAGCTGCTACGACCTCTATGTAAATCAAAAAGACGCATAGTCAGTGGCTATGGCTCCGTATATGAGTCCCCTAACCTGTGACCAATTTTCAGAACCTAACTCGTCTTCTTTTGACCGTGTCAACGGTTCAAGTGCGAGTAGGTCAAAAATTTTTCAGCACAACGTTAATAGGGTGTAGTGACTCTCGGAGGGCCATAAATCCTAAACCGTAACTCGGATTAAGACGAGGCCTAAACGGAAAATTATCTACTCGAACCGAAATAATTGAAAATCAAATTTCCAGTAGCCCAGGTGGTCTGATCAGATACAAAAAACAGTAAGCAAGGTGCTCCGGTGGGGTTCTTAGTGCTTGATGCTCATCACGGTTCTCATCCTTGATGCATGTAGCTTCAAGTGTACAACTCGTTGATGGGTTAGCATCACTTTGACTAGGATTCTACCATGAACACACAATATGTTAAGACCAAGTAAGAACACAACTCATTTAAGAGTCTTAGATGGATGATGAACCAAGGTTACATCATTTCCTTAGTCTTAACACAATTACAAGTTACATTTACAACTAAAGCTACAAACTTTACATCAATCAAACAATTGAACATAATATAAGTCAAATGAGGTGATGGAACCCTAAGCTAGAGAGCTTGGATCCCTTTCACACAAGTTATAAGGTCACAAAGCTAGAAAGCTTGAACCTTTAGTGTTCTTGAAGATCTTGAAGCATAAAGCTTGGATCTTTAAGTTACATGAAGATAACAAACACAAGTTTGAATCTTTTTAACAAAATAACAACATCATAAGTTAGAAAACTTAGATCTAACAAAAAGATATGGAGATTCAAGCTAGAAAGCTTGAATCTTGATTGTTCTTGAAGATCTTGAAGCATAAAGCTTGGATCTTTAAGTTACATGAAGATTACAAACAAAAGTTTGAATCTTTTCAGCATAATAACATGATTAAAGCTAAAATAATCTAGATCTACAAAGTTGGTGAAGATTAAAAGCTAGAAAGCTTGAATCTTTCATGTTCTTGAAGGATTCATGCTTGAATCTACAAGATATAATCAAGATCAAAGTTAAAGAACTTGATCTTCAAAGAATGATGATGATGAGCCACGAATTTGAATAAGGAAAAAGAAGAAGAAAAGTAAAACTTACAAGAAATACTAGAAAGGAAATAAGAGAGCAAGTGTGTGTGAAATTCAAATGAGAGCAAGTGTTAAATGAATGGAATAAGGGTGCTATTTGTAGGAAATGAGGGTGAGGGAAAGGCCTTGAGGCCGTGGGATTTGGTAGGGGGAGGGGGGACAAGTTTCACTTTTTGGTTAATGGTTGTCTAAAGTAGGTACTTATGCTAGGATCCCATGTAACATTATGGTTAATACTTGACATTTTTGCTAGCATGTTCCCTCTAATTAAATGGGTAATTGTCTTATATATTAATGGGTCACTAGTAATTAATAAGTGGGCTAATTAATTGGGCCACTAACAAGAGTAGGGTGGGCTTAAGCCCAACAAGGTAGAAAGTCCAACAAGACTAACTAGTGTGATCTAGTAAATAATTAAATGAAATTAAGCATCCAAAAGCCCAAGTAATTATTATTATAAAATAATAATTAATATTTCGCAGTCATAATATTCCGGTTACGACAAAAGTCAAACGTGTGCGCAGTCCGCGGTTTATTCGAAACGTCAAGTAACACTAACGGTTATAAAGGCTTCCGGTGAACAAGTTAAGTATCCTACGTACTCTAAGGCACGTTTTAACATATAATTGGAAGTAAACCATGTATATCAAGTTTCCAGAGTATATAGTAACACAGTACGCACAAATACGCAGTTTCGCAAAAATACAAGGCACGAAAGCAAGTCAAAAAAGTCGGGTCGTTACAGTTCGAGCCCGGTTCAGGGCATTTCTTTTTAGGAAAAGCTTTTGGGGGTATACTGTGATGACCCGGATTTTTCTGACTACTTGATTATACTATTTACATGATTTAATAATTTCGACTTGATAAGCAATGAATTTTAATAAGTCTTGAACCTCCGGAAAGTATTTTACATAAGCAGTTGACCACCCTTTTATTCTTACGATTCACGAACGTCATAACTTGTATTAATTATATATATATATGTGTGTGTGTGTGTGTGTGTGTGTGTATATATATATATATATATATATATAACTTGAAAATATGATAATTAAATATCTCATTAAGTATATTAACAAAGTATTATATATATATATATATATATATTTTCATACTACTAATTTAAAGAGTTTTTGAACAATATATATGTTACTATTTAAACGACGTAATTAACTTATGTTAAAATGTATTTACATATAAAGTATTACGAGTGTAAATACTTCCTTACAAGTATTAAATACACTTTATAATATACCAATACATATAAAGGATAGCTATACTCATATTTTCATTCAATTTCCTCAAGAATTATACTCGCATTCATACGGTATTTTTACCCGTATTATACACAGCTTCTAGAAGTATTTACTATTGGTATATACCAATAGAAATCTGCAATTATTTGTGTAATATGTCATCCATGACCTAATCAATTTAATATGTCATCCATAACTTAATACATATGAAGAACACCTTGAAACTTAACATATATCGTTTAATCTCCATACGGTAAAAAGCGGGCTGTTTTGGGTTGGGAATTAAAAACCTATCTTAGACTTTGAGTTTGAGTCTAAGACTTTGGAAGTAAGTTAATATATGTAAATAAGAATTCCAGTATTTTGTTCGTGATTTTAGACAAAGTAGAAGTATTTTATCAAAAATCATTTATTGGGTGGGTGCCGGGATTCTTCCAAATCTGTCCACCGGCACAAAAAGAGGGTTAAACTCTGAATATTAATACATGATCTGAACTTTTCGAATTGTTTTTGAAAAATTAACTTCTTAAGGAATCCATAGCAATTTGATTCACTTTAAACGGAGTTGTAAAGAATATTTGGCGAGCAAAACAAAATCTACTAAAATTAACGTTGTATGGACGAAATTTATATTGTAAAAACTATATTAACCATATCATTGCTAACTTTTTTCCTATATCCTATATATATTTGGACATGTTATCATTAGTATAACAAAATATTATAATCTTAGTTAATTCCGAGATTGTATATATATATATATATATATATATATATATATATATATATATATATATATATATATATATATATATATATATATATATATATATATATATATATATATAGGGGCAGGATCAATGGGGAAGTAACCAATCGGGGGGAAGCGGGGGGAAGCAAAAAAAAATAAAAAATTTCGTTTTTTTTGGAAATTTTTTTCCGGCATCAAGATCACACGAAAATATGAACATTTAGAAGAGACACTTCGTGATGAATGTCATTATTTAGGCAGGAAAACGATCGATAAAAATAACATTCAAGATAATATTGTTCGTGAAGAATATGAACGTCTTTTTTTCATATTTTGTGAAGTAAAATTTAGCCCGATTTAGAGTTTAGGGTTTAGGGTTTAGGATTTAGGGTTTGGTGTTTTGGGTTTATTCCATAAACCCAAAACACCAAACCCTAAACCCTAAACCCTAAACCCTAAACTCTAAACCGTTCGTGTTAAAAACTAAATCTAAATCCTAAATCTAAACCCTAAATCTAAACCCTAAACCCTAAATTTCTAAACCCTAATATCTAAACCCTATAAACCCTAATATCTAAACCCTAATATCTAAACCACAATAGCCAAAACCTGAACATATGCTCGAAAAACACGATAATTGTTATATATTACTTCTTTGAACGTTTTCCCGCCAAAATAAAAATATTTATCACAAAGTGTCTCTACTAAATGTTCATATTTTCATCTCATCTATAATGTTCGTGAACAAAGTTTTTTCAAAAAACGAAAAAAAAAGTTTTTGCTTCCCCCCGCTTCCCCCTGAATGGTTACTTCCCTCTTGATCCTACCCCTATATATATATATATATATATATATATATATATATATATATATATATATATATATATATATATATATATATATATATATATATAATAATCTTGGTACATTCCATGACAATAAGTATACAATACTTTTTGATAAATCCTAAGACAATAAGTATACAATACGTTTTGATAAATTCTAAGACAATATGTATACAATACGTCTATGGGTTGATACAAAGACAATACGTATACAATACGTCGTGGGGTAATTCTAAGATTATATATATACCGATTATTGGACTGTTGGACATTTTGGACTATTTTGGACTACTAACAAAGGACTACTAACATAAAAATGTTAAAAATTGATTTATAAGTATTCTATGAACTTGTTTTATTTTATTCACATGTCGTATTATTATCTGAATCATTATTATTGTTATAGGTTCGTGAATCCAAGGACGATGGCCATATTTTTAATAAGCTGAAAACTTATTATTAATATACTTTTACTACCGTGAGTATATAGTCCCATTTTTAAACTCTAAAAATATTTTGGGATGAGAATACATGCATTTTATGTTTTACACCATGGACACAAGTACTTAAAATATATTCTACGTTGAGTTGTACCACCTTGCATATCTTCCCTAATAGCTTGGTAACTAATATTTACATGTTGTAAGAACATGTAAGCGCGAATCCTATTGATAGATCTATCGAGTTTGATAACCCCAACCGGGCTAGTCGCTCTAGTATCGTAAATGGTTGCATAGTACTTCGTTTTTACTACACTTGGTATAGTGTAGGGAGATTTCATAATAAAGGGAATATGCCACATTAATGGTTAAGTATGGTTACCGAAGCGCTCAACAACTTATAGAATATCTTTATTGAAATGTTTGTAACTATGAAATCTTGTGGTCTATATTTATATCGATGCTAGCTTTAAACTTATATATCTCACCAACCTTTGTGTTGACTGTTTAAGCATGTTTATTCTCAGGTCCTTAAGAAAGTCTTCCGCTGTTGCATTATCTGAGCAAGCTGTGCATGGTGTCTCATGCTTTTGTTTAAATGAAGTGTTGCATTCAATAAAACCTTTGTCATGTATTATATTCGACTGTTATGTCACGTGTATAGTATTTGGAAACCGATGTATCATGGGGATTTATTCTTAAATAATCGCCCAATTGTTTAAAAACATGCATTATGTATAATAATGGTGTGCTTTTCATGAAACGAATGCAATATTTTCTAAAACGTATCATATAGAGGTCGAATACCTCGCTATGGGACCAATGAATAACGTCCTGTGTTTATAGTAATATGGACGGGTCGTTTCAGTTGGCATCAGAGCAGAGGTCTTAGCGAACCAGAAATTGCATTAGTGTGGGGCATTAGTGAGTCTGGACTTTGACCGAACTTGTTTTTGAAAATCTTTACTTATCATTTTTGGTCAAAAATTGAATATCTTAACATGAAATATTATGTGGTATATTACTAATGTGGTAGTTAATGTGTGATAGATGTCTACTTCTAGCACCAATCTCATTATCACATTCAGCGACTCCGAAGATGAATCTCCAGCAAAAGTACCAATCATCGACTTATCTGATAACGAAGATGACCCGAAGAAAGATGTATCAATCATCTATATAACTGATGACGATGATTACCTGGAGTCGGATGCATTTTGGGAAGATTCACAATTTCCGAAAGAACCGGAAGTGAAAGAACCTGAAAACAATCCTGAGGAGGAGGAGGAAGTAAAAGAGATTACTGAGAAAGAATTTAAAAAAGAAAAGGAAACTGTAGTCACCAAACCAGAATTTCCAAATCCGGAAATTAATAAAGCAATTGTTGTACAAAGTGCTCATGACATTTCTACCCCTAGTCATCCTTGTCTTATCAACTCTATTGAGGAATTAAGTACCTCAGAACCCCGACCAAGATATAAAAGTACCGCTCGAATAAGCGTTATGCCAATACCTGATAACAAGAGGGCCCGCCATTTTTAAAACCATTTTCGCCATGATATCACTTCACGCATCGTATAATATTATTTAGTGTGCTTTATTTTATCCTACATATGTATTATGTAAAATAAACCTATGTGAAATACTGGTATTGTATTGCTATATCATGAATAAGCGTGAAATGATTATGTGTTTTTACTTTAAATTTTTCATAATAGAATATTATCTAGATTGTAGTAGTTAATTTTTGTACTAAGCTATTAAGTATGAACTTTAACGGGTAGGTACTACCCTGGATATAATTATAAAGTGCTAATAAGAAGAAAAGGCTTTTATAATAATTGGTTCATATTGTTAATATGCCACGATGTACCATTAATTACTCGCTACATCTATAATATTCTATGTGATTAATTATCTTATATGTTTGTTGAAGAAACATGGCTCGATTGAACCGAATGACGGAACAATAAATTGAGGAGCTTATCAACCAACGCATAAACGATCGAATGCTTTGGGTCGAAGCAGTAAGGGCAGCAGCAAATGACACAAAACCTCATGTTGGATGCTCATATAAAGCATTTCAAGGTTGCAAACCTTCATCATTCAGCGGAACAGAGGGACCAGTCGGTTTAACCCAATGGTTCGAAAAACTGGAGTCCGTATTTAAAATTAGTGGTTGTGCGGAAGGGGATAGGACGAAGTGCTTCATGCACATTACAGGATGGTGCATTTACATGGTGAAAAAACTATGTAAAAGCTGTAGGGGGCGATGAAGCATATGATACTCCTTGGGAGGAGTTGAAACATATGTTAATCACTAAATACTGCCCAAGAAATGAGGTCAGGAAGATGGAAACCGAGCTACGAAATCTGAAAGTTGTTGGCACGGAACTTACTAACTACAATAGGCGATTCATGGAGTTAGCCTTGTTATGTCCCGATTTGGTACCAACTGAGGAGCGAAAGATTGAATTGTACAAAGATGGCTTGCCAAAAAATATGATGGCCAATGTTACAGCATCCAAACCCAAGACAATTCATGAAGCTATCACCATGGCAAACGAGCTAATGGATCAGATCATCCTGGATAAGAACGCATCAAATACCGATGCTAATGTATCGGATAACAAAAGAAAGTGGGATGGAAACCGTGATCGAGGTCACCAACAACAATCTCTCAAGAAATAGGAAACCACGCAAGGTGCGGGTAGTGGTTCAAGTTCAGGTTACAAAGGACAAAATCCCTTATGTAACAGATGCCACAAACATCACACTAGTTTTACAATGTGGTGTGCAGCAAATGTAATCGAAGGGGTCATCTTGCTGAAGATTGTTGGGTTCCCGCTACAAATACAAATGGCACCAAGACTCCTACCACCAATGCAAATAGAACTGCCTTGGCTACTGTTACTTGTTACGGGTGTGGGAAACAGGGTCATATTAAGTGACAGTTCCCGAATCCAGAGAAGAACAACGGACCTTCACGTGGAAGAGCGTTTAATATTAATACTAGAGAGGCGTGTGAAGACCCGGAGCTTATTACGGGTACGTTTACCATTAATGACTTATCAGCATCTATTATATTTGATACTGGTGCCGATAGAAATTACATGTGTAGAGACTTTTACACAAAATTGAATTGTTCATCATTACCTCTAGATGCTAAGTACATGATTGAGTTAGCTAATGGTAAACTAATTAAAGCCGATACAATTTGCCGTGATTGTAAATTAAAGTTAACCGGAGAAACATTTAAATTTGATTTGATACCCGTAGAAGTAGGAAGTTTTGATGTAATAGTCGGCATGGACTGGATGTCCAAAATAGGAGCTGAGGTTGTGTGTGCCAAGAAGGCAATTCGCATTCCTCGTAAGGATAAAATGGCAGTAATGATATATGGAGAGAAGGGTAACTCAAAGCTAAAACTCATTAGCTGCTTGAAAGTCCAAAAGTGCTTGAAGAAAGGGTGCTATCCTATCGTAGCACATATTAATAAAGTCAAAACGAAGGAAAAAGAGAAGAGCATCAACGACGTGCCTGTGGCAAGAGATTTTCCTGAAGTCTTTCCGGAAGAGTTGCCGGGATTACCTCCATTTAGATCTGTAGAATTTCAAATAGATCTAGTACTAGGAGCTGCAGCAGTGGCTCATGCTCCATACAGACTTGCACCGTCTGAGATGAAAGAGTTACAAAGCCAGTTACAAGAATTATTGGACCGTGGATTCATTCGACCGAGTACTTCACCGTGGGGAGCTCCAATTTTATTCGTCAAGAAGAAAGATGGATCCTTCCGAATGTGTATAGTCTACCGGGAGTTAAACAAGTTAACTATCAAGAATCAGTACCCATTACCGAGAATTGACGACTTGTTTGATCAGCTGCAAGGATCACGTGTTTACTCCAAGATCGATCTAAGATCGGGTTACCATCAGCTACAAGTAAAAGAAGAAGATATTCCGAAAACCGCATTTCGGACACGCTACGGTCATTATGAATTTTTAGTCATGCCGTTTGGGCTGACAAACGCACTAGCTGTATTCATGGACCTCATGAATAGGGTATGCAGTCCATACTTAGATAAGTTTGTAATTGTCTTTATTGATGACATTCTTATTTATTCTAAGAATGAAGCAGAACATGAACAACATTTAAGGTTGGTGCTGGAACTGTTAAAGAAAGAACAGTTATACGCAAAGTTTTCCAAGTACGCCTTTTAGCTGAAGGAAGTAGAGTTCCTTGGTCACATTGTCAGCAGTGAAAGAATTCAGGTTGATCCAGCCAAGATTGAAGCCATTGAATAGTGGGAGACCCCAAAGACTCCAACACAAATACGCCAATTTTTGGGTCTTGCTGGCTATTACAGAAGGTCTATTCAAGATTTTTCCCGGATAGCCAAACCATTGACGGCATTAACACACAAAGGGAAGAAGTACGAATAGACTTCTGAGCAGGAAGCCGCATTTCAATTATTGAAGAAGAAGTTGACTACATCGCCTATTCTATCATTACCTGAAGGAAACGATGATTTTGTAATTTATTGTGACGCTTCGTGACAAGGTTTTGGTTGTGTCCTCATGCAACAAAAGAAGGTTATTGCATATGCATCCCGACAACTGAAGATTCATGAACAAAATTATACGACTCATGATCTAGAATTGGGAGTAGTGGTGTTTGCATTAAAGATTTGGAGACACTACTTGTACGGGATTAAATGTACTGTGTATACCGATCATAAAAGCCTTCAACATATCTTCAACCAAAAACAACTGAACATGAAGCAACTTAGGTGGGTCGACCTGATAAACGACTATGATTGTGAAATTCGCTATCATCCCGGGAAAGCAAATGTAGTAGCAGATGCTTTAAGCAGGAAGGAAAGAGAGCCGATTTGAGTACGAGCAATGAATATGAAGATTCGTACGAACCTCACTACCCAAATTAAGGAGGCTCAACAAGGATCTCTTACTGAAGAAAACTTTAGAAATGAGATGCTCAAGGGTTTAGACAAGCAACTTGTGATACGAGAACACGGAACCCGGTATTTTAATGGACGTATTTGGGTATCGAAGTTTAAAGGGTTAAGAAAAATTGGTTTTGGATGAGGCACATAAGACGAGATACTCGATACATCCCGGAGCTGGAAAGATGTATCAAGAGCTTAAGGCACACTTTTGGTGGCCAAATTTGAAAGCTGATATTGCAACGTACATCGGAGAATGTTTGACTTGCTCCAAAGTCAAGGCGGAACATCAGAAACCGTCAGGTCTGCTTCAACAACCAGAAATCCCAGAATGGAAATGGGAATGTATTACCATGGATTTCATCACGAAGCTACCAAAGACTGCATGGGGTTACGACACCATTTGGGTAATTGTCGATCGTCTCACCAAATCTGCACATTTCCTACCTTTAAAGGAAATGGATAAGATGGAGAAATTTTTAAGATTATACATGAAGGAAGTTGTTTCAAGACATGGAGTACCTATCTCCATTATATTCGATCGCGACAGTAGGTTTACGTCAAGGTTTTGGCAATCACTACATGAAGCTCTAGGGACTCGTCTGGATATGAGCACTGCATATCATCCTCAGACTGATGGGCAAAGTGAAAGGACCATTCAGACTCTTGAAGACATGCTTAGAGCATGTGTGATCGATTTCAGAAATGGATGTGATAAATATCTACCATTAGCAGAATTCTCGTATAACAATAGTTACCATACGAGTATTAACGCTGCACCATTTGAAGCACTTTACGAAAGGAAATGTACATCCCCTATCTATTAGAATGAAGTAGGAGACCGATAACTAACTGGTCCCGAGATCATACAGGAGACTACTGAAAAGATTGTGCAAATCAAGGAGAGATTGAAGACCGCCCAAAGTCGTCAAAAGAGCTAGGCTGATGTTTGAAGGAAGCCGTTAGAATTTCAAGTTGATGACATGGTTATGTTAAAAGTGTCACCTTGGAAAGGTGTGATACGCTTTGGTAAGAGGGTTAAATTGAACCCAAGATACCTAGGACCATTCAAGATCATCGAACGTATTGGACCGGTGGCTTATCGACTTAAGCTACCACAACACCTTACTGGAGTACACAATACCTTTCACGTATCGAACCTAAGGAAATGCCTTGCAAAAGAAGACCTCACTGTTCCTCTTGAAGAAATCTAAATCGACGAGAAACTGCATTTTATAGAAGAGCCTGTCGAAATCATGGACCGTGAAGTCAAACAGCTCAAGCAAAGCAACATACCTATAGTTAGGGTTCGTTGGAATGCTCAAAGAAGTCCCGAGTTCACTTGGGAAAGAGAGGACCAGATGAAACAGAAGTATCCACATCTGTTTACAAACACCGCCCATTGAATAGGTACTACTTTAAATTTTGGGAAGAAATTTCTTTAACGGGTAGGTACTGTGATGACCCAGATTTTTCTGACTACTTGATTATACTATTTACATGATTTAATACTTTCGACTTGATAAGAAATAAATTTTAATAAGCCTTGAACCTCCGGAAAGAATTTTACATAAGCAGTTTGAAAAGTCCTGTTCATATTGATTATAAACGTTCCATATTAATTGATTTCGTTGCGAGGTTTTGACCTCTATATGAGACGTTTTTCAAAGACTGCATTCATTTTTAAAATAACCATAACCTTTATTTTATCAATAAAGGTTTTAAAAACATTACATAGATTATCAAATAATGATAATCTAAAATATATTGTTTACACACGACCATTACATAATGGTTTACAATAGAAATATATTACATCGACATATGTTTCTTGAATGCAGTTTTTACACAATATCATACAAACATGGACTCCAAATATTTTCCTTATTTTAGTATGCAACAGCGGAAGCTCTTAGTATTCACCTAAGAATAAACATGCTTTAAACGTCAACAAAAATGTTGGTGAGTTATAGGTTTAACATATATATATCAAATCGTAACAATAGACCACAAGATTTCATATTTCAATACACATCCCATACATAGAGATAAAAATCATTCATATGGTGAACACCTGGTAACCGAAATTAACAAGATGCATATATAAGAACATCCCCATCATTCCGGGACACCCTTCGGATATGATATAAATTTCGAAGTACTAAAGCATCCGGTACCTTGGATGGGGTTTGTTAGGCCCAATAGATCTATCTTTAGGATTCGCGTCAATTAGGGTGTCTGTTCCCTAATTCTTAGATTACCAGACTTAATAAAAAGGGGCATATTCGATTTCGATAATTCAACCATAGAATGTAGTTTCACGTACTTGTGTCTATTTTATAAATCATTTATAACCTGCATGTATTCTCATCCCAAAAATATTAGATTTTAAAAGTGGGACTATAACTCACTTTCACAGATATTTCTTTCCCCGGAAATAAGACTTGGCCACGGATCGATTCATGAACCTATACAAATATGTACATATATATCAAAGTATAATTAAAATATAATTACAACCATTTTTATTATGTTTTAAAGATTTGAGTGTATTAAGTCAGTTATCCTCGTTAGTAACCTACAACTAGTTGTCCATAGTTAGATGTACAGAAATAAATCGATATATATATTATCTTGAATCAATCCACGACCCAGTGTATATACGTCTCAGGCTAAATCACAACTTAAAGTATATATATTTTTGGAATCAACCTCAACCCTGTATAGCTAACTCCAACATTACTGCATATAGAGTGTCTATGGTTGTTCCAAATAATATATATACATGGGTCGATATGATATGTCAAAACATTTGCATACGTGTCTATGGTATTCCAAGATTACATAATATATTAGAATACATGTATAATACAATATAAGTTAGCTAGGATATGATTTGTATAGATTTGTTAAACATTTCCCGTAGCTAAAAAGATCAAAAATATCCAATCTTGTTTTACCCATAACTTCTTCATTTTAAATCCGTTGAGTTAATCAAATTACTATGGTTTCATATTGAAATTTAATTTAAGAATCCAAACAGAAAAAGTATAGGTTTATAGTCGAAAATTTAAGTTACATGTCAATTACTAAAGAGGTAGTCATTTCCGTCGAAAGAACGACATCTTGATGACCATTTTGAAAAACATACTTTCACTTTCAGTTTAACCAAGATTATTGGATATAGTTTCATGTTCATATGAAAAATCATTTTCCCAGAAGAACAACTTTTAAATCAAAGTTTATCATAGTTTTTAATTATCCAAACCAAAACAGCCCCCGGTTTCACTACGACGGCGTATATCCGATTTTATGGTGTTCATCGTGTTTCCAGGTTTTATATCATTAAGTTAGCATATCATATAGATATAGAACATGTGTTTAGTTGATTTTAAAAGTTAAGTTATAAGGATTAACTTTTGTTTGCGAATAAGTTTAGAATTAACTAAACTATGTTCTAGTGATTACAAGTTTAAACCTTCGAATAAGATAGCTTTATATGTATGAATCGAATGATGTTAAGAACATCATTACTACCTCAAGTTTTCTGGATAAAACTACTGGAAATGAGAAAAATGGATCTAGCTTCAAAGGATCCTTGGATGGCTTGAAAGTTCTTGAAGCAGAATCATGACATGAAAACAGTTCAAGTAAGATTTTCACTCGAAATAAGATTGTTATAGTTGTAGAAATTGAATCAAAGTTTGAATATGAATATTACCTTGAATTAGAAATATAACCTACTATAAATAACAAAGGTTCCTTGATCTTAGATGATTACTTGGAATGGATTAGAAAGCTTGGAAGTAGACTTGCAAACTTGGAAGTATTCTTGATTTTTATGAAACTATACTTATGGAATTTATGAAGAACACTTAGAACTTGAAGATGGAACTTGAGAGAGATTAATTAGATGAAGAAAATTGAAGAATGAAAGTGTTTGGAGGTATTTTTGTACGTTGGTATATGGATTAGATATAAAGGATATGTAATTTTGTTTTCATGTAAATAAGTTATGAATGATTACTAATATTTTTGTAATTTTATGAGATATTTCATGCTAGTTGCCAAATGATGGTTCCCAAATGTGTTAAGTGACTCACATGGGCTGCTAAGAGCTGATCATTGGAGTGTATATACCAATAGTACATACATCTAAAAGCTGTGTATTGTACGAGTACGAATACGGGTGCATACGAGTAGAATTGTTGATGAAACTGAACGAGGATGTAATTGTAAGCATTTTTGTTAAGTAGAAGTACTTTTATATGTGTCTTGAAGTCTTTCAAAAGTGTAAGAATACATATCAAAACACAACATGTATATACATTCTAATGGAGTCGTTAAGTCTTCGTTAGTAGTTACATGTAAGTGTTGTTTTGAAACCTTTAAGTTAACGATCTCAATTAATGTTGTTAACCAAATGTCTATTATATCAAATGAGATGTTAAATTATTATATTATCATGATATTATGATATATGAATATCTCTTAATATGATATATACATTAAAATATCGTTACAACGATAATCGTTACATATAAGTCTCGTTTCGTAATTTTTGAGTTAGTAGACTTGTTTTTACATATGTAGTTCATTGTTAACATACTTAATGATATATTTAAATATCATTTTATCATGTTAAATATAGTGTATCAATATCTTAATATGATACATATGTATTTAGTAGACGTTATCATAACGATAATCGTTATATATCATTTCGAGTTTCTTAACTTAGTAATCTCATTTCTTATGTATATCACACATTGTTAATATATTCAGTGAGATACTTACTCATCATAATATTATGTCAACCATATATATATATGTCCATATATACCACAACATGTAGTTTTTACAATTTTGTAACGTTCGTGAATCGCCGGTCAACTTGGGTGATCAATTGTCTATATGAAACTTATTTCATTTAATCAAGTCTTAACAAGTTTGATTGCTTAACATGTTGGAAACATTTATTCATGTAAATATCAATCTCAATTAATATATATAAACATGGAAAATTTCGGGTCACTACAGTACCTACCCGTTAAATAAATTTCGTCCCGAAATTTTAAGCTGTTGAAGGTGTTGACGAATCTTCTGAAAATAGATGCAGGTATTTCTTCTTCATCTGATCTTCACACTCCCAGGTGAACTCGGGTCCTCTACGAGCATTCCATCGAACCTTAACAATCGGTATCTTGTTTTGCTTAAGTCTCTTAACCTCACGATCCATTATTTCGACGGGTTCTTCAATGAATTGAAGTTTTTCATTGATTTGGATTTCGTCCAACGGAATAGTGAGATCTTCTTTAGCAAAATATTTCTTCAAATTCAAGACGTGGAAAGTGTTATGTACAGCCGCGAGTTGTTGAGGTAGCTCCAGTTGGTAAGCTACTGGTCCGACACGATCTATAATCTTGAATGGTCCAATGTACCTTGGATTTAGTTTCCCCCGTTTACCAAATCGAACAACGCGTTTCCAAGGTGAAACCTTAAGCATGACCATTTCTCCAATTTCAAACTCTATATCTTTTCTTTTACTGTCCGCGTAGCTCTTTTTTCAACTCTGGGCGGTTTTCAATCTTTGTTGAATTTGGATGATTTTCTCGGTAGTTTCTTGTATTATCTCAGGACCCGTAATCTGTCTATCCCCCACTTCATTCCAACAAATTGGAGACCTGCACTTTCTACCATAAAGTGCCTCAAACGGCGCCATCTCAATACTAGAATGATAACTGTTGTTGTAGGAAAATTCTGCTAACGGTAGGTGTCGATCCCAACTGTTTCCGAAATCAATAACACATGCTCATAGCATGTCTTCAAGAGTTTGTATCGTCCTTTCGCTCTGCCCATCAGTTTGTGGATGATAGGCAGTACTCATGTCTAGACGAGTCCCCAATGCTTGTTGCAACGTCTGCCAGAACCTTGAAACAAATCTACCATCCCTATCAGAGATAATTGAGACAGGTATTCCATGTCTGGAGACAACCTCCTTCAAATACAATTGCTCCAACTTCTCCATTTTGTCATCTTCTCTCATTGGCAGGAAGTGTGCTGACTTGGTGAGACGATCAACTATTACCCAAATAGTATTATAACCACTTGCAGTCCTTGGCAATTTAGTAATGAAATCCATGGTAATGTTTTCCCATTTCCATTCCGGGATTTCAGGTTGTTGTAGTAGACCTGATGGTTTCTGATGTTCAGCTTTGACCTTAGAACACGTCAAACATTCTCCTACATATTTAGCAATATCGGCTTTCATACCCGGCCACCAAAAGTGTTTCTTGAGATCTTTATACATCTTCCCCGCTCCGGGATGTATTGAATATCTGGTTTTATGTGCTTCTTTAAGTACCATTTCTCTCACATCTCCAAACCTTGGTACCCAAATTCTATCAGCCCTATATCGGGTTCCGTCTTCCCGAATATTAAGATGTTCCTCTGATCCTTTGGGTATCACATTCTTCAACTTTCCTTCTTTTACAACCCCTTGTTGCGCCTCCTTTATTTGAGTAGTAAGGTTAGTACGAATAATTATATTCATAGCTTTTACCCGTGTAGGTTCTCTATCCTTTCTACTCAAAGCGTTGGCTACCACATTCGCCTTCCCCGGGTGGTATCGAATCTCAAAATCATAATCATTCAATAGTTCAATCCACCTGCGTTGTCTCATATTCAGTTGCTTCTGATTAAATATATGTTGGAGACTTTTGTGGTCGGTATATATAATACTTTTGACTCCATATAAATAATGCCTCCAAGTCTTTAATGCAAAAACAACAGCACCCAATTCTAAATCGTGAGTTGTATAATTTTGCTCGTGAATCTTCAATTGTCTAGATGCATAAGCAATCACCTTCGTTCGTTGCATTAATACACAACCGAGACCTTGCTTTGATGCGTCACAATAAATCACAAAATCATCATTCCCTTCAGGCAATGACAATATAGGTGCCGTAGTTAGCTTTTTCTTCAATAACTAAAACGCCTTCTCTTGTTCATCCTTCCATTCAAATTTCTTCCCTTTATGCGTTAATGCAGTCAAGGGTTTTGCTATTTTGGAGAAATCTTGGATGAATCTTCTGTAGTAATCAGTCAATCCTAAAAATTGACGTATATGCTTCGGAGTTTTTGGGGTTTCCCACTTTTCAATGGTTTCGATCTTTGCCGGGTCCACCTGGATACCTTCTTTGTTCACTATGTGACTGAGGAATTGAACTTCTTCCAACCAAAATATACACTTTAAAAACTCAGCGTACAGTTTTTTTTTCCTCAATACTTCTAGCACTTTTCTCAAATGTTCTTCGTGCTCTTGATCATTCTTTGAGTAAATAAGTATTTCATCGATGAAAACAATGACAAACTTATCAAGATATGGCCCACACACTCGGTTCATAAGGTCCATGAACACAGCTGGTGCGTTAGTCAATCCAAACGGCATAACCATAAACTCGTAATGACCATAACGATATCCTAAAAGCAGTTTTTGGAATATCATCCTCCTTTACTCGCATTTGATGATATCCAGAACGTAAATCGATTTTCGAATAAACCGACGAGCCTTGTAGTTGATCAAATAATCATCAATTCTCGGCAGTGGATAACGGTTTTTGATGGTAAGTTTATTCAACTCTCTGTAGTCAATACACAACCTAAATGTACCATCCTTCTTCTTGACAAAAAAAAAACAGGAGCTGCCCATGGTGATGTGCTTGGTCGAATGAAACCACGTTCTAATAGTTCTTGCAGTTGGCTTTGCAGTTCTTTCACCTCGCTGGGTGCGAGTCTGTAAGGAGCACGAGCTATTGGTGCAGCTCCTGGTACAAGATCTATTTGAAATTCAACAGATCAATGTGGAGGTAGTCCCGATAATTCTTTCGGAAATACATCGGGAAATTCTTTTGCGATGGGAACATCATTGATGCTCTTTTCTTCAGTTTGTACTTTCTCAACGTGTGCTAGAATAGTATAGCAACCTTTTCTTATTAGTTTTTGTGCCTTCAAATTACTAATAAGATGTAGCTTCGTGTTGCCCTTTTCTCCGTACACCATTAAGGGTTCTCCTTCTTCTCGTACAATGCGAATTGCATAACGATCTCTGCTTTCATCTCCTTCAGCTAGTCCATGCCAACTATTACATCAAAACTCCCTAACTCTACTGGTATCAAATCAATCTTAAATATTTTGCTACCTAGTTTAATTTCTAGATTCCGGCATATATAATCTGCTAAAATTAATTTACCGTTTGCTAATTTGAGTAAAAATTTACTATCCAAACGTCAATGGACAACTTAATTTAGCACAAAAATCTCTACTCATATAGCTTCTATCCGCACCCGAATCAAATAAAACGTAAGCAGATTTATTGTCAATAAGAAACGTACCCGTAACAAGCTCCGGGTCTTCCTGTGCCTCTGCCGCATTAATATTAAAAACTCTTCCGCGGCCTTGTCCATTCGTGTTCTCCTGGTTCGGGCAATTTCTAATAATGTGGCCCAGTTTTTCACATTTATAACAAACTACATTGGCATAACTTGCTTCGACACTACTTACTCCGCCATTACTCGTTCCGACACCATTTGTTCCTTTCGTTCTGTTAACCCCTGGTCCATAGACCTCACACTTCACCGCGCTATGACCATTTCTTTTACACTTGTTGCAAAATTTGGTGCAGAACCCCGAGTGATACTTTTCACACCTTTGGCATAGCTGCTTCTGATTGTTTTTGTTGTTGTTGCGGTTATTATTGTTGTTGGGATGATTGTTGTAGTTGTTGTTATTGTTGTTGTTGTTGTTGTTGTTGTTGTTGTTGTTGTTGTTGTTGTTGTTGTTGTTGTTGTTGTTGTTGTTGTGCCGTTTGTTGTAGTTGCGATTGATGTTGCGATTGTTGGGATAGTTGTTGTTTTGGTGACTCTTATCACCGTTTTCCTCCCACTTCCTTTTGACTAGCTTCACGTTGGCCTCTTCGGCCGCCTGTTCTTTAATTCTTCCCTCAATCTGGTTCACTAGTTTGTGAGCCATTCTACATGCCTTTTGTATGGAGGCAGGCTCGTGTGAACTTATATCTTCTTGGATTCTCTCCGGTAACCCTTTCACAAACGCGTCGATCTTCTCTTCCTCATCTTCGAACGCTCTCGGACACAATAGGCACAATTCTGTGAATCATCTTTTGTAAGAAGTAATATCGAATCCCTATGTTCGTAACCCTCTAAGTTCTGACTTGAGCTTATTGACCTCGGTTATGGGACGGTACTTCTTGTTCATCAAGTGCTTGAATGCTGACCAAGGTAGCGCGTAAGCAGCATCTTGTCCCACTTGCTCTAGATAGGTATTCCACCATGTTAACGCAATACCTGTGAAGGTATGCGTAGCGTACTTCACTTTGTCTCTTTCTGAACACTTACTTATGGAAAACACCGATTCAACTTTCTCGGTCCACCGTTTCAATCCGATTTGTCCTTCGGTCCCATCAAATTCTGAAGGTTTGCAGGCAGTGAATTCCTTGTAGGAGCATCCTACACGATTTCTTGCGCCGTTAGCTGTATTGCTAGATTCAGAGTTATTGTTGGTATGTAGCGCGGCCTGTACTGCGGCTATGTTTGAACCAAGAAAGGCACGAAATTTCTCTTCGCTCATATTCAAGGTGTGTCGAGTAGTCAGTGCTATTTCCTTCAAAATAGTCAAATGAAATAAGTTAATCATACAGAATATTAAGAGTAGTCAATAGTATCTCGTAGCATAATATAAACTCATTTATAAAAGCTTTTTCTTCATATTAGCATTTTATAAGTTTAAATTCGGGTACTACCTACCCGTTAAGTTCATACTTAGTAGCTAATATACAATTCAACTAGTACAATTCCATATGAAAAACTGATTATAATAATATATCACATACAAATATTCTTCAAACTTACAACTTCGCTATATTACATATAACATGAAATATAGTACACTATGATACATGACAGTTTTGAAGATAAATCAAGTTAATACGCAAGTTGTTCAGCAAAGGAAATAAAGACACGTAATTCATAAGTCCAGAAACAAGTCATGTATTTTGGTTTTACTAAGACGACTTCCCATCCTTGGTCTTGTGAAAAATAACCGTTATGACCATTGGCTAGGCATCATGTTGTAATGTCGTCAAAAGGATGAGGGTTTTGTAATGTCCAACAGCCCCGTGATAATCTAAAAACCTTGTTTCTCACCCCAACTACTGAATCCGTCACTTGTGGGAAAGTTTTATTTAAAAGCTGCAATCCGATGTTCTTTTTCTCACTTTGGTAAGAAGCGAACATCACTAACCCGTAAGCATAACATGCTTCTTTATGTTGCATGTTAGAAGCACTTTCTAATTCACGAAGTCCTATGTTGGGATATGTCGAGTCAAAATAGGTTCTTAACCCGTAGCGTAAAATTGCATTTGGGTTCCTCGCATTTAACGCTTTAAAGAAAACACGGCGTAACTTAAAGTCTCCCCAATGTGATATACCCCACCTATCAAAGGAAAGCCTTTTATAAACTAAGGCATTTCTGGAAAGTCTTTCAAAAGTTTGACAAGTTAATTTCGCCATAACTAAATGTGCTGATGAATTCTGACCGACTCTAGACAAGATTTCCTCAATCATATCCTCTGGTAGGTCTTCTAAACTATTCGGTTGTCTACCCTTAACGTCCATTTTGTTTTTATACTGTAAAATAGACAAGGATTAGATTCTTAATAACAAACAATACAAGCAATTTTTACATAGAACATAAAAGTACAAGCACACTACAATACATTTATTACACAACATGCTCACACCCCTCTAATCTGAATCACTGGTTTCTTCTTCTTCGGACTTGGTTCTTTTTCCTAATCTTCTAGGGATATATGATGTTCCTCTAATACGAGTCGTCATTTTCCACATTGGTTTAGAAAAACCTGGTGGTTTAGAGGTTCCCGAGTTATTGTCACGATATTGAAAATACGGGTGTTGACGGTACATATAAAGTTCATCGGAGTCGGAATCAGATTTCTCTATTTTGATGCCTTTTCCCTTATTATTTTCTTTTGCCTCATTAAATTGGGTCGGGGTAATTTCTATAACATCATCGGAATCCTCATCAGGATCCGATTCACCAGAAAATTGGTAATTTTCCCAATATTTTGCTTCCTTAGCGGAAACACCATTGACCATTATTAACTTTGGTCCATTGGTTGTGGATTTTCTTTTATTTGACCGGTTTTCTGTGGTTCCTACTATTCCCCCCTCCGGAACCTCTTCTTCTTCCAGTTCCTCTTCTTCTAGTTCCTCTTCTTCCGGTTCCTCTTCTTCCGGTTCCGTTTCCTCTTCTTCCGGTTCTTTGGGAACTTGTGAATCTTGCCAATATATATTTGACTCTTTGTTATTATTAGGTGAGTCAATGGGGTTTGTACTAGAGGTAGACATCTATCACACAATATCAAACATGTTAAGAGATTAATATATCACATAATATTTACATGTTAATAATATATAGTTTCCAACAAAAATGTTAAGCAATCATTTTTAAAGAAAACACGGTCGAAGTCCAGACTCACTAATGCATCCTAACAAACTTGATAAGACACACTAATGCAAATTTTCTGGTTCTCTAAGACCAACGCTCTGATACCAACTAAAATGTACCATTCATATTGATTATAAACGTTCCATATTAATTGATTTCGTTGCGAGGTTTTGACCTCTATATGAGACGTTTTTCAAAGACTGCATTCATTTTTAAAACAACCATAACCTTTATTTTATCAATAAAGGTTTTAAAAACATTACGTAGATTATCAAATAATGATAATCTAAAATATACTGTTTACACACGACCATTACATAATGGTTTACAATAGAAATATATTACATCGACATATGTTTCTTGAATGCAGTTTTTACACAATATCATACAAACATGGACTCCAAATCTTGTCCTTATTTTAGTATGCAACAGCGGAAGCTCTTAGTATTCACCTGAGAATAAACATGGTTTAAACGTCAACAAAAATGTTGGTGAGTTATAGGTTTAACCTATATATATCAAATCATAACAATAAACCACAAGATTTCATATTTCAATACACATCCCATACATAGAGATAAAAATCATTCATATAGTGAACACCTGGTAACCGACATTAACAATATGCATATATAAGAATATCCCCATCATTCCGGGACACCCTTCGGAAATGATATAAATTTCGAAGTACTAAAGCATCCGGTACTTTGGATGGGGTTTGTTAGGCCCAATAGATCTATCTTTAGGATTCACATCAATTAGGGTGTCTGTTCCCTAATTCTTAGATTACCAGACTTAATAAAAAGGGGCATATTCGATTTCGATAATTCAACCATAGAATGTAGTTTCACGTACTTGTGTCTATTTTGTAAATCATTTATAAAACCTGCATGTATTCTCATCCCAAAAATATTAGATTTTAAAAGTGGGACTATAACTCACTTTCACAGATATTTCCTTCCTCAGAAATAAGACTTGGCCACGGATCGATTCACGAACCTATACAAATATGTACATATATATCAAAGTATGATCAAAATATAATTACAACCATTTTTATTATGTTTTAAAGATTTGAGTGTATTAAGTCAGCTGTCCTCGTTAGTAACCTACAACTAGTTGTCCACAGTTAGATGTACAGAAATAAATCGATATATATTATCTTGAATCAATCCACGACCCAGTGTATACACGTCTCAGGCTAAATCACAACTCAAAGTATATATTTTTGGAATCAACCTCAACCCTGTATAGCTAACTCCAACATTACTGCATATAGAGTGTCTATGGTTGTTCCAAATAATATATATACATGGGTCGATATGATATGTCAAAACATTTGCATATGTGTCTATGGTATCCCAAGATTACATAATATATTAGAATACATGTATAATACAATATAAGTTAGCTAGGATATAATTTGTATAGATTTGTTAAACATTTCCTGTAGCTAAAAAGATCAAAAATATCCAATCTTGTTTTACCCATAACTTCTTCATTTTAAATCCGTTGAGTTAATCAAATTGCTATGGTTTCATATTGAACTCTAATTTAAGAATCCAAACAGAAAAAGTATAGGTTTATAGTCGGAAATTTAAGTTACATGTCAATTACTAAAGAGGTAGTCATTTCCGTCGAAAGAACGACATCTTGATGACCATTTTGAAATACATACTTTCACTTTCAGTTTAACCAAGATTTTTGGATATAGTTTCATGTTCATATGAAAAATCATTTTCCCAGAAGAACAACTTTTAAATCAAAGTTTATCATAGTTTTTAATTATCTAAACCAAAACAGCCCCCGGTTTCACTACGACGGCGTATATTCGATTTTATGGTATTCATCGTGTTTCCAGGTTTTAAATCATTAAGTTAGCATATCATATAGATATAGAACATATGTTTAGTTGATTTTAAAAGTCAAGTTAGAAGGATTAACTTTTGTTTGCGAACAAGCTTAGAATTAACTAAACTATGTTCTAGTGATTACAAGTTTAAACCTTCGAATAAGATTGCTTTATATGTATGAATCAAATGATGTTATGAACATCATTATTTCCTCAATTTTTCTGGATAAAACTATTGGAAATGAGAAAAATGGATCTAGCTTCAAAGGATTCTTGGATGGCTGGAAAGTTCTTAAAGCAGAATCATGACACGAAAACAGTTCAAGTAAGATTTTTACTCGAAATAAGATTGCTATAGTTGTAGAAATTGAATCAAAGTTTGAATATAAATATTACCTTGAATTAGAAAGATAACTTACTGTAAATAACAAAGGTTCCTTGATCTTAGATGATTACTTGGAATGGATTAGAAAGCTTGAAAGTAGACTTGTAAACTTGGAAGTATTCTTGATTTTTATGAAACTATACTTATGGAATTTATGAAGAACACTTAGAACTTGAAGATGGAACTTGAGAGAGATCAATTAGATAAAGAAAATTGAAGAGTGAAAGTGTTTGGAGGTGTTTTTGTACGTTGGTATATGGATTAGATATAAAGGATATGTAATTTTGTTTTCATGTAAATAAGTCATGAATGATTACTAATATTTTTGTAATTTTATGAGATATTTCATGCTAGTTGCCAAATGATGGTTCTCACATGTGTTAGGTGACTCACATGGGCTGCTAAGAGCTGATCATTGGAGTGTATATACCAATAGTACATACATCTAAAAGCTGTGTATTGTACGAGTACGAATACGGGTGCATACGAGTAGAATTGTTGATGAAACTGAACGAGGATGTAATTGTATGCATTTTTGTTAAGTAGAAGTACTTTGATATGTGTCTTGAAGTCTTTCAAAAGTGTAAGAATACATATCAAAACACAACATGTATATACATTCTAATGGAGTCGTTAAGTCTTCGTTAGTCGTTACATGTAAGTGTTGTTTTGAAACCTTTAAGTTAACGATCTCAATTAATGTTGTTAAGCCAATGTTTATTATATCAAATGAGATGTTAAATTATTATATTATCATGATATTATGATGTATGAATATCTCTTAATATGATATATACATTAAAATATCGTTACAACGATAATCGTTACATATAAGTCTCGTTTCGTAATTTTTGAGTTAGTAGTCTTGTTTTTACATATGTAGTTCATTGTTAACACACTTAATGATATATTTAAATATCATTTTATCATGTTAAATATAGTGTATCAATATCTTGATATGATACATATGTATTTAGTAGACGTTATCATAACGATAATCGTTATATATATCATTTCGAGTTTCTTAACTTGGTAATCTCATTTCTTATGTATATCACACATTGTTAATATATTTAGTGAGATACTTACTCATCATAATCTTATGTCAACCATATATATATGTCCATATATACCACAACATGTAGCTTTTACAATTTTGTAACGTTCGTGAATCGCCGGTCAACTTGGGTGATCAATTGTCTATATGAAACCTATTTCATTTAATCAAGTCTTAACAAGTTTGATTGCTTAACACGTTGGAAACATTTAGTCATGTAAATATCAATCTCAATTAATATATATAAACATGGAAAAGTTCGGGTCACTACACAGTTGACCACCCTTTTATTCTTACGATTCACGAACGTCATAACATGTATTAATTATATATATATGTGTGCGTGTGTGTGTGTGTATATATATATATATATATATATAGATTTAACTTGAAAATATGATAATTAAATATCTCATTAAGTATATTTACAAAGTATTATATATATATTTTCATACTACTAATTTAAAGAGTTTTTGAACAATATATATGTTACTATTTAAACGACGTAATTAACTTATGTTAAAATATATTTACATATAAAGTATTACGAGTGTAAATACATCCTTACAAGTATTAAATACACTTTATAATATACCAATACATATAAAGGATAGCTATACTCGTATTTTCGTTCAATTTCCTCAAGAATTCTACTCGCATTCATACGGTATTTTTACCCGTATTATACACAGCTTCTAGAAATATTTACTATTGGTATATACCAATAGAAATCTGTAATTATTTGTGTAATATGTCATCCATGACCTAATCAATTTAATATGTCATCCATGACTTAATACATTTTAACTTATCTTAGATATTTTCACTAAAAATCAAATTTTCAAGCCTATAAATAAGCACCATTTCTAACTCGTTTTTACACATTCATTTTCCAAATTTTACTTCCAATTTTCACACACACTTGCAAGAACTCTCTCAAGTTTTGTTCTACTACTTCTTTCCAGCAACTTTACATTTTAAACTTGAGGTAAAAACTCTACTTCAACTCTTGTTCAATTCATATGTTTATAGCTATCTATATAAGAGTTTATAAACTAGAACATAGTTTAGTTGATTCTAAACTTGTTTGAAGAACTAATCTAATCTTTCTAACTTAACTCTAATAACACTTATTTATATGTATTATGATGTTATATTAAGTTAATATAAGAACTTATAACTTGTACATATGAAGAACACCTTGAAACTTAACATATATCGTTTAATCTCCATACGGTAAAAAGCGGGCTGTTTTGGGTTGGGAATTAAAAACCTATCTTAGACTTTGAGTTCGAGGCTAAGACTTTGGAAATATGTTAATATATGTAAATAAGACTTCCAGTATTTATTTCATGATATTAGACAAAGTGGAAGTATTTTATCAAAAATCATATATTGGGTGGGTGCCGGGATTCTTCCAAATCTGTCCACCGGCACAAAAAGAGGGTAAAACTCTGAATATTGATACATGGGCTGAACTTTTCGAATTGTTTTTAAAAAATTAACTTCTTAAGGAATGCATATCAATTTGATTCACTTTAAACGGAGTTGTAATGAATACTAAAAATATTATTAATATTATTATTATTGATTCATTAACAATATTATTAATATTATTACTAATAAAATTATATCATTAATAAAATTATTATTAATTCGTATTATTATTATTTTTATTAGTTCTATTATCAGTAATACTAAAAATTATTATTTTTATCATTACTTTTATCTTATTCCTATTATTATTAGTATTATTTTGATATTATTATTATTAATATTATTATTAATTTTATTATTATTAATATTGTTATTCTTTTATTATTAATAATATATTTATATATATTATTTAATAATATTAAATATATTATTACAGATAAAAACGAATTCAATTGAATCTCACTATAACTTTATCTATTTTTTCTTCGATCGCTGTCTTTTCTCCCAATTCGTTCGACTTATTATTATACAGACGAGAGGATTCTGTTTTGGGGATATTCTATATGCATCTTATTAATGTCGGTTACCAGGTGTTCACCATATGAATGATTTTTACCTCTATGCAGTTTGCGAAATGCCTGGTATGAGATGTATATTTATGGAAAAATGAAATCTTGTGGTCTATTAAAATTATGGAAATGATTGATTATGATAAACTAATGAACTCACCAACCTTTTGGTTGACACTTTAAAGCATGTTTATTCTCAGGTATGAAAGAAATCTTCTGCTGTGCATTTGCTCATTTTAGAGATATTACTTGGAGTCATTTATGACATATTTCAAAAGACGTTGCATTCGAGTCGTTGAGTTCATTAAGATTATTATTAAGTCATTGATAGTTTGATATATTATGAAATGGTATGCATGCCGTCAACTTTCGATGTAATGAAAGTTTGTCTTTTAAAAACGAATGCAATATTTGTAAAATGTATCATATCGAGGTCAAGTACCTCGCGATGTAATCAACTTTTATGAATCGTTTATAATCGATATGAACGGGGCATTTCAGTTGGTATCAGAGCGGTGGTCTTAGCGAACCAGGTCTTGCATTAGTGTGTCTAACTGATAGTTGTTTAGATGCATTAATAAGTCTGGACTTCGACCGTGTCTGCATGTCAAAAGTTTTGCTTATCATTTCTAGTCGGAAATCATCTGCTTATCATCCTTAGGAAATTACCTGCTTATCATTCATAGGCTAGACACATCTTACTGCATTGATTGCATGAATAGTGTATAGGCAAAATTCATATCTCGCCGTATCTAATAATTCATATCTTAGCTGATATGTTACTGTAGACTTGCCTGACATATGCCGTAAATTCCTCCGTAGTCTACGAAATCTTTAGAACTATATATATAGATATTCTATGTAGTTAGAATATCATCCAATATTCAAAAATCATTTCATATCGAAAAAACCTTTACTCAATCGTACGAAATGGAACTTGCCACTAGTTCGAGTCCCTCAGATTCCGATATGGAGTTTCACTCGAGCTCCGAAAGCAGCGTCACCGGAATGAATCAACAAATCAATCATCACCAATTTTGGATGAATTGGGGATGAGTTCGTAGTCTACTTAATCAATGGAGACGCGAAGAAGGCGATCCCTTCCATCCACCACATTCCCCTCTTGGTGAAGAACCTGGAATACTTACCGGCGAACCTGTTCGTAATACCATTTTCTCTCTCATTTCCAGAGTATCTCGTCATAATTATATATTATCTCAAATTCTAGATCTTATTCATCCGCTCGTCCGAACCGACAATCATCCCGGAATAATAGAAGAAGTCATCGAACTTCGCGCTCGAGTAATCAATTTGGAGAATATGGTGCAAAACTTACCAGCTTCAACAACATCACCGACACCAACACTACCATCAGTAACAACACCAGTACCACCAACAACCCAAGTTTCAACGTCGCATGCCTCAACATCGCAATCTATACCTCGAGCATAATCTTCGTTCTACATCTTGTCTTACATCGATTATCTTCGTTCTACGTAACGTTCTACATCATTTATCTTCGTTCGACATGGCGATCATGTAATCTCTAATGTTTTAGAGATTATATATTCTTGTTCTAACGGTAAATCAAATGAGTTTAATATCATATTAACTCATAAATCCATGATTACATCTGAAGAAAATATATATGTACATATGTTTTCATAAAGATTGTAATTAAAAATTTCTTTTGTACAAACCGTTAATGGTGAAAATATTTTAACGGGTAGGTAATACCCGAGGAATATTTAGATTTCACATTAATAAGTTTCACTGTACATTCTTTCAATCTGATTCAACAGTCATTTACTATCCTACTTACACCCACAGCTATACGAATCTGTTCACCACAGAGTAACCATTTTCATTCAATTTCATAATTGGATTTTGACTTATCAGAATCCAACAAGTGGCATAATGAAGAAAACATTGGACAAAATAAAATTTGTTAGAAACAAACAATTTAACTATGAGAAGAATTTTGTTAAGAATCCACGCTAACTGATCCTAGCTAACTGTTCCTAGCTAACTGTTAATTCCGTATTACATTTTATTTATCGCAATTTATTTATCGCAATTTTAATTCTCGCAATTTTATTTATCGTCATTTAATTTCTGTTATTTATTTTACACACTTTAAATATCATCGTATAAATCGGGACACATATACAATGTTTTGACATATCATATTGACGTCATATATATATATATATATATATATATATATATTATTTGGAATAACCATAGACACTCTATATGTTGTAATGCTCGAGTTCGCTATACAGGGTTGAGGTTGATTCTTAAATAATATATATACTTTGAGTTGTGGTCGAGTCTGAGACATGTATACAATGGGTCACGACATGTATTAATTAATTCGAATATTATATATTAAACTATATATGAATTGTTGAACTACTAATTGTGGACTATTAAATGTGGACTACTAACATTGGACAATTAAAATGAATTAAAATATTGATTATAACATATGAAACTAAACATTTCTTCGAGTTTGCCACTTGATTTCATCTTAAACCTCGTTTTTATCTTGACGATTAAAATCTGCGTTCAAACTCTTCATGATTCTTGAAAACACCTCAATCGAGAGGATGAATCAACCTGATGTTTCGCGAGGTGTATATAAAATACTATTAATTTTTACAAGAAAATACTATTAAATACGATACAATTTTACACAAGATATTTATTTATTTAGAGAATGGATATACTTAAACCTTGCTACAACACTTATAGGCAGTGTACCTAATTGTACAGTAGTGTAGTTTTTAGTAAGTCCGGTTCATTCCACAGGAAAATCTTTAAACAAAGCTTAACGATATATTAGTTTACTTTTATAAAAATACAAATATATATATAAGTAATATTATTATTATAAAGGGGAGTTTTTACCGTTTAATGACCGGTTTATCGATTTTAAAACTTTAGTCGCAGTTAAAACCAAATGTAAAATATTAAAAATAAATACAAGACTTAAATTAAAGCGTAAAGTAAATAACGATAATGAAATTGCGAATAATAAAAGTGCGATAAAATAAACTTGCGATAATTAAAAAGTACGATAATTAAAAGTGCAATTAAATACAATAACAATAAAAATGCGATAATTAGAAGTGCAATTAAATATAAAATAAAGGAAATTAAATATGAAATAAAAGAATTATGCTTATTTAAACTTCCGTAATCATGATGTTTGACGTGTTGATTTTAGTTTTATGCCCATGGGTTAATTGTCCTTTGTCCTGGATTATTTAATATGTCCGTCTGGTTTTGTCCATAGCAGTCCATCAGTCATAAATATAAAGTGCGAGTGTCCTCGTCAAATTATCCTTATACTCGAAGTTAAATATTCCAACTAATTGGGGACTTAAACTGTAACAAGATTTTAATACTTTGTTTAATAATTACACCAGGATGTCGACTGAGTGTAACCCAATGTTTTAATATTTTGTTATCAATTATACCAAGTGTCCTTGTACATAATTTCACCCCTGTTTTAATTATTCTAGTGGCTATTAATCCATTCCCGTGTCCGGTTAAATGAACGATTATTCGTACATATAAATACCCCGCCCATCGTGTCCGATCGAGTGTATATGGTAATTTATAGGGACGCCCAATTGTAAATCTTTATATTAACATTAACAAACTATCATTTAGTTAAACAAATATAAAGCCCATTAATAGCCCATAGTCTAATTTCCACAAGTGTCGTTCTTTTGTCCAAACCCCAATTATGGTACAAAGCCAAATTACCCAATTTTAGTAATTAGCCCAACATCATGATTACTTCGGATTAAATAAGTATAATAATAACTTAGCTACGAGACATTAAATTAAAAAGGTTGAACATAACTTACAATGATTAAAAATAGCGTAGCGTTACACGGACAGAATTTTGACTTACACCCTTACAACATTTGCTAACATACCCTTATTATTAGGATTTAAAATTAAAATTAAAATTAAAATATAAATTATATATATATTTTTACGTATATATTGAGAGAGAGATAGATATATGTTATCAAAAATGATCAGAATTCGGTTGGCTTTATAGGGAGTTTCAAACTTTGGGGCTCCGCGACTCGCGGCCCATTTTGCCTTCAAACTCCGCGAGTCGCGGAGTTTGTAAATACAGCTCACTCCTTTTGGAGTCTTTCTTGCCGACAGATTTTTATAATTTATATAATATATAAATAATTATAAGAATTATTTAAATATTATATTATATTTATGTGCATAGTTGACTTGTAATTTTTAGTCCGTTGCGTCGAGCGTTGAGAGTTGACTCTGGTCCCGGTTCCGGATTTTCGAACGTCCTTGCGTACAATTTAATATCTTGTACTTTGCGTTTTGAATCTTGTACTCTTGTAATTTCGAGACGTTTCTTATCAATAATTGGAACCTCTTTGATTGTCTTTTGTACTTTTGAGCTTTTTGGTCGTTTGCGTCTTCAATTCGTCGAATCTGTCTTTTGTCTTCACCTTTTATTATTTAAACGAATATCACTTTTAAATAGAACAATTGCAACTAAAAGCTTGTCTTTCTTGAGGAATAATGCTATGAAATATATGTTCGTTTTTAGCATTATCAAATATTCCCACACTTAAGCGTTGCTTGTCCTCAAGCAATATCGTCTTGAAATACTAGAATCACTTCTTTATTCTTCACACTTTGTACATCAGTGATTTCTATACGGTGGTATAAACAATGGTAGTAACGATATGGTTTACAGTCCCACATGACTATAAAAATTTAGATCCATTAAGGAAATTGGATATTTATGAAAACATATGATCTTTTTGAAAATTAAATCTAGCTTTTACTCTAGATAAGTTTTCCGGAATAACCCTTTACCGGTGTTTGCAAAATATTTTTGTGGGTTTGGTGGGTTTCAGATTTGAAAATTTTAGCTCAAAACTTGCGGTTTTGTGTCACCCACTTGCTAACCTTGTATTTGGAAAGCAACACGTCCAGTTTAGTTGTCCCGTATATTACCTTTTGGTAAACTACCGTCCGATTGTAAAGGAAAGCGTTGAACAAGCAACTGTTAAGGCAATGTCCCCTGACATGCTTTTAATTATGATCTATAACGTGTCGGACGCAATTACTATCCTTGGTAGGAGCAATAGTAAAGCTCACCCTTATGATTTTTCGGTCTGGCACAAGGTCCTGTCTTTGACCATGCTATGCAACCACCATTCTTAAGGTTGACACCCGATTTAGTTCAGGTGACCTAATGAATTTCAGGTGAATTCCTAGGATTTTACGTTCAATGGTAATGAACGCATTGAAAATGGGTTTACAGAAAACAAATCGGTTTATAATTTTGATCAAAATATTTTCTCGTTCAAGCTCGAGTTTAGATATCATCGAATTCCATGAGTTTGTAATTCTCAATCTTTAAGGTCAATCTCAAGGATTGAGTAATATCAGGCTTTAAAAGCTGATTTTTAATCTTTAAGGAGATTATCCTTTCTGGGGATCTGATTCATTAGTCTTATCCAGCTAATTTGCATGGTGCCCCCCATTGTACGAGATAAATCCTTCTCATGGTTAGGATAAATCTGACCACTTGGCGATCCTGTTTAATGCTGAGGTCCGTGAATTTCCTGCTGATTTTAGTGATGACTTTTCTAGGTTTTTCGTCAACCTACAGCTGGTCTGGACGACAACTTCATGACCTAAATCAAGAAGCGCGTGTCTTTTTCGGAAGACTTTACTTCCTTTTAATGATGGAATTGATTCATCGTGTAGATCCATCTTTCTTTTCTTTCATCGGGTAAAACAGTTTAGTTTAGTCCAAAGCAAAAGTATTTTCAGTTATTTGTTACAGATATATGTGACATATGTTTAAGATAACTTGGTAAATTTTCCCACACTTGGCTTTTATTTTCCTTTTTATCGTCCTCTATTCCATTTTAAATGAATTTTAATATTTTGGTTTGTTTCTCAATTTATGTCCTTTCTGAGGTAACAATAATTTCAGTGTTAAAACCTAGTTTTATCGTTCATAAATATGTATAAACATGATTTTGAGTTCATTTAATTGAAAATTTTGAAAAATTTTACTAGAATTGGGTAGTCAGTATATAAGACTAGGGCTGTTCTTTATTATCAGAGAGCACTAGATTCTAATACAACTACTACTTTACTAGTATTTCTAATGGTAACCAAGTGTATAAGATAAAAATTATAAAATCCGAAAGAATTTAACCCCTTCCCACACTTAAGATTTTGCAATGCCCTCATTTGCAAGAAATCAGTAACAATTTAAATTATTGAGGGTGATTTGTGTGAAAATGATTAAATTTTTACCAAAGTTTCCAAATATATTTGGCATTTGTTTGCTGAATGATAAATGGTGCACATCATTTGTTCATTCCGTCTTGTTGTTATTTCACATATATTTTGCATCTTGTCGTCAAAATTAGTTGCTTTTGCTGAACTTAATGTCAGTCTTTGAAAATGCGTTGTTTTACCCTGTTGTGTACATAAGATAAACTGCAACATATATACATATTTTTGAAGTTTGGTATATTACCCCACATTCAAAAATTATTAAAATCTAAGAATAAAAGTTAGAAAATTATAAAAACTATTACAATATTAACATAAGTATTAAATGTATCAACATTACAAATTACAAAATAAATAAAACTAAGTAGACTATGGATGATACTGATACCAATAGGGGTTCCAAGCATAACCATAGGTGCTATAGAATGCTTCGGCAGGGTTATACGTAGGATACGGTGGTTGCATCTCTATAGACCAGGGAGGGAATATGGGTTTTGGAGTAGGAATATAGTTTCTACCTATATGTTGGCAATGAGCTATGATTTGGTTTTGATGAACTTGCCAATCTTTAAATGCTCTCTGTCTAGCATTTTCGTACTCCTGTGAAGCTATAAACCTTTGCATTTCTTGCATTTCATTTCCCCCTCCTACATTACCTTGCTGTTGATTTCTCTCAACCTGTGGATGTCTACCATGGTATTGTACTGCGGCGTTATTTCGCCTCTTCAAAACTTTCGCACCATGGTATACATTTAAACCTATAGTATCGCGGGGTTCTGGTTCTTCGACTAATAATTCCCCCCCCCCCCCCCGACTTATATCCACACCGAGATATTCAGCAATCAAAGTAATAAAAATACCACCTCCTATTATGCTATGCGGTCTCATCCCCCTAACCATAGCTGATAAATAATAACCCACACAATAAGGTATACTTACAGCGCTTTGTGAGTCTCGAATACACATATGGTAAAACAAATCCTGTTCATTTACCTTTTCCTTGTTCTTACCTCTTTATGTAATCGAATTAGCTAAAAACCTATGAATTACTCTTAATTCAGCTCTATCTATATCCAAATAAGAGTAATTTCTCCCTTTGAATCGGTGATGGCTTGTCATTTGACTCCATACACCGTGTGTATCAAAATTTTCATCTATCTTTCTACCATTTAGTATCAACCCTCTACAATCGGCAGATGCTAACTCCTCAGGCGTATATATACGTAAAGCCTGAGCCATGTCTAGTAAAGACATGTGGCGCATCGAACCTCCTAACAAAAATCTAATAAAAGATCGATCGGTTAAACTAGCTACCCGATCATTTAATTCTATACTACACAACAATTCTTCACACCATACTTTATATACAGGTCTACGCATGGTGAATAAACGTACCCAGTCGTCAAAAGTAGAATTACCATACCTCTGTGCAAGTAATTCCCTAATTGGCCCGGCCAATTCTACAGCTTCTAATGGTCCCCATTCTATGACCCTCGGTACCTCAATAACTTTAGAATGAAGAGTATGAAAACCCCTTTGATACTTTGGATAATCTATCCAAAGTCTGTCAAATCTCAGGTTCGGATGCAAATCTTCCAAGTGCATATCAGAAAATGTCGTGACTGGATGAGGTATATCTTGCTTGTAGTAGCTATCCACCTCCTGTTGTTCCGCATTCTCAGCAGGAGCATTGCGAGCTTGGGATGAAGATTCACCCCTTTCAGTCTGCAAAACACATCAAACACAATTTTTGTGCATCCAAATATGCATTAGTGTCAGCAAAATCATCAATCAAAATAATTACAATGACATGATCAATTTATATCAAACTTAAGCTCATTTTCATATTTTTATCAAATCTACACTTTTTCAAATAAGCATATACGAAAATGTTCGCCAAGTTCATAAGCATTCAACTCAAATAACATGTCAAAATAATCATTACTAGCAATTAAACAAGTTTCAAATGGCATTATCTCTCAAAAATCAAGTTCATGAATTTTTAGACTTGAAAAAGTCCACTTTAATTCTCAAAATCATGTTTAGGCTCAAAGTTTGGATCATTTAACTACTTAAACATGTTACACTACTTAATTTAGCAACAATTCATGACAAAAATAGGCCATAACCTGTTTATATCAAAAATCCCCAAATTGCTCAAGAACACAAACCCTAGATTACTCAAAATTTGAAGTTTAAGGCTTCTAATCATGTTAAATAGCATCAATCTAGGTTATACAAGCATACTACATAAACAATTTAAGCATAATTACACTAAAAAGCATCAAAATCAAATTGGGGAAAAAATTGCTCAAGAATACTAATTTTCGGATTAAATGGTGTTTAGGTGTAGAAATTTACCGTTTTTCTTGAGTAATTCCTTGATAGCATCCTTCTCAACATGATTTTAGTAAAAGATTTGATAATTAACGGTTAAAAATTGTGATTTTGGGGGTTTTTTTCGTGTATTTTCGGGTTTTTTCGGCTGTTCTTCACTGTATTTTCCTTGTGGTGTGTGGACTGAGCTGTTTAGCCCGATTTTATTTTTTCTGTATTTTGGTCCTCCCGCGAGTCGCGGAGTTTGTTTGTTTGTTTTTTTTTTTATATATCTTATACTAATTAAAACAATTAAGTAATTAATTTTAAAATTTTGTTTCCCTTGTTATTTAGGACGAGGTCGTTTCGGATCGATGTCCTAGTCCGTCCTTCGATAAAATTTTAAAATTTGTCTTTTTGTAGCGATTGTTTTAAAAGCTAAGATTTTTGGGTTTTTTAATGTTTTTGTCATACTTTAATTCAATAAGATTAAAAATAATGATAATAAAAGTTCTCGTCCCTCCCTTGGGTAAAGCAATTTCGGTTTAAAGACCTAGTCTTCAACTTACGACGAATTTTAAAAATCATATTTTTAACTTAATGAGATAAAGTAAATTTTTGTTTTTAAATTCACAAAACTTAAATATAAAATTCAAAATTAATATTAAAAATTCACACCAAACTTAAAATTTGAAATGCATAAAATTAAAAATTCATATTTTAAAAATTAAAAATTCACACCAAACTTAATTTAAAAATTCATATTATAAATTCAAACCAAACTTATATTAATTTTTCAAATATTTACAATTTTAAATATATTGATTTTACAAAGTTTACAATATTAATTTAAGATTTATATATTAATTTTAAAAAAAAATGGTAAAAATAAAATTAAAAATCTTTTTGGCTTTTTATCCCACTTTAATCAATCAAATATTATCAAAAATATGCGCCCCTCTTTTATGTAAAGTAATTTCGGTTCCAAGACCTAATTTAACTCATGACGAATTTTTGAAATATTTTGGGTTGATTGATTAAAGATATTTATACCTTAAGAATAAACGTTAAATTTCGCAGTGATGTAATAAATTTTTGAATGATATCAATAATTTCGGTCGCCAAACCTAATTTTATTCAATACCAATTTAATACTTTTTAGCGAACAAATTAGCGTTTATTATCAAAAGGTTAAAAAAATAAAAAATAAAGACTGTACAGACTTACCTGTGAAATAGATTTCTTAGTTATATGATCTATCTCATTCATAAGATAGTCGGTTTAATTGGTTTTCCATGGCTACATAGGCGTAACCTCAAGCATTCAGTGTCTTTTCTTCTAAACATATGAACGGTCCGTCTCTGCATAAAGTAACAAATTCGGTGTTTGAATAGGTTTGATTATTTGAACATTTACCTCCATGTGACCATTTTCCGCATTTGTGACATCTTTCTAGGTGTCGTGCTCTTCTTTTTGCTGCGGATTTTGATTTTCCTTTACCAAATTGTAACTTATTATCTTCGCATCTGGATTCTTTTCTAACTCCGTCCATTCTTTCTCTGATTACTGATACTATTTCACTCGGAAGTGTGTCATTATTACGTTTAGTGATCAAAGCGTGTAGCATTAGACCATGGTTTAGTTCACAGGCAGTCTTCATTTTGTAAAAACCTAAAAAAATAAAAATTCAGAATGGGGGGAGAAGACTAGTTCTTTAGGGTCTGCTAGGGAAAGACCATTCGGGTTCCATTTTCGAGAACTAAACGAAAACAGACAATCTAACTCTAACAGAAATACATATTATCCTTTAAAGACTTGATTCTCCCCACACTTAGTTAGCTGTGGTATCGAAATTGTGATTAACTTCATTATCAACTTCCATCGGACCATGTATGTAATGTTTAATTCTGTGACCATTAACTTTAAATTCAATTCCATTTGAATTTATTAATTCTATCGTTCCGTATGGGAAAACTCTTTTGACTATGAATGGTCCAGACCATCTTGATTTCAATTTTCCAGGAAATAGCTTGAATCGTGAATTGAAAAGAAGAACTCTGTCTCCTTCTTTAAATTCTTTTGAACTTCTGATTCTTTTATCATGCCATTTCTTCGTTCTTTCTTTATAGATTAACGAATTTTCGTATGCTTCATGTCTTAATTCTTCTAATTCGTTTAGTTGACTTAATCGTAGACGTCCGGCTTCATGTAAATCAAGATTACATGTCTTCAAAGCCCAAAATGCTTTGTGTTCAATTTCTACTGGAAGATGACATGCTTTTTCATAAACAAGTCTAAAAGGTGTGGTTCCAATTGGAGTTTTGTAGGCTGTTCTAAAAGCCCAGAGTGCATCCTCTAATTTAATGGACCATTCCTTCGGATTTGATCCTACGGTTTTCTCTAGAATACGTTTTAAAGCTCGGTTGGTATTTTCAACTTGTCCACTTGTTTGTGGATGATATGCGGTGGAGATTTTATGAGTTACTCCATATCTTTTAAGAACTTTCTCAAGTTGATTATTACAGAAATGAGTACCTCGATCACTTATTAAAGCTTTCGGTGTTCCAAACCTTGCAAAAAGACGTTTTAAAAAGTTGACTACAACTCGTGCATCATTAGTTGGGAGAGCTTGTGCTTCCGCCCATTTAGATACATAATCAATGGCTACGAGAATATAGAGATTATTATGAGATTTTGGAAATGGACCCATAAAGTCAATACCCCAAATGTCAAATACTTCACATACTTGGATGACATTTTGTGGCATTTCATCACGTTGACTTATTTTTCCGGCCCTTTGACAAGCATCACAGGATTTGCAAAGAAGGTGTGCGTCTTTGTAAATTGTAGGCCAATAGAATCCAGCATCATAAACTTTTCTTGCTGTTAGTTGAGGCCCATAATGCCCTCCTGTTGGTCCTGTGTGACAATGGTTTAATATTTTACTAGCTTCATCTCCAAATACACATCGGCGTATTATTCCATCGGGACAACTTTTAAACAGATGTGGATCTTCCCAAAAATAGTGTTTTATATCACTGAAGAATTTCTTTCGTCTTTGGTACGATAATCCTTTTTCAAGGAATCCACATACTAAATAGTTTGCATAGTCTGCAAACCATGGAATTTCTTTATAATCTATCTTCAATAGATATTCATCAGTAAAGTTGTCTTGTATGGCCGATTCATTTAGAACTTCTAATTCGGGATTTTCAAGACGAGAAAGATGATCAGCGGCGAGATTTTCTGCTCCTCTTTTATCTCGGATTTCAATATCAAACTCTTGTAAGAGTAAGATCCAACGGATTAATCTTGGTTTAGCATCTTGTTTCGAAAATAGGTATCTAAGAGCAGAATGGTCGGTATAGACCACCGTTTTTGCTAGAACGAGATATGATCGAAATTTGTCAAAAGCAAAGACAATAGCAAGGAGTTCTTTTTCAGTAGTTGTATAGTTCGGTTGTGCTCCTTGTAACATCTTACTAGCATAATATATAGGTTGAAATCGTTTTTCAATCCTTTGTCCTAAAACGGCTCCCATTGCAAAATCACTTGCATCGCACATTAGTTCAAATGGTAGATTCCAATTTGGTGTTATCATGATTGGCGCATTAGTGAGTTTCTCTTTAAGAATATTAAAAGATTTGATACACTCATCTGAAAAGATGAATGGAGCATCCTTTTCTAGGAGTTTATTCATAGGAGTGGCAATTTTAGAAAAATCTTTTATGAAACGTCGGTAAAAACCGGCATGCCCTAGAAAACTCCTAACTCCTCTAACATTAGTGGGATGTGGAAGTTTAGCAATTACATCTACTTTAGCTCTATCCACTTCAATTCCTTCTTTTGAAATTTTATGACCAAGAACGATGCCTTCTTTAACCATGAAATGGCATTTCTCCCAATTAAGAACTAGATTTGATTGTTCGCATCTAATGAGCATTCGCTCCAGATTAACTAGACATGAATCAAATGTATCACCGAAGACTGAAAAGTCATCCATGAAAACTTCCATGCATTCTTCTATCATGTCGTGAAAAATCGCCATCATGCACCTTTGAAAGGTTGCAGGGGCGTTACAAAGTCCAAATGGCATGCATTTGTAAGCAAAAGTACCATAAGGGCACGTGAATGTGGTTTTCTCTTGATCTTCAGGTGCTATTGGAATTTGAAAATATCTGGAAAATCCATCTAGAAAACAATAGTAACTATTTCCGGCTAATCTTTCCAACATTTGATCTATGAAAGGTAAGGGAAAGTGGCCTTTTCTGGTGGCGTCATTTAATTTTCTATAATCAATACATACATGCCATCCTGTTACAGTCCTAGTAGGAATAAGCTCATTTTTTTCATTTGTAATGACAGTCATGCCACCCTTCTTAGGCACGCATTGAACTGGGCTTACCCATGGACTATCAGAAATTGGATAAATTAGACCTGCATCTAGAAGTTTAATAATCTCTTTCTTAACTACATCTTGCATATTAGGATTTAGTCTTCGTTGGCGTTGCACATACGTTTTATGACCTTCTTCCATAAGGATTTTATGTGTGCAATACGAAGGACTTATTCCTTTAATATCATGAATCTTCCATGCAATGGCTGGTTTATGAGCTTTCAACACAGAAATGAGTTGTGATTTCTCATTTTCAGTAAGAGAAGATGATATTATTACAGGTAATTCAGATTCACCATGTAAATAAGCGTATTCCAAATGGTTTGGAAGTGGCTTTAACTCTAATTTCGGAGGTTCTTCTATCGATGATTTGTATCGATATCTGCCTTCTTTTTTTAGCATTTGGATTTCTTCTGTTGTTGGTTCATATCCATTAGCTATAAGTGTAGCTAACATTTCAGCTTCATCAATTGGTTCATTACCTTCTCCTAAAGAACATTCTCCTGTTCCTTGTAATTCTGGAAATTCTTCTAACAATTCTGCATGTGCATCTATAGTTTGAATATAATAACATGTATCATCTGCAGATTGTGGTTGTTGCATTGCTCTATCAACTGAAAAGGTAACACTCTCATCCTCTATACTTAGGGTCAATTTTTTACCGAACACGTCTATCATTGCTTTAGCCGTGTTTAAGAATGGTCTTCCTAATATGAGAGGAACTTGAGAATCTTCTTCCATGTCCAGAACAACAAAATCTACTGGAAATACTAAAGTACGAACTTTAACTAGCATGTTCTCCATTATCCCTCTAGGATATTTTATTGATCTATCGGCTAGTTGTATGCTTATTCTGGTTGGTTTCAATTCTCCAAGGTCTAGTTTAGCGTATAGTGAATACGGCATTAAATTTATACTAGCACCTAAATCTGCTAATGCTTCTATTGAACTAAGACTACCCAGAAAACATGGAATTGTGAAACTTCCTGGATCAGATAGTTTTTCTGGTATCTTATTCAACAGTACTGCTGAACAATTAGCATTCATAGTAACAGCCGAGAGTTCTTCCATTTTCTTTCTATTTGAGATTAGATCTTTCAAGAATTTAGAATATCTAGGCATTCCTGAAATTACATCAATGAAAGGAAGATTTACATTTATCTGTTTAAACATATCCAAGAATTTGGATTGCTCGGCTTCAAGTTTCTCTTTCTTCATTTTACTCGGGTAAGGAAGTGGTGGTTGGTATGGTTTAACATAAGGTTTAGCCTTAACTGTGTTATCTTCATTAACCTTTTCAACTACCGGTTCTTTTTCCTTATCTTGATTAGGTTGTGGTTCTTGTGGAGTAGGAATAGCTTCATCAGAAGTTACAGGTATTTCAGGTGGTTTAAGTGTTGTACCACTTCTTGTGGTAATGGCTTTAGCTGTTTCATTCCGGGGGTTAGCATTTGTATCACTAGGTAGACTTCCCGGTTTTCTTTCACCTATTAACCTTGCTAGGTTACTTACTTCTTGTTCCAGATTTTGAATAGAAGCTTGTTGATTTCTAAATGCTTGAGCATTTTGTTCATTGGTTTGTTTCTGAGATGTGAAAAACTGCGTTTGAGTTTCAACTAGCTTCGTCATCATATCTTCTAAATTCGGCTTTTTATCATCGGTTTGTTGTGGTGGTTTGTTTTGAAAATTAGGTCTTTGCTGGTTGTAAGTATTATTGGATACTTGTTGATTGCTAGGACCTTGTTGGTTGTTGTATGGAATATTTCGGTTATAATTCTGGTTTTGATTGTAAATAGGTCTTGGCGGTTGATAATTATTCTGATAATTATTTCCAGGCCTTTGGTTTATGTATGAAATATTCTCTCTTTGTTCCATTGTTAATTCAATACTGAGACAATCTTTTGTCAAATGTGGTCCTCCACACTGCTCACAACTAATTCGTATTGAGTGAATATCCTTAGTCATCTTTTCCATTCGTCTCTCGACAGCATCTATCTTTGTGGAAATGGAATCTAAGTCATGGCTAGAATCGACTCTAGCTGCTTTAGATGATCTAACGATATCTTTTTCTTGGTGCCACTCATGTGAGTGGAAAGCAGTGTTATCAATAATTTTGTAAGCATCAGTTTCGGTTTTCTTTATAATAGAACCACCAGCTGCTATATCTATGTCTTTCCTTGTAGTGATGTCGCATCCTTGGTAGAATATTTGTACTATTTGACAGGTGTCTAAACCATGTTGCGGACATCCTCTTAACAACTTTCCAAATCTAGTCCACGCCTCATATAGAGTTTCATTCGGCTTCTGTGTGAACGTAACAATTTCTGCTTGAAGTCTTACGGCTTTAGATGCAGGAAAGAATTGTTTAAGAAATTTTTCAACTAAAACATCCCATGTATCAATCGCCCCTTCAGGTAACGATTCCAAACAATCTTTGGCTTCTCCCTTTAAAGTCCAGGGAAATAACATGAGATATATCTGTTCATCCTCCACTTCTCGGATTTTAAATAGTGTGCAGATCCTATTAAAGGTACGAAGATGTTCATTTGGATCTTCCTTCGGCGCACCACTAAATTGGCATTGATTAGTCACCATGTGTAGAATTTGTCCTTTGATTTCATAATCTGGCGCATTAATGTCTGGATGAGTAATTGCGTGACCTTGGCCAGTGCGTTTAGCTCTCATTCGGTCTTCCATACTTAAAGGTTCCAGATTCTCCATAATTGAACTTGTTGAATCGGAATCACTAGAGGATTCTGATTTAATGGTTCGTTCCTCAACAATCTCTGTTTGAATGATTGGTGGTTCCGGAGGAAAGTTTAGTGGTTCAGGGTCTATGAATCGTCCCTGAATATTCTCCGGATTCTCAATTGTGAGGTCGGGTTCAAAAAATGGATTATCAGAAATTTGAACTGGAGTACTTGGTCGACTGGATGACGATTCTAAAGAAAAATCAACGGTGGTAATATTTGCTAAATGTCTTGATCTAGTTACAGGTGGTGAACGTACAAAAGGTGGTGAACGTCTTGCTCGGTGCATTCACTGAATATCCTATTAGTTTTTAAAAGGAAAGAAAAATTATAATAAGTTATCCAATCAATAGACTTTTCTGATTTTGCCCACGTTTCGAATAGCCAAAAGATGCAGCAGAGGGGCAGGATTCGTTTGGTCTCAATATAATTGAGGACTGTTTAGCTCCAATAACCCGGTCCACGTACAAATCCAACTATTACTACGAACCAGAAAATTTTGATGTCTATCAATTTAACCACTTAAAATAAATTTTTGTAATTTTAAGAAATTTAGATAAGAAGTAGAATAAAAATCTATGTCCTAAAACTAGAATAGCGAGAAATAAGAAAGAAAAAGAGTTCGTCGAAGAAGGTCGAAAAAGAAAAATGGTTGAAAAATAAAAGGTGACGGAAAAATAAAAGAAACTTATAAAACTTAAAAATACTTGACTAACCTAACCTTATTACTACAATTAACTTAAAATTATAATCGCAAATTGAGATTACTAATTGGAATGATAATTGATACATTGGTAAAAGGTGTCTAAAAATATTAAAGCTTACAGGAAAAACTATATCCCAAATGGAAATAACTTAAAAAGAAACTAAAACTTAAAAAGGCGTCGCAAAATTCTAAAGTACCTAAATCTTAGTCTAAAGAAAAAAAGCACTTAAGAGATTCTACGGCAAAGCCTAAAAATCTAGAAGTAAAAATAACTATGGCAAAAATTAAGTTTAAAACTAAATATGAGCTAAAAATACAAATATTACGCTAAAACAATTAAAAAGGGACAAAATATAAAAATATACAAAAAGTTGTAAAAAGTACAAATTTTTATAAAAATATTATTTTTATATTATTTTATTAAAACTATTAATTTTACAATTTAATTAAACTAATTTAACTAAAATATAAATTAAATAAAAAGTAACTTAAAATAAAACTAATTATAATAATAATAATAATTAGGGTTAATAATAATAATAATTAATAATTATCCGTAATAAATGCAGTTTAGGGTTTCTGTCGGTGTCAGAGTCTCTCCGCGAGTTGCGGTATTTCAATCATAAAACTCCGCGAGTCGCGGGGTTCCAAAATTCAACTCTGGTACAGTTTTTTATTCGACGTGTTTTTATTTATTTATTTTCTGTTTTTATATTTTCTGTTTTAAAATCTAAATATTTATATAATAAAAACTTATATTTAAAAACTTAAAAAATAGAACTTCTTTATAATTTTAAAAATATCTTAAAAATAGATTTATATATATTAATTTTTTTTTCGGTTTTATATATTTTTTTTATTATGTTTTAAATAAAAACAAAATACTTAAATAAAACTTATATAAAAATAAAGAAACTTTATAAAACTTAAATATTTAACAAAATCTTAAAAATACTTATATTTTTGTTTTTCTTTTTATATTTTCGAATATTTAAAACGTATTTTTATAAAAACGAATTTTAATAAAAGTAAACTAAAAATCTTTTTTTTTTATATTAGCGTTGCACTTCCGGCTTTTAAGAGTTCCCCGGCAGCGGCGCCAAAAATAACTTGATGTTTCGCGAGGTGTATATAAAATACTATTAATTTTTACAAGAAAATACTATTAAATACGATACAATTTTACACAAGATATTTATTTATTTAGAGAATGGATATACTTAAACCTTGCTACAACACTTATAGGCAGTGTACCTAATCGTACAGTAGTGTAGTTTTTAGTAAGTCCGGTTCGTTCCACAGGGAAATCTTTAAACAAAGCTTAACGCTATATTAGTTTACTTTTATAAAAATACAAATATATATATATAAGTAATATTATTATTATAAAGGGGGGTTTTTACCGTTTAATGACCGGTTTGTCGATTTTAAAACTTTAGTCGCAGTTAAAACCAAATGTAAAATATTAAAAATAAATACAAGACTTAAATTAAAGCGTAAAGTAAATAACGATAATGAAATTGCGAATAATAAAAGTGCGATAAAATAAACTTGCGATAATTAAAAAGTACGATAATTAAAAGTGCAATTAAATACAATAACAATAAAAATGCGATAATTAGAAGTGCAATTAAATATAAAATAAAGGAAATTAAATATGAAATAAAAGAATTATGCTTATTTAAACTTCCGTAATCATGATGTTTGACGTGTTGATTTTAGTTTTATGCCCATGGGTTAATTGTCCTTTGTCCTGGATTATTTAATATGTCCGTCTGGTTTTTGTCCATAACAGTCCATCAGTCATAAATATAAAGTGCGAGTGTCCTCGTCAAATTATCCTTATACCCGAAGTTAAATATTCCAACTAATTGGGGACTTAAACTGTAACAAGATTTTAATACTTTGTTTAATAATTACACCAGGATGTCGACTGAGTGTAACCCAAGGTTTTAATATTTTGTTATCAATTATACCAAGTGTCCTTGTACATAATTTCACCCCTGTTTTAATTATTCTAGTGGCTATTAATCCACCCGTGTCCGGTTAAATGAACGATTATTCGTACATATAAATACCCCGCCCATCGTGTCCGATCGAGTGTATATGGTAATTTATAGGGACGCCCAATTGTAAATCTTTATATTAACATTAACAAACTATCATTTAGTTAAACAAATATAAAGCCCATTAATAGCCCATAGTCTAATTTCCACAAGTGTCGTTCTTTTGTCCAAACCCCAATTATGGTACAAAGCCCAATTACCCAATTTTAGTAATTAGCCCAACATCATGATTACTTCGGATTAAATAAGCATAATAATAACTTAGCTACGAGACATTAAATTAAAAAGGTTGAACATAACTTACAATGATTAAAAATAGCGTAGCGTTACACGGACAGAATTTCGACTTACACCCTTACAACATTTGCTAACATACCCTTATTATTAGGATTTAAAATTAAAATTAAAATTAAAATATAAATTATATATATATTTTTACGTATATATTGAGAGAGAGATAGATATATGTTATCAAAAATGATCAGAATTCGGTTGGCTTTATAGGGAGTTTCAAACTTTGGGTCTCCGCGACTCGCGGCCCATTTTGCCTTCAAACTCCGCGAGTCGCGGAGTTTGTAAATACAGCTCACTCCTTTTGGAGTCTTTCTTGCCGACGGATATTTATAATTTATATAATATATAAATAATTATAAGAATTATTTAAATATTATATTATATTTATGTGCATAGTTGACTTGTAATTTTTAGTCCGTTGCGTCGAGCGTTGAGAGTTGACTCTGGTCCCGGTTCCGGATTTTCGAACGTCCTTGCGTACAATTTAATATCTTGTACTTTGCGTTTTGAAACTTGTACTCTTGTAATTTCGAGACGTTTCTTATCAATAATTGGAACCTCTTTGATTGTCTTTTGTACTTTTGAGCTTTTTGGTCGTTTGCGTCTTCAATTCGTCGAATCTGTCTTTTGTCTTCACCTTTTATTATTTAAACGAATATCACTTTTAAATAGAACAATTGCAACTAAAAGCTTGTCTTTCTTGAGGAATAATGCTATGAAATATATGTTCGTTTTTAGCATTATCACAACCGCACCTCATCTACGGAAGAAAAGATCGATGCATATATTTATGCACATGAAAACACTCGGAATCTGAATAAACGTTTAACACGTATCTGTGCTAGCTCCTTTGGCGTTGTTATTACCGAAAATAACTCTGCAATCTCTTTCCAAATTAGCCAATTTTGTCACACCTCCAGCAAGTCAACATCAACTTTTCAGTCGGATTAGTCTTATTATAACTTTGATATATACGATTGCCCTTTCATCATCGTTACCGGGGAACCTTTTATGTTCCACCATATTAGCAGTAAATGTACCAGCAACTTCGTTACTTTTTGTCGTAAGTATCTCCGAAAATTCATTACATATTCATTGAAAACCCTATCGTGTACTTATCTACATCATGTAACAATTATTTCCATACCGAATGCCAGGAATCATCAATCATTAACTTCGAATTTCGCAGCGTTTCTACGTCAATAGTTATACATAAACATATAACGTTTATCTCCTAGAATTATGTACTTCAAATCTAAAAAAGCACCAAATATGCGAAACAATTCTCTGAATTATGAAGAAAAAAAAGGCTGAATGAAGCAGCAAAAACTGTAGATGACTTTAACCGTCAAAAGTTTGATGACAAGGAAAGATACGTTAGAAAAGCTCAAAAGAAAAAAAATTGGTACTGAAAAACGGATTGAGCAAACCATGAATGAGGCTGTGGACAAATCACAAAGACTAAACATGTCTTCAAAGAATCCAAATGATTCAGTATCTGCTGAAGTCATTAACGAATACCTTACTCCTGGCTCTAAACATTTACGAACAAATCTTCTTCATCATCCATCGATATTAGAAATTCTAAGATATCATCATATCTTTCATTATAAATATCCTCGATATTTCTGAAGATATTTTTATAACTATTCTTATCGAAAATCATTTATCCCTACGCGATATCAGTGTTACATCAGAAAGGAAACTATTTTAGTTTCTAAATTCTGAAAAATTCGAACTTAAAATTTGAATGTTTTTGAAGTAGTGTTGGAAATTGATGCATGAGTTAGTATAATATAATGACACTTGATCAACGTGATTATATTACAATAAGTCATGCTGAGTTTCTAATGGAACGTGATGATTCACAGATTTTAACGTCATCACGTGCCATGTTACATAACTCTTTCATTCTTCTTAACTTCTGAACATATCAAGAAAGTATATTCTTGATAGTTCTATTCTCAATAATTCAGGTAATTTGACAAATCAAATCGTGCGATTATGTTCTTTCCTGTTTAGAACATGATGTTCATTCGAAACTCCATACTTACGAATTCCGGACTATTACTCGCTTTACTAGAAGTCGAGAAGAGAATAAAAAGTATGGAACTCCAAAATATAAAAGAAATGAAGAAGGTGGAGTATAGTGAAATATCCGACAGGGCAATCAAACAGATTATCACATTTAACCAAAGAAGATCCTATTTCCTTAATTACCGGAGAACTAAATCTTATTACGAAGATTTCCTCTAAATCCCTTAAATTCCGGAAATCAACCGTGACTACATCACCGGTTAATACGAACTTGCATTTACTCATTTCATTCTTTTGTGATAGCTTCACTCGTACTCTTCGAGTAATCGAATTATTTTATTCATATTACTCTATGGTAATAAAATTCTATTTATCAACTCATATTCATCACGAAAATATACTTGGTTTCAACAATGACGATTCCAATCAAATTTCGGGACGAAATTTTTTTAACGGGTAGGTACTGTGACGACTCGGAAATTTCCAACCAAATTTAAACTCACTATTTTAATGATTCCGACACGATAAGCAAAATCTGTAAAGTTGAGTCTAAAAATTTTGAACTATTCTCATGAATGCATTTAACCTTGAATATTCCCGACGATTCAAGAACAAATGTTTGTAAATAAATAGGTATATAATATAAATATAGGCACATATAATAAATTAAAATAATAAGATACAAAATAAATAAATAATTTAAAATGAATTTATATAGATATACATACATATATATGTTTGTCATTAATAATTATTATATTGTAATACATATATAATATATAAACGTTAACTATCCCAATATATTATTATATAGAATAAGTAACATATAAGTAATAAAATATAAAGTTAATATATTATATGTAATTAAAAGTTAAGAATATGGTAATTATAGTAATATTATTATTATTTTCATTATTATTATTAATACTAATGTTAAGATAAATGTTAAGTATTAGATGCTTTATTATAAATTATATAGATATGAAATTTAACACAATTAATTTGTTATATCATTATTATTATGACTAATATTATTATTATCATTAGTAATATTATTAATATCATTATTTTTATCATTACTTATTATTATCATTAATGTAATTATTAATATTGTTATTAATGTTACTAGTATTATCATGATAATATTACCACTTTTATTATTAATATCCTTAACAATATTATTAATATTATTACTAATAAAATTATATCATTAATAAAATTATTATTAATTCGTATTATTATTATTTTTATTAGTTCTATTATCAGTAATACTAAAAATTATTATTTTTATCATTACTTTTATCTTATTCCTATTATTATTAGTATTATTTTGATATTATTATTATTAATATTATTATTAATTTTATTATTATTAATATTATTATTCTTTTATTATTAATAATATATTTATATTTATTATTTAATAATATTAAATATATTATTACAGATAAAAACGAATTCAATTGAATCTCACTATAACTTTATCTATTTTTTCTTCGATCGCTGTCTTTTCTCCCAATTCGTTCGTGCCAATTAGTGAGGAATCATATGAATGAATCCAAAATCAATTGAACGTCCTAATCTTCTTTTTATATTTTTATTTATATATATATATATTTTGATTAATATCCTGTAAACACCTGATCATTATATAAAATGACCAATACAGGTTGTTAAGAGAGAGACCATACTACTTACAACATCAATTATCAATCATGAGTTTTAACTGCATTTTTTTAAATCGAATTAAACAGGAAAGAAACTGAAACCCACTTTTACGACTCTGTTCTTGTACCCCTTTATCAAAAACTCAAAATCGATTCATTCTTCAAAATCTAAAATTGTAGCTGTATCAGGAATCTTTTGATAGAACTTTCTGCAAAATTTCAAATTCTAATTCCTCGTTGTGAATGCGAATTGAAGAGTCAAAGTTTAAAATTTAAAAAGTCAAAGAATGTGTTCATAAAGAAATTCGAATCTGTTTTAGGGTTTCAAGCTCAATTGACGATTCCTAAAGTTACTAGGAATGATTTACAAACTTTTTTCATGTAGAAGTCATTAACTAAAACAGATTTAAATTCAAAATCACAGACTGGGTGTTCTTCGTGTTTTTACAGTCATACGATTATATTTTTTCCTGTTAATTAGTCTATTCCACGTTCAAAATGTTTCTGTATTAATTTTACATCCTAAAAGCAAATAAGTTTTATCTCAATATTGATTATTTGGATCAATGGTCGACTGGCATTATGGAGAAGATGAGAGAATCAGAAAAACGTGTTAATAAAAAAAATTAAAAGTCAATTTAAAACAGAAATGTACGCAGCAGAGCATTGGTTAAGGGGTTGTTCGGGTGTGCGAGAGGTCACAAGTTCGAGCCCGGTTCAGGACATTTCTTTTTAGGAAAAGCTTTTGGGGGTATACACTCTTATTATAATTTCATTTATTATTATTATTATTATTATTATTAATGTTATTATCCTTATTGTTATTAATATTGTTATACTTATTATTGTTATTACTTACAAATGTTATTATTACTAACTATTATTAGTATTATAATTATTATTATTATTACCATGATTATAAGTAATATAACCATTATATTATTATTTAACATTATTAATGTGATGACCCGGAAATTTCTGACCAAATTTAAACTTAATCTTTGTATGATTAACATTTCTGACACGATAAGCAAAGTCTGTAAAACTGAATCTCAAAATTTTTGAACTACTTTCATATATTCAAATTCCTTTCGGTTGTTCTTGACGATTCGTTAAAAATTATATGTATATAGATACATATATATATATATATACTATAACTTGAAAACGTAACAATGTATTAATTGTTTGATACCGTACATTAAACTTATTGGTTTAAATATTTATTTGAATATATATGATAAGTTGGAATATTAATTGTATGAATAACTTGCGACGTATATTTAAAACGTGTTTATGAATGTTGAAAATATATATTAACTTGGTCATAAAATGATTTGTTATTATATATATATTAACAAATAGCGAGACAATGATTTATAGAAGTAAATGACCAAAACACTCGAAAGTTTAAGATACACTTTGAATGATATAGTTTATTGATAATTTAAGACTATATTTTGACAAAGGTACGAGTCAAAAAACGTAAATTGCGAGTTTTATAAGCGTACGAAAATGCGTTCGAGAAACCGAAACCGGGACATAAGTCGAGTGACAACGTACGAGTCATCGGAACGAAAATTACAAGTCAACTATGCACATGAATTTAATATAATATATAATTAATTATTTAAATTATATATATTATATTTAATTATGTCGACAAACAAGAAAACAAAAATATGTGAGCTGGATCTGACGGCCATGCGATCGCATGAGAAAAAGGCATAAAACCCATGCGATCGCATGGGCATCAGAATCAGGAATTATGCCTATAAATACCAGGTTTCTGCGCGAGTTGTTTTACACATATATTACTCTGTAAGTTATTTATTTATTTAAATTATTATTATTATTATTATTATTATTATTATTATTATTATTATTATTAAAATTATTATTATTTATTTTATTATTATTAATAGTATAATTATTATTATTAATTATATCACTTAAAATACTACTACGAGGTCATGAGCGTGTCACTTTCAAAATGGGTTTTCAAGCGGGATAGAGCTAAGGAAACTATGGGTTATTACTAAGGAGGTTATGGGTATTGTTCGAGGGTTTTGCTCGTAAGTCAAACCTAGTGTTTATCATCTCTGTTGCGTCTACGTACTTTCCTGCAATATTGAATCACAATATTGATACGTGAGCATTCATATCTTATCTTTTATATATTAATAGTGTATCCATGTCTAGTGCTCGAGTATATATGTTTATGCATGCTTGTATGCTAAATTTCGTCGTTAAACAGTTCATGATAAATCACAAATTTAATACATATATTATTGGTAAAAGGTATATGATATACATGTTTTTGGAAAGCTGGCGAAAAATCAATAACTTTTCATTTAGAAATCGCGTAATTTCGATGAACGAATCAAAAGATATGGTCAACTGAATTATGATTGACGTTAATTGGAATTGCTTTTGAATCTGCAATTAATATTTAAACAACTTGTTTGTAAGATTGATAAATTGGATTTTTGAATATTACTAACCGAGTAAATGAATCCTTATATAAGGTACGTCTCGTTTTATTGAACTATTGTCAAAATTGACTTTTTAAAACGACTTTGGATAACTTTTGTATGTCGATCTCGAGCATTAGGATTATGATACACTATGACCTAATCTAGCTTGATAGACATTTATTGACCAACATATGTTCTCTAGGTTGAGATCTACGGTTATTTGGTAATCCGAGTTTCGGTCACATTTTGGTGAACGACTTTATATGCTGCTAAAGTGAGTTTCATAAGATCCCTTTTACTCTCTACATTTTTGGGCTGAGAATACATGCAAATGCTTTATTAACTGATGTACAATATTTATATGCGTGAGTTTCATTTGCTCCCTTTTTAATTGCTTTTGCAATCTATATTTTTGGGCTGTGAATACATGCACTTTATTTTAAACACAATGGATACAAGTACATACTAAATTCTACACTGAGTTTGAACCAAAAATCTCTTAGCTTTGGTAACTAGTAACTGCCAGTTATAAGAACTGGTGGGCGCGAGTAGTAGTATATGGATCCATAGGGCTTGATATCCCCGTCCGAACTAGAGCACTAGCCTTTTAACGGATGTATGCTATTTGAGAAGCGTACACGTTGGGTTGCGTGTATTATTAAGATGATTATACAAAGGATACAAATTATATATACGTTAAAGTTTAGTTACCAGGGTGCTCAATTTCGTAGAATATTTTGATAAACGTTTCTGGATGAAACAACTGAAATCTTGTGATCCACCTTTATATACAGATTATGCGCAACATTAAAACTATGAACTCACCAGCCTTTGTGTTGACACTTTTAAGCATGTTTATTCTCAGGTTTCTAGAAGTCTTCCGTTGTTTTCTTATATGTGATACAAGCTATGTGCATGGAGTCATACATGCTTTATTCAAGAAAACTTTGCATTCACAAAATCATCACCGTGTATCTTATTTTGACTTCATTGTCAACGGATGTATTATGATAAACTATTATTTATGGTGATTGTCTATATGTAGAAATCATCAAATGTTGAAAACCTTAGAAATTGATATTCATTTATTGTGTACCTTTTGAAAAGAATGCAATGTTTACAAAACGTATCATATAGAGGTCAAATACCTCGCAATGAAATCAATGAATGACGTGTTCGTCCAGATGGATTTGGAAGGAACGTCACAGTTGGTATCAGAGTTTGAGGTCATAGGGAACCAGAATTTGCATTAGTGTATTTAACTGGTAATTGTTAGGATGCATTAGTGAGTCTGGACTATGACCGTATCTGTTTTTACCGAGTTTTGCTTATCATTTCTTGTCAGAAATTACATGCTTATCATTCTTATGTCTAGACACGTTTACCTGCAATTATTGCATGAATAGTGTATAGACAAAATTCATATCTTAGCGTATCTACTAATTCATATCTTAGCATATCGGTTACTGTAAACTTTGACTGCCATCTTCCAAAAATTTCTCCGTAATTTACGGAATTTTGGTATTATATATACATATGTAAATTATGTATTGAAGAGTACCAATCTAAATTCTATAATCTATTTCATATCAAAAATCATCTATCTAATTATACAAGATGGATCCAGTATCTAGTTCAAATTCCTTAAACTCCGACAGCTATTCCGATATGGATATTCACCTTAACTCTGAAGAAAGTGTAACCGGAATGGATCAACCAATCAGCCATCACCTATTCTGGATGAATTGGGGATGGGTTCGTAGCCTACTTAATCATTGAAGACAAGAAGAATGTGATCCCTTCCATCCACCACATTGCCCTCTTGGCGAAGAACCTAAAGCACTTACCGGCGAACCTGTTCGTAATACCATTTTCTCTCTCATTTCCAGAGTATCTAGTCATGATTATATACTATCGCACATTCTAAATCTTATTTATCCGCTCGTCCGAACCGACAATCATCCCGGTATAATAGAAGAAGTCCACGAGCTTCGCGCTCGGGTAGTTGCTTTGGAGAATATGTTGCAAAGATTACAAACACCAGCAGTATCACCGGCATCAACAGTACCACCATCATCAACACCAACAGTATCATTACCACCACCAACAACAACATCCACATCCCACACCTCAATATCATAATCTGTACCTCGAACATCAACATCATACGCACCATAGATACCAAGGAATACCAACAACAACAAACGATGAAGTATTGATTCATAACTTCATCAAATAAATATTCTGCAGAGAATATGTAGTTCCTAAAAGTTTTAGAGATTATATATTCTAGTCTTAGTCGAAAACAGATGAGATTAATATTATGTTAACTCATTAAATCCATGATTACATATAAGGAAACTATATATATAGGTATATTTTCATAAAGATTGTAATTAATAAATATATATCATGACCCATTATACAACGTGTTGTCTCAGAATTAATCCGACGTGTTGTTGTACATGTGTCCCGACGGTATGTAAAGTACAGAAATTAAAATTGCAAGAATGTAAATTGCGATAAATTAAATATTAATCAGTTAGCTGGGAACAGTTAGCCGGAACAGTTAGCGTGTAATCCTATCACAATCTGTTTCTAACAATTTTTATTTTGCCAATGTTTCTTCATTATGCCACTTGTTGGATTCCGATAGGTAAAAATCCAAATATGAAATTTAAATGGAAATGGTTAATCTGGGGTGAACGGATACGTATATCGGTAATTGTAAGTAGGATAATAAATGATCGTTGAATCAGATTCGAAGAATGTACAGTGTAACTTGTTAATGTGAATTCTAAATATTCCTTGGGTACTACCCACCCGTTAAAATATTTTCATCATTAACAGTTTGTACGAAAGAAATTTTTAATTACAATCTTTATGAAAATATATTTGCATATATATTTTCTTCGGATGTAACTATGAATTTAATGAGTCAATAAAATATTCAACTCATTTGATTTACCGTTATTACTAGATTACATAATCTCCAAAACATTAGAGATTACATAATCGTCATGTCGAACGAAGAACGATACGTAAAGAAGAGGTAATCGGTGTAGAATGATATGTAGAACAAAGATCATATTCGAAGTTCAGATGATGATGTTGAGGTACGTGGTGCGGATGTGATTGTTGGTGGTGGTAATGATACGGTTGGTGTTGATGCTGATGATGCCGTTGACGTCGATGATGCTACTGGTACTACAGATTGCGAGGTTGATGTTGTTAACGGTACTGGTTATGCTGCTGGTGCTGCTGCTGGTGTTTGTAACCTTCGCACCGTGTTCTCCAAAGCTGTCACACGAGCGCGAAGTTCGTTAATTTCTGCTAGTACACCAGGATGATTGGCGGTTGGAGTGAGTGAATGAACAAGATCCGAAATATGGGATAGGATATAATCGTGACGAGATACTCGAGAAATGAGAGAGAAAATGGTTTCTCGAACAGGTTCGCCGGTAAGTGCTTCAGGTTCGTCGCCAATGGGGCAATTCGGTGGGTGAAAGGGATCACCTTCTTCTTGTCTCCAATAATTTAGTATACTACGAACCCATCCCCAATTCATCCAGAATAGATGATGAGAAATTGGTTGATCCATTCCAGTGACGCTACCTTCGGAGCCCGAATGGAAATCCATATCAGCGTAGCTGTCGGAGTCGGAAGAATTCGAACTGGACGCGGAGTTCATCTTGTATAGTCGGGGAAATGGATTTTTGGTTTGGAATAGATTATAGGAGTTGGGTTTGGTATTCTTCAATACATAATTTACATATGTATTTATAATACTCAAAATCCCGTGAATTACGGAGAATCTTTGAAATTCGTCAGGCAATGTCTATAGCAACAGATACGCTAGGATACGAATTTTGTCTATACACTATCGATGCACTAAATGCAGTAAGACGTGTCTAGACTTAAGAATACTAAGCAGGCAATTCCTAAGGATGATAAGCAGATGATTTTCGACTAGATATGATAAGCAAAACTTTTGACATGTACACACGGTCAAAGTCCAGACTCACTAATGCATCCTAACAACTACCAGTTAGACACACTAATGCAAGGCCTGGTTCGCTAAGACCAACGCTCTGATACCACATGAGACGACCCGACCCAATCCATAGTGAAGAATACAATAACATATGATAACATTGCGAGGTACTTGACCTCTATATGATACATTTTACAAACGTTGCATTTATTCTTAAAAGGAAAACTATCATTACATCAATATTTGACATTTTCGTCTAACATTTCATAATATCCAAATGACCTAATCTGTCATTTACTTATTAATATTCTCTATTGAACTCCAATGACTCGAATGCAACGTCTTTGTATCATGGCTTAAAAGGTCCCAAGTAGTATCCTTAACATGAGCTAATGCACAGCGGAAGACTTAATTCATACCTGAGAATAACATGCTTTAAAACGTCAACATAAAGTTGGTGAGATATATAGGTTTGATGCTAGCAGCGTTATAACAATGGAACACAAGATTTCATATATAAACATTTTAATAAAAATATTCTAAGTGGTTGAGCACTTGGTAACCATACTTAACATTTAATCACGTCGCATATTCCCTTTATTATGAAATCTTACTACACCGTACCAAGTGTAGTCGCAAAACGAAGTACTGTGCAACCGTTGAATACTGGTCGTCCAGTCCGGTTGGGGTTGTCAGGCCCGATAGATCTATCAACAGGATTCGCGTTTACAATACCGCTGTAAATAATAGTTACCAAGCTACAGGGAAGTATGCCAGTGGTACAACTCAACGTAGAATATATTTTTCAGTTACTTGTGTCCATAACGTAAAACATAAAATACATGTATTCTCATCCCGAAATATTTAGAGTTTAAAATTGGGACTATATACTCACTTTTGTCTTGAAGATATGTAATTTCGACTTGGTCTCCGATTGATATCACAAACCTATCCATATATAATATATCAATACCTTTTCTTTTTAAACAATCGTTACATATATATACTTATAATACTTTTAATACTTTTAATAATTCCTTAGTCCGTAGTTAGCAGTCCGATGTTAGTAATTCAATTTTTAATGGTTCATATTTAGGTGTTTAACCCCCATCGAAATAAATAAAACCCCCGATGTATTTGAATTGGTCGAGATTAATCTTGACCCACGGTACCGGTGTTGTCAAATGACGTGTTGCGTACATAAAGTACCGGTGTTATCAAATGACGTGTTGCGTACAATCATGGAATCTTATGATTAATCTTCTCGTATTGTTTACGGGTGAACCTGAACCATATAAAATTAAATTATGAGTACATATATATAAAATATCATGTTATTTTAAAAAGATGTATTTATTTAATTTTTCTCCAATTATTTTCGTGGCTAAACTAGTCTTGGATATCCGATTTTGTTTCGGTCATAGTTTCTTCGTTACAACTCCGTTTTCGTTGGTTCAACTTACCACTTCCTTGGATCGAGTCCCTATTTAAGAATATTAACTGTAAATACCTTAGTTTGTATTCGAAATCACAGGTCATAGGTCAAACTTTAGTGAAACTTATGAAGTTAATCATTTTTGTTACAAAACATCATTTAATGACCATTTTTCTAAAAATACTTATACTTTGAATTAAATCATGAAATTTTTATGTGTTATCATATTCATAGTAAATATCATTTTTCCAGAAAATAAACCTCCAATTCAAAGTTCAAGATAGTTTTTAATTATCCAACCCAAAACAGCCCCCGGTTACACTCCGACGTCGTAAATTCAGTTTTTAAGGTGTTCTTTGAAAAACCAAGTTATACCTTGTTAAATTAGCATATATTTATGTTATATTACAGGTCTTGAATTATTTTAAAAGTTAAGTTAGAAGGATCTATTTAGTTTGCAAACAAGTTTGAAAACATTCAAACTATGTTCTTGTTGTTAAAATTTTATACCACAAAATAAGATAGCTATATATATATGAATCGAATAAGGTTATGAACAAAGTTACTACCTCAAGTTACTTGGACAAGATTGCTGTAAAAGAGGAGTAAAAACCTAGAACAAAAAGAGTGATGGAATTGGATGAAAGATTGGAAGTAAGTTTGTGTTCTTGGAAGGATTCTTGAAGTGTTTTTGTAAGAGTTTTCTTATGGTGATTAAGTGATGTTTTTATGGCTAGATCCTCATGGATATTAGCTGAATGGTTATGGAGTTTAAGGCTCTTAAAAGTGTGTGTGTTTTTAGCTAGAGGTTTGAGGTAAAAAATGAATCAAAAATTGAAAATGGATGGAGTATAAATGGTGGTGTAAAAGGTGTATAAGTTTGTAATTTTGTGAAAAAATCTTTTAATCATGTGAAATTGTCATACTAGATAACAAAAGTAGTTACCTTATACATAAGGCATGAACAAGGGCTGGTTGGTGGTGATTTGATGTGTATATACCAATAGTAAATACGTATAGAAGCTAGGTATGATACGAGTATATATACTCTAGATATACGTATAGAAATCTTGTGAAAAATGGAATGAGGATTCAAATATAGCTATCTTTTGTGAATACACTTATATTGTTTTATGTATTTAAATCCTTAAAAAGTGATTAAATACATTACATATACGATATATGTATAAACATTATAGGTTATAAGTATTTATGTCAAATAACGTTACGTATAGTTATCGTTTTGAAAACTTAAGTTAGTAGTTTCAAAATATACTTATAACTTATTGTTATTAATACAAAATGAGATATTAAAACATCCATAAATCATGTTAAATATAAATAAATACATATATATACACAAACGTATAATTATCATATATTGTATAGTTCGTGATATCATCGGTCAAATTAGACGGTCAAACGTTGTGTAAAATTCTTTTCAAAATCATAAATCTCAACAATTTAGATTGCTTATCATGTTGGTAAGGTTTAATTTATGTAAATATTAATCTTATAAGTGTAAAACGATCGGAAAAATCCGGGTCGTTACATACTTTGACTTCAAAACTGTGCTAGAACATCATTTCTATTCATAGAACCCAGAAAAGTATTTGTATCATTCAAATTCCTAGAACATCATATGAATATTAACGATTAAAATCTATGTTCAAATCTCTCGAAATTTCTGAAGACACTTCAAATAATGAATCATTGAGATGATGATTCAACCACATGTTAACCACAGTCTTGTACCTGAAAAACCCTTCGAAATCAAAGTCATAGTTTAACACGTATCCGTGTCAGACCCTTTGGCATTTATTAGCTAAAATAACTTTTCAATCCCTTTTCAAAATAGATAGTTTTGTCACTACTCCAGCAAATCACCTTCAATTGTTCATTCGAATAAGCTTTATTATAACGATTACCCCTTAATCATTGTTACTGGAGAACCTTTCATATTCCACCACATTAGCAGTAAACTTATCAGCTACCATAATGATCTAGGATTTTCAGAAAAATTGTTATATTTATCAGAACCCTATCATTTACTCATCCGTATCTTGTAACGAGAATTGCCATACGACTCATCAGGAATTAGCAATCAGTATTTTGAATCTCGTAGCAATTTTATGCCAACAGTTATATATATACATATAAAGTCTACCTCCAAGACTTACAGACTTTGAATGTGAAGTTTCTGAAAAACACCTTAAACCGCGAACTAATTCTCGAAATCTTGAAAAATGCTGATGAAGCAGCAAAAACTGTAAACGACCTTAACAGTAAAAAGTTTGATGATAAAGGATAGTGTGCTGGCAAAGCTCAGAAAAAGATAAAGTTTGGAACTGGAAAACGGATTGAGCAAAGTATGAAGGAGGCTGTGGATAAATCACAAGGACGAAATCTGCCTTCAAAGAATCCAAATAATTCAGTATCTGCTGAAGCCATTAACGAATACCTTTCTTCCGAATCTAAACCCTTGCGGACAATATTCTTCATCATCCTCTGATATTAGAAATTCTAAGATATCATCGTATCTTTCATTATAAATATCCTCCATATTTCTGGAGATAATTCCATAATCATTCTTATCGGAAATCAATTTTCTCCTTATGATATCTGTGTTACATCATAAAAGAAACTATGTTAGTTTCTAAATTCTAAAACCTTCGAGTTTAAAATATGAATATTTTTGAAGTGGTGTTGGGAGCTGAAGCATGAGTTAGTATAATATAATGACACTTGATCAACGTGATTATATTACAGTAAGTCATGCTGAGTTTCTAAATGGAACGTGATGATTCACAGATCATAACGTCATCATGTGCTATGTGTGACGATCGCTCCAAATCCATATGGACGAACACGTCATTCATTGATTTCATTGTGAGGTATTTGACCTCTATGTGATACGTTTTGTAACATTGCATTCGTTTGAAAAGGTATTTCATAAATGAATATATAAATTCCAGGTTTTTTTACATCTGATGATTCCTACGTATAGACAATCACCATTTAAATGGTTTACAATAATACATCTGTTGACAATACAGTCAAAATAAGATACATGGTAATGGTTTGATGAATGCAAGTTTCTTGTATATAGCATGTATGACTCCAAGCACATAACTTGTATCACGTATGAGCAAACAGCGGAAGACTTCTAGAAACCTGAGAATAAACATGCTTCAAGTGTCAACACAAAGGTTGGTGAGTTCATAGTTTTAATATTACACATAATCCGTATATCAATGTGGATTACAAAAGTTCAGTTGTTTCATTCAAAACGTTTATCATTATGTTTTAAATAAAAGGTGGACCACAAGATTTCAGTTGTTTCATCCGAAACGTTTATCAATCGGTTCTACAAAATTGAGCACCCTGGTAACTAAACTTTAACGTTTATATAATTTGTACCCTCTGTATAATCATCTTAATAATACACGCAAACCAACGTGTACGCTTCTCAAATAGCATACGTCCGTTAAAAGGCTAGCGCTCTAGCTCGAACGGGGATGTCAAGCCCTATGGATCCATATACTACTACTCGCGCCCACCAGTTCTTATAACTGGCAGTTACTAGTTACCAAAGTTAAGGGATTTTCGGTTCAAACTCAGTGTAGAATTTAGTATGTACTTGTATCCATTGCGTTTAAAATAAAGTGCATGTATTCTCAGCCCAAAAATATATTGCAAAAGCAATTAAAAAGGGATTAATGAAACTCACGCATATAAATATTGTATATCGGTTAATAAAGCATTTGCATGTATTCTCAGCCCAAAAATGTAGAGAGTAAAAGGGATCTTATGAAACTCACGCATATAAATATTGTATATCGGTTAATAAAGCATTTGCATGTATTCGCAGTTAAAAATATATTTCAAAAGCATTTAATAAAGCAGTTGTAAAAATAGCGCATGTATTCTCAGTCCCAAAAATATAAAGAGTAAAAGGGAATCAAATGAACTCACTGTTTAATATTGATATACAATATTGCAGGAAAGCACGTAGACGCATCGGAGATGATAAACACGAGGTTTGATTCAGAAAAAAAATACCCCCGAACATTACCCATAACCTCCTTGGCAATAACCCATAATTTCCTTAGCTCTAGCTTGCTCGAAAACTCATTTTGAAAATTACTTGGACAGCACTCCGTCGTAATATTTGATGTACATTATTATTTTTGTATCGCAAAAATAATAACACTAATAATAAAAAAAAATAATAAGATTAATAATAATCTTATTAATAATAATAATAATAATAATAATAATATAAATAATAAATAAAATAAATACGGAGTAATATGTATGTGTGTGTTTTTTTTTTCTTTCTTTACTCGGCAGAAAATGTTGCAATTTATAGAACCTGGCCTGAAATCTGGAGTCATGCGACTCGCATGGAAATGGCCTTCTGGCCATGCGACTCGCATGAGGACCAGGGACAGCTCACATTGTTTTGGCTCCTAGCTTGTCGACATAATATAAAATAAATATAAATATATAAATAATTAATATAATTATTTATATATTATATTTTATTCTTGTGCATAGTAGACTTGTAATTTTTGTTCCGATAAGTCGTACGTCATCACTCGACTTATGTCCCGGTTCCGGTTTCTCGAACGCATTTTCGTACGCTTAGAAAACTTGCATTTTACATTTCGTGACACGTACCTTTGTCAAAATATAGCCTTAAATTATCCCTTAATTATATCACTCAAAGTGTATCTTAAACTTTCGAGTGTTTTGGTCATTTACTTCTATAAATCATCGTCTCGCTATTTGTTAAAACACATTTTTATAATAGTGTTTTACTGTAGCAAAGTTACTGTAGCAAAGTCAAATTTTACTGTAGCAATTCACTGTAGCAAAGTCAATTTCACTGTAGCAAATAGTGATTTTCGAAAACACTGTAGCATTTTGAGTAATGTGGCAATTTGAAAACACTGTAACAAATTAGTGTTTAACTGGTTCATCTTAAACGCTTTAGTTAACTTAACTAAATATCAATTGAATCAATAAACGAATGTTACTATCGTTTATTATATATATTTGTATATATCTTTTTAATATACATAAATCAGTTTTTAAATACACATTGGAAGTTATTTATAAATAAATTTTAATAATAAATATTTCAACTTATCATATACATTCGAATAGATATTTAAACCAATAAGTTTAATGTACGGTATCAAACAATTAATACATTGTTACCTTTTCATGTTATAGTATATATGTATCTATTTACATATAATTGTTCGCGAATCGTCGAAAACAACCGAAGGGTATTTAAATATATAAAAGTAATTCAAAAATTTTGAGATTCAGTTTTACAGACTTTGCTTATCGTGTCAGAAATGTTAATCATACAAAGATTAAGTTTAAATTTAGTCGAAATTTCTGGGTCATCACACTATGTCATACGACTCTTGTATTCTAGTTAATCTCTAAAATATCAAGAAAATATTTCTTGATGATTCTGTCTTTTCCAGGGTATTCTGGTAATTTAATGAATCAAGATTGTGCCATTACCATTTTCTTCTTAGAACATTAACAATGTTCTTTCCGAAATTCATATCTGCGAATTCTGGACCATTACAAGCAATGCTTAGTCACAAGAAGAAGAAACGAAGGGACAAAACTCCGAAATAGAAATTGGGGTATAAAACGCAGCAAATAAAAGAAAGCATTAACTGGGGATGACAATAATTATAGAAGACAGAAGCAGGAACTTTGAAATATAAGGGAGAATATAAAGCCCGATAACAACACATAAATTACAAACCGTGTATATCAATGTTTATCGCAACATAAAGACACGGGAGAATTAAAAGCACTATAACCCCAAGGGCAAAGTAGAAGTAAACAGATTCCTCCGGTGGTAGATGAAAAAGAAGAATGGCAGATATGAAAGTTAGGAGTATATCAAGAATCAGAACTGGATGAAGCATTTTTCACAATCTTTTAAAAATAGGAAATGAGGAAGAAGATGTAAGAGTGATGAAAATAATGAAACGGAAGAGGTCAATTTATAGCGAAATAACAGACAAAGCAATCGAGGCAGATGACCGCATATAATTAAAGAAGATCTTAATCTCCTTAATTCCCGAAGAATCAAATATTATTTAGATTACGAAGATTTTCTATTCCTTAAATTTCAGAAATCAATCGTTACTACGTCAAAAGTTAAGACGAATCTTTATTCTTCATTTCACTCTATTACGATAACCTCTCTCATACGCTTCAAATAATCGGATTGTTTTATCCATATTATTCAACGGTGATAAAACTCTATTTATCAACACATATACGTCATGAAAACATTTTTATTGTTAGGTACTGTGATGACCCGGAAATTTCTGACCAAATTTAAACTTAATCTTTGTATGATTAACATTTCCGACACGATAAGCAAAGTCTGTAAAACTGAATCTCAAAATTTTTGAACTACTTTCATATATTCAAATACCTTTCGGTTGTTCTTGACGATTCGCGAACAATTATATGTATATAGATACATATATATATATAGTATAACTTGAAAACGTAACAATGTATTAATTGTTTGATACCGTACATTAAACTTATTGGTTTAAATATTTATTTGAATATATATGATAAGTTGGAATATTAATTGTATGAATAACTTGCGACGTATATTTAAAACGTGTTTATGAATGTTGAAAATATATATTAACTTGGTCATAAAACGATTTGTTATTATATATATATTAACAAATAGTGAGACAATGATTTATAGAAGTAAATGACCAAAACACTCGAAAGTTTAAGATACACTTTGAATGATATAGTTTATTGATAATTTAAGACTATATTTTGACAAAGGTACGAGTCACAAAACGTAAATTGTGAGTTTTCTAAGCGTACGAAAATGCATTCGAGAAACCGAAACCGGGACATAAGTCGAGTGACAACGTACGAGTCATCGGAACGAAAATTACAAGTCAACTATGCACATGAATTTAATATAATATATAATTAATTATTTAAATTATATATATTATATATATTATATTTAATTATGTCGACAAACAAGAAAACAAAAATATGTGAGCTGGATCTGACGGCCATGCGATCGCATGAGAAATAGGCATAAAACCCATGCGGTCGCATGGGCATCAGAATCAGGAATTATGCCTATAAATACCAGGTTTCTGCGCGAGTTGTTTTACACATATATTTCTCTGTAAGTTATTTATTTATTTAAATTATTATTATAATTATTATTATTATTATTATTATTATTATTATTATTATTATTATTATTATTAAGATTATTATTATTTATTTTATTATTATCAATAGTATTATTATTATTATTATTAATTATATCACTTAAAATACTACGACGAGGTCATGAGCGTGTCACTTTCAAAATGGGTTTTCAAGCGGGATAGAGCTAAGGAAACTATGGGTTATTACTAAGGAGGTTATGGGTATTGTTCGAGGGTTTTGCTCGTAAGTCAAACCTAGTGTTTATCATCTCTGTTGCGTCTACGTACTTTCCTGCAATATTGAATCACAATATTGATACGTGAGCATTCATATCTTATCTTTTATATATTAATAGTGTATCCATGTCTAGTGCTCGAGTATATATGTTTATGCATGCTTGTATACTAAATTTCGTCGTTAAACAGTTTATGATAAATCATGAATTTAATACATATATTACTGGTAAAAGGTATATGATATACATGTTTTTGGAAAGCTGGCGAAAAATCAATAACTTTTCAATTAGAAATCGCGTAATTTCGATGAACGAATCAAAAGATATGGTCAACTGAATTACGATTGACGTTAATTGGAATTGCTTTTGAATCTGCAATTAATATTTAAACAACTTGTTTGTAAGATTGATAAATTAGATTTTTGAATATTACCAACCGAGTAAATGAATCCTTATATAAGGTACGTCTCGTTTTATTGAACTATTGTCAAAATTGACTTTTTAAAACGACTTTGGATAACTTTTATATGTCGATCTCGAGCATTAGGATTATGATACACTATGACCTGATCTAGCTTGATAGACATTTATTGACCAATATATGTTCTCTAGGTTGAGATCTACGGTTATTTGGTAATCCGAGTTTCGGTCACATTTTGGTGAACGACTTTATATGCTGCTAAAGTGAGTTTCATAAGATCCCTTTTACTCTCTACATTTTTGGACTGAGAATACACGCAAATGCTTTATTAACTGATGTACAATATTTATATGCGTGAGTTTCATTTGCACCCTTTTTAATTGCTTTTGCAATCTATATTTTTGGGCTGTGAATACATGCACTTTATTTTAAACACAATGGATACAAGTACATACTAAATTCTACACTGAGTTTGAACCAAAAATCTCTTAGCTTTGGTAACTAGTAACTGCCAGTTATAAGAACTGGTGGGCGCGAGTAGTAGTATATGGATCCATAGGGCTTGATATCCCCGTCCGAACTAGAGCACTAGCCTTTTAACGGATGTATGCTATTTGAGAAGCGTACACGTTGGTTTGCGTGTATTATTAAGATGATTATACAAAGGGTACAAATTATATATACGTTAAAGTTTAGTTACCAGGGTGCTCAATTTCGTAGAATATTTTGATAAACGTTTCTGGATGAAACAACTGAAATTTCCGGGTCATCACTAAGAGTTTAAGCTTTGAAGATTCTGGCTAAGACGGATATCCCTACTCCCAACGTTAACCTAAAGGGTTTAAACGACCTTATGGATAGAATCTTATGTACATGAACAAAGTGGTATACCCAATAAAGGAAAGTCTCAGCTTTTCTTAATCCTAGTTGGTCTAACTAAAGCAATATCCTACCACTTAATCACTATGCTATGCCTTAACATTAACAGATGTGCAATCTTAAATATTCTAAGGTACTGCTAATTGGAATAGAGGTCTCTCCTTTGCGATCACTTATTCAACCCCGGATCATCTTACAATATCTCAAGAACATTGCTTCTAACGCGAATCATACTTTTGAGCAAGCTAGTGTTCACTGAACTCTCTGTTGCTAACTCTAACCACAACCTAAATGGGCAGCTCTTCTATGACGAATAAGTGGTTATCCGTACGTAGGTACTATATCCCTATTGTAATGTTAAGCACACATAACTACTTACCTTGTATCCTAGGGTTGATCAGGTCCTAATACTAGGTTATAGCCACGTGAATAAGCGGAAAGGGTGATCCGTAAATTAAACTTCTAAACCGTCATAGATTCGGCATAACAGTATGATAAGTTTCATCTAAAGTATTCAACATATAATAAACATTTGTAACAGATAGATAATCATGCAAGATGAAAGCAACTTAAGATAATAGGATAACTTCATTAAATTAAGGAAAGCATTCACCGTTTACAGACGAGATCTGGACCATTACAAGTGCTGACATCCTCTAGACCGATCCTATTACAATATTCGGCGTTCGCCTCCGGGTACTTAATTTCCCGCTCAAAGGTGAGAAGGCCTTGAAAGCTCTAGTGAGAGAAAGTGTATTGTAGTGAGAGAATGAAGAGAGGTGTGTGATAATTGGATGACAAAAAGCCTTTAAATAGACACAAAATTTGCTTGCAAACGGCCGGTAGGCCGTTTTTGGAGGTAGTTTGCTAAGGCAAGCCGTTTATCGAGCCCATTTGCTCTGACCGTTTAGCAAGCCATTTGCCATACTGGCATGCCATTTGGCAAGCCGTATGGCAGGCCTTTTGCTAGCCTGGTCAGCCTGATTTCACTGGATCGTAACATGATTTCTTGTCTTTCACCGTTTTCGCTCTAGAATCTTCGTTTTAGCTCCGTTTCTCTTGATTCTTTTTGCATTGTCTTCGTAATTACTTTATCTACAAATTTAACCGAAAAAATGATTATTTTGCCGAAAAAGTTTTGAACTTTATGCTTTTTGGGATTCAATATCGGGGGTAAAAACATGACTTTTTAGCCGATATCAAAGTACGATAATGATTATGCCTTCCGAATCCCAATTGTGCACAATCAATTTACTGAGCGTTATGCTATCAATTTTTTTTTTATACAAATCACATAGACTTATTCCTATGCTATTTGAAAGACTATCATAGGCATGAATTATGTAAATCACACGACAAATCTTAATCCCTAACTAAATTAAACTAAGTTTGAACTAGGAAAAATCGTTAATTTGCAATAACTCGTCTTACAATAATCAAAACCAATAAACTTGCATTAAATAAATCCTTAGTCAATTCAATAATATATACATCAAAAGACATAATCAATATAAATCGTTAAAAACATACGTACAATAAAAAGCGTATACATCAATTGTTCATAGCAAGGAATAATGAAAAACATAGTCGAGTATGATCATTGTGATAAAAAGCTTGAATCTTGATGAAGAAATTGTGACTTGATGTTGGAAGTTGAAAGACTTGAGTGGAAGAATGCTAGGTTACGGCTATGATTACCAAGAAGTGATGAAAGCTCCTATTTCCGTGCATTCAGCCTTTAAATACTTCCTATGTTCCAAATCTATTGTTTTCAGACAAAAAACACGCAGTTTAAGGAAATCTCACTAACTTCATTCTCCACCAATAATATATCTTATCTCTCCAGATTAAACTCTTTTGATTGGTTGAAAAAGAATCTGGACAATTAATTTGGGACATCCCAAAATGGAATCATGGACAATAGATTTGAGACGGAGGGAGTAACCTAATTTGGAAGTTACTACCGCCCCCTTGTAAAATAAGGAAAGTACCCAGAAGACGGTTGTGGCGTAATTTTATGCCACCCTTAGCGTAATTTACGCCATGTATAAATTCTGACGTATTTTTGCAGCATCTTTTTATGTCGCTACACATTGATTCCGTCTTTTTTCTAACGTCTTCATGACGTAATTTTACGCCATAACCACCATATTTTAACGCTACAAATGGTCGTAGAATAACTTTACGGTGCTGATGAAGTATATTTATGTCAAGTGCAATTTTGCTCCAATTTGCCCATTTTTTCAGTTTTTCGCACGTACTCCATTCAATCTCATAAAATACACAAAAGCAAGTGAATGTAACTTGTTTTCACCATAAAACATACATATTCCTGTCAATATGTCAACATTCATCGCATAATAAATCGACCGATCACTAACAAAGGAAACCTAAATAACAATTGCACTGAAAAGAACAGTAAATAAACCGAACATAAATAGCGACGATGTCCGCTAGAACGCCGATCGCTACAGCAACACAACAAACACCAGCAACCACCTGAACTGTCTCAAAATGATTCAAACCGCAAGAAACCAATTCAACCCCATGTCAGAAACCATGTCATCGCGTGGGTCAAACCCCAAGGCGTCACCGAAAGAATAAGACACGATACACATCCACGGTAGCAAGCAACTCTAACTCGCGCTTGAAACCACACCTATCACCACCTCTTAAGGATCCGTTAAACACAGATAAAACACCACAAACAAGTTGGTGGTTCATCCAACCAGCCCACAGAGGGCAGCTCCTCGCGTCTACCAACATTCATCGTCGTCAGTGGCCATCATTAACAGGGTGATAGACCACCATAACCACCAGGAAGTAAAGCAGACCAAACCAGAAACATCACTAGCCTCCGATGGCCACGACCAACATGGTATTGTACTCCGCTGACACTAAAGGACCGCCTAGAAGTAGAAACAGGATAAAAAAAACATCAGCATGAGCCTCCCTATCACCACAACAGCTAGTGTCCGTAGGGATGACAATGTATTGGATATGGATCGGGTGATGTTGTATCCATATCCGTATCCATATCTATATCCATTTAGATATTTTTTCATCTATATCAATATCCATATCCATTTAATTTCACTTCATCCATCCATATCCATATCCATATCCAATGGATTAAGCAGGTTCATAGATATCCATTGAATATATTAATAAAATGTTATAATATTTTCTAATATGCGATGAAAACAAAGAACGTGCTATAGAAAAAATAAATATAACATGACATAATTAAAATCTATCCACAAGAACGTGTAATCTTTGTCGAAGATAAAGTACAATTTTGTTAAATTTACTATTAAAATATATTATGAAAAATAATATATGTAATTTGTAGTAATATGTCATAGTTAGAGTTATTCCACTATAAGGTCGTAAACAACATGTAAATCCAACGGTAAATACATTTCGGGTGTTAATGAATATATCCATCGATAAAAATTTTCATCTATGTCCACATCCATATCCATTAAGGTTAATTTATATCCATATCCATATACATCTAAGTTCATTTGTATCCATCACGAAGCTAGTGGATCAGGTAGATTTCCACTAGATCGGGTAGCCATTGCCATCCCTAGATGCCCACAAGGCCACAACCAACGAGGTGGTGGTATGCCGACCACCGCCGTAAAGGATATTCCAACAAGCTCCAGTGCCAGAAAAGGAGCTCAAATCAGAAGGTAGGAAGAGGGAGAAAATGGCAGCCGGAGGTTATGCCGGCAGCTAGAAACAAACTGAAAAAAATGCAGCAACACCAATCTGGCGAACATGAATCAAAACCCATCCGCACAAACCAACCAACCACCACCAAGGTCAGAATAACAAAAATCGGCGGCAGTAAATAAAAAAAAAATTAGATGAAGCGTAACATTAAACAACTAATATCGGTTATAAGTAGGACCCCCAAATTGATTCCAAACATCGACTTCACACCCACCATTATTTTATATTTACAACTTACATCCTTCTTTGTTTTTTTCATCAATACCAACTATACTAACTATATAACTGCATCTCTCATTCATTTCTCTATACAACCAATTTACAGCCTCAAGTCATGAAAACGATCAATGTGATGCTAAGAAAATGCAAAACATTATCAAAACAGTTATCTCGATCCTTATCGAACACTAGTACCGGATCCAAATCCTCAAGACATGATGATGATCATCATCATGATCATTATAACCACAAAATTAAAGGAGGAATTATATGGAACACTAATGCCATATCCTCTGTTTACGCAAACAACGAAGATGATAACTCAAGTAATGAAGAAGATCAGGAACTAGTGTTCGTTGGAAGTACAAGAAAACGTTACGTGATTGGCTCAAAGTACTTGATTCATCCGTTAATAAGCGCGTTAATTGAGAAGTCGAAACAGAGCAGTGATCATGATGCTAATGAAGATGAAGATGTATTGGTTATTAATTGTGAAGTTGTGTTGTTTGATCATTTATTGTGGATGATTGAGACTAGTGATTTAAATGTTACCTCTGATTGTTTGGATGAGCTTGCTGATCTTTACTCGTTGTGAATCGTCTTTATTTGTTGATTTAAACTCGAATCGAGATCTATAAAATTAGGTTTTTGAATGCCGAAGAATTGAATTAGTTTTGATTTGATGATTTATGAGTTTAGTATCACGTTATATATGTAGTAGTTTAACTGTAATTGTTAGTCAATTCATCGTCCTCATGATACCGAGTTCGAAATGTTACTAATGGTTATATTAAATAAAGTGTTAATTTTAGTAGATTTTTATTACGTCTTTGTGTACAATGCGACAACCGTGAATACGTACTAATTTATGCGTACTTAACACATGGGATAGTAGCATGTCGTTTTCAAGTAACAATTGTGCCTTTTATATACATTGTATTGTATACATTGTATATATCTCAAATGGCTAATGTTTTTATATCATTATACAAGTATACAAGAATACCCCGATTAGATGGTCGTACACCTAATTCTAAATAATGAGTATTTTTTATTTTTACCAGCTAATTCTAAATAATGAGTATTATCTTTGAATAATTAAAAAGAAAACTTATTTTATCTTTGAATAGCTCGACGTATATCTTAAATGGTTAATCGATGTTCATTTAACATATCAACGATTAAAAAATATGAACAATGCAATTTTATTTTTGAAAGAACATAGCATGACTTTTTGTTCGGTTAGTTGTCCATTAGTACGATTTTTAATAAGAATACAATATCATGACGATTTAAAATATTAAGTTTAAAGACAAAACTCACACAACCAAGCAAATTATTCCACGAATATGTGCATATATTTACCCTTGAAAGTTCAAGGGCGGATCCAGAAACTTTTTTTAATGGGGTAAAATATAAAAAAATTGAAAAAAACGTCAAATTTAAAATAAAAATACACTAAAAAAATTCGATCATCAAGGTGCAGCCGACCCCACTAGCACCCCACCCTCAACCCCTGCTTGAAACTGAACTCACAACCTGAATAAAAATGTTATTCAATACACGTAGGTCATTAGCCATGCATGCATATATATATATATATATATATATATATATATATATATATATATATATATATATATATATATATTTCTTACTTTCCTTGTCTCAATTTAATAATGTAGTATTTTTTTTGTTCGGTTGTTTCAAATTAATAGTTCATATTTTTAAATATATGAAAATTATATTGTAAAGTTCTGTTAAATTCTTATTTTATGATTTTACAACAATATACTACGTAATATGTAAAAAAAAAAAAAAAAAAAAAAAAAAAAAAAAAAAAAAAAGATGATAAAACTGTAAAGTGAACAATCCAAAAAAGTACAATGTTTGGTGATTTTTTCGGTTGTGTGTTTTTGTCTAGAGAGTATTAAATTAGGAAAAGAGAGTACTATTTACTTATTTAGTATAAATTACGTTGATGATCCTTGTGGTTTGTATCAGGCTACTAAGATGGTCCCTTGCATTTTTTTCCTGAAATAAATGGTCGTCGTGGTTTTAATTGTTACATTTATGATCCCTTAAACTGTCTGACATTAAATGAGTCCGTTAAGTTCAGTCACATGCCTAGTATGCGGCGGTGAAATTGCCTTTTTCTTTCTTTCTTCCCCTTTTTTATCTTCTTTCTATTTTCTTGTTTCCCTTTCAGGCACGATTTTTTTTACTCTTTTTGTGAGCCGACTAATCTCGGGGCAAAAACCTGCTTTGCAAGTTGTCTGGAATCGTGAATGGTAAACCTTCATGGTCATGAGAGGTAGTTCTACGCTCCATGGTATAGAACTCCGTCCTCCGTTTCTACTTGGTGGAAAAGTTAAAAGCACCACTGAACTACCACCTCATGATTCCTTCTTTCTTCTTCTTTCTCCTTCTTTACAATAACAAGGCATTGATTGTAGATAGAAGAGAAGTAAGAAAAAATATCGAGAAATATGAAGGAAAATATAATACGACAATATTACTTTTTAATGCAATACACATGTTAAAATTTAACGGATTTTTTAACGCATGTTACTAACATAGATCATCGACGTCACAGCTGAAACCCACAAGAATTGCTCGAGTAAAAAAACACATAAACTATTCCGGTACAACAACAACAACAACAACAACAATTTCACAAAAAGTGGGGTATGGAGGAGGTAAGATGTAGACAATCCTTCCCTTATTATAGATTAAAGGAAAGTCATTTCTCCACCGAGAGTGAAACACCCCAAGAGTAGACTCTCTCTCAATGTTCTATGAATAGAGAGATTGCTTTCGAATGGACCTCCGACTAACAATCTCCGGCAATTTGATACAAATCAAATGGACAATCCCAGTATTTATTTTTTCTATTGTTTATTTGTTGAGATTAACATTTCCAAAAATGCCACACGCCCGTTATGATGAGCGGATCGGGGGCGATTCCGTCTTGTCCATACAAAGGCGACAAAATAAATGAAGTAAAGAATCCTGAAAAACTGGGTGATACTCCGTTTTTAAAAATGAGGAAAGGCTTCTCGGAAATTGCCAAGAAAGAAGCGGCTCTTCCCACGGTGGAGTCTGCATTGACTCTATTTATTATTAGATGGCTTTATCCTTTCTCGGGTTCCGGTAAATAAGCCTTAATCCCTTTTGACGTATACTTTTCAGAAATGGGCCCAAGGAAAGGAAAAGGTGACCACTTTCGATAGGGACGTGAGGCATGTCGAAAAACATATGGAGATTTGCGAAAAACACATCCACTTTTTCTCCTTTCTCCCAAAAAGCTTCCTTTCCTGAATCTTAGCTATTATGATGTTATTTTAAGTATATCTATCTATGAGAAATGATATGGTCAAAAATTTTTACAATAACTAATCTACAAAATGTTTTGCATTAAATTATGAGAGAAAGAAAAGAGAGAAGTGATAAATATTTTTTATTGGTGTATATCATGTGGCATGTCATTTTGTAAATTATTCTTGAAAAATTACTTGAATGGTCTCTGTGTTTTACATCATATTTCGTCGGAAGTCCCTGAATTTCTATTTTGCTTGACTGGTCCTTGTGATTTTCAAATGTCACGTAGGTTGTCCCTCTGCCAAACGTCCGTCCAAGTCAACCGTTAAGTATTAGCATGTGCCAAGAACATGAGGGTAGTTTTGTCATTTTACCTCGAAAAAAATACTTAAGTGGTCCCTGTGTTTTACCAAACATTTCAAGCAGAGTCCTTGTGTTATTTTTTCGACTTATGTGGTCCATGTGTTTTACACAATATTTCATGTGTTTTCGATTCATGTTTTCATTTCACGTTTACGATTCACGTTTCGGTTCGCATTTTCGATTCAAATTTTCGATTTCATTTCGTGTTATCGAATCGCGTTTTGGGTTCGCTTTATCGTTTCACATTTTTTCGCATTTTCATTTCGTGTTTTCGTTTCACGTTTTCAGTTATTTTTTCTTGTTCGTGTTTTTGGTTTGAGTTTTCGATTCACGTTTTCAACGCGGATTTTCGATTTCACTTCTCGTTATTTCGTTATTGAATTGCGTTTCCGATTCCCGGTATCGTTTCATATTTTTTTACGAACATGCCAATCGAAAACTTGAACCGGAAAAGAAAACACGAAACGAAAATGCGAAAAAAGTGAAACGATACCGGGAATCGAAAACGCGATTCGTTAATGAGGAGTAAAATCGAAAATCCGCGTTGAAACGCGAATCAAAAACGCAAACCAAAAACGCGAACCGGAAAAAAGAACTGAAAACATGAAACGAAGACACGTGACGAAAATGAAAAAAAATGTTAAACGATAAAGCGAACTCTAAACGAGATTCGATAACGCAAAATGAAATCGAAAATTCGAATCGAAAATGCGAATCGAAAAGGCGACCCAAAACGTGAATCGTAAACGTGATAGAAAGCGTGAATCGAAAACACATGAAATATTGTGTAAAACACAGGGACCACCTAAGTCAACTATAACACAAGGACTCTGCTTGAAATATTTTGTAAAACACATGGAACACTCAAGTAATTTTTGTAAAACACAAACTCAAGTAATATTTCGAGGTAAAATGACAAAAGTACCCTCATGTGTTTGGTACATGCTAATATTTAACGGTTGACTTGGACGGACGTTTGGCAGAGGGACCGTCTACATTACATTTATAAATCACATGGACCAATCAAGTCAAAATAGAAATTCATGACTCCCGGCAAAATATGATGTAAAACACAAGGACCATTCAAGTAATTTTTTTATTATTCTTTATAAAATTTGTGTAGCTCTAACATATCTCTTTTATCTATATGTGTATGATGTAAATAGAATTAACTAGTTTTCGAACCCTTGCTACGCGTCGGGGATTCAGTTTTTAATGTATTTTATTGTGTTTAGTTACTAAGCCTACGAGTGAAAAATCAACGTATATGAAAAGTACCCTAAATATTTAGCGTTTTTTAAAAAGTGTCCGTTTTGCGTATAGTTAGTGACATTGTGTTAGTAAAATTATTTTGAGTTTAACGATGGTGTCGGAAAATTTTAACTCGTTGCGAACGAGAAGATATAACCCATTGAATATTTGAGTGGAGTTTATTTAAGATATTTTATGAAAATTTTTATTTAACACTTTAACCCCCTGTTTTGGGGGCTGATTTTATTTTTTGAACGAAGTGTTGGGGGCGTTTGTGGTGTTAGTTAAAAGAAAGGAAAAAAAAGAAGGTGAAAAGACGAAAACACCCCTGGTACTATTCATCATTTTTGTATAATAGATAGTATAGTAATAGTAATTTAAAGAGAGAACTTCAGTGTAACACCGGCCATTTTTTTTTTTTTTTTAAATACACAACGTAAGGCTTTATTAACAAACACAATATAAGTCACGTCATTACATTAATCTGAGTAATTAAGTTTAAGTTTACACAACGGTGTTACGTTATTACAAAACATTATTTATACAAAAGTCCACATCAGAGTTGGGTTGTCAAACATGTCTTCTGCATCAATACCCATCCCGACTAGCAGTACCTAAATCTGCAAAGGGGGAAACATGTGGGGGATTAGCACACCGCTAAGTGAATGGAATCTATCCAACAGATATAGCTTAAGCCACACACAAGCTATATACATCAACAATACCTGCTAACTACCAACTAGCATACAATAAGACAATACGAGGATCGACGGCTTGTACGAGCACACGACTCCCAGCTGATCGGGCCTGAGTCTATCGGTAGTCCCTGCTACTCAATTCACAGTATAGTTATCCAGATGCAGGGGATGCATCATTCACACTATACTCCACAATCAGTAGCCTATGGACCCAACCTCCCCTAGGCACGGTTGACCTCATACGGACTCTAACCTCTCCTAGGCACGGTCTCGAGTCCCCAGTCTCCCTAGGCCCGACTGGTGCCATTCATACAGTGTACACATAATTCACATACAACATCAGGCAAACGATACTATTCTATCATGGCAATTCCTACACTATGCATGGTAAAAGAGTCAACCAATGTAGCATGATATGCTACTTAAACTCTATCCGTAGATAGACCCACTCACCAATTACCAGCAACTGCTCAGTTATTATTTCTGAGCTTCCTCCTTGTCTTTAACTCCTGAGAACAGCAAAAACCAAGTTAGAATAGTGTTCCCATCAAGATTAGACACACTGACAGCGAATTATAGCAAATTAGTAAAAAAATGCGTCCGCTAAAATTTTCATGCTTAACACTTATGCACTTTCAAAATTTACATCCTGAACACCAAAATATAAACGGGCAGCATAACGGCTAGAAAAAGGCACTTTGGTAAAACATTCTGCCCTGGACACACAGTCGGTCGACTGACACTGACAGTCGGTCGACTGTCGACACAACCGGTCGACTGACCTTACCAGTCGGTCGATTCACTTGGTATTACATCAATCGGCCGAAGGTAAATCTCAGTCGGTCGGTTCACTCAACAATCGGTCGGTTCACCCTCAGTCGGTCGACTGTCGACCGACAGTCGGCCGACTGTGTTCATCTTCCTTAGAAACTGAACAAAGGCTACGGAATTCACGATGAAATCCTCAAATCTCGATCTAGAGCTCGTTTTAAACACCAAAATCGACCACAACTTGTTCACTACTTGTTATAGACTCAAAACCCACAACAATTTGACCATAACAACACTTAAATCACTTGTTTTGACACAAATTCAAGCTTTTTACAAAACTCACACAAAACCATGAATTTAACAACGAATTGAACACAAAAACACATGTTACTTACCTTGATAGACTCAGTAAACGATAACAAACACGATTCTAACACCAATTTGAGCTCAAGATCAATGTTTAAGGATTAGGGTTTGGTTAGGTGGGAGGGATGAAGGTACGGTGTTTTAGTGAATTTTCTAGAAATGGGAAGAAAATACAGCACACTAGTCACATAATTGGGTTTAATTCCCACACTGCACAACACACGGGTATTTACCAGTTATCTGATATCTTTCGCACAAGATTAGGTAACCCAAACGAGGTTCAATTGAAATAAACAAACCTGTTCTGGGACCCTTGTCACAAACTGGTCACAACACAATTATAATAAAACACTAACAAAATAATTAAAATAAAAGCACTTAAGACAAAGCACAAACCCTAAAGACAAAATAGTCCACTTACAACTAGCCCAAGTTTCAGTCTGTTACATTCAGATTCTTTTACATATATAAGTTACCACATTCGTTTGAGACAATATCTATTTATAGTAAATTGACAAAATTTCATTCCTCGTTCCTGAACTTTACATCAAATTTGACTCCACGTTCTTTTTCTTTTTTTTTGTGCATCGCTCGTCCCTAATGTATCACAATTCTACATCCCTCGTCCTTTTTCTTGACTCCTCGTCCTTTTTCTTTCTGTCAATTCTACATCCCTCGTCCCTAAAAAGGTCGAGGGATGTAGAATTGTGATACATTAAGGATGAGGGATGCACAAAAAAAAGGACGAGGAGTCAAATTTGATGTAAAGTTCAGGGGCGAGGAATGAAATTTTGTCTAGTATTTAATAAATCTCTAATTTGATGATATCATAAAAAAACTATTTTTAAACTTAAAAATAATTCAAAAATAATTTTTTTTAGAAATCTATGATGATGTCATTAAAGTAAATAAATATATTTAATAAAAAATAAAACACGTTAAACAAATGTATAATATGAGATATGTATAACCTTATGGCAAAACACCTCCATGACCATATGTACAATATTTGAAGTATTACGTATAACTTTATGATAAAACACTACCCTGATCATATGTACAATCTTTAAAACAAATTGTATAATCTTTTTACAAAACACCCCATGAACATATATAAACTTTGAAGCATATTGTACAACTTTAATTAAATAATTTTATTTTAATTTTTTAAAAAAATTCAAGAGTCATTTGTTATTATCAATAATTTTTTTTAAAAATATAAATATTTACTTATTAACCAAACTTTATTATTATGAAACGACTCAAACCGTTTAATTTAAAACCGGCCAATTTTTTTTTACAGTACAGGAGCGGTGTACCAAGACCAGGTGCGGCGCACTTGAAGACCCAGAAGCGGTGCTCTTGTCTCCAGAAGCGACGATCCTGACGCCTGATGAAAAACTCCACGAAAGACTGACCAGGAGTGGCGCTTCTAATGCAAAAGCGGCACTCCTGTACCTGGGAAATGTTGTTTCCATTTTTATTAAGTGTTGACCCAAACCACATACTCAACAATGTGTGCTAAGGACCCCAAGTACATTCGATTCATAAAATAAAAGTGTTTATACAACAAAATGGGCACCACGACCCTTGGGACTCCAACGACCTGTTACATACATCAATGTAGCAATTTTGACCCAAGTAGTTAAATCTCCAAACATTTAACGAGCATGGTGTTTGGGACTAAACTACCCCACACTTAGGCCAAAATCTAAAAGCATGCACTATCATAACAAAAGTGGGAGATCTCTAATCCAAACAAATACCCTTGCCTTTATCCACGTCGGAGCCTAAAAAGGTAAACAAGGAGAGGGTAAGCAAATGCTTAGTTAATGCAATAATTATACACATACATATATAATATACCTACTTGCAATCACTTACTCACATACTGCATACATGCTAGCAATTTAATTAGCATACTTACTCTAAGAATAAAGCTAATAACCTCCAATACCACAACTAGCATAACCAAATAGCATATACACGAAACAATATAATATGCTACCCTACAACACGTACACAACCATATGGTTAACCATACCCGAGCCATGGTGCTACCGGCTCTGTGGTTCACACCATACGCATCTCTCATGATGCTACCAGCTCCGTGGTTCACATCACAACTCGAGTCATACTCATGTTAAGGCGCTACCGGCTCTGTGGTTCACACCTTAACAACTCATGCCATAGTGCTACCGGCTCCGTGGTTCACACTGCAACACCCGTACCATGATGCTACCGGCTCCGTGGTTCACATCATAGCACACCCGCACATGCTATGGCACTACCGGCTCCGTGGTACATACCATAACACACAAATAGATACACTATATACATACACGCATAATTATTCCACTCACCTTAACTGTAACGACCTGGAAATTTCCGACCAAATTTAAACCTTAAGCTTTATATGTTTCCGACACGATAAGCAAAAACCTTAATGTTAAGTCTAGAAAGTTTGAAATCTATATTCGGATAACTAGTTACCCTTTTTACCATGTCTGACGATTCACGAACAACTATTAGATACATATATATTTAAAAATATAGATATATATATATTAATTCGAAATGTAATTTGAAAAATTATATAACTTATAACGTATCAAGATATATTAATAAAATACATTGAATATATATTTGATTTTGAATTTATTAAGTAAAGGGTAGTAGCACTCATTTGCCATTTAATTGATGGTAAACAAGGTAAAATGAACTTCTGAGATTTTAAAATTAACGGTAATCCGAAAATGAGTTCTATAAATTTTACACTCACTAAAAATGTATTTAGGAGTTATTTGTTAAATTATAAGATTTCTTTTATATTTTACTTGGGGTTGGGAGTGAATAGTTAACATAAATTTTTAATAGTTAATGACCGAATTTTATACCGTAATGACTGAAATAAATAAAGGAGGTTAATTTAAAAATATGGGACTTTTCTGAAGACTTTTATCCGTCACTAATTAACAACGGAGAGCGAAATTTAGTCCGTGAAAGGCGACGGCTAATAATTACCCACGTTCTTAAATTACTAGATATTTATTTAAATTACTATTTAAAAGTTGAAGATTGGTGCATAACACTGTGTTCATGTGTTCATTTGTTTGTTCTTTTTCTTTAATCCCAATTATATATATACATAGCATACAGATTCATATGCATTGGTAAAAACCAACTTTTTCTTCTTCATCTATCATCTCTAATATCTCTAACCTTCATTACCAAACGGCGGATAACCACCACGATTATCATCTTCGGCCGTCATCAATTATCCTTCATCCCATCGTCACCCTAACCACCGTTTCACCACCATGTTCTATCACCACCACTAATCACTTTTTCCACCATTCTTACTACCACAAACCACCACGGGTTACCTTCCTCACGCCACCATGAACAACGATTGCTTTCGTTTCCTATTTCAAAAGGAATCCCTGAATCACCACCCCATCAACCGCTACAATCATCTTTGTTCTCTGCAACCTTTGATCACCATTACTCGTCCAAACCGCTACCACCTTGTAACTTCGAGCCATCTATCTCTTTCTCTCCTAATCTCCATCGTGGGTCACCATTTTTTTTCCTTTCTAAAACATCGACCTTGATCACCCTTGTAACTATCGACAACCATCACCGTCGATATTTAACCAAGCACCTATCACTGTTCTTGTTCGTTTTGTTTCTTTTACTATCATCAAAGGCCATAACCAAACCAACACCATTCCCACAAAGACCGTAGTATTTTTTTAGTCACGAACGTCACCACCATTTTTTTTATTTCTAACAGCGAGCATGAGAAGATGATAGTGGTAACGAGAGGGTGATGAAAGAAGAAGATAAGGAAAAATGATGAATTGTAATGAAGAAGATGACTTTCGGTTTTATAATTTTTTTTAATTATTTTTTTTTACGAAGATTGATGATGGCTTCCATATGGTTGATGAATGATGAACATGGATAGTGATACTGTTACGATTAGAAGGTGATTATGGGAGGGTATCGAGTATGATTATGATAAAAGTGAAGGAGACAGTGAATAGTTTTGGGTGTAGTTTTTGAAGAAAATGGGAAAGCAGGAACACGAGTTAAATAAAAACAATTCATAAGTTAAAACCAAAAAGACAAAAATAGAGGGATGGTAAGGAGCCTTTGTAAGGAACGGAAGGTCCTGGGTTCGAACCCAGGCTACTAAGTTTTTTTTTTTTAAATTATCAAGAAAAGCTGATGTTGGGCTAGTAAAACTGTTAATTGGGCCTGTAACAATAATAAAACGAGCCATAAGGTGCAAATACCTTCCTGTTGCTACCCACTTCTAATGAGGTTACGAAAACAAGTTATATATATATTTAAATGGTGACTTAATCAGATAAAGAGAAATAGTTGGATGGTTAAGAGTATTATGGGTCAAGCGAGAGGTCGAGAGTTCGAGTCCTGGCATTGCAACTCTTTTTAGAAAATACTTTAAAGGTATACTTTCTTATTATTAACTTTATTATTATTATCATTATCATAATCATTAAAAATTATTATTATTATCATTAACATAAAGTATTATAATATTATCATTATCATTATTAGTATTATTATTATTATTATTATTATTAAAAAGTATTATTTTTACAACTATATGATTATTAAAATTATTATTTACTACTAGTATCATTATTATTATTATAACCATTTTATTAATTAAAAGAATCATTATTAGTAAAATTTTCATTTTGTCATTATTATTTTACCCTTAAAATTATTTTTTCATTTATTATTATTACTATCATTATTTGGATTACTAATATTACTACTAGCAGTATTATTATCATTATAACAAATATTAGTTATATAAAATATAAATATAACATAACAAAATTAATATGTTTATTTATTTAAAATATATATAAAATGAACTTATAAAACATACAAGTTATTAATATAAAAATAATATAAATTTGTTCGATTACAAGTATAAATGTTAATATATATAAATGATATAGGTTCGTGAATCCGAGGCCAACCCTATACTTGATCAATGATGTTATATGTATTTTTACTACAAAATACAGTCTGGTGAGTATATAGATCCCTTTTAAACTCTAAATATTTTGGGCTGAGAATACATGCGCTGTTTTTATAAATGATTTACGTTATGGACACAAGTAACTGAAAAATATATTCTACGTTGAGTTGTACCACTGGCATACTTCCCTGTAGCTTGGTAACTATTATTTACAGCGGTATTGTAAACGCGAATCCTGTTGATAGATCTATCGGGCCTGACAACCCCAACCGGACTGGACGACCAGTATTCAACGGTTGCACAGTACTTCGTTTTGTGACTACACTTGGTACAGTGTAGTAAGATTTCATATTAAAGGGAATATGCGACGTGATTAATTGTTAAGTATGGTTACCAAGTGCTCAACCACTTAGAATATTTTTATTAAATGATTATATACGAAATCTTGTGGTCCATTGTTATAACGCTGCTAGCATCAAACCTATATATCTCACCAAATTTATGTTGACGTTTTAAAGCATGTTATTCTCAGGTACGAATTAAGACTTCCGCTGTGCTTTAGCTCGTATTAAGGATACTAGATGGGACCAAATTAAGCTATGATACAAGAACGTTGCATTCGAGTCATTGAAGATTATTAAAGACTATCATTAAGTAAAAGACAGATTAGGTCATTTGGATATTGTGAAATGATAGACGATCATATCAATTTTTGATGTAAAGATAGATTGCCTTTTAAGAATAAATGCAACGTTTGTAAAATGTATCATATAGAGGTCAAGTACCTCGCTATGTTATCAACTATTATAATTCGTTTATAATCAATATGGACGTTGTCCGGATGGATTAGTTCGGGTTATTAGAGTTGGTATCAGAGCGTTGGTCTTAGCGAACCAGGCATTGCATTAGTGTGTCTAACTGGTAGTTGTTAGGATACATTAGTGAGTCTGGACTTTGACCGTGTCTGCCTGTCAAAAGTTTTGCTTATCATTCCTAGTCGGAAATCATCTGCTTATCATCCTTAGGAAATAGCCTGCTTATCATTCATAAGTCTAGACACGTCTTATTGCATTTAGTGCATCGATAGTGTATAGACGAAATTCATATCTTAGCGCATCTTAGACTTGCCTGATATATGCCGTAAATTCCTCTGTAGCCTACGAAATCTTTAGAATTATATATAGATATTCTATATAGTTAGAATATCATCCGACATCCGAAAATCATTTCACAACAAAGATCCTTCTCATTCATCAAATTGCCCTCTTGGCAATGAACCTGAAAGCACTTACCGACGAACCTGTTCGAGCAATCATTCTCTCTCTCATTTTTAGAGTATCTCGTCACGATTATATACTTTTCCATATCTCGAATCTTATTCATCCGCTCGCTTCAACCGTCAATCATCCAGTAGTACTAGAAGAAGTTAACACACTACGCGCTTGTGTAACGATTTTGGAGAAACTGGTGCGAGGGTTACGAACATCAGCAGCAGCATCATCAGCATAATCAAGTACCACCATCATCGACGTCGACAGTACCCTTATCATCCCTAAACCATAACCGCGCCGTAACTCTTAACATCACAATCTGTACCTCGAATATCAACATTACACGCCTCAATATCACCATTTGTACCTCGAGTATGATCTTCGTTCTACATATCGTTCTACATCGAATAATTTCGTTCTACGTATTGTTCTACCTCATTTACTTTCGTTCGACATGGCAATTATGTAATCTCTAATGTCTAGAGATCATGTAATCAAGTGCCAACAATAAATCAAATGAGTATAATATTTTCTTTACTCATTAAATCCATAATTACATCCGATGAAAATATATATGCAAGTATATTTTCATAAAAATGGTAATTAAAAATTCTTTCGTACAAACTGTTAATGATGAAAATATTTTAACGGGTGGGTAGCACCCGAGGAATATTTAGATTTAACATTAATAAGTTACACTGTACATTCTTCGAATCTGATTCAGCGGTCATCTATTATTCTACTCACAACCACCGATATTCGTATCCGCTTATCCCAGAATAACCATTCTCATTTAAATTTCATATTCGGATTTTGATCTATCAGAATCCAACAAGTGGCATAATGAAGAAAACATTGGATATATTAAAATTGTTAGAAACACACGATTTAACTAATTGAAAATCTATTAAGGATTCCATGCTAACTGTTCCGGCTAACTGTTCCCAGCTAACTGATTAACATTTAATTTATCGCAATTTACATTCTCGCAATTTTATTTATTGTCATTTAATTTCTGTTATTTACTTTTACGCACTTTAAATAACGGGACACGTATGCAAGGTTTCGACTTATCATATCGACCCATCTATATATATATTTCGGAACAACCGTAGACACTCTATATGTGAAGGTGGGAGTTGGCTATACAGGGTCGGAGTTGATTCCAAAATATATATATACTTTGAGTTGTGATCGACACCGAGACCGGTACACGGGTCACGATACATATTATTTAATTCGAATATTATATATTAAATTATATATGAATCATTGAACCATCGGACTATTGGGCTGCTAACTTTGGACAATTAAAATGAATTAAATTAAAATATTGATTATAACATATGAAACTAAATAATTCTTCAAGCTTGCCACTTGATTTCATCTTAAACCTCATTTGTATCTCGACAATTACAATGCGTGTTCAAATCTTTCATGATTCTTGAAAACCCCTCAATCGAGAGGATGAACCAACCGCGTTTCATCTACGGAAGAAAAGACTTATGCTCCTGTAAGACTCTCGGAGACTGAGTCAACGTTTAACACGCAGCAGTGTTAATTTCTTTAGTGTTATTATTACCCAAAATAACTTTGCAATCCCTTTTCTAATTAGCTAATTTTGTCACAGCTCCTGCAAGTTAACCTCGACTTCTCAGAAAGGTTAGTTTCGATATATATACACGTTATTCTTTTCGCCGTCGTTACCGGAGAATTTTTTTATATTTCACAAACACCATCAGCAGATGTACCTGCAACTCGTTATCTTTTTGGCGAAATCCGCAATCGGTATTTTGAAAATCTCGTAGAAATTCTCCCAGTTATACCGAAAATATTTATCCCTAAGAATTACATATTTCGAATGTGAAGTTTCTGAAAAACACCCTGGACTATGAAGTAGTTCTTGAAATGCTGATAAAGCAGCAAAAACCGTAAACGACCTTAACAGTCAAAAGTTTACGATGAAGTAAAGTATGTTGGAAAAGCTCAGAAAAAGAGAAGGGTTGAAATTGGAAAACGGATTGAGCAAAGTATGAAGGAAACCGTGAACAAATCATGAAAACTAAACTCGACTTCAAAGGATTCAAATGATTCAGTACCTGATGAAATCGTTAGTAAGAACCCTACTCCTTATTCTAAATCTTTCCAGATGTTATTCTTCATCATCATCTTATCTTAGATATTATAAGATATCTTCATATCTTCCGTTAAACATATCCTCCATATTTCTGGAGATATTTTCCCAACTATACTTATCCGAGATCATGTATCTCTCTGTAATATCTGTGTTACAATATAAAAGAAACTGTGTTAGTTTCTAAATTCTAAAACCTTCGAGTTTAAAATAGGAATGTTCTGAAGCAGTGTTGGGAATTGATGCATGAATTAGAATAATATAATGAAACTTGATCAACTTCATTATATTACATTAAGCCATGTTAAGTTTCTAATGGAATGTGATGATTCACAATACCATCATCATGAGCCATATTACACGGCTCTTACACTCTATTCAATCTCCAAACATATTAGGAATATATCATCTTGATAGTTCTATTCTTCCAGGGTATTCTGGTAATTTAACAAATCAAAATCATTCCATTACCATTTCTTTCTTAGAACATTAGCTATGTCCATTTTGAATTACATACCTACAAATTTCGGATCATTGCTCGCTTGACTCGAGGACGGGAAGAAGAAATGAAGGGAGTAGTTTTATAGTAAAATATCCGACAAAGAAATCGAAACAGATTACTGCATTAAATCAAAGGAGATCTTGTTTCCTAAATCATCGAAGAACCAAATCTTATTACATAAGATTTTCTTTAAATCCCTTAAATTCTGAAGATCAATCCTAATCACGTCATCGGTTAAAACAATTCTATATTCACTCATTTCATTCTTTTGTGATAGCTTCACTCGTGCGCTTCACATGATCGAATCGTTTTATCCATATCTTCCAATAATGATAAAACTCTATTATTACCTCATATTCGTTATGAAAACATTCCTATTGTTATTTATGACAACCTCTACCAAATTTCGGGGACGAAATTTCTTTAACGGGGGGGTACTGTAACGACCTGGAAATTTCCGACCAAATTTAAACCTTAAGCTTTATATGTTTCCGACACGATAAGCAAAAACCTTAATGTTAAGTCTAGAAAGTTTGAAATCTATATTCGGATAACTAGTTACCCTTTTTACCATGTCTGACGATTCACGAACAACTATTAGATACATATATATTTAAAAATATAGATATATATATATTAATTCGAAATGTAATTTGAAAAATTATATAACTTATAACGTATCAAGATATATTAATAAAATACATTGAATATATATTTGATTTTGAATTTATTAAGTAAAGGGTAGTAGCACTCATTTGCCATTTAATTGATGGTAAACAAGGTAAAATGAACTTCTGAGATTTTAAAATTAACGGTAATCCGAAAATGAGTTCTATAAATTTTACACTCACTAAAAATGTATTTAGGAGTTATTTGTTAAATTATAAGATTTCTTTTATATTTTACTTGGGGTTGGGAGTGAATAGTTAACATAAATTTTTAATAGTTAATGACCGAATTTTATACCGTAATGACTGAAATAAATAAAGGAGGTTAATTTAAAAATATGGGACTTTTCTGAAGACTTTTATCCGTCACTAATTAACAACGGAGAGCGAAATTTAGTCCGTGAAAGGCGACGGCTAATAATTACCCACGTTCTTAAATTACTAGATATTTATTTAAATTACTATTTAAAAGTTGAAGATTGGTGCATAACACTGTGTTCATGTGTTCATTTGTTTGTTCTTTTTCTTTAATCCCAATTATATATATACATAGCATACAGATTCATATGCATTGGTAAAAACCACGCCTTCGGTGAATGATAAATCAAGCTCGCAACCTTCAATGTAACGTACCTATTACATTATGCACATAATCAATCATACAATCAAGTTGGTCAACCAACTCACCCACCATCTTAGGGTCATTCAAAACTCATTTGACCCATTTCAAGGTCAACACACCCATTTGGGTCATCCACCACCCAATTAACACCCATTTACCAAATCAAGGTGCTAGTGATTAACTAACGCTTTAAGGCCCATAAACATCAATTCTTACTTTAAAACCCTAGGTTAGTCACTCTTGGGTCCTTATGACCCAATCTTACCCAAAAAAAAACCCCAAATCACTAACAGATGGGTTTTATGTTCACCATTGACCCAAACCCTAACCCTCAAACAAATCAAAGTAAAGAAAATCGAATTTAGAACATACCACCACAATCAAAACGTAGCTAGTGACTAGATGAACAACTTTAATACCCGTGCTTTGACCCGAATCAAGCTTCTTCCTCCTTGATTTGAGCTTTCTCACACTAGAACTCTTTCTCACTCTAAAATTGAAGTGGAAGGGATAAGGTAGGTGAATGAGGAGTAAATGACACTCTAGATCTGACCTTGGGGTCTTAAATTTGTCCAATAAGTGAAAGTACCAAAATGCCCTTCATACTATACAATTTAATTAAAAGACCCATTTCCTTTCCCCGTCCAGGTGCGACGCTCCTGTACCTAGGAGCGGCGCTCCTAGTGCTTCTTCTTGATATTTTTGGGTCGTTACATATTATTATTGTTATTATTTTTCAAATATACGTTCTCTTTATGAGATTAACAATGTTACATATGTATGTTAAGTAAATGTCTAAATAAAAGGTTGTAATGTAGATTTTATGACAAAAAATGCGGAGTAGTAATTATGATGAAATTTGAAAAATGGTGATGTGAGAATGAAAGTAGTTCATTTATTTTGCCCAGGTTAAGTAAGCGATACGTTTATGTTTGTAGTTTATCTTTAATTATTTCGGATGCATATGTTCCACACAAAATATTTGTAATATGTTTTCGTTGTAATTATTTGCTATATGCATTTTATTAACTTCAATGATTTGTTTATTTTTCCCGATACTTTGGTAGTTATTCTCCATAATAGTATGTTCAAACTTGTATTATTTCATAACCCGTACTTTTACGGATTACTAGTTCTATAGTAAAAGTCTGAAACTAACATGAGACTGTTTTTTATTGTGAGAACTCTAGGAACTCTAACACCACACTAATGGTTATATATATATATATATATATATATATATATATATATATATATATATAGATACCAGTGAGAATTTTTTTAGTGTGAGAACTCTAGGAACTCAAAAATACACTCAAATTCGAACAAAAATGGACACGGGCGAAAAAAAGACATACAGACGAACAAAAAACACCGTAGTCGAACAAAAAAAAATAACACGGACGAACGAATTTTTTTTTGTTCAAATACCAAAATGTAGAACACATTCTTTTCGAATATCGTATTTTTTGTTCGACTATCAGCTTCTTCTACATTTTTTTTGTTCGACTATCCAAAATGTAGAACACAAAATTATTCGCCCGCCTTTTTTTTGTTCGAATATCACGTTTTTTGTTCGAATTTCCCGTTTTGTTGTTCGGCCGTGTTTTTTTTGGTTCATCCTTCCCATTTTTTGCTCGAATTCCCCTTTTTTTGTTTTTTCGTGTTTCATTTTTGCTCGAATTTCCCTTTTTTCCTCTAATTTCAGTGTATTTTTGAGTTCTCAAGGTTCTTACACCAAAAAAGCACTCATTTGATCCCTCTGCTATATGGGTGTTAATCCCACGAGAATGTTCTCATTTTAAGAAATGGTGAGAACACTTTTTAAGCACATATTTTATGATTCACAAAAGGGTACATGAGTAATTCTATCATCTCCTTAAAAATAGTAACATAAAATTTACATCTCCATAAAAATAATACTATACGGAGTATCAGTTCCTCCAATACTTTAGGCATCCAATTTTTTGAGTACAGATTATCGTGACATCCAATTTTCAAGCATCCATTTTTCATCATCCATTTTTCATCATTCTTTATTTATTACTCCATATGTGTTTAGTTATACTATTAAGTTTCAAAATCTGAAAAAGATAACTACATCCAAATGAATATGCATCAAATTACATGGCTATGCAATCTTACAATGTGATCGAATCACAGGGTGATGCAAGCAGATAACTACGGGATGCAACAGTATATGACGGAATGAAATCAAGTAGGAGATGCAAACACACTCGTATCGTGTTGAACATTTGATGCATGTGCGTATTTCAAGAAATGCACGCATTTGAAAATATGCATAAAATATTAGTTCTTTACCGGATGCATTTAAGAATACCAACACTCTATGTAGCGACCCGACAAAATCGTCATTGACTGCGCCGTCTACTTAGGTCCCGTTACGTGGTCATAAGTCTTTAACACAACGTTTGACCAAAAGTATGTCGCATTCATTTTAAAAGTAAGGATGTTTCAAGGTTTACAAAGTAGTTCGACAACTAGTTACATTACGAAGTTTAAAGTACAATTGAAACATATGCGACACAATTTAAGAATAAGTCAAAAGACGCTCCACGTATGCATGTATACTCGACATCCAAGCAAGTATCAAAAATAATGTGCGGAAGCATGTATCACCTAGCGTTCAAGGACCTGAGAAAACATATAGAAACTGTCAACGAAAGACGCTGGTGAAATCATAGGTGTATTAGTAAACGTTGTATTTGAACCACAAGATTTAATATAGTTGATTATCCAAATCGTTTGCATTCTAAAATGTTTGTGGAGCACCCAATTATCAAGACTTTACTGTTTGGTACCCTATTACGTAGTGTTAGAACATACACTATAATCGAAAATATATTTCATCCGCCGACAATTGCGAACCGTCCGAATGAGGGCACGTCTAGCCCGCATGGATCCATACAACATAAGTTCACACTCACACACGCAAGTGTAACTAATGATAATTGAATTGAGGATTTTTGTTCAAACTCTCACGTGGAATGTTTGTTTCGTACTTGTTTTCAAAGTATAAAGTATGTAGTATAAAACTGTATATGTTTCTCATCCCATGATTTAAAAGTATAAAAGTTGTTGAAAAGATGAGACTATGATCTTACCTTGAGTGCAAGCGTATAAAAGTACTTCACAAGTAAACGTGTGTAAGGACGAATGCTAGTCTTGACCTAAACAAGTAGGTCGTATCAATAACGGTAAACACAATTGGTCAAAGTGTTCAATTAGTCCTATGGCTCGTTACGACTCGATTATTATAGCATGTGAATCAAATTATCAAGTTTCATGCAAGGTACAAGTATAAAAGCATGTTAGAATGGTTGCATAAGTATTTGGTTAAGTTTGGACAAAAGTCAACTTTGGTCAAGTCAAAGTCAACGAAAAAGTCAACACGTTCGGGTCGGGTCCCAAACTATTTTTCTGAGGTTCTTAATCATATATGTGCATGTTAGAACAAGTTTCATGTTAATCGGAGGTGCGTAGCATAGTTAGAATTACACGAAAAAGTGCAAGTTTGGACAGCCTACTTTGGAGCACCGCTCAAGGTTATGGAGCGCCGCTCCATGTATCTGTTCAGCAATTCTGAGCAGTTTTTACACTTAATGCATGAATCCAAGTTCAAACAACCATAATTAATGAACCGTAAATATTCAAAATACGTATCGTATATCGTTGGAAAGATAATTTAACAAGGAACACAACTAAACACTTTTCATCAAACAAAAACATCTTTTACAATAATCGAATTCTCTTCGATTGATCATTTAAAGCTCGTTATCAAGGTTTCAAGTTCGTAAAATGCATAAGATGATTCGGAAACTTACTACCCACATATAATACGCCGTTTCGTAGGTAATTTCACATACAATACTACTAAACACTTACAAACAATATTGCAAGGCTTTCAATGCATCAAAAATCCCATTCAATGCTACCAAACCCTAACCAACGATCATGAAATCCTTAATCATGTTAATGAGGTTTTTCCAAGTCAACTTACATACCAAATTGAAGCTAGTGATGCTCGTAACACATTTAATACATGCACTTTTAACATCTAACAACATATGATCCACCAAAACTCAAGATTAAGCACACCCATTTCAAATTTAAGCTAGTTACATCAAAATGACAAGAACAAGCATACAAATCATATATTCATGTTAGACTTGAGCCATAGACACTAATTAACACTTCTATAAGTTAAAAACATCAAGAACATAAAATCTAGTGTTTTTAGAAAGTTACCCAAATGCAATAAAGTTGGTATGGATTCGAAGAGGAAGATGCGAGGATTCTAAATATGTAATTTGTTTTGATGTTTGATTGCTAGATTGAAATTAGATGATGAATCTTTGCTTCAGTGCTTGAGAGAAAAGTTGAAGTATCAAAAAGAAAGAGAGGAGGTGAATGAGTGGAAGGGATGAGGATTGACCACTTTGACCTAATCACCATTTTGGTCCATTGGCAAGTTTAGTCCTTCAAGTTTAAAAGCGGTTGCGGGAATTACCTAAACGAGATATTTCAAAACGTGTTTTAACGGAAGATGTTATAATTATATAACGGACTTTAAAATAATTACACGGAGAGTAAACGGAAAAAGGCGGGATGTTACATTACCTACTCCTTAAAAGAAATTTCCTCCCGAAATTTAAGTAGGCGTAGTAGTCGTTGTTTCTTCCTCGGGATCTTGCGTTTCCGAATTCATGAATAAATGAGGGTATTTCTTTTGCATTTGATCTTGCCTTTTCCAAGTAAACTCGGGTCATCTTTTGGCGTTCCAACGGACCTTAACGATCGGAATTCTACTTTGTTTTAGCGTCTTGACGGAGGTGTCCACAATTTCAACCGGTTCTTCCACAAAGTGGAGTTTGTCATCAATAGTAAGTTCCTTAAGAGGGATGATGAGTTCGGGTTCGGCAAAACACTTCTTCAAGTTCGATACATGAAAAGTAGGATGAACGGAGCTCAGTTGAGGTGGAAGATCTAAATGATAAGCAACGGTTCCAACACGCTCCAAGATTTCGAAAGGACAAATATACAGCGGATTTTGCTTTCCGCGTTTCCCGAAATGGATTACAGCTTTCGAAGGTGTGACTTTTAACATTACGCGATCACCGAGTTGAAATTCAAGGTCGTTGCGTCGTTTGTCGGTATAGCTCTTTTGACGACTTCGGGTCGTCCTAAGCCTATCTCGCATTTGAACGATCTTCTCAGTTGTTTCATGAATGAGTTCGGGTCCAGTGATTTGTGTGTCGCCTACTTCGGCCCAACAAAGAGGTGAACGACATTTTTGGCCATATAACGCTTCGAAAGGTGCGGCGTTGATACTCGCGTGGTAACTATTATTGTAAGAGAATTCGGCGATAGGCAAGTGTAGTGACCCGAACTTTTCCATGTTTATATATATTAATTGAGATTGATATTTACATGATTAAATGTTTCCAACATGTTAAGCAATCAAACTTGTTAAGACTTGATTAATTGAAATAGGTTTCATATAGACAATTGACCACCCAAGTTGACCGGTGATTCACGAACGTTAAAACTTGTAAAAAAACTATATGATGACATATATATGGTTATATATATAGTTAACATGATATTATGATAAGTAAACATATCATTAATTATATTAACAATGAACTACATATGTAAAAACAAGACTACTAACTTAATGATTTTGAAACGAGACATATATGTAACGTTTATCGTTGTAACGACATTTAATGTATATATATCATATTAAGAGATATTCGTACATCATAATATCATGATAATATAATAATTTAAAATCTATTTTGATATTATAAACATTGGGTTAACAACATTTAACAAGATCGTTAACCTAAAGGTTTCAAAACAACACTTACATGTAACGACTAACGATGACTTAACGACTCAGTTAAAATGTATATACATGTAGTGTTTTAATATGTATTTATACACTTTTGAAAGACTTCAATACACTTATCAAAATACTTCTACTTAACAAAAATGCTTACAATTACATCCTCGTTCAGTTTCATCAACAATTCTACTCGTATGCACCCGTATTCGTACTCGTACAATACACAGCTTTTAGATGTATGTACTATTGGTATATACACTCCAATTATCAGCTCTTAGCAGCCCATGTGAGTCACCTAACACATGTGGGAACCATCATTTGGCAACTAGCATGAAATATCTCATAAGATTACAAAAATATGAGTAATCATTCATGACTTATTTACATGAAAACAAAATTACATATCCTTTATATCTAATCCATACACCAACGACCAAAAACACCTACAAACACTTTCATTCTTCAATTTTCTTCATCTAATTGATCTCTCTCAAGTTCTATCTTCAAGTTCTAAGTGTTCTTCATAAATTCCAAAAGTTCTAGTTTCATAAAATCAAGAATACTTTCAAGTTTGCTAGCTCACTTCCAATCTTGTAAGGTGATCATCCAACCTCAAGAAATATTTGTTTCTTACAGTAGGTTATCATTCTAATACAAGGTAATAATCATATTCAAACTTTGGTTCAATTTCTATAACTATAACAATCTTATTTCAAGTGATGATCTTACTTGAACTTGTTTTCGTGTCATGATTCTGCTTCAAGAACTTCGAGCCATCCAAGGATCCATTGAAGCTAGATCCATTTTTCTCTTTTCCAGTAGGTTTATCCAAGGAAATTAAGGTAGTAATGATGTTCATAACATCATTCGATTCATACATATAAAGCTATCTTATTCGAAGGTTTAAACTTGTAATCACTAGAACATAGTTTAGTTAATTCTAAACTTGTTCGCAAACAAAAGTTAATCCTTCTAACTTGACTTTTAAAATCAACTAAACACATGTTCTATATCTATATGATATGCTAACTTAATGATTTAAAACCCGGAAACACGAAAAACACCGTAAAACCGGATTTACGCCGTCGTAGTAACACCGCGGGCTGTTTTGGGTTAGTTAATTAAAAACTATGATAAATTTTGATTTAAAAGTTGTTATTCTGAGAAAATGATTTTTATTATGAACATGAAACTATATCCAAAAATTATGGTTAAACTCAAAGTGGAAGTATGTTTTCTAAAATGGTCATCTAGACGTCGTTCTTTCGACTAAAATGACTACCTTTACAAAAACGACTTGTAACATATTTTTCCGACAATAAACCTATACTTTTTCTGTTTAGATTCATAAAATAGAGTTCAATATGAAACCATAGCAATTTGATTCACTCAAAACGGATTTAAAATGAAGAAGTTATGGGTAAAACAAGATTGGATAATTTTTCTCATTTTAGCTACGTGAAAATTGGTAACAAATCTATTCCAACCATAACTTAATCAACTTGTATTGTATATTATGTAATCTTGAGATACCATAGACACGTATACAATGTTTCGACCTATCATGTCGACACATCTATATATATTTCGGAACAACCATAGACACTCTATATGTGAATGTTGGAGTTAGCTATACAGGGTTGAGGTTGATTCCAAAATATATATAGTTTGAGTTGTGATCAATACTGAGATACGTATACACTGGGTCGTGGATTGATTCAAGATAATATTTATCGATTTATTTCTGTACATCTAACTGTGGACAACTAGTTGTAGGTTACTAACGAGGACAGCTGACTTAATAAACTTAAAACATCAAAATATATTAAAAGTGTTGTAAATATATTTTGAACATACTTTGATATATATGTATATATTGTTATAGGTTCGTGAATCAACCAGTGGCCAAGTCTTACTTCCCGACGAAGTAAAAATCTGTGAAAGTGAGTTATAGTCCCACTTTTAAAATCTAATATTTTTGGGATGAGAATACATGCAGGTTTTATAAATGATTTACAAAATAGACACAAGTACGTGAAACTACATTCTATGGTTGAATTATCGAAATCGAATATGCCCCTTTTTATTAAGTCTGGTAATCTAAGAATTAGGGAACAGACACCCTAATTGACGCGAATCCTAAAGATAGATCTATTGGGCCTAACAAACCCCATCCAAAGTACCGGATGCTTTAGTACTTCGAAATTTATATCATATCCGAAGGGTGTCCCGGAATGATGGGGATATTCTTATATATATGCATCTTGTTAATGTCGGTTACCAGGTGTTCACCATATGAATGATTTTTATCTCTATGTATGGGATGTGTATTGAAATATGAAATCTTGTGGTCTATTGTTACGATTTGATATATATAGGTTAAACCTATAACTCACCAACATTTTTGTTGACGTTTTAAGCATGTTTATTCTCAGGTGATTATTAAGAGCTTCCGCTATCGCATACTTAAATAAGGACAAGATTTGGAGTCCATGCTTGTATGATATTGTGTAAAAACTGCATTCAAGAAACTTATTTTGTTGTAACATATTTGTATTGTAAACCATTATGTAATGGTCGTGTGTAAACAGGATATTTTAGATTATCATTATTTGATAATCTACGTAAAGCTTTTTAAACCTTTATTGATGAAATAAAGGTTATGGTTTGTTTAAAAATGAATGCAGTCTTTGAAAAACGTCTCATATAGAGGTCAAAACCTCGCAACGAAATCAATTAATATGGAACGTTTTTAATCAATAAGAACGGGACATTTCAGTTGGTATCAGAGCGTTGGTCTTAGAGAACCAGAAAATTTGCATTAGTGTGTCTTATCGAGTTTGTTAGGATGCATTAGTGAGTCTGGACTTCGACCATGTTTTCTTTAAAAATGATTGCTTAACATTTTTGTTGGAAACTATATATTTTTAACATATGAATATTATGTGATATATTAATCTCTTAACGTGTTTGATATTATGTGATAGATGTCTACCTCTAGAACAAGTCCCATTGAATCACCTAATAATAATGAAGAGTCAAATGTAAATTGGAATGATTTGTGGACTGATTCACAAGTTCCCGAAGAGGAACCGGAAGAAGAGTCGGAACCGGAAGAAGAATCGGAACCGGAAGAAGAATCGGAACCGGATGAAGAAATAGAACCGGTGGGGGAAATAATAAAACGGTTAAGTAAAAGAAAATCCTCAACCAACCGACCAAAGTTAATTATGGTCAATGGTGTTTCCGCCAAGGAAGCAAAATATTGGGAGGATTACCAATTCTCCGATGAATCGAATTCCGACGAGAATTCCGATGATGTTATAGAAATTACCCCAACTGAATTTAAAAAGGCAAAAGAAAATAATAAGGGAAAGGGCATAAAAATAGAGAAATCTAATTCCAATCCCGATGAACTTTATATGTATCGTCAACCCCCGAAGTCCTTAAGTTGTAACAATGACCCGGGAACCTCTAAACCACCAGGTTTTTCTAAACCAATGTGGACAACGACGGCTCGTATTAGGGGAACATCATATATCCCTAGAAACTTGGCAAAACGAACCAAAACCGAAGAAGAAGAAACGAGCGAGTCGGAATAAGATAGTTGTATTCGTGTGGTGTAATATATGTAATATAGTGTGCTTATGCATTATGACATATGTAAAAATTGCTTGTATTAATAAGTATTTTTTTATGAATCTAACTCTTGTTTATTTTACAGTTTAAAAACACAAAATGGATAGACAACCCAATATTTTAAGAGACCTACCCGGAGACATGATTGATGAAATCTTGTCTAGAGTCGGCCAGAATTCTTCGGCACAACTATTTAAGGCGAGATCAGTTTGTAAGACATTCGAAGAACGTTCCAAGAATGTCTTGGTTTATAAGAGACTTTCGTTTGAAAGATGGGGGATATCACATTGGGAAACCCATAAGTTACGATGTGTTTACTTTGACGCATATATTGCGGGGAACCCAAATGCTATTTTACGCAACGGGTTAAGAAATTATTTTGACTCAATATATCCGAATATTGGACTTCGTGATTTAGAAAAAGCGGCTAACATGCAACATAAAAAAGCATGTTATGCTTACGGATTAGTAATGTTCGCTTCTCACCAAAGTGAGAACAAGAACATCGGGCTACAACTATTAAACAAAACATTTCCACAAGTGACGGAGTCGGTAATTGGGGTAAGAAATGAGGTTTTTAGATTATTACGGGACTGTTGGACATTACGTAACCCTCGTCCCTTTGATGACGTTACAACACGCTGTCTTATCAACGGCCATAACGGTTATGTTGCACAAGACCAAGGATGGGAAGTAGTCCTAGTAAAACCAGAATGCATGACTTGTTTCTGGACGTATGAATTACGTGTCTTTATTGCCTTTGCTGAACGACTTGTGTACTAGCTAGAATTGTCTTCACAACTATCTTGTATCAAAGTTATTGTGTGCTATATTTCATGCTTTATGTAAAATAAGCAGTATTGTAAGTTTGTAAAATATTGTATAAAAGTTTGAACGCGAAATATTATTATAATCAGTTTTTCATATAGAATTGTAGTAGTTGAATTGTATATTAGCTACTAAGTATGAACTTAACGGGTAGGTACTACCCGAATTTAAACTTATAAAACGCTAATATGAAGAAAAAGCTTTTATAAATGAGTTCATATTATGCTACGAAATACTATTAACTACTCTTAATATTCTGTATGATCAACTTGTTCCATTTAACTATTTTGAAGGAAATGGCACCGACTACTCGACACACCGTGAATATGAATGAAGAGGAATTCCGTACTTTTCTAGCTTCAAACATAGCCGCAGTACAGGCTGCGCTACATACCAACAATAACCTTGGATCTAGCAGTACAGGAAATCGTGTAGGATGCACCTACAAAGAATTCACTGCCTGCAAACCTTTGGAATTTGATGGAACCGAAGGACCGATCGGATTGAAACGGTGGACCGAGAAGGTTGAATCGGTGTTTGCCATAAGTAAGTGTACTGAAGAGGACAAAGTGAAGTACGCTACGCATACCTTCACAGGTTCTGCGTTAACATGGTGGAATACCTATCTAGAGCAAGTGGGACAAGATGATGCGTATGCACTACCGTGGTCAGCATTCAAGCACTTGATGAACGAGAAGTACCGTCCCAGAACCGAGGTCAATAAGCTCAAGACAGAACTTAGAGGGTTACGAACCCAAGGATTTGATATTACCACGTACGAAAGACGATTCACAGAATTGTGCCTATTGTGTCCGGGAGCATTCGAAGATGAGGAAGAGAAGATCGACGCGTTTGTGAAAGGATTACCGGAAAGAATCCAAGAAGATATAAGTTCACACGAGCCCGCCTCCATACAACAGGCATGTAGAATGGCTCACAAACTAGTGAACCAGATTGAAGAAAGAATTAAAGAACAGACTGCTGAAGAGGCCAATGTGAAGCAAGTCAAAAGAAAGTGGGAGGAAAACGGTGATAAGAATCACCAATACAACAACAACAGCAATTACAACAATAATCGCAACAATTATCCCAACAATCGCAACATCAATCGCAACTACAACAAACGGCCCAACAACAACAACAACAACAGCAACTACAACAATCATCCCAACAACAATAATAACCGCAACAACAACAACAATCAGAAGCAACTATGCCAAAGGTGTGAAAAGAATCACTCGGGGTTCTGCACCAAATTTTGCAACAAGTGTAAAAGAAATGGTCATAGCGCGGCGAAGTGTGAGGTCTACGGACCAGGGGTTAATAGAACGAAAGGAACAAATGGTGTCGGAACGAGTAATGGCGGAGCAAGTAGTGTCGGAGCAAGTTATGCCAATGTAGTTTGTTATAAATGTGGAAAACCAGGCCACATTATTAGAAATTGCCCGAACCAGGAGAACACGAATGGACAAGGCCGTGGAAGAGTTTTCAATATTAATGCGGTAGAGGCACAGGAAGACCCGGAGCTTGTTACGGGTACGTTTCTTATTGACAATAAATCTGCTTACGTTTTATTTGATTCGGGTGCGGATAGAAGCTATATGAGTAGAGATTTTTGTGCTAAATTAAGTTGTCCATTGACGCCTTTGGATAGTAAATTTTTACTCGAATTAGCAAATGGTAAATTAATTTCAGCAGATAATATATGTCGGAATCGAGAAATTAAACTGGTTAGCGAAACATTTAAGATTGATTTGATACCAGTAGAGTTAGGGAGTTTTGATGTGATAATCGGTATGGACTGGTTGAAAGAAGTGAAAGCGGAGATCGTTTGTTACAAAAATGCAATTCGCATTATACGAGAAAAAGGAAAACCCTTAATGGTGTACGGAGAAAAGGGCAACACGAAGCTACATCTTATTAGTAATTTGAAGGCACAAAAACTAATAAGAAAAGGTTGCTATGCTGTTCTAGCACACGTCGAGAAAGTACAAACTGAAGAAAAGAGCATCAATGATGTTCCCATTGCAAAAGAATTTCCCGATGTATTTCCGAAAGAATTACCGGGATTACCCCCACATCGATCCGTTGAATTTCAAATAGATCTTGTACCAGGAGCTGCACCAATAGCTCGTGCTCCTTACAGACTCGCACCCAGCGAGATGAAAGAACTGCAAAGCCAATTACAAGAACTTTTAGAGCGTGGTTTCATTCGACCAAGCACATCACCGTGGGGAGCTCCTGTTTTGTTTGTCAAGAAGAAAGATGGTACATTCAGGTTGTGTATCGACTACCGAGAGTTGAACAAACTTACCATCAAGAACCGCTACCCACTACCGAGAATCGACGACTTATTTGATCAACTACAAGGCTCGTCTGTTTATTCAAAGATTGACTTACGTTCCGGGTATCATCAAATGCGGGTGAAAGAAGATGATATTCCAAAGACTGATTTCAGAACACGTTACGGTCATTACGAGTTTATGGTCATGCCGTTTGGTTTAACTAATGCACCAGCTGTGTTCATGGACCTTATGAACCGAGTGTGTGGACCATACCTTGACAAGTTTGTCATTGTTTTCATTGATGACATACTTATTTACTCAAAGAATGACCAAGAACACGGTGAACATTTGAGAAAGGTGTTAGAAGTATTGAGGAAGGAAGAATTGTACGCTAAGTTTTCAAAGTGTGCATTTTGGTTGGAAGAAGTTCAATTCCTCGGTCACATAGTGAACAAAGAAGGTATTAAGGTGGATCCGGCAAAGATAGAAACTGTTGAAAAGTGGGAAACCCCGAAAACTCCGAAACACATACGCCAGTTTTTAGGACTAGCTGGTTACTACAGAAGGTTCATCCAAGACTTTTCCAGAATAGCAAAACCCTTGACTGCATTAACGCATAAAGGGAAGAAATTTGAATGGAATGATGAACAAGAGAAAGCGTTTCAGTTATTGAAGAAAAAGCTAACTACGGCACCTATATTGTCATTGCCTGAAGGGAATGATGATTTTGTGATTTATTGTGATGCATCAAAGCAAGGTCTCGGTTGTGTATTAATGCAACGAACGAAGGTGATTGCTTATGCGTCTAGACAATTGAAGATTCATGAACAAAATTATACGACGCATGATTTGGAATTAGGTGCGGTTGTTTTTGCATTAAAGACTTGGAGGCACTACTTATATGGGGTCAAAAGTATTATATATACCGACCACAAAAGTCTTCAACACATATTTAATCAGAAACAACTGAATATGAGGCAGCGTAGGTGGATTGAATTATTGAATGATTACGACTTTGAGATTCGTTACCACCCGGGGAAGGCAAATGTGGTAGCCGATGCCTTGAGCAGGAAGGATAGAGAACCCATTCGAGTAAAATCTATGAATATAATGATTCATAATAACATTACTACTCAAATAAAGGAGGCGCAACAAGGAGTTTTAAAAGAGGGAAATTTAAAGGATGAAATACCCAAAGGATCGGAGAAGCATCTTAATATTCGGGAAGACGGAACCCGGTATAGGGCTGAAAGGATTTGGGTACCAAAATTTGGAGATATGAGAGAAATGGTACTTAGAGAAGCTCATAAAACCAGATACTCAATACATCCTGGAACGGGGAAGATGTACAAGGATCTCAAGAAACATTTTTGGTGGCCGGGTATGAAAGCCGATGTTGCTAAATACGTAGGAGAATGTTTGACGTGTTCTAAGGTCAAAGCTGAGCATCAGAAACCATCAGGTCTACTTCAACAACCCGAAATCCCGGAATGGAAATGGGAAAACATTACCATGGATTTCATCACTAAATTGCCAAGGACTGCAAGTGGTTTTGATACTATTTGGGTAATAGTTGATCGTCTCACCAAATCAGCACACTTCCTACCAATAAGAGAAGATGACAAGATGGAGAAGTTAGCACGACTGTATTTGAAGGAAGTCGTCTCCAGACATGGAATACCAATCTCTATTATCTCTGATAGGGATGGCAGATTTATTTCAAGATTCTGGCAGACATTACAGCAAGCATTAGGAACTCGTCTAGACATGAGTACTGCCTATCATCCACAAACTGATGGGCAGAGCGAAAGGACGATACAAACGCTTGAAGACATGCTACGAGCATGTGTTATTGATTTCGGAAACAGTTGGGATCGACATCTACCGTTAGCAGAATTTTCCTACAACAACAGCTACCATTCAAGCATTGAGATGGCGCCGTTTGAAGCACTTTATGGTAGAAAGTGCAGGTCTCCGATTTGTTGGAGTGAGGTGGGGGATAGACAGATTACGGGTCCGGAGATTATACAAGAAACTACCGAGAAGATCATCCAAATTCAACAACGGTTGAAAACCGCCCAAAGTCGACAAAAGAGCTACGCTGACATTAAAAGAAAAGATATAGAATTTGAAATTGGAGAGATGGTCATGCTTAAAGTTTCACCTTGGAAAGGCGTTGTTCGATTTGGTAAACGAGGGAAATTAAATCCAAGGTATATTGGACCATTCAAGATTATTGATCGTGTCGGACCAGTAGCTTACCGACTTGAGTTACCTCAACAACTCGCGGCTGTACATAACACTTTCCACGTCTCGAATTTGAAGAAATGTTTTGCTAAAGAAGATCTCACTATTCCGTTAGATGAAATCCAAATCAACGAAAAACTCCAATTCATCGAAGAACCCGTCGAAATAATGGATCGTGAGGTTAAAAGACTTAAGCAAAACAAGATACCAATTGTTAAGGTTCGATGGAATGCTCGTAGAGGACCCGAGTTCACCTGGGAGCGTGAAGATCAGATGAAGAAGAAATACCCGCATCTATTTCCAGAAGATTCGTCAACACCTTCAACAGCTTAAAATTTCGGGACGAAATTTATTTAACGGGTAGGTACTGTAGTGACCCGAACTTTTCCATGTTTATATATATTAATTGAGATTGATATTTACATGATTAAATGTTTCCAACATGTTAAGCAATCAAACTTGTTAAGACTTGATTAATTGAAATAGGTTTCATATAGACAATTGACCACCCAAGTTGACCGGTGATTCACGAACGTTAAAACTTGTAAAAAAACTATATGATGACATATATATGGTTATATATATAGTTAACATGATATTATGATAAGTAAACATATCATTAATTATATTAACAATGAACTACATATGTAAAAACAAGACTACTAACTTAATGATTTTGAAACGAGACATATATGTAACGTTTATCGTTGTAACGACATTTAATGTATATATATCATATTAAGAGATATTCGTACATCATAATATCATGATAATATAATAATTTAAAATCTATTTTGATATTATAAACATTGGGTTAACAACATTTAACAAGATCGTTAACCTAAAGGTTTCAAAACAACACTTACATGTAACGACTAACGATGACTTAACGACTCAGTTAAAATGTATATACATGTAGTGTTTTAATATGTATTTATACACTTTTGAAAGACTTCAATACACTTATCAAAATACTTCTACTTAACAAAAATGCTTACAATTACATCCTCGTTCAGTTTCATCAACAATTCTACTCGTATGCACCCGTATTCGTACTCGTACAATACACAGCTTTTAGATGTATGTACTATTGGTATATACACTCCAATTATCAGCTCTTAGCAGCCCATGTGAGTCACCTAACACATGTGGGAACCATCATTTGGCAACTAGCATGAAATATCTCATAAGATTACAAAAATATGAGTAATCATTCATGACTTATTTACATGAAAACAAAATTACATATCCTTTATATCTAATCCATACACCAACGACCAAAAACACCTACAAACACTTTCATTCTTCAATTTTCTTCATCTAATTGATCTCTCTCAAGTTCTATCTTCAAGTTCTAAGTGTTCTTCATAAATTCCAAAAGTTCTAGTTTCATAAAATCAAGAATACTTTCAAGTTTGCTAGCTCACTTCCAATCTTGTAAGGTGATCATCCAACCTCAAGAAATATTTGTTTCTTACAGTAGGTTATCATTCTAATACAAGGTAATAATCATATTCAAACTTTGGTTCAATTTCTATAACTATAACAATCTTATTTCAAGTGATGATCTTACTTGAACTTGTTTTCGTGTCATGATTCTGCTTCAAGAACTTCGAGCCATCCAAGGATCCATTGAAGCTAGATCCATTTTTCTCTTTTCCAGTAGGTTTATCCAAGGAAATTAAGGTAGTAATGATGTTCATAACATCATTCGATTCATACATATAAAGCTATCTTATTCGAAGGTTTAAACTTGTAATCACTAGAACATAGTTTAGTTAATTCTAAACTTGTTCGCAAACAAAAGTTAATCCTTCTAACTTGACTTTTAAAATCAACTAAACACATGTTCTATATCTATATGATATGCTAACTTAATGATTTAAAACCCGGAAACACGAAAAACACCGTAAAACCGGATTTACGCCGTCGTAGTAACACCGCGGGCTGTTTTGGGTTAGTTAATTAAAAACTATGATAAATTTTGATTTAAAAGTTGTTATTCTGAGAAAATGATTTTTATTATGAACATGAAACTATATCCAAAAATTATGGTTAAACTCAAAGTGGAAGTATGTTTTCTAAAATGGTCATCTAGACGTCGTTCTTTCGACTAAAATGACTACCTTTACAAAAACGACTTGTAACATATTTTTCCGACAATAAACCTATACTTTTTCTGTTTAGATTCATAAAATAGAGTTCAATATGAAACCATAGCAATTTGATTCACTCAAAACGGATTTAAAATGAAGAAGTTATGGGTAAAACAAGATTGGATAATTTTTCTCATTTTAGCTACGTGAAAATTGGTAACAAATCTATTCCAACCATAACTTAATCAACTTGTATTGTATATTATGTAATCTTGAGATACCATAGACACGTATACAATGTTTCGACCTATCATGTCGACACATCTATATATATTTCGGAACAACCATAGACACTCTATATGTGAATGTTGGAGTTAGCTATACAGGGTTGAGGTTGATTCCAAAATATATATAGTTTGAGTTGTGATCAATACTGAGATACGTATACACTGGGTCGTGGATTGATTCAAGATAATATTTATCGATTTATTTCTGTACATCTAACTGTGGACAACTAGTTGTAGGTTACTAACGAGGACAGCTGACTTAATAAACTTAAAACATCAAAATATATTAAAAGTGTTGTAAATATATTTTGAACATACTTTGATATATATGTATATATTGTTATAGGTTCGTGAATCAACCAGTGGCCAAGTCTTACTTCCCGACGAAGTAAAAATCTGTGAAAGTGAGTTATAGTCCCACTTTTAAAATCTAATATTTTTGGGATGAGAATACATGCAGGTTTTATAAATGATTTACAAAATAGACACAAGTACGTGAAACTACATTCTATGGTTGAATTATCGAAATCGAATATGCCCCTTTTTATTAAGTCTGGTAATCTAAGAATTAGGGAACAGACACCCTAATTGACGCGAATCCTAAAGATAGATCTATTGGGCCTAACAAACCCCATCCAAAGTACCGGATGCTTTAGTACTTCGAAATTTATATCATATCCGAAGGGTGTCCCGGAATGATGGGGATATTCTTATATATATGCATCTTGTTAATGTCGGTTACCAGGTGTTCACCATATGAATGATTTTTATCTCTATGTATGGGATGTGTATTGAAATATGAAATCTTGTGGTCTATTGTTACGATTTGATATATATAGGTTAAACCTATAACTCACCAACATTTTTGTTGACGTTTTAAGCATGTTTATTCTCAGGTGATTATTAAGAGCTTCCGCTATCGCATACTTAAATAAGGACAAGATTTGGAGTCCATGCTTGTATGATATTGTGTAAAAACTGCATTCAAGAAACTTATTTTGTTGTAACATATTTGTATTGTAAACCATTATGTAATGGTCGTGTGTAAACAGGATATTTTAGATTATCATTATTTGATAATCTACGTAAAGCTTTTTAAACCTTTATTGATGAAATAAAGGTTATGGTTTGTTTAAAAATGAATGCAGTCTTTGAAAAACGTCTCATATAGAGGTCAAAACCTCGCAACGAAATCAATTAATATGGAACGTTTTTAATCAATAAGAACGGGACATTTCAGCAAGTGCTTGTCCAAAGCTTTTCCAAAATCGATAACACAAGCTCGTAGCATGTCTTCCAAGGTTTGAATTGTGTGTTCGCTTTGTCCGTCGGTTTGTGGATGATATGCGGTGCTCATGTCTAAACGCGTTCCCAACGCTTCTTGTAAAGTACGCCAAAATCTAGAAACAAAACGGCCATCTCAGTCGGAAATAATCGATAAAGGCACACCGTGACGGGCAACGATCTCTTTAATGTAAAGTTGTGCAAGTTTTTCCATGTTGTCGGTTTCCTTCATGGCGATGAAATGTGCGGATTTGGTAAGACGGTCAACAATAACCCAAATAGTATCATAACCGCCCACCGTCTTTGGTAGTTTGGTGATAAAATCCATCGTTATCCTTTCCCACTTCCATTGCGGGATTTCGGATTGTTGAAGTAGTCCGGACGGTCTTTGATGTTTGGCTTTGACTTTGGAGCAAGTTAGGCACCTTCCAACATAAGTAGCAACGTCCCTTTTAATGTTCGACCACCAATATTGTTCTTTGAGGTTGTGGTACATCTTATTGGCACCGGGGTGAATCGAGTATCTTGACTTATGGGCTTCGTCTAGAATAAGGCTTCGCAAGTCCCCATAACTAGGCACCCAAATTCTTCCGGCGAAATATCGGAGTCCGGTATCCTTAACTTCGAATTGAGAGGTGAGGACGTTCAAGTGTTCGAGAGAGATGTTTTCATCCTTGAGAGCCTCGTCTTGGGCTACACGGATTTGACTATTAAATCGGTGTGGATGGTGATGTTTAAAGCTCGGACACGAAGAGGCACCGCTCTTTCTTTTCGACTTAAGGCATCGGCTACTACATTTGCCTTCCTGGGATGGTAACGAAGCTCGCAATCGTAGTCGTTTAAGGTTTCAATCCACCATCGTTGTCTCATGTTTAGTTGCTTTTGATCGAAGATGTGTTGGAGGCTTTTGTGATCGGTGAAGATGGTACTTTTAGTTCCATAAAGGTAGTGTCTCCACATTTGAAGTGCAAAGACAACGGCTCCGAGTTCGAGATCATGCGTCGTGTAGTTCCGTTCATGAATTTTTAGTTGTCGAGAGGCATAAGCAATGACTTTCTTTTGTTACATCAATACACACCGAAAACCATGTTTAGAGGCATCGCAATATACAACAAAATCATCATTACCTTCGGGAAGTGACAAGATAAGTGCGGTGGTTAGCTTTGTCTTCAAGACTTGAAACGCGGATTCTTGTTCGGTCGCCCAAATGAATTTCTTTCCCTTGTGAGTCAACGCGGTTAGAGGACGTGCAACCAAAGAGAAGTTTTCGATGAATCTACGATAGTACCCGGCGAGACCCAAGAATTGACGAATGTGAGTAGGAGTAGTAGGAGTCTCCCATTTGCTAATGGCTTCGATTTTTGCGGGATCGACTTTAATACCTTGATCACTCACAACATGACCAAGAAATTGAACTTCCTTCAACCAAAATTCGCACTTGTAGAATTTGGCATAGAGTCGTTCTTGTCTCAAGAGTTCGAGCACGATTCGAAGGTGTAGTTCGTGTTCTTCTTCGCTTTTAGAATAGACCAAGATGTCTTCGATGAACACAATAACGAATTTATCGAGATACGGTTTGCACACGCGGTTCATAAGGTCCATGAACACTGTCGGTGTGTTAGTGAGACCAAATGGCATTACAAAAAAATTCATAACTACCATAACGAGTCCGGAAAGCGGTTTTGGAGACATCTCCCCCCTTAACCCTTAATTGATGATAACCCGAGCGGAGATCGATTTTCGAATATACACGAGATCCTTGTAATTGATCAAAGAAGTCATCGATGCGTGGAAGAGGATATCGGTTCTTAACCGTCAATTTGTTTAGTTCACGATAGTTGATACACATTCGTAGGGATCCATCTTTCTTCTTAACGAATAAAATCGGAGCGCCCCACGTTGAATGGCTAGGTTGGATAAAACTACGGTCAAGTAGTTCTTGGATTTGACTTTGTAATTCTTGTATTTCAGATGGAGCAAGTCTATACAGTGCACGTGCTACGGGTGCAGCTCCTGGAATAAGATCGATTTAGAATTCTACCGGTCGATGAGGTGGAAGACCCGGTAATTCGTCGGGAAATACATCGAAAAAGTCACGAACAATTGGCACATCATTGACATGCTTCTCATCGGACTCGACTTCCTTAACGTGGGCAAGGATCGCAAAACAACCCTTACGGAGTAGTTTTCTAACTTTAAGGCACGAGACGAGGTTGAGTCCGGTGCAACTCTTATCGCCATAAACAATCAAAGGTTCACCATTCTCGATAGGAATTCGGATTGCGTTAAGATCACAAAGGATGTGAGATTTCTTTTTGAATAACCAATTCATACCGATTATTACATCAAAGCTCCCTAGTTCCATGGGTATCAAGTCAATTTCAAACTCATTACCCAAAATGTTTAACGTACACCCCCGGTAATATGTGTCGGCGCTTAATAGGTTCCCGTTGGCCACCTCAATGGCGTAAGTAGTATCTAGGGGGAGTGGTGGAGTGCAAAGAGTATGATTCAAAGCCTTGGATATAAAACATTTATCGGCACCCGAATCGAATAAGCAAGAAACATAAGAGTTGTTGAGAAGAAACGTACCCGTGACTAGTTCATTGTCATCTCGGGCCTCTTGGGCGTTAATGTTGAAAGCTCGACCGTGTGTATTGGGGCTGGCTTTCTTCTTTGGGCAAGCATCCCTATAATGACCCGTTTGGCCACATCCGAAACAAACACCCGGTTTTGGTGCATTGGGCCCCTTTTGAGCGACGGGAGCAGTATTTCTACAATTGTTGGCCACATGGCCACTTCTTTGACATTTGTTGCAAAATGGCTTGCCACATTCGCCATAATGATGTTTGTGGCACTTGTTGCAAAAGGGTTTATTCCCGAAATAACTTTTCCTATCATCGGAGGTGAAAGGCTTTTTGGTGAAGGTGGTGTTGTTGTAGTTGTTGGTGTTGGATGAGTGACCGGCCATGGCCGCATCTACGGCAGTGGCAATCATTCGTTTAAGAGTTTGTTCGGGTGTTTCATGACATGGTACACGGCGAGGAGGCATTGTTCCTTCAAAACACAAGAATATCATTGATTAGTATTTTCAATAATACTAACCGTAATATGGAATGAGGATAAAGAGAAAATTTTCCTTATTCGCCTTAAATTCTTTATGTCATAATGTCGGAACGTTCATATGAGTCACCGTAATATAATCTCGGAAATTATATTACCCTAATTCATATGTGCATTCGACATTATTTCACGAAGTCAAGGTGGCGTGTCAATCAAATTAAACAACGTGAGATTAAGATGGAATATAAGTTAGATATGAATAGAAGAGTTCGAGTATAAATGCACAAGTAGTCAAGTAATTCCTACTTCAAGTCTATATGCCAGTTGTAGTCTAGACTCACTAATGTTCCCTACGACTCGGGGTTGACACCAATGAACTCTAAATCTCTACAACTAACGCCCTGATACCATTTGTAGCAACCCGACAAAATCGTCATTGACGGCGCTGTAGTGACCCGAACTTTTCCATGTTTATATATATTAAATGAAATTGATTTTTACATGATTAAGTGTTTCCAACATGTTAAGCAATCAAACTTGTTAAGAATTGATTATTTGAAATGAGTTTCATGTAGACAATTGACCACCCAAGTTGACCGGCGATTCACGAACGTTAAAACTTGTAAAAACGACATGACGATATATATATATATATATATATATATATATATATATATATATATATATATATATATATATATATATATATATATATATAATCTCATGTTAACTATATGTATATCCATATATATATATATATATATATATATATATATGGATATACATATAGTTAACATGAGATTATGATAAGTAAGTATCTCCATAAGTATATTAACAATGAGTTATATACATAAAAATGAGACTACTAAGTTAAGAAACTCGAAACGATATATATAACGATTATCGTTATTACAACGTCTTACTAAATACATATGTATCACATTAAGATATTGTTACATTATATTTAACATGATAAAATGATAATTATATATATCATTAAGTATGTTAACAATGAACTACATATGTAAAAACAAGACTACTAACTTAAGGATTTCGAAACGAGACATATATGTAACGATTATCGTTGTAACGACATTTAAATGTATATATATCATATTAAGATATATTAATATATCATAATATCATGATAATATAATAATTTAACATCTCATTAGATATAATAAACAACAGGTTAACAACATTAAATAAGATCGTTAACTTAAAGGTTTCAAAACAACACTTACATGTAATGACTAACGATGACTTAACGACTCAGTTAAAATGTATATACATGTAGTGTATTTAGATGTATTAATATACTTTTGGAAGACTTCAAGACATATATCAAAACACTAATACTTAACGAAAATGGGTACAATTACATTCCCATTCTTTTTTTTCATCAATAATTCTAGTCGTATTCATACCCGTATTATACACAGCTTCTAGACGTACTTACTGTGGGTATATACTAATAGGAACTAGCATGGGATTCCACTCTTGATTATGTCATGTATGACTAATCAATTTTAACTTCTACCATGATCTAATCAACTAACTAGAACTCCTTTTAACCCCACTCACCACTCACCACTTACCACTCATCATTCACTCCATTTCACTTCCAATTCTCTTTCTAATTCTCTCTCAACACACACACACACACACTTATGAACGAATTTTTCCAGTAACTAATCATCATCTTCATCAAAAATTACTTCAAGAATCAAGCTATAATCATCTTAGGAAGAATACTTCAAGAACACTTCGAAAATCCTTTCAAGTTTACTAGTTTACATCCAAGCTTTCTAATCCATTCCAAGTAATCATCTAAGATCAAGAAACCTTTGTTATTTACAGTAGGTTATCTTTCTTATTCAAGGTAATAATCATATTCAAACTTTGATTCAATTTCTGTAACTATAAACTATCTTAATTCGAGTAAAAATCTTACTTGAACTTGTTTTTGTGTCATGATCCTACTTCAAGAACTTTCAAGCCATCCAAGATCCTTTGAAGCTAGATCATTTTCTTGTCACTTACAGTAGGGTTACCTACTAAACTTAAGGTAGTAATGATGTTCATAACATCATTCGATTCATACATATAAAACTATCTTATTCGAAGATTTAAACTTGTAATCACTAGAACATAGTTTAGTTAATTCTAAACTTGTTCTCAAATAAAGTTAATCCTTCTAACTTGACTTTTAAAATCAACTAAACACATGTTCTATATCTATATGATATGCTAACTTAATGATTTAAAACCTGGAAACACGAAAAACACCGTAAAACCGGACATACACCGTCGTAGTAACACCGCGGGCTGTTTTGGGTTTGATAATTAAAAAATATGATAAACTTTGATTTAAAAGTTGTTCTTCTGGGAAAATGATTTTTCTTATGAACATGAAACTATATCCAAAAATCATGGTTAAACTCAAAGTGGAAGTATGTTTTTCAAAATGGTCATCAAGACGTCGTTCTTTCGACTGAAATGACTATCTCTTACAAAAATGACTTGTAACATATATTTCCGACTATAAACCTATACTTTTTCTGTATAGATTCATAAAATAGAATTCAATATGAAACCATAGCAATTTGATTCACTCAAAACGGATTTAAAACGAAGAAGTTATGGGTAAAACAAGATTGGATATTTTTTGATTGTTGTAGCTACGGAAAATATTGTAACAATTCTAAACAAATCATAACTTAACAAACTTATATTGTATTATTCATGTATTCTAATATATATTATGTAATCTTGGGATACCATAGACACGTATACAATGTTTTGACATATCATATCGACCCATCTATATAATATATTTTGGAACAACCGTAGACACTCTATATGCAGTAATGTTGGAGTTAGCTATACAGGGTTGAGGTTGATTCCAAAATAATATATATAGTTTGAGTTGTGATCTAGCCTGAGGCTTGTATACACTGGGTCGTGGATTGATCCAAGATAATTTATATTTATTTATTTCTGTATATCTAACTATGGACAACTAGTTGTAGGTTATTAACGAGGACAGCTGACTTAATAAGCTTAAAACATTAAAACGTATTAAAAATGTTGTAAATATATTTTGAACATACTTTGATATATATGTACATATTTGTATAGGTTCGTGAATCGACCAGTGGCCAAGTCTTACTTCCCGACGAAGTAAAAATCTGTGAAAGTGAGTTATAGTCCCACTTTTAAAATCTAATATTTTGGGATGAGAATACATGCAGTTTTATAAATGTTTTACAAAATAGACACAAGTAAATGAAACTACATTATATGGGTGAATGATCGAAGCTGAATATTCCCCTTTTGCTTGGTAACCTAAGAATTAGTAAACTGATCTACTAATTGACGCGAATCCTAAAGATAGATCTATTGGGCCTAACGAACCCCATCCAAAGTACCGGATGCTTTAGTACTTCGAATTCGTTTTTATCATGTCCGAAGGAGTTCCCAGAATGATAGGGGATATTCTTATATGTATCTTGTTAATGTCGGTTACCAGGTATTCACCATATGAATGATTTTTATCTCTATGTATGGGATGTATATTGAAATATGAAATCTTGTGGTCTATTATTACGATTTGATAAATATATAGGTTAAACCTATAAATCACCAACATTTTTGTTGACGTTTTAAGCATGTTTATTCTCAAGTGACTATTAAGAGCTTCCGCTGTTGCATACTAAAATAAGGACAAGATTTGGAGTCCATGCTTGTATGATATTGTGTAAAAACTGCATTCAAGAAACTTATTTTTGATGTAATATATTCTAATTGTAAACCATTATGTAATGGTCGTGTGTAAACAGTATATTTTAGATTATCATTATTTGATAATCTACGTAATACTTTTTAAACCTTTATCGATAAAATAAAGGTTATGCTTGTTTTAAAAATGAATGCAGTCTTAGAAAAACATCTCATATAGAGGTCAAAACCTCGCGACGAAATCAATTAATATGGAACGTTTATAATCAATATGAACGGGACATTTCAGTTGGTATCCGAGCGTTGGTCTTAGAGAACCAGAAATTTGCATTAGTGTGTCTTATCGTGTTTGTTAGGATACATTAGTGAGTCTGAACTTCGACCGTGTTTTCTTTAAAAACGATTGCTTAACACTTTTGTTGGAAACTATATATTATTAACATGTAAATATTATGTGATATATTAACCTCTTAATGTGTTTGATATTGTGTGATAGATGTCTACCTCTAGTAAAAATCCCATTGATTCACCTAATAATAATGAAGAGTCGAATATATTTTGGGAAGATTCACAAATTCCCGAAGAGGAACCGGAAGAGGAGGAACCGAAAGAAGAGGAACCAGAAGAGGATGAATCGGAAGAGGAGGAACCAGAAGAAGAAGAAGAGGTTCCGGAGGAAGAAATAGTGATACCTACAGTAAATCGTTTAAATAAAAGAAAATCCTCAACCAACGGACCAAAGTTAAAAATGGTCAATGGTGTTTCTGCCGAGGAAGCAAAATATTGGGAAGATTACCAATTTACCGATGAATTGGATCCCGATGAGGATTCCGATGATGTTATAGAAATCACCTCGACCCAATTTAATATAGCAAAAGAAAATAATAAGAGAAAAGGTATAAAAATAGAGAAACCCGATTCCAACCCCGATGAGCTTTATATGTATCGGCAACATCCGTATTTCCTAAAGTATAACAATAACCCGGGAACCTCTAAACCACCAGGTTTTTCTAAACCATTGTGAAAAACGACGGCTCGTATTAGAGGAACACCATATATCCCTAGAAAATTAGGAAAGCAAACCAAGTCCGAAGAAGAAGAAGCCAGTGATTCAGATTAGAGAGTTGTAATCATGTTATGTATTATATGTATTATATGTATTATATTGTGCTTGTACTTTTATGTTCTATGTAAAAATTGCTTGTATTGTTTGTTAATTATCTTTTATGAATCTAATCCTTGTCTATTTTACAGTATAAAAACAAAATGGACGTTAAGGGTAGATAACCGAATATTTTAGAAGACCTACCAGAGGATATGATTGAGGAAATCTTGTCTAGAGTCGGTCAGAGTTCATCAGCACATTTAGTTATGGCGAAATTAACTTGTCAAACATTTGAAAGACTTTCCAGAAATGCCTTAGTTTATAAAAGGTTTTCCTTTGATAGGTGGGGTATATCACATTGGGGAGACCGTAAGTTACGCCGTGTTTTCTTTAAAGCATTAAATGCGGGAACCAAAATGCAATTTTACACTACGGGTTAAGAACCTATTTTGACTCAACATATCCCAACATAGGATTTCGCAAGTTAGAAAGAGCTTCTAACATGCAACATAAAGAAGCATGTTATACTTACGGGTTAGTGATGTTCGCTTCTTACCAAAGTGAGAAAAAGAATATCGGGTTACAACTTTTAAATAAAACCTTTTCACAAGTGACGGATTCAGTAGTTGGGGTGAGAAACAAGGTTTTTAGATTATTACGGGGCTGTTGGACATTACGAAACCCTCGTCCTTTTGACGACATTACAACATGCTGCCTAGCCAATGGTCATAACGGTTATTTTCCACAAGACCAAGGATGGGAAGTCGTCTTAGTAAAACCGGAATGCATGACTTGTTTCTGGACTTATGAATTACGTGTCTTTATTTCCTTTGCTGAACAGCTTGCGTATTAACTAGATTTATCTTCAAAACTGTCATGTATCAAAGTGTAATATATTTCATGTTATATGTAATATAGCGAAGTTGTAAGTTTGAAGAATATTTGTATGTGATATATTATTATAATCAGTTTTTTCATATGGAATTGTAGTAGTTGAATTGTATATTAGCTACTAAGTATGAACTTAACGGGTAGGTAGTACCCGAATTTAAACTTATAAAACGCTAATATGAAGAAAAAGCTTTTATAAATGAGTTCATATTATGCTACAAAATACTACTGACTACCCTTAATATTCTGTATGATTAACTCGATTCAGTTGACTATTTTGAAGGAAATGGCACCGACTACTCGACAAACCATGAATATGAGCGAAGAGGAATTTCATACTTTTTTTGCTGCAAACATAGCTGCAGTACAGGCTGCGCTACATACCAACAATAACTCTGAATCTAGCAATGCAGCTAACGGCGCAAGAAATTGTGTAGGATGCACCTACAAAGAATTCACTGCCTGCAAACCTTTGGAATTTGATGGAACCGAAGGACCAATTGGATTGAAACGGTGGACCGAGAAGGTCGAATTGGTGTTTGCCATAAGTAAGTGTACTGAATAGGACAAAGTTAAGTACGCTATGCATACCTTCACAGGTACTGCGTTAACGTGGTGGAACACCTATCTTGAACAGGTAGGACAAAATGCTGCTAACGCACTACCATGGTCGGCATTCAAGAAATTGATGAACGAGCAGTACCGTCCTAGAAACGAAGTCAATAAACTCAAGGCAGAACTTAGAGAGTTACAAACACAAGGGTTCGACGTTACCACATATGAACGACGATTCACAGAGTTGTGCCTATTATGTTCGGGAGCATTCGAAGATGAAGAAGAGAAGATCAATGCTTTTGTAGAAGGGTTACCAGTAAGGATTCAAGAAGATGTAAGTTCACACGAGCCCGCTTCTATACGGAATGCAAGTCGAATGGCTCATAAACTCATAAATCAGATTGAGGGAAGAATTAAAGAGCAGGCGGCCGAAGAAGCCAACACGAAACAACTCAAGAGGAAGTGGGAGGAAAACGGTGACAAGAGTCACCAGTACAACAACAACAACAACAATTACAACAACAATCGCAACAACTATCCCAACAACCGCAACAACAATCGCAACAATAACCGCAATCCTAAAAATAACTACAACAAACATCCCAACAACAACAGCAACAACTACAACAACCGTTTCAACAACAATAACAATCCCAACAACAACCTCAATAATAACAACCACAACAAAAACCAAAAACAGCCAGGTCATAGGTGTGAAGAAAATCATCAGGGGTTTTGCACGACATTTTGCAACAGGTGTAAAAGAAATGGTCATAGCGCGACAAAGTGTGAGGTCTACGGATCAAAGTTTAACATAACTAAAGGAACAAATAATGTCGGAACAAGTAATACCGAAACGAATAGTGTCGGAACAAGTAATACCAACGCTGTTTGTTATAAATGTGGAAAATCGGGCCACATTATTAGAAATTGCCCAAATCAGGGGAATACTAATGGGCAGGGCCGTGGAAGAGTTTTCAATATTAATGCAGCAGAAGCACAGGAAGACCCGGAGCTTGTTACTAGAACGTTTCTTATTGACGATAAATCTGCTTATGTTTTATTTGATTCGGGTGCTGATAGAAGCTATATGAGTAGAGAATTTTGTGCTAAATTAAGTTGCCCATTGACGCCTTTAGATAGTAAATTTTTACTCGAATTAGCAAATGATAAATTAATTTCAGCAGATAATATATGTCGGGAGAGAGAAATTAAACTGGGGGATGAAACGTTTAAAATTGATTTAATACCAGTCGAGTTAGGAAGTTTTGATGTAATAATTGGCATGGACTGGTTGAAAAAGGTGAGAGCAGAGGTCGTTTATTACAAAAATGCGATTCGCATTATGCGTGAAAAAGGAAAACCTTTAATGGTGTACGGAGAAAAGAACAACGCGAAATTAAATCTTATTAGTAGTTTGAAGGCGCAAAAACTAATAAGAAAAGGTTGTTACGTCATTCTAGCACACATCGAGGAAGTTAAACCTGAAGAAAAGAACATCAGTGATGTTCCTGTCGCAAAAGAATTTCTCGATGTATTTCCGAAAGAATTACCGGGATTACCCCCACATCGATCTGTTGAATTTCAAATAGACCTTGTACCAGGAGCTGCACCAATAGCTCGTGCTCCATACAGACTCGCACCCAGCGAAACGAAAGAATTACAAAGTCAGCTACAGGAACTTTTAGAGCGTGGTTTCATTCGACCAAGTACATCACCATGGGGAGCTCCTGTTCTGTTTGTCAAGAAGAAAGATGGTACATTCAGGTTGTGTATCGACTACCGAGAGTTGAACAAACTTACCATCAAGAACCGTTACCCATTACCGAGAATCGATGACTTATTTGATCAGCTACAAGGCTCGTCAGTTTATTCAAAGATCAATTTACGTTCTGGATATCACCAAATGCGGGTGAAAGAGGATGACATTCTGAAGACTGCTTTTAGGACGCGTTACGGTCATTACGAGTTTATGGTTATGCCGTTTGGATTGACTAATGCACCAGTTGTATTCATGGACCTCATGAACCGAGTGTGTGGGCCATATCTTGACAAGTTTGTCATTGTTTTCATCGATGACATACTTATTTACTTAAAGAATGACCAAGAGCACGACGAACATTTGAGAAAAGTGCTAGAGTTGTTAAGAAAGGAAAAACTGTACGCTAAGTTTTCAAAGTGTGCATTTTTGTTGGAAGAAGTTCAATTCCTCGGTCACATAGTGAACAAAGAAAGTATTCAGGTGGATCCAGCAAAGATTGAAACCGTTGAAACGTGGGAAACTCCGAAAACTCCGAAACACATACGCCAGTTTTTAGGACTAACTGCATTAACGCATAAAGGGAGGAAATTTGAATGGAAGGATGAACAAGAAAAAGCGTTTTAATTGTTGAAGAAAAAGTTAACTACAGCACCTATATTGTCATTACCTGAAGGGAATAATGATTTTGTGATATATTGTGACGCCTCAAAGCAAGGTCTCGGTTGTGTATTAATGCAACGAACGAAAGTAATTGCTTATGCGTCTAGACAATTGAAGATTCACGAACAGAATTATACGATGCATGATTTGGAATTAGGCGCGGTTGTTTTTGTATTAAAGACTTGGAGGCACTACTTATATGGGGTCAAAAGTATTATATATACCGACCACAAAAGTCTTCAACACATATTTAATCAGAAACAACTGAACATGAGGCAGCGCAGGTGGATTGAATTGTTGAATGATTACGACTTTGAGATTCGTTACCACCCAGGGAAGGCAAATGTGGTAGCCGACGCCTTGAGCAGAAAGGACAGAGAACTCATTCGTGTAAAATCTATGAATATAATGATTCACACTAACCTTACTACTCAAATAAAGGAGGCGCAACAAGGAGTTTTAAAAGAGGAAAACTTAAAGGATGAAATACCCAAAGGATCGGAGAAACATCTTAATATTCGGGAAGACGGAACCCGGTATAGGGCTGAAAGAATTTGGGTACCAAAATTTGGAGATATGAGAGAAATGGTACTTAGAGAAGCTCATAAAACCAGATACTCAATACATCCTGGAACGGGGAAGATGTACAAGGATCTCAAGAAACATTTTTGGTGGCCAGGTATGAAAGCCGACATTGCTAAATACGTAGGAGAATGTTTGACGTGTTCTAAGGTCAAAGCTGAGCATCAGAAACCATCAGGTCTACTTCAACAACCCAAAATCCCGGAATGGAAATGGGAAAATATTACCATGGATTTCATCACTAAATTGCCAAGGACTGCAAGTGGTTTTGATACTATTTGGGTAATAGTTGATCGTCTCACCAAATCAGCACACTTCCTGCCAATAAGAGAAGATGACAAGATGGAGAAGTTAGCACGACTGTATTTGAAGGAAGTCGTCTCCAGACATGGAATACCAATCTCTATTATCTCTGATAGGGATGGAAGATTTATTTCACGATTCTGGCAGACATTACAGCAAGCATTAGGAACTCGTCTTGACATAAGTACTGCCTATCATCTACAAACTGATGGGCAGAGTGAAAGGACGATACAAATGCTTGAAGACATGCTACGAGCATGTGTTATTGATTTCGAAAACAGTTGGGATCGACATCTACCGTTAGCAGAATTTTCTTACAACAACAGCTACCATTCAAGCATTGAGATGGCGCCGTTTGAAGCACTTTATGGTAGAAAGTGCAGGTCTCCAATTTGTTGGAGTGAAGTGGGGGATAGACAGATTACGGGTCCGGAGATAATACATGAAACTACCGAGAAGATCATCCAAATTCAACAACAGTTGAAAACCGCCCAAAGTCGACAAAAGAGCTACGCCGACATTAAAAGAAAAGATATAGAATTTGAAATTGGAGAGATGGTTATGCTTAAAGTTGCACCTTGGAAAGGCGTTGTTCGATTTGGTAAACGAGGGAAATTAAATCCAAGGTATATTGGACCATTCAAGATTATTGATCGTGTCGGACCAGCAGCTTACCGACTTGAGTTACCTCAACAACTCGTGACTGTACATAACACTTTTCACGTCTCAAATTTGAAGAAATATTTTGCTAAAGAAGATCTCACTATTCCATTAGACGAAATTCAAATCAACGAAAAACTTCAATTCATCGAAGAACCCTTCGAAATAATGGATCATGAGTTTAAAAGACTTAAGCAAAACAAGATACCAATTATTAAGGTTCGATGGAATGCTCGTAGAGGACCCGAGTTCACCTGGGAACGAGAAGATCAGATGAAGAAGAAATACCCGCACTTATTTCCAGAAGATACGACAACACCTCCAACTGCTTAAAATTTCGGGACGAAATTTATTTAACGGGTAGGTACTGTAGTGACCCGAACTTTTCCATGTTTATATATAATAAATGAAATTTATTTTTACATGATTAAGTGTTTCCAACATGTTAAGTAATCAAACTTGTTAAGAATTGATTATTTGAAATAAGTTTCATGTAGACAATTGACCACCCAAGTTGACCGGCGATTCACGGACGTTAAAACTTGTAAAAATGACATGACGATATATATATATATATATATATATATATATATATATATATGTATATATATATATATATATATATATATATGGATATACATATAGTTAACATGAGATTATGATAAGTAAGTATCTCCATAAGTATATTAACAATGAGTTATATACATAAAAATGAGACTACTAAGTTAAGAAACTCGAAACGATATATATAACGATTATCGTTATTACAACGTCTTACTAAATACATATGTATCTGATAAGGCTAAAAAAGAACATATATTTCATAGCATTATCCCCCAAGAAAGACAAGATTTTAGTTGCAATTGTTCCATTTTCAAGTAATATTCGTTTATTTTAAATAAGTGCGAAGACAAAAGGCGAAAACGACGATTTGAAGACAAAAAGGTCCAAAAAGCTAAAAAGTACAAGATACAATCAAAAAGGTTCAAATTATTGATGAAGAACGTCTAAAAATGACAAGAGTACAAGTTAGAAAACGCAAAGTACACGATATAAAATTGTACGAAAGGACGTTCGAAAATCCGGAACCGGGACATGAGTCAACTCTCAACGCTCGACGCAACGGTGTAAAAATTACGAGTCAACTATGCACAAGAATAAAATATAATATTTAAATAATTCATAATAAGAATAATATTAAATAATAAAAAGTTGTTAATTGAGCATAGTTCAGGGGTCATAAATGAAAATTCAAATTTATAATTTGCCTATAAAAGGCTATGTAATTCGATCGATAGAGGAACACTTTTTTCTATCATATTTCTATCGATCCATCTATCTATTATCAATATCAATTATCAATATCTATATTCTATATCTCTATCATAATGTTAACTTAATAAGATATAACAATAATCTTAATTTTAATTTTAAATTATGATAATAATAAGATTTATGATAGAGATCGTTTGAGTGTGTAAGTCAAAATTCTGTCCGTGTAACGCTACGCTATTTTTAATCATTGTAAGTTATGTTCAACCTTTTTATATTAATGTCTCGTAGCTAAGCCGTTATTATGCTTATTTAATCCGAAGTAATCATGATGTTGGGCTAATTACTAAAATTGGGTAATTGGGCTTTGTACCATAATTGGGGTTTGGACAAAAGAACGACACTTGTGGAAATTAGACTATGGGCTATTAATGGGCTTTATATTTGTTTAACTAAATGATAGTTTGTTAATGTTAATATAAAGATTTACAATTGGGCGTCCCTATAAATTACCATATACACTCAATCGGACACGATGGGCGGGGTATTTATATGTACGAATAATCGTTCATTTAACCGGACACGGGAATGGATTAATAGCCACTAGAATAATTAAAACAGGGGTGAAATTATGTACAAGGACACTTGGTATAATTGATAACAAAATATTAAAACCTTGGGTTACACTCAGTCGACATCCTGGTGTAATTATTAAACAAAGTATTAAAATCTTGTTACAGTTTAAGTCCCCAATTAGTTGGAATATTTAACTTCGGGTATAAGAATAATTTGACGAGGACACTCGCACTTTATATTTATGACTGATGGACTGTTATGGACAAAAACCAGACGGACATATTAAATAATCCAGGACAAAGGACAATTAACCCATGGGCATAAAACTAAAATCAACACGTCAAACATCATGATTACGGAAGTTTAAATAAGCATAATTCTTTTATTTCATATTTAATTTCTTTTATTTTATATTTAATTGCACTTCTAATTATCGCATTTTTATTGTTATTTTATTTAATTGCACTTTTAATTATCGTACTTTTTAATTATCGCAAGTTTATTTTATCGCACTTTTATTATTCGCAATTTCATTATCGTTATTTACTTTATGCTTTAATTTAAGTCTTGTATTTATTTTTAATATTTTATATTTGGTTTTAACTGCGACTAAAGTTTTAAAATCGACAAACCGGTCATTAAACGGTAAAAACCCCCCTTTATAATAATAATATTACTTATATACATATATTTGTATTTTTACAATTATTGTGTGTAAAAAAATATAGTGTTATACTTCACGAGCTCCCTGTGGAACGAACCGGACTTACTAAAAACTATACTATAATACGATTAGGTACACTGCCTAAAAGTGTTGTAGCAAGGTTTAAGTATATCCACTCGATAAATAAATAAATAACTTGTGTAAAATTGTAGCATATTTAATAGTATTTCGCACTAAAAATAATACTATTTTGTATACACCCCCTACGACATCAGTATCACATTAAGATATTGTTACATTATATTTAACATGATAAAATGATAATTATATATATCATTAAGTATGTTAACAATGAACTACATATGTAAAAACAAGACTACTAACTTAAGGATTTCGAAACGAGACATATATGTAACGATTATCGTTGTAACGACATTTAAATGTATGTATATCATATTAATATATATTAATATATCATAATATAATGATAATATAATAATTTAACATCTCATTAGATATAATAAACAATGGGTTAACAACATTAAATAAGATCGTTAACTTAAAGGTTTCAAAACAACACTTACATGTAACGACTAACGATGACTTAACGACTCAGTTAAAATGTATATACATGTAGTGCATTTAGATGTATTAATATACTTTTGGAAGACTTCAAGACATATATCAAAACACTAATACTTAACGAAAATGGGTACAATTACATTCCCATTCTTTTTTTTCATCAAGAATTCTAGTCGTATTTATACCCGTATTATACACAGCTTCTAGACGTACTTACTGTGGGTATATACCAATAGGAACTAGCATGGGATTCCACTCTTGATTATGTCATGTATGACTAATCAATTTTAACTTCTACCATGAACTAGTCAACTAACTAGAACTCCTTTTAACCCCACTCACCACTCACCACTTACCACTCATCATTCACTCCATTTCACTTCCAATTCTCTTTCTAATTCTCTCTCAATACACACACACTTATGAATGAATTTTTCCAGTAGCTGATCATCATCTTCATCAAAAATTACTTCAAGAATCAAGCTATAATCATCTTAGGAAGAACACTTCAAGAACACTTCGAAAATCCTTTCAAGTTTACTAGTTTACATCCAAGCTTTCTAATCTATTCCAAATAATCATCTAAGATCAAGAAACCTTTGTTATTTACAGTAGGTTATCTTTCTTATTCAAGGTAATAATCATATTCAAACTTTGATTCAATTTCTATAACTATAAACTATCTTAATTCGAGTAAAAATCTTACTTGAACTTGTTTTTGTGTCATGATCCTACTTCAAGAACTTTCAAGCCATCCAAGATCCTTTGAAGCTAGATCATTTTCTTGTCACTTCCAGTAGGGTTACCTACTAAATTTAAGGTAGTAATGATGTTCATAACATCATTCGATTCATACATATAAAACTATCTTATTCGAAGATTTAAACTTGTAATCACTAGAACATAGTTTAGTTAATTCTAAACTTGTTCGCAAATAAAGTTAATCCTTCTAACTTGACTTTTAAAATCAACTAAACACATGTTCTATATCTATATGATATGCTAACTTAATGATTTAAAACCTGGAAACACGAAAAATACCGTAAAACCGGACATACGCCGTCGTAGTAACACCGCGGGCTGTTTTGGGTTTGATAATTAAAAACTATGATAAACTTTGATTTAAAAGTTGTTATTTTGGGAAAATGATTTTTCTTATGAACATGAAACTATATCCAAAAATCATGGTTAAACTCAAAGTGGAAGTATGTTTTTCAAAATGGTCATCAAGACGTCGTTCTTTCGACTGAAATGACTACCTCTTACAAAAACGACTTGTAACTTATATTTCTGACTATAAACCTATACTTTTTCTTTATAGATTCATTAAATAGAGTTCAATATGAAACCATAGCAATTTGATTCACTCAAAACGGATTTAAAACGAAGAAGTTATGGGTAAAACAAGATTGGATATTTTTTGATTGTTGTAGCTACGAGAAATATTGTAACAATTCTATACAAATCATAACTTAACAAACTTATATTGTATTATTCATGTATTCTAATATATATTATGTAATCTTGGGATACCATAGACACGTATACAATGTTTTGACATATCATATCGACCCATCTATATAATATATTTTGGAACACCCGTAGACACTCTATATGCAGTAATGTTAGAGTTAGCTATACAGGGTTGAGGTTGATTCCAAAATAATATATATATAGTTTGAGTTGTGATCTAGCCTGAGGCTTGTATACACTGGGTCGTGGATTGATCCAAGATAATTTATATTTATTTATTTCTGTATATCTAACTATGGACAACTAGTTGTAGGTTATTAACGAGGAGCGCTGACTTAATAAGCTTAAAACATTAAAACGTATTAAAAAATGTTGTAAATATATTTTGAACATACTTTGATATATATGTACATATTTGTATAGGTTCGTGAATCGACCAGTGGCTAAGTCTTACTTCCCGACGAAGTAAAAATCTGTGAAAGTGAGTTATAGTCCCACTTTTAAAATCTAATATTTTGAGATGAGAATACATGCAGTTTTATAAATGTTTTACGAAATAGACACAAGTAAATGAAACTACATTATATGGGTGAATGATTGAAGCCGAATATGCCCCTTTTTCTTGGTAACCTAAGAATTAGTAAACCGGTCTACTAATTGACGTGAATCCTAAAGATAGATCTATTGGGCTTAACGAACCCCATCCAAAGTACCGGATGCTTTAGTACTTCGAATTCGTTTTTATCATGTCCGAAGGATTTCCCGGAATGATAGGGGATATTCTTATATGCATCTTGTTAATGTCGATTACCAGGTGTTCACCATATGAATGATTTTTATCTCTATGTATGGGATGTATATTGAAATATGAAATCTTGTGGTCTATTATTACGATTTGGTAAATATATAGGTTAAACCTATAACTCACCAACATTTTTGGTGACATTTTAAGCATTTTTATTCTCAGGTGACTATTAAGAGCTTCCGTTGTTGCATACTAAAATAAGGACAAGATTTGGAGTCCATGCTTGTATGATATTGTGTAAAAACTGCATTCAAGAAACTTATTTTTGATGTAATATATTCTTATTGTAAACTATTATGTAATGGTCGTGTGTAAATAGTATATTTTAGATTATCATTATTTGATAATCTACTTAATGCTTTTTAAACCTTTATCGATAAAATAAAGGTTATGCTTGTTTTAAAAATGAATGCAGTCTTTGAAAAACATCTCATATAGAGGTCAAAACCTCGCGACGAAATCAATTAATATGGAACGTTTATAATCAATATGAACGGGACATTTCAGGCGCCGTCTACTTAGGTCCCGTTATGTGGTCATAAGTCTTTAACACAACGTTTGACCAAAAGTATGTCGCATTCATTTCAAAAGTAAATATGTTTCAAGGTTTACAAAGTAGTTCGACAACTAGTTACATTACGAAGTTTAAAGTACAATTGAAACATATGCGACACAATTTAAGAATAAGTCAAAAGATGCTCCACGTATGCATGTATACTCGACATCCAAGCAAGTATCAAAAATAATGTGCGGAAGCATGTATCACCTAGTGTTCAAGGACCTGAGAAAACATATAGAAACTGTCAACGAAAGACGTTGGTGAAATCATAGGTGTATTAGTAAACGTTGTATTTGAACCACAAGATTTAATATAGTTGATTATCCAAATCGTTTGCATTCTAAAATGTTTGTGGAGCACCCAATTATCAAGACTTTACTGTTTGGTACCCTGTTACATAGTGTTAGAACATACACTATAATCGAAAATATATTTCATCCGCCGACGGTTGTGAACCGTCCGAATGAGGGCACGTCTAGCCCGCATGGATCCATACAACATAAGTTCGCGCTCACACCCGCAAGTGTAACTAATGATAATTGAATTGAGAATTTTTGTTCAAACTCTCACGTGAAATGTTTGTTTCGTACTTGTGTTCAAAGTATAAAGTATGTAGTATAAAACTGTATATGTTTCACATCCCATGATTTAAAAGTATAAAAGTTGTTGAAAAGAAGGGACTACGATCTCACCTTGAGTGCAAGCGTATAAAAGTACTTCACAAGTAAACGTGTGCAAGGACGAACACTAGTCTTGACCTAAACAAGTAGGTCGTATCAATAACGGTAAACACAATTGGTCAAAGTGTTCAATTAGTCATATGGCTCGTTACGACTCGATTATTATAGCATGTGAATCAAATTGTTAAGTTTCATGCAAGGTACAAGTATAAAAGCATGTTAGAATGGTTGTATAAGTATTTGGTTAAGTTTGGACAAAAGTCAACTTTGGTCAAGTCAAAGTCAACGAAAAAGTCAACACGTTCGGGTCGAGTCCCGAACTATTTTTCTGAGGTTTTTAATCATATATGAGCATGTTAGAACAAGTTTCATATTAATCGGAGGTGCGTAGCATAGTTAGAATTAAACGAAAAAGTGCAAGTTTGGACAGCCTACTTTGGAGCGCCGCTCAAGGTTATGGAGCGCCGCTCAAGGTTATGGAGCGCCGCTCCATGTATCTGTTCAGCAATTCTGGGCAGTTTTTACACTTAATGCACGAATCCTACTTCAAACAACCATAGTTAATGAACCGTAAACATTCAAAACACGTATCTTATATCGTTGGAAAGGTAATTTAACAAGGAACACAACTAAACACTTTTCATCAAACAAAAACATCATTTACAATAATCGAATTCTCTTCGATTGATCATTAAAAGCTCGTTATCAAGGTTTCAAGTTCGTAAAACGCATAAGATGATTCGGAAACTTACTACCCACATATAATACGCCGTTTCGTAGGTAATTTCACATACAATACTACTAAACACTTACAAACAATATTGCAAGGCTTTCAATGCATCAAAAATCCCATTCAATGCTACCAAACCCTAACCAACGATCATGAAATCCTTAATCATGTTAATGAGGTTTTTCCAAGTCAACTTATATACCAAATTGAAGCTAGTGATGCTCGTAACACATTTAATACATGCACTTTTAACATCTAACAACATATGATCCACCAAAACTCAAGATTAAGCACACCCATTTCAAGTTTAAGCTAGTTACATCAAAATGACAAGAACAAGCATACAAATCATATATTCATGTTAGACTTGAGCCATAGACACTAATTAATACTTCTATAAGTTAAAAACATCAAGAACACAAAATCTAGTGTTTTTAGAAAGTTACCCAAATACAATAAAGTTGGTATGGATTCGAAGAGGAAGATGCGAGGATTCCAAATATGTAATTTATTTTGATGTTTGATTGCTAGATTGAAATTAGATGATGAATCTTTGCTTCAGTGCTTGAGAGAAAAGTTGAAGTATCAAAAAGAAAGAGAGGAGGTGAATGAGTGGAAGGGATGAGGATTGACCACTTTGACCTAATCACCATTTTGGTCCATTGGCAAGTTTAGTCCTTCAAGTTTAAAAGCGGCTGCGAGAATTACCTAAACGAGATATTTCAAAACGCGTTTTAACGGAAGATGTTATAATTATATAACGGACTTTAAAATAATTAAACAGAGAGTAAACGGAAAAAGGCGGGATGTTACACTCTACATCAAAAAAGAGACGAACAACCATTATGCTTATAAGAGCTCCATTTTATAATTCATTATTATTAATTATTATGTATGCTTGAAGTTATGAATTTTTAATCATTGAGCCAATACTGATACGGGATATATTTGATGGGAGTGGATTGTGTATTATTGATTGTCTCATAATGATAATACAGTGCAATATATATAGCCATCTAACCCTAGCACTAGTGTAAACGTGGGCTAGTCCCATACATTGATAAGTGGACTATAATGACTAACATCCCCCCGCAGTTGGAGCGGGAGTACGCCGAACGCTCAAACTGGTGCGAAACTCGTCGAAGAGTGGGAACGGTAGACCTTTGGTGAAGATTTATGCAAACTGATATCTGGACGGGACAAGAAGAACCCACACATGTCCCTGGGCCACGAGATCTCGTACAAAATGAATGTCAATCTCGATATGTTTCGTTCGCTGATGCTGAACTGGGTTGTTGGACAGATAAACGGAGCTGACATTGTCACAATAAATCAAAGTAGCGGAGGTGAGAGGACAATGAAGCTCGCGGAGAAGATTACGAATCCAGCAAGTCTCGGTAATGGCGTTGGAAACTCCACGATACTCTGCTTCAGCACTAGAGCGAGAGGGTGTGAGTTGTCGTTTGGAAGACCATGAGAGAAGATTATTGCCAAGGAACACACAGTAGCCAGATGTAGATCGTCGAGTAGTAGGGCAGCATGCCCAATCAGCATCTGAATAATCAACTAGAGATGTCCAAGATGACGCATATAACTGTAGGCCAAGATCAGTGGTGCCCTGAATGTACCTAATGATCTGCTTGAGCGCATGAAAGTGCTGCTCGCGAGGATCATGCATAAAGAGGCATATCTGCTGTACTGCATAAGATATATCTGGTCTGGTGAATGTGAGATACTGTAGGGCGCCTGCAAGGCTCCTATAAAGTGTGGGATCGCCAACAGAAGGGCCGTGACTAGTAAGCTTGGACCCGGGTTCGATCGGTGTCCTGCATGGGTGATAGGTGGGCATACCAGCCCGCTCACTAATCTCAAGTGCGTACTGTTTCTGGAAGAGAAACAAGCCAGAAGAAGTACGAGTAGCATGGATCCCTAGAAAGTAATTTAGGGGACCCAAATTAGACATTGCAAACTCCTTATGTAAGGAAGCGATAATCCTCTAAAGTAAAGCTGTGGAAGATGCTGTCAAGATGATATCATCTACATATAAAAGTAGATACGTGGTGTCTGATCCCTGACGATAAATAAATAGAGACGTATCACACCGACTCTGATGGAACCCAATCTAATGAGCATAACCGGCAAAGCATTGAAACCAAGCGCGAGGGGCCTGTTTGGGGCCATATAACGACTTCTGCAAGACGCAGACATGATCGGGAAATCTGAGATCACGAAAACCAGGTGGCTAATGCATGTGTACTGTCTCTGTAAGTTGTCCATGAAGGAAGGCGTTCTTGACATCGAGCTGATGAATGGGCCAATGTCAAGAAACCGCCAAACTCATGACAGTGCGTATCGATGCCGGTTTAACAACCGGGCTAAAGGTCTCATCACAATCTATACCAACCTGTTGGCTTCGTTCGTTAGCAATGAGTCGAGCCTTGTACCTGCTCAAGTTACCATCTGAATTAAAATTGTGCTTGAAGAGCCACATGGAGCGAACTATGTTCGTGTCCGAAGGGCGAGGCACAAGTGTCCAAGTACTGTTATTAATTAAAGCATTATATTCATCAGTCATAGCTTGTTTCCAGTTAGAGTCCCGAAGTGCATCGGGATAAGTGCGGGGAATAGGGGAAATAACATAGGTGTAAAGGTTGAGACGATCAACAGGTTTGGTTTTACCAACACGGGCACGAGTAACCATAGGATAGACCGAAGTGGAGGATGTAGCCTCTGTAGGAGAAGGCTGTGTCTCCGAGGTGGAATTAGGGACGGTAGCTTCAGTAGGAGGAAGCTGTGTCTCCGGAGAATTAGAGGGATTGGATGTAGCCTCAGAAGGAGGAGGTTGTGTCTCCGAGATGGGATGCGGAGTAGTAATAGTGTTGGTAGCCTCGGTAGGAGGAGGCTGTGTCTCCGAGTTATTAGTAGGTGGAGGGAACGAACGAGAGAAAAGGCTAGGAGGAGGGTCAAGGAACGTATAGGATGGAGGATCAGTGGGTGTCATGGAGCCAAAAGGAAAAGAGGTCTCATTAAAGGTGACATGACGAGACAAGAGGATTCTGTTTGTGGTAAGGTCTAGGAATCGATATCCACGATGATCAGAGGGATAGCCGAGAAAGATGCATGGTGTAGATCGTGGTGCAAGTTTATGAGTGTCGGGAAGATGAGGATAGCATAAACAACCAAAGACTCGGAGGGTGGTGTAATCGGGTTTTTGGTGGTAAAGACGGTAGTGTGGTATCACGTGGTTTATGGCAGAGGAAGGGAGAATGTTGAGAGGATGGACTGCCATGTGGAGGACTTCGACCCTGTAGGTAGGTGGGACATGAGCTTGGAAAAGAAGTGTGCGAATTAGTTTATTTATGGTGCGAAGCATGCGTTCGGATTTTCCATTTTGTTGAGAAGTATACGGGTAGGAGAAGCGAAACTGGATGCCATTGGCTTTAAAAATTTGGTGAAAGGCGGTGTTGTCAAATTCACCGCCATTATCGCATTGAAAGGCTTTTATTTCTTTTTGGAATTGAGTGCGTACAAAAGAACGAAAATTCATAAAAGTATTAAATGCATCAGATTTATTTCGCAGTGGAAACACCCAAGCATAATGAGAATAATGATCAAGAAATATGATGTAGTACTTTAAACCACTAAGACTAGGCACAGGTGAAGTCCATAAATCCGAATGAATAATATCAAAAGTTGCAGTTACATTAGAGCTAGAAACAAAAAAAGGCAGTCGCACGTGTTTGCCGAGCTGACAAGCATGACAAAATAAAGGTAACGACGTTTTATTACACACAATATCTTTATTAGAAATAAGTCTTCGAAAAGTGTCTTGTCCAGGATGACCAAGACGTTGGTGCCAAATAACAGGACTGGTAAGGAAAGCTTGTTGTTAGGTGGAGCTGGATGCCGTGAAAGGGTAAAGATCTCCGGTGCTATCACATCGGAGCAGAAGCCTGCGTGTCAGATAACCCTTCACAGAAAAACCAAAGGGATCAAATTCAACAGAAACAATGTTATCACGAGTAAATTGACGTACAGAAATAAGGTTTTTAACTATGTTAGGAGTTACAAGGACGTTATTTAAGTGTAGGGGTCGGTGAAACGAGGGTAACAAGCTATGGCCGGTGTTGTGACGGGAATTGTGTTCCCGTTACCGACAGCAACAGATGAATATTTACGATTATTAAATACAGTACTAAGATTATTAATGCAAGAGGTAAGGTGAGAAGTCGCACCGGTATCCATATGCCAACCAGCAGCACCGTAGTCTTGTAGTGTCATCGCACTAAATGCAATTGGAAGGACGGTTTCCTGTGTTTGAGTCCTTGGATCGACAACAAATGAACCAAAACTAGTGGGCTGAACTAAAGATGCACTTCCAAGGTCGGTGGGCTGATGTGGGTGCATAACAGAAGCATTGGGCTGTCCCACAGCGAAAACAGTGGGCTGACTGGCGTAAAAGGCCTGTGGCCCAGGTGAAGGTTACTGTTGATGAAGCCCAGCATGCGAGGTAGTGGGCCTGGCGAATCCAGGAGAGCTCAGTAGCAGTCCAGGTTGTCTAGTGGGCCCATAAGAAGGGACGGCCTGTTGAGGATTGAAGGAAGCTCGATAAGGGCTGGCGGACTGGGCCAGTTGGTCCTGTTGGGCCGCAATGATTTGTAATAGCTGAGCCTGACTAACACTGTTGCTGCGATTGTAATTGTTGGTGCCATTATGTGTTCTTTTTGAGTTCCCTGGATGAAGGTAACGACAGCGGTTCTCGAACCTGCAACAACCTTTTTGAAAATTTCGACACACCTCGGTTTGGTTCGACACAGGTTTTGGTGGTGGTTGAGCTACTAAAGCCGTAGGATGAGAGGCATTCAGTGGTACATCTGATGATAGACGTTCTTGACGATTCAAAGTCATCTCTTCCATCAGGAGCATGGATCTAACTGTATCGAATTTCAGAAAAGGCTCTTTGTGAAGTATGATGTGAGTGACATGAGGATACTTGTTGTGTAAACCATTAACCGCGTACATAACAAGATCGTGATCTTCAACGTTCGAGCCAAGGTTGCGAAGATGAGAAGCAATTCGATCAATATTGTGCAGGTATTCTTCGATTGTTAGGTTTCCAATCGAAAGACTACGCAATTGGGCGTTTAATTCCATTGTCTTCGATAGTTTATTATCTTGAAATAGGTTAGCCAAGAAAACCCATGCATCGTTTGATGATGCAGGTTCAGAGTTTAGCAGCCGTTCAAGGAGAGGCTCCGAGATAGTATTAAAGATCCATGTGAGAACTACCGCATCAGCCTTCTTCCAAGCCGGGGTTGTTTTTTCTTCATTAGTCGATGTGCCAAGAATGAACTTAAGCACATCGAATCCTGAACAGTGGGTTGTAAACAAGGTTTTCCAATGAGTGTAATTAAGTTTCGTGAGATCTAGTTTAACGGGTATAAGATGGGAGATTAAAGTTACAGTATAGATTTTGTCATAGGAAGATGACATGTTGATCGAAGATGAATACGGGATATATTTAATGGGAATGGATTGTGTATTATTGATTGTCTCATAATTATAATGCAGTGCAATATATATAGCCATCTAACCCTAGCACTAGTGTAAACGTGGGCTAGGCCCATACATTGATATGTGGACTATAATGACTTACAAATACAAGTAAAATTGTGAATATAATTGAAAGTGGATATAAAGTATCGTCAATTAATTAGAAAGAAGATACAGCGGTTTTAACTTTGGAGGTTACAAGTTTGACCACAAAATTAGGAGTTATTTTTGTATTTTAACTTCCGTTTTTAACCTTTTTTATTTTCTTATTATTAAAAATTAGTTGGAGATTAGAGATTGAAATGTGTGGTTTAGATCTGTTCTCACGAAAGTTAAAGATGAGAACGTTCTCATTTGAATGCATTTCTCTCTCTCTCTCTCTCTCTCTCTCTCTATATATATATATATATATATATATATATATATATATATATATATATATATATATATATATATACTTGTAAATGACTTATCTTATATACGGTGAAAGGTTTGGTCGTTTAAGGCTTTATCAGATGTCGTTTTAATTAATACGATGACGTTTGCATTTGTTTTTTTATAACAACGTGAGTAACAGGCTTTCTTTTGTTTCAATTATTTAAAACTTTTCTAAATATATTCATTTCACGTTTTACTTTTAATTTAACATTTTGTATTAATATTAATTTGCAATATGTGAATTGTTATTATAAACTATCAAAAAAGTGTTTAATTTAATATTAATATTAATATATATAATATAATGGAACTATATATTACAACAAATGATTTTTCGCCCCAATACGAGAGTCATCTCTATTACTAAAATAATATTTGAGTTATCGAAAAAATCATTTTTCGCAACTAACGTGCAAGTTATTCTTATACTCGATTGTGACGTGCAAGTTATTCTTATACTCGTTTGTAATAGTGGGGCTTGTAAGTATTTTCATTTTCTAAAAAGAGGAATGAATCGAACACCTCACACAATCACAGTTAGAGACGATTCGATTATTTGATTTCATAAACAAGTATCACGATACTTACACATATTTAATTATTTATGTATTCATACATATTATTGTGCTATTCGATGAAACATTATGTATTTTATAATTGTATTCTAACTGGCTGTCCCCAGGTCAAGTGACTTATGTTATGACAAAAATCCATTAGTTAAGTGATGAGTCACTGTTCAAGTATAGTTTCTGACACGTTAATTTTGTAGCAAAAGAATAGCAATTTATGATTGTGATTTGTGAAGTCTTGATATTTGGAGTGTTTCAGTCAAAGTTCCTCCAAATTGAGTGGCCCACTTGGCCCAATAGTTTATGAAAGTAACCAACTCTATTATTGGGTCGGCTTTTAAATAGTAGCAGCCCAGTCCGCCCATGTGTTGCACTTTTAGTAGTACGGTTACGGGTCATGTAGTCATGTTTCATATTTGCACTTTTTATAAGAACATTTCCAACGGTAAGCTTCCCGAGCCGACCTCAATGCTTCACGTTGAGGGTGCGATGGCATTCATCCAATCCTGGGCCGCCCTCGAGTACGCCCATCCAATTTCGTGCTCAAGTTTTTCGTTGGGAAGCATGTTGCACGACGAGTGGTGAGAGTTAGGTGCTGTTTGTTTTTTAAGATGTTTTTGTCTGAAGATCTGCGGATCATGTCTGTATAGAAGATTTGGTCTGAAGGTCTGTATGCTGAATAATGAAGACTGTTTGTTTTTAGGTCTGCAATATAACTTAATTCTGTCTGCAGCACTTAGAAGCACATTTCTAAGTCTGCGAGGCTGCAGACATAATAAGACATAATTTTATCTTATGTCTTCAGAAAAACAAACTGTCTGCAATAAAAACGTCTGCGAGCGCGCAGACATAAGACATAATAAGGTCTGTAAACAGGAAAACAAACAACATAGTGTAACAGATATATATTTAATTTAACAACGGATATATTTATTTTTTTCCTATATATACACAACACAAACATATTTACAAAACATAAATCATATACAAAACATAAAACACTTTCAACACAAAACACAACATATTTACACACACTTCCCACACAATCTTCAAAAATGTTGACAATTCCCCCGATGATCGTCTCATTCGATGTTTATTACGGCAGTGAGTTTGAAATATGAATCCAAACTTTACGATTACAAACGTGCTTCAAAAATTCGTTTGAAAACATTGACATTCGAGACGTTTGTTTAGAAGAGTTGTTTGAATTTTTGAAACAAAATGTACCGTTCAACTCACATACGTGTTTTATTACTGTATTCCGGAATTGTCCGCTCTCTACCTTCGTATCGAGGATCAGTGATACGGGATAAAAGAAACTCTCGCATTCCGTTCAAATCGAATTTCTTTGTATTTGATGATGATGATGATGTATCTTATGAAATGGAAGAAATTCAAAAAGAAGGTGATGAAGATGCATAACACAATGACCCATATGAAGATGATCCATCTCATCCAGACTCTCGTTGGAAATACGTTTTAACTTTTAGGAGTTTAATAAAGTAGTAATTGTATTAGGTCTTTTTAATTATTGTAATTTTAAATTTTTTGGAACTTTTATTAAATTGTAATCGTTTTATCTTTATTAATTTTAGTTTATTTTTGTTTTAATAATAGTGTTATTTATAAAAATGATAATATTATCGAAATTTAATAATAATTATTAAAATAATAAAATGTGAAGAAATATGTCATGGTTGGCAATGGTGTGTTATAAGAATGTCATGTGAGGAAGTGGTGAGGAAATGGAGAGAGAAAGCCGAGGAGGCAGTGATGAATGACATCATGGTTGAGAGTGGTCTAATATAATTGATCATATGCTTATCGTGCGCATAAAAAACTTAAAAGTTACACCCATTAGGGATATAGTGCATCAATTTAACAACCCATATTACGCAGCATATCTATGCATCAAGAACATTGCACGTAGCCGAGCCAACCCCGACATAACTGAAAGAAACACACGAAAACTATTCCGAAAGCAAACTCAAACCACACCACAACCTAAACATATAAAGGACAACATACAAAAGAGAAATAACACGATCAGCGAAAACTAAACAACGACCAACTAAACTGGTAGAAAACAAAAGAGGAGGCCCTTGTCATGGCACCCCAAGCTTATCCGCAGCTAGAGCGGCTTTTGCACCGACCAACCTTTAAGTATTGCAACTAAGACTGTGTTTGAACGATTAGGGCTAAATGGTTCATAATCTGAATGATTCAAAGTCTCGAAATAAACTTGGTTTTGAATGAAATTTTGGTGCGTGATAACCAAATTAAATGAACGATATGAATTGGGTAAGATTACATTATTACAAGAATATAAAATTTTCAATATATTTGTTTGTTAAGTAATCTGGATATAATTTGAGAAAGACGTTACAGAAAATTTAAAACTTAATGGTTAAGAGAGTATTTCAACTCTAAATGGTTCAACACTAAACTAGTCAAGTGAACCATTTAGTGTATATATATATATATATATATATATATATATATATATATATATATATATATATATGTGATGTTAGAAACAACCCACTGAATGCTCAGTATAAAACCAGACAAGTGGTAAACATATACGATTTTTTAATTTTGTTAAGCTGCTACTCACTGGATGTTGGTGATTTTAGTGTGATCTAACATAATCAAGGTTTTAGGTTATTGGATTACTTGGTTGAGAGTGAAAGTGATTGTTTGATACTCTACACGAATCCGAAAAGTGTGGAGTACACGGTCGTAAAGAGCAAAAGCGATCACTTAGTACATAGTTGAGCTTGGAAGAATTAATGCTTGGAAATGGCTGACTCACTAAGAATCAACTAAGCCGCACTGCGGGGCTCTTAGCCACGCCGTGAGCCTTAGTGTAATCTGGGGTCAGAACTTTTGGTTGTTTCTGGTTTTGGAACAAGGAATTAAGTCGCGCCGCGGCCATATGAGGCGCGACGCGGCTCCAAGACAAAATTGGTTACAGATTTTTGGCAAACTAATGGATGTCAGGTATGGTGTAAGGCCGCGGCGCGTGTGACGATCCGAAAATTTTCGATCAAATTTAAACTTAATTTCATATAATCTCGACACGATAAGCAAAGTCTGTAATGTTGAGTTTTAAAATTTTTGAACTGTTTAGATGAAATCACCCTTTGACTACTCCCGACGATTCACGAACAATTGTATGTAAATAAAAATATAAATATAAATATAAGTATATGTAGTATGTTGAATAAATAAAATACACAAAAGGTAAAATAATAAATAAAATAGTTAAGATACCATTAATATATATATGATTTATAATAATAATTATTTGTAATATAAAATATGTATATGTTAAATAAATGTTATAATATTACATAATTAATAAATTGTAATATTAATATATTACAAGTTTAATTATAGTTGTTATATTATTATTACTATCAGTATTAGTAGCTTTAAAGATAATAATATGAAATTTGTTATATGTAATTGTTATATTATTATTTTTATTAGTATTAATATTAATATCATTATATTGTTATTTTAATATAATATATATATAATTGATATATATTTAATTTGCTAATATCCTTATTATTATTATAACCAGTAGTAAATTATGATCTTAGTTATTATGATTAACGTTAGTAATATTATGAGTATTATGAATAATATTATTATTACCATTGTTTTTAGTTATTATCATTATTGTTACCTATTATCTATTTTATAATTAAAATTATTATTAATATAATTATTATTAGGATTATTGATATTTTTTTATGTATTAATATTAATAAAATTATGAATATTATTATTATTCTTTATTTATATATAGAAATCCAAAATTTCTGCTTTACATCCTTCTCAAACTGTAACTGATTTGTACTATCAGCATCTGATTGTTGAAAATAATTCACAAATTAGTATAATCTGTTAGATTTCATTATTTGGTACGTATATTTATTTGATTTAAAAATTGTCTGCTTCTAATAATTCCTGATCAATTACAACTCTGACAAACAAATTGTAACTAGAAGACAACTGCAAACGATTATTGGTGCTGTAGTAATCATATAATCTCACATTATATATACTAACTACAGCAAATGAGAATGAAAGACAGAAAATATAAAACCGTTTCCTGTTCTTGACCTGTATCATACAACAACATGATTTCAAATCAATTTTCAAAAACTAATAATGCAAAAGTGTTAGGAATCCACCAAATGAACTTCCTGTAAAATTTCAGCTTTCAATTTCTCATATCGATTACGAATTCGAGAGTCAAACTTTAAAACTAAAAAGTAAACTATTTTGTTCATCGAGAAATTTGAATTGGTGTTGATGTTTCTGGATCAATTGAAGAATTTTGAAGATTCTAGGAATGATTTAGTACATATTTCATGTAGGAATTATAGCCTAAGAGTGTCCAAAGTTTGAAATCAAGGTTCGAGTTCCTTGTCAAAAAACGACAGCAATTTTATTTTATTTTTATTTTCTGTTAACCCAATTCAACAACATTTGATTGTTTCCGTTTCAATATCACACCCTAATCCAAACTTTAAATTCGCGGTTATGGTTAATTTGGATTTGGTCGATTGGGTTGTAGAAGATGAAGAAGAAACAGTTAGATATATAGGTTATATTGTTTAATACGGGTATTAAAACATAAAACTAAGCAGCAGAGCAATGGTTTGTTAGAGTTTCGGGTGAGCGAGAGGTCTCCGGTTTGAACCCGGTTCGGGGCATTCTTTTTAGAACAATCTTTGAGAGGTAGTTTTCATTTTTACATTATTGTTATTATTATTATTATTATTATTATTATTATTATTATTATTATTATTATTATTATGATTATTATTATTATTATTATTATTATTATTATTATTATTATTATTATTATTATTATTATTATTATTAGTATTAGCATTATTATTGTATTATTATGATTATCATCATTAATGTGATTACGAATATATTAATGTTACGAAATTAATAATAAAAGTGATATGATAAAAATAATGAAAGATGATTATAATTATTTGAATACAGGTACAATTATGAATACGATTACGAATTTAAGGTATAGAAACTGTAGTCATAAGTTTAGAGATTATATACGAAACTTATGATAAATCTGAATTGTATCATTAACAATGTTATTATTATCATTATATTTTAATGTAAAATTATCATTTTTATTATTATTATCATTTTCATTATTATTATTATTATTATTAATATTATCATTTTACTAAACGTATCATTTTAATTAAAAATTATCATTTTATTTAGACTGCCATTTATATTAAAATAAACATTATTACTACTATTATTATTACTATTATTATTATCATTATCATTCTTATCAATACTAGTATTATTACATATATATATTTTTATATAAAAATGCATTACAATAATATTAATATTACGTATCACTATATTGTTATTATTATAATGATAATCACTAAATTATATATATACAAAATGTATCAGTTAATACATAAATATATATATTGTTATCATATATAAACCCTCATATATATTTTTTATTATTAACAGATTATAAATAATGATAAATATTAGTTATATTGCATATATAAATTAATATATTAAATTGATCTAAATAACATATAATATAACAAGTATATTATTAATAATAATATATATAAACTTGTTCGATTACGATTACAGGTTTTAATAAATATACAATTGATATAGGTTCGTGAATCCGAGGCCAACCCTGCATTGTTCAATGTCGTCATATGTATTTTTACTACAAAATACAGTATACTGAGTTTCATTACTCCCTTTTTAAATGCTTTTGCAATATATATTTTTGGGATTGAGAATACATGCGCTGTTTTTATAATTGTTTTACGAAATAGACATAAGTAATCGAAACTACATTCTATGGTTGGATTATTAAACCAAATATCGCCCCTTCAAGTCTGGTAACCTAAAAATTAGGAAAATGGCCCCTAATTGACGCGAATCCTAAAGGTAGATCTATCGGGCCCAACGAGCCCCATCCAGGGTATGGATGCTTTAGTACTTCGAGGTATTATTTAGTATATTAGCTGCGCGCTGTATACTGGGAGATATTCTATATGCATCTTGTTAGGGTCGGTTACCAGGTGTTCAATCCATATGAACGATTTTTATCTCTATGCAGTTTGCGAAATGCCTGATATGAGATGTGATGCGTTTTATGTTGTACTCGGGTTACGTGTACAATTAAATATCTGAAATCTTGTGGTCTATTAAATTGATGAAAATGAATGATTATGATAAAGTAATGAACTCACCAACCTTTTGGTTGACACTTTAAAGCATGTTTATTCTCATGTATGAAAGAAATCTTTCGCTGTGTATTTGCTCACTTTAGAGATATTACTTGGAGTCATTCATGACATATTTTAAAAGATGTTGCATTCGAGTCGTTGAGTTCATCAAGATTATTATTAAGTCAATTATAGTTGGATATATTATGAAATGGTATGCATGCTGTCAACTTTCGATGTAATGAAAGTTTGTCTTTTAAAAACGAATGCAATGTTTGTAAAATGTATCATATAGAGGTCAAGTACCTCGCGATGTAACCAAATGTAATGTATTCGTCCAGATGGATTAGGACGGGTCATGAAAGTTGGTATCAGAGCGGTGGTCTTAGCGAACCAGGTCTTGCATTAGTGTTTCTAACTTATAGTTGTTTAGATGCATTAGTGGGTCTGGACTTTGACCGTGTCTGCATGTCAAAAGTTTTGCTTATCATTTAGTGTCGAAAATTACCTGCTTATCATTCTTAGTCTAGACACTTCTTATTGCATTGATTGCATGAATAGTGTAGAGACAAAATTCAGATCTTAGTGTATCTGTTACTGTAGACTTTGTCTGACACGTTTCCTTAATTTCCTCCGTAATTTACGGGATCTTCTGTACCATACATAGATATTCTATGTAATTGGAATATCATCCGATATCCGAAAATCATTTCATAAAATCATTTATCTAACCGTGCAAGATGAATTCCGCAACCAGTTCAAGTTCGTCGGATGCCGATAACTATTCCGATATGGATTTTTACTCGAGCTCTGAAAGCAGTGTAACCAGAATGGATCAACCGATTAGCCATCATCTATTCTGGATGAATTGGGGCTGGGTTCGTAGCCTCCTCAATCATTGGAGACAAGAAGAAGGTGATCCTTATCATCCACCACATTGCCCTCTTGGCGAAGAACCTGAAGCACTTACTGGCGAACCTGTCCGAAACACCATTTTCTCTCTCATTTCCAGAGTATCTCGTCATGATTATATACTATATCAAATTCTAGATCATATTTATCCGCTCGTCCGAACCGGCAATCACCCCGGTGTAATATAAGAAGTCAATGAGCTTCACGCTCAGGTAGTGGCTTTGGAGAATATGGTGCAAAGGTTACAAACACCAGCAGCAGCACCAGCAGCATAACCAGTACCACCATCATCAACGCCAACAGTACCATTACCACCACCAATAACAACCGCATCGCAAACCTCAACTTCACAATCTGTCACACGAACATCAGCGTCATACGCACCATAGATACCAAGGAGTACCAATAACAATGAACGACGAAGTATTAATTCATAACTTCATTGAAGAAATATTATGCGAAGAATATGTGGTTTCTAAAAGTTTTAGAGATTATTTATTCTAGCTCAAACCGAAAATCAAATGAGTTTAATATCATATTGACTCATTAAATCCATAATTTCATCTGAAGAAAATATATATGTATATATATATTTTCATAAAGATTGTAATTGAAAATTCTTCCGTACAAACTGTTAATGATGAAAATATTTTAACGGGTAGGTAATACCCGAGGAATATTTAGATTTCACATTAATAAGTTACACTGTATATTCTTCGAATCTGATTCAACAGTCATTTACTATCCTACTTACAACCACCGATATACGTATCCGTTCACCGCAGAATAACCATTTTCATTCAATTTCATATTTGAATTTTGACCTATCAGAATCCAACAAGTGGCATAATGTGACGCCCCGTACTAAATCATCATGTACGGACCATCATTAACAGGATCATTACAAGGTTAAGTACTATATGCGTTCTAAAAACAGAGTTTGCATTCATTAATAAAAGTGACGTCATAACATACGTCAATTGTTTTACAAATCAAAAGTATGCTTCACTAAGTAGAAGCATTAAATAAGTGTACGTGACCATAATGCTCGTTACATAACATAAGTTCATAAGTAAAAAGTTTGAATGCAACATAAGTAGTCATGCGATAACAACTCTAGGCAGCGGGTTCTACAGCACGACTAGTAAGATAGCGGAAGCGACTTCAAGCACCTGAGAAAATACATGCTTAAAAAGGTCAACACAAAGGTTGGTGAGCTATAGTTTAAGTATAACAGTAATGTAAGTAGGCCACGAGATTTCAGTGCTACAACGAGCGTTTCAAAAGTATGTAAAGGTATATGCTTAACCGTGGGCACCCGGTAACTAACTTAACGTTTAATGTACCCCCTTAAAGTGCACTTGGCAAGTGCGTATAACCTCGAAGTATTAAACACTCGTTAAATGCTAGCGCTACTAGCCCGAGTGGGGATGTCAAACCCTATGGATCCATATCTAAGATTCGCGTTCATGGTTCAAAAACCGATGATTAAACGTTACCGAGCTAAAGGGAATGTTTCTGCCGTTATATAACCCACACATATATAAGTTTAAGTACTCGTGCCTAGTATGTAAAACATAAAATCCGCATGTATTCTCAGTTCCCAAAATAAGTTAAAGTAAAAAGGGAATGCTATAACTCACAATGATTAGTAGTAATGGTAAGGTAGTAGTCGGAAAGTGGTGTGCAAGTAACGGTCCAAACGTCCTCAACCTAAGTCAAATAGTACTAAGTCAGTAAATCGTCTTAATAGGTTTAAAAGTATGTATTTAAGGTCTTAAGGGTCATCATCATTCATCATCAAACAAAAGGCGTAAAGTAAGTTTCGTTTATGAAAGTAGTTTAAAACAAAGACTGACTTCGGTCAGTCACCACGGCCTCTACCCTTACTGAATTAAGGTGAGACCAGTGGTCATGGCTCCGTCTATGAGTCCCTTAAGTGTGGTAAAATTTACAGAAGCAAAATCGTCTTGGTTTGACCGTGGCGACGGTCTAAGTGCGAGTAGGTCAGAAATTTCTGCACAACGTTAAAGGACATGGTAACGATCGGAGGGCCATAAATCCTAAACCGTAACTCGGATTAAGACGAGTCCTATATGAAAAGTTATCTACTCGAAAAGTTCTATCTAAAAATCAAGGTTAGAACAGCCCAGGTCTGCTGGTCTGTTCCAGAAGCATCAGGTCAGTAGGTTTTGGACAGAACAGTGGGTTTTGGAGAGTTCCGGTTGTCTCGGTGCTTGATGTTCATCACGGTTCTCATCCTTGATGCGTATAGCTTCAAGTGTACAACTCGTTGATGTGTTAACATCATTTTGACCAAGGTTTGTCCATCATAACTCAAGTGCAAGTGTTGTAAGTGTTAGATGAACCAAGGTTACATGTAAGTTTATGAACAAGTTCATGAACACTAAGAAAGATCACAACCAAGTGTTGGATCCATGATACTTGCACCAAAGTGTAAGCTCTTGTTGGTTTCATGTCCTTGTTCAAATGTTTAGTAAGCAACTTAACAATAAGAAATAAAGAAAATGAAAGATAAGCCTAAACCAACCATGAAGGTGGTATTCTAGTAACATACAACAAACAAGAACACAAGTAACAAAAATTAAAGATTATAAACTTTAAATCTTTTGAAACAAAATATGTAGAACATAACTAGATAGATTATGTTCTTGGATGTTCTTGTTATAACAAGATAAAGATGAAGAATCAAAACTAGAAAGTTTGATCTTGTAACTTAGTAAATAAAGACAAGTAAGTAAGTAAATAAACAACTTAGTAATCTACAAGTAATTAAACTACAACAAGATTAAGTAACAAACAACAAAAGATGATGATGATTATGTGATGTTTAAATTCAGTTTTGGGACAAAGAAAAGAGAAGAAAAGAAGTTCATAATGCTTACAATCTAGAGAGAAAAAGAGAGGAAAAGTTGAGAGGATTTTGTGTGTGTTTTTTGAGAGGATTTGTGAGTGAAGTAGTAAACAAGAAAATGAAACAAAACACTCCTAAAGGGAGCTTAGGGGGCTGCAGTTTTTCAGCAGAAAATGGGGGGAAAGGAGAAGTTTGGTGGTCATTTGCATGGTAAAGCTCATAAAGTTGGATATTAGATGGGTTTGCATGGGGATAGTGAGCCAACAAGATTCCTAATGGTAAAACTAACTAGTTACATGCTAAACTAATACTTACAAGTGTCATGTGGGCTAGTTAATTCATAAATATAAGTAGGGTGGGCTTACACAAGTCCATTAACACTAAAAGGCCCAAGTTTGCAAGTAGTTAGCAAGTAATCCAATAAAAGTCCAACTTAAGCCCAAGTAACTAACTAATAGCTTTAGTTAATTAAAATGATTAATAAAACTTAATCATGAATGCAAATAATATTTAAAAATATTATTCGTGAAGTTTCGTGTGTCGCAGAGACGTTCCGGGCCATAAAAAGTCAAGTACGGGCAATTAAGGCAACATGTAAATGTAATAACATACATTCGTTTAATCATACGTATTAATAATAGTAATTATTAATAAATAAATGTTGGAAATTCCAGGGTCGTTACATTACCCACCTGTTAAAGGAAATTTCGTCCCGAAATTTAATCTGAGGTAGATGGAGGAGTCGGGAAAAGGTGAGGATACTTTCGCATCATTTGATCCTCTCGTTCCCAAGTAAACTCAGGTCCTCGTTTGGCATTCCATCGTACCCGTACAATCGGAATCTTGTTGCGTTTCAAAGTCTTGATCTCACGATCCATAATTTCAACAGGTTCCTCCACAAAGTGGAGTTTATCGTCAATAGTAAGTTCTTCCAATGGTATGATAAGTTCGGGTGCAGCAAGACACTTCTTCAAGTTCGATACATGGAAGGTAGGATGAACTGAGCTCAATTGTGCTGGTAGATCCAAACGGTAAGCAACTGGTCCAATACGTTCCAAGATCTCGAAAGGACCAATGTATCGTGGGTTCAACTTTCCACGTTTTCCAAAACGGATCACACCTTTCCAAGGTGCAACCTTCAACATTACACGATCACCAACATTAAATTCAAAGTCTTTCCGTTTAAGATCGGCATAGCTCTTTTGGCGATCACGGGCAGTCTTAAGTCTAGCTTGGATCTGAGCAATCTTCTCCGTGGTTTCGTGAACTACCTCGGGTCCGGTGATTTGCTTTTCGCCTACTTCGGCCCAACAAATAGGAGATCGGCACTTACGACCATACAATGCTTCAAAAGGTGCAGCATTAATGCTTGAGTGATAACTGTTGTTGTACGAGAATTCGGCGAGTGGCAAATGCCTTTCCCAGGCCTTTCCAAAATCAATGACACATGCACGTAGCATGTCCTCCAAGGTCTGAATCGTTCGTTCACTTTGCCCGTCAGTCTGAGGATGATAAGCAGTACTCATGTCAAGACGAGTTCCCATGGCTTCTTGCAAAGAACGCCAAAATCTGGAAGCAAAACGGGGATCGCGATCGGAGATGATTGATAAAGGTACACCATGACGAGATACAACCTCTTTGATGTACAGCTGAGCAAGTCTTTCCATTGTATCAGTTTCCTTCATCGCTAGGAAGTGTGCAGATTTGGTGAGGCGGTCAACAATAACCCAAATAGTATCGCATCCGCCCACCGTCTTCGGCAGCTTAGTAATGAAATCCATTGTGATCCTTTCCCACTTCCATTGTGGGATTTCCGGCTGTTGAAGTAACCCAGAAGGTCTCTGATGCTCGGCTTTAACCTTCGAGCAAGTCAAACACTTACCAACATAAGTCGCAACGTCCTTCTTAAGATTCGGCCACCAATACTGTTCTTTAAGGTCGTGGTACATCTTACCTGCACCGGGGTGAATCGAATATCTTGATTTGTGTGCTTCATCAAGTATCAGGCTTCGTAGATCTCCATAGTAAGGTACCCAAATTCTTCCGGCATAACATCGGAGTCCAGACTCTCTAACCTCGAATCGAGAGACAAGTATGTTCAAATGCTCGTGAGATATGTTCTCCTCCTTGAGAGCCTCAACTTGGGCTACTCTGATCTGGTTGTTGAGGTTCGAGTGGATGGTGATGTTCAGAGCCCTAACACGGAGAGGTGCCGTCCTCTCCTTTCGGCTTAAAGCGTCAGCTACAACATTGGCCTTGCCAGGGTGATAACGGAGTTCACAATCGTAGTCGTTGAGCGTCTCGATCCATCGACGCTGTCTCATATTCAATTGCTTCTGATCGAAGATGTGCTGGAGACTCTTGTGATCGGTGAAGATAGTGCTCTTAGTTCCATACAAATAATGTCTCCACAATTTGAGTGCAAAGACAACGGCTCCAAGTTCAAGATCATGTGTAGTGTAGTTCCGCTCGTGAATCTTCAATTGGCGGGAGGCATAGGCAATAACCTTTGATCGTTGCATCAGTACACAACCAAAACCACTCTTCGATGCATCGCAATAAACAACAAAGTCGTCACTGCCTTCAGGAAGTGATAGGATAGGTGCGGAGGTTAACTTCTTCTTCAAAGTTTGGAATGCTGATTCGTGTGTGGGTTCCCAAATGAACTTCTTGCCCTTGTGAGTCAGTGCGGTCAAAGGACGCGCAATCAGAGAAAATCCTTCGATAAACCTTCGATAATAACCGGCGAGACCTAGAAACTGGCGAATATGCGTTGGAGTAGTGGGGGTCTCCCACTTGCTGATGGCTTCAATCTTGGCGGGATCCACTTTGATACCCTGGTCGCTCACAACATGACCCAAAAACTGTACTTCCTTCAACCAAAATTCGCACTTGGAGAATTTGGCGTAAAGTTGCTCTTGTCTTAAGAGTTCAAGCACTAGCCGAAGGTGTTGCTCATGTTCTTCTTCGCTCTTAGAGTAGATGAGGATATCATCTATGAAGACGATAACAAACTTATCCAAGTAAGGCTTGCAGACACGATTCATGAGATCCATGAACACGGCAGGTGCATTTGTCAAACCGAATGGCATCACAAGGAACTCATAATGACCATAACGGGTCCTGAATGCAGTTTTCATCACGTCACTTTCCTTCACCCTCAGCTGGTGATATCCGGATCGCAAATCGATCTTTGAATAAACGCTCGATCCTTGTAGTTGATCAAAAAGATCATCAATTCGTGGAAGAGGATATCGATTCTTGATAGTCAATTTGTTGAGTTCACGGTAGTCGATACATATACGGAAGGATCCATCCTTCTTCTTTACAAACAACACAGGTGCGCCCCAAGGCGAGAAGCTTGGTTGGATAAACCCTCGATCTAATAGCTCTTGTAGTTGACTCTGTAATTCTTGCATCTCGGAAGGTGCGAGTCTATAAGGTGCGCGAGCTACAGGTGCAGCTCCTGGCACTAAGTCAATCTGAAACTCTACTGCTCTCTGCGGCGGTAATCCAGGCAATTCCTCTGGGAAGACATCAGAAAATTCGTTCACAATTCGAACGTCGTTCACGTTCTTCACCTCAGTTTCTACCGCTTTCACATGTGCTAGGACAGCAAAGCGTCCCTTCTTCATAATCTTTTGCGCTTTCACGCAACTAATGAGATTCAACTTCGAGGTACATCTCTCTCCATAGATAACCAGTGGTTCACCATCTCCTTGTGGTATGCGAAGTGCTTTATCTCCACAGATAACATCGGCCTTTATCTTGCTCAACCAATCCATACCGACGATCACGTCAAAACTTCCCAGTTTGATAGGTATCAAATCAATTTCGAAATCTGCACCAGCTATGTTGATAATAGCTCCACGACTAATATGGTCAACCTTTTCAAGTTTTCCATTGGCGACCTCGACAAGCATACTTTCCTTCAAAGGAACTAACGACCAATCTAACTTATCACAAAAATGTCTACACACATAGCTCCTATCGGCACCAGTATCGAATAGGACAGAAGCTAAAAGATTGTTGATTTTGAATATACCTGTTACCAAGTCGGGGTTGTCGCGTGCATCTCTTGCATTAACATTGAAGGCTCTAGCACGTGGTGGTCCGCCATCCTTACGCTTGTTAGGACACTCGTTTCTGAAATGGCCCGTCTTTCCACATTCATAACACTTCTTAGGCCCATTGTTGTTGTGGTTTGGCTTCACATTCAAAGTGGTAACCTTGCAATCCTTGCCAACATGTCCAGATCGTTGGCACTTCTCACAGATAACATTGCAATACCCAGTGTGGTGCTTGTAGCACCTATTGCATTGTGGTAAGGTTCCTTTGTAGTTCGGATTGGTGCGGTTGTTGTTGTTGGGGTTGGTGTTGTTGTTGTGTATGTTGTTGTTTTGCCTGAACCCTTCATGTCGTTTTGCCGGGTTTTGATCATAGTTCCTACCCCTGTTGTTGTTGTGGTTGTTGTCCCATTTCCTCTTTTCACCACTAACAGTTTCAAACTTAGCCTTCTCCGGCTCGTCAAGGATGATTTGATTCAAGAGAGTATGCGCCATGCGCATTGCTTCGGGAACACTTGGTGGCTTGGATGAGGTAACATTACCCTTGATGGACTTAGGAAGTCCCGAGAAGTATTTCTCCAAACGCTTAAATTCGGGGGTGACCATGGTTGGACACATAAGAGCCAATTCCAAAAACCTACGGTTGTAGCTGTTAAGGTCGTTCCCTACGGTTTTCAATTGCATAAATTCGATTTCCATCTTTTGAATCTCGGTTCTCGGACAGTATTCCTCGATCATAGCACATTTAAATTCTTCCCAAGGCGTAGCATACGCCTCATCAATTCCTTTCGCTTGGGCCATGGTATTCCACCATGTAAGCGCGCCATCAGAAAGTGTGCAAGATGCAAATTTCGTTTTGTTAGCCTCAGAACAATTGCTAACCCTGAATACCGATTCCAACTTTTCGAACCATCTGGTGAGACCGACGGGTCCCTCAGTGCCACTGAAGTAGTGTGGCTTGCAGTTTTGGAATTCCTTGTAAGTACACCCATCTCGGACGACAGGTGGATTGACAGGCGGTGGTGGTGGAACTTGGGGTTGTCTGTCAGCTAGTGCAGCAGCGACTCGCTCGTTAATCATTTCCTCAATTTGTGCCGCGGTGGGGATAGATCTCCCGTTGACCATGATGTTCTATACAAACATTTTGACTCAAGTCAAAATCCATTATGCAAATAATAATAATATAGTATATAACAACCAACATGAAAACAGCACAACACATGTTGATTAAATAACGCAAGCAGATATAAGTACCACAAAACCATGAGATGATAACGTAAATAGAACACTTGCGCAAGAAGTAAGCAACACAAATTTCATTCATTAATGATAATAAGTTCATACATTACAATAAGTTCGTACATTACATAAGTGAAATATGAGATTACAAAAGAGATTACAATACAGAATCTAGTACAAAGTCCTACGGCGATGGTGGGTACAAGATGTCCAAAACATGAGCCAACTGCTCCTCGAGCTCAGTAACTCGAGTCTGGAGAATCTCAATCTCCCGCCTCATTTCCTCATTAGAGGAAGATGGTGGGGCAGGTGGTGCTGGCGGTGCAGGTGGAGCCGGTGGTGCTGAAGTGGATGGTCCGGCTCTGGGTGGAGACGGTAATATCTGTAGGTCGGCGGGGTACGGCACCAGCCGTTTACGTGCAGTGATCCTACGACGCCGTCCATAAGCGTCAGTGACAGTACGACCAGGAATTATGCCAGCGAAGCGATACCGCTTCTTCGGCGGGGTAGAAGGTGCCTGAATCGGTCGGTCAGCGTGATCCTCCTCATCACTGGAGTCGTCAGATGAGGTGTCGTCTGAAGAAGTATCGGTGGAAGAATCGTCGTCTGAATCATGCGGTGGTGGCGCGGGTGGCTCAACATATCCGAAAGCGGCCAACATCTGTCGGTGTCGGCCTGGCGTAATCACGGCTAAGCGGCCGTCGGCAGTGCGTCGGCAAGGTGTGCGCCAGTGATTACGGAAGGGTCCTTCCCCGAACTCCGCGGGGATCTCCATGCCACCAATGCGAGCCAGTTGCCTCAGGGGTCTGGAAGAAGACGCCGGGATAGGCACACTAGAGCTAGCTTCAGAACTAGAGGCGCCGGGGTCGCCAGTGGGTGTCGGGGCCGGAATGTCGGCAGCAGCAGCAGCAGCAACAGGTGCAGCAGTGGGAGGAACAACGGGGCCTGAGCCGCTCGGGATGTCAGTAGGTGGAACGTCCGACATCTGAACAAGGAAAAATAAATTTTCCATGTCAGTATGTCATAAAGCAAGCAAATAATAGGCCAACAGTTTAAATCATGTATAACAATAAGTAGCATGGCAATATCAGTAATCGTACGAAACTAGCATGCAATCGAAAGCAAGTAATAGCATGCAGTAGTGAAATCACGTAGTAGCATACGGCATATAGCAGTAACAGTAAGCAGCAGCATGCAGTAAGTTCAGCGGAAACAAGTAAACTAACAAGTTGTAGATTAGCCCTATTAGTGAATCCTACTCGGGTCGGTCTTAGACTCACTAATGCATCCTAATTCCCTACAACCAATGCTCTGATACCAAATGTGACGCCCCGTACTAAATCATCATGTACGGACCATCATTAACAGGATCATTACAAGGTTAAGTACTATATGCATTTTCAAAACAGAGTTTGCATTCATTAATAAAAGTGACGTCATAACATACGTCAATTGTTTTACAAATCAAAAGTATGCTTCACTAAGTAGAAGCATTAAATAAGTGTACGTGACCATAATGCTCGTTACATAACATAAGTTCATAAGTAAAAAGTTTGAATGCAACATAAGTAGTCATGCGATAACAACTCTAGGCAGCGGGTTCTACAGCACGACTAGTAAGATAGCGGAAGCGACTTCAAGCACCTGAGAAAATACATGCTTAAAAAGGTCAACACAAAGGTTGGTGAGCTATAGTTTAAGTATAACAGTAATGTAAGTAGGCCACGAGATTTCAGTGCTACAACGAGCGTTTCAAAAGTATGTAAAGGTATATGCTTAACCGTGGGCACCCGGTAACTAACTTAACGTTTAATGTACCCCCTTAAAGTGCACTTGGCAAGTGCGTATAACCTCGAAGTATTAAACACTCGTTAAATGCTAGCGCTACTAGCCCGAGTGGGGATGTCAAACCCTATGGATCCATATCTAAGATTCGCGTTCATGGTTCAAAAACCGATGATTAAACGTTACCGAGCTAAAGGGAATGTTTCTGCCGTTATATAACCCACACATATATAAGTTTAAGTACTCGTGCCTAGTATGTAAAACATAAAATCCGCATGTATTCTCAGTTCCCAAAATAAGTTAAAGTAAAAAGGGAATGCTATAACTCACAATGATTAGTAGTAATGGTAAGGTAGTAGTCGGAAAGTGGTGTGCAAGTAACGGTCCAAACGTCCTCAACCTAAGTCAAATAGTACTAAGTCAGTAAATCGTCTTAATAGGTTTAAAAGTATGTATTTAAGGTCTTAAGGGTCATCATCATTCATCATCAAACAAAAGGCGTAAAGTAAGTTTCGTTTATGAAAGTAGTTTAAAACAAAGACTGACTTCGGTCAGTCACCACGGCCTCTACCCTTACTGAATTAAGGTGAGACCAGTGGTCATGGCTCCGTCTATGAGTCCCTTAAGTGTGGTAAAATTTACAGAAGCAAACTCGTCTTGGTTTGACCGTGGCGACGGTCTAAGTGCGAGTAGGTCAGAAATTTCTGCACAACGTTAAAGGACATGGTAACGATCGGAGGGCCATAAATCCTAAACCGTAACTCGGATTAAGACGAGTCCTATATGAAAAGTTATCTACTCGAAAAGTTCTATCTAAAAATCAAGGTTAGAACAGCCCAGGTCTGCTGGTCTGTTCCAGAAGCATCAGGTCAGTAGGTTTTGGACAGAACAGTGGGTTTTGGAGAGTTCCGGTTGTCTCGGTGCTTGATGTTCATCACGGTTCTCATCCTTGATGCGTATAGCTTCAAGTGTACAACTCGTTGATGTGTTAACATCATTTTAACCAAGGTTTGTCCATCATAACTCAAGTGCAAGTGTTGTAAGTGTTAGATGAACCAAGGTTACATGTAAGTTTATGAACAAGTTCATGAACACTAAGAAAGATCACAACCAAGTGTTGGATCCATGATACTTGCACCAAAGTGTAAGCTCTTGTTGGTTTCATGTCCTTGTTCAAATGTTTAGTAAGCAACTTAACAATAAGAAATAAAGAAAATGAAAGATAAGCCTAAACCAACCATGAAGGTGGTATTCTAGTAACATACAACAAACAAGAACACAAGTAACAAAAATTAAAGATTATAAACTTTAAATCTTTTGAAACAAAATATGTAGAACATAACTAGATAGATTATGTTCTTGGATGTTCTTGTTATAACAAGATAAAGATGAAGAATCAAAACTAGAAAGTTTGATCTTGTAACTTAGTAAATAAAGACAAGTAAGTAAGTAAATAAACAACTTAGTAATCTACAAGTAATTAAACTACAACAAGATTAAGTAACAAACAACAAAAGATGATGATGATTATGTGATGTTTAAATTCAGTTTTGGGACAAAGAAAAGAGAATAAAAGAAGTTCATAATGCTTACAATCTAGAGAGAAAAAGAGAGGAAAAGTTGAGAGGATTTTGTGTGTGTTTTTTGAGAGGATTTGTGAGTGAAGTAGTAAACAAGAAAATGAAACAAAACACTCCTAAAGGGAGCTTAGGGGGCTGCAGTTTTTCAGCAGAAAATGGGGGGAAAGGAGAAGTTTGGTGGTCATTTGCATGGTAAAGCTCATAAAGTTGGATATTAGATGGGTTTGCATGGGGATAGTGAGCCAACAAGATTCCTAATGGTAAAACTAACTAGTTACATGCTAAACTAATACTTACAAGTGTCATGTGGGCTAGTTAATTCATAAATATAAGTAGGGTGGGCTTACACAAGTCCATTAACACTAAAAGGCCCAAGTTTGCAAGTAGTTAGCAAGTAATCCAATAAAAGTCCAACTTAAGCCCAAGTAACTAACTAATAGCTTTAGTTAATTAAAATGATTAATAAAACTTAATCATGAATGCAAATAATATTTAAAAATATTATTCGTGAAGTTTCGTGTGTCGCAGAGACGTTCCGGGCCATAAAAAGTCAAGTACGGGCAATTAAGGCAACATGTAAATGTAATAACATACATTCGTTTAATCATACGTATTAATAATAGTAATTATTAATAAATAAATGTTGGAAATTCCAGGGTCGTTACACATAACGAAGAAAACATTGGACAAAATAAAAATTGTTAGAAACAAACAAATTAACTGTGAGAAATTTTGTTAAGAAACCACGCTAACAAAATCCTAGCTAACTGTTCCTAGCTAACTGTTAATTCCATATTGTACATTTATTTATTTATCGCAATTTTAATTCTCGTAATTTTATTTATCGTCATTTAATTTCTGTTATTTATTTTACGCACTTTATCGGGACACGTATACAATGTTTTGACATATCATATCGACGCATCTATATATATTATTTGGAATAACAATAGACACTCGTAATGTTTGAGTTAGCTATACAGGGTTGAGGTTGATTCTACAATAATATATATACTTTGAGTTGTGATCGAGTCTGAGACATGTACATGGGTCACGATACGTATTAATTAATTTGAATATTATAAACTATATATGAATTATTGAATAGTAACTGTGGACTGCTAACTGTGGACTACCAATATTGGACAATTAAAATGAATTAAAATATTGATTATAACATATGAAACTAAACAATTCTTCAAGTTTGCCACTTGATTTCATCTTAAACCTCATTTGTATCTTGACGACTCCAATCTGCGTTCAAACCTTTCATGATTCTTGAAAACACCTTATTCGAGAGGATGAACCAACCGCACTTCATCTACGGAAGAAAAGATTGATGCATATAGTTATGCACCTGGAAAACCCTCGGAACCTGAGTAAACATTTAACACCTATCTGTGCTAATTCCTTTAGTGTTATTATTACCCAAAATAACTTGGTAATTCCTTTCAAAGTAGCAAATTTTGTCACAGCTCCAGCAAGTCAACCTCGACTTTTCGTTCGAAACAACCTTATAATCACCTTGATATATATATATATATATGTATGCTCTTTTATTGTTACCGGGGAACCTTTTATATTCCACTATATTACCATCGGCGTTTAATCATCTAAAAACACAATTCTCTTGAAACCACCTCGGATTGATAATCGATGATTCAGGTATGGTAGCATTAAATGCAGAAGAAACAGAAAAATTGTAGATGGTCTAAACAGCCAAAAGTTTGATGATAAAGAAGGGAGTGTTAGGAACACTCGATAGAAAATTTGGTACTGAAAAACAGATTGAGCAAACCATAAAGGAGACCAAAGCCAAATACAATGACCATACCATATATTCAAATAATCCATGTAATTCTGGATCCGATGAAACCTTTAACGAATATCTTGCTCCGTACTCATGTTAAAATCTTGCGGAAAATCTTTCTTCATCAACCATCGAACTTAGAAATTCCAAAATATCATCATAAATATCTTCGATATTTCTGAAGATATTTTCATAAATATCCTCGTCCGAAATTATTTATCTCTTCGTGCTATCTATATTACATCATAAAGGAAACTACTTTAGTTTCTAAATTTCTTTAAAATTCAAGTTTGAATTATGAATGATTTTGAAGTAGTGTTGGAAATTGATGCATGAGTTAGTATAATATAATGACACTTGATCAACGTGATTATATTACAGTAAGTCATGCTGAGTTTCTAAATGAAACATGATGATTCACAGACCATAACGTCATCATGTGCCATGTTACACGACTCTTACATTCTACCTAATCTCCGAACATATCAAGAACATATTTTCTTGATAGTCCTATCTTTTCTCTTGAAATCTGGTAATTTGACAAGTCAGATTGTACTGTTACCATTTCTTCTTAGAACATAAACTATGTTCATTCCGAAATTCATATCTACGAATTCTGGACCATTATTCGCTTGACTTAAAGTCAAGAAGAGAAAACAAAAGTTTGAATTGAGGGAGAAAGAATAGGAGATATGAGCTGTGAAAATAAGGAAATGAAGAGGGTGGATTTATAGTGAAATATCCGACAGAACAATCAAAACAGATCATCGTATTTAATCAAAGAAGATCCTAATTTCCTAATTACCGGAGAATCAAATCTTATTACAAAGATTTTCTCCAAATCCCTTGAACTTTGGAAATCAATCTTGTCTACGTCAAAAGATATGACGAATCTACATTTACTCATTTCACTCTTTCGTGATAGCTTCACTCGTACCCTTCACCTAAATGAATTGTTTATCTATATTACTCAATGATGATAAAACTCTATTTATCAACTCATTTTCGTCATGAAAACATTTTTTATTGTTAGCCATGACGACCTCGATCAAATTTCGGGACGGAATTTCTTTAACGGGTAGGTACTGTGACGACCCGAAAATTTTCGATCAAATTTAAACTTAATTTCATATGATCTCGACACGATAAGCAAAGTCTGTAATGTTGAGTTTTAAAATTTTTGAACTGTTTAGATGAAATCACCCTTTGACTACTCCCGGCGATTCACGAACAATTGTATGTAAATAAAAATATAAATATAAATATAAATATAAGTATATGTAGTATGTTGAATAAATAAAATACACAAAAGGTAAAATAATAAATAAAATAGTTAAGATACCATTAATATATATGATTTATAATAATAATTATTTGTAATATAAAATATGTATATGTTAAATAAATGTTATAATATTACATAATTAATAAATTGTAATATTAATATATTTCAAGTTTAATTATAGTTGTTATATTATTATTACTATCAGTATTAGTAGCATTAAAGATAATACTATAAAATTTGTTATATGTAATTGTTATATTATTATTTTTATTAGTATTAATATTAATATTAATATTAGTATTAATATTAATATTAATATTAATATTAATATTAATATTAATATCATTATATTTTTATTTTAATATAATATATATAAAATTGATATATATTTAATTTGCTAATATCCTTATTATTATTATAACCAGTAGTAAATTATGATCTTAGTTATTATGATTAACGTTAGTAATATTATGAGTATTATGAATAATATTATTATTTCCATTTTTTTTATAGTTATTATCATTATTGTTACCTATTATCTATTTTATTATTAAAATTATTATTAATATAATTATTATTAGGATTATTGATATTTTTTTATGTATTAATTTTAATAAAATTATGAATATTATTATTATTCTTTATTTATATATAGAAATCCAAAATTTCTACTTTACATCCTTCTCAAACTGTAACTGATTTGTACTATCAGCATCTGATTGTTGAAAATAATTCACAAATTAGTACAATCTGTTAGATTTCATTATTTGGTACGTATATTTATTTGATTTAAAAATTGTCTGCTTCTAATAATTCCTCATCAATTACAACTCTGACAAACAAATTGTAACTAGAAGACAATTGCAAACAATTATTGGTGCTGTAGTAATCATACAATCTCACATTATATATACTAACTACTGCAAATGAGAATGAAAGACAGAAAATATAAAACCGTTCCCTGTTCTTGACCTGTATCATACAACAACATGATTTCAAATCAATTTTCAAAAACTAATAATGCAAAAGTGTTAGGAATCCACCAAATGAACTTCCTGTAAAATTTCAGCTTTCAATTTCTCATATCGATTACGAATTCGAGAGTCAAACTTTAAAACTAAAAAGTAAACTATTTTGTTCATCAAAAAATTTGAATTGGTGTTGATGTTTCTGGATCAATTGAATAATTTTGAAGATTCTAGGAATGATTTAGTACATATTTCATGTAGGAATTATAGCCTAAGAGTGTCCAAAGTTTGAAATCAAGGTTCGAGTTCCTTATCAAAACACGACAGCAATTTTATTTTATTTTTATTTTCTGTTAACCCAATTCAACAACATTTGATTGTTTCCGTTTCAATATCACACCCTAATCCAAACTTTAAATTCACGGTTATGGTTAATTTGGATTTGGTCGATTGGGTTGTAGAAGATGAAGAAGAAACAGTTAGATATATAGGTTATATTGTTTAATACGGGTATTAAAACATAAAACTAAGCAGCAGAGCAATGGTTTGTTAGAGTTTCGGGTGAGCGAGAGGTCTCCGGTTCGAACCCGGTTCGGGGCATTCTTTTTAGAACAATCTTTGAGAGGTAGTTTTCATTTTTACATTATTGTTATTATTATTATTATTAATTATTATTATTATTATTATTATTATTATTATTATTATTATTATTATTATTATTATTATTATTATTATTATTATTATTATTATTATTATTACTAGTATTAGTATTATTATTATTATTAGCACTATTATTGTATTATTATGATTATTATCATTAATGTGATTACGAATATATTAATGTTACGAAATTAATAATAAAAGTGATATGATAAAAATTATGAATGATGATTATAATTATTTGAATACAGGTACAATTATGAATACGATTACGAATTTAAGTTATAGAAACTGTAGTCATAAGTTTAGAGATTATATACGAAACTTATGATAAATCTGAATTGTATCATTAACAATGTTATTATTATCATTATATTTTAATGTAAAATTATCATTTTTATTATTATTATTATTATTATTATTATCATTTTCATTATTATTATTATTATTATTATTATTATTATTATTATTATTATTATTATTATTATTATTATTATTATTATTATTATTATCATTTTACTAAACGTATCATTTTAATTAAAAATTATCATTTTATTTAGACTACCATTTATATTAAAATAAACATTATTACTACTATTATTATTACTATTATTATTATCATTATCATTCTTATCAATACTAGTATTATTACAAATAGATATTTTTATATAAAAATGCATTACAATAATATTAATATTATGTATCACTATATTGTTATTATTATAATGATAATCACTAAACTATATATATACAAAATGTATCAGTTAATACATAAATATATATATATTGTTATCATATATAAACCCTCATATATATTTTTTATTATTAACACATTATAAATAATGATAAATATTAGTTATATTGCATATATAAATTAATATATTAAATTGATCTAAATAACATATTATATAACAAGTATATTATTAATAATAATATATATAAACTTGTTCGATTACGATTACAGGTTTTAATAAATATACAATTGATATAGGTTCGTGAATCCGAGGCCAACCCTGCATTGTTCAATGTCGTCATATGTATTTTTACTACAAAATACGGTATACTGAGTTTCATTACTCCCTTTTTAAATGCTTTTACAATATATATTTTTGGGACTGAGAATACATGCGATGTTTTTATAATTGTTTTACGAAATAGACACAAGTAATCGAAACTACATTCTATGGTTGGATTATTAAACCGAATATCGCTCCTTCAAGTCTGGTAACCTAAGAATTAGGGAAATGGCCCCTAATTGACGCGAATCCTAAAGGTAGATCTATCGGGCCCAACGAGCCCCATCCAGGGTATGGATGCTTTAGTACTTCGAGGTATTATTTAGTATATTAGCTGCGCGCTGTATACTGGGAGATATTCTATATGCATCTTGTTAAGGTCGGTTACCAGGTGTTCAATCCATATGAATGATTTTTATCTCTATTCAGTTTGCGAAATGCCTGATATGAGATGTGATGCGTTTTATGTTGTACTCGGGTTACGTGTACAATTAAATATCTGAAATCTTGTGGTCTATTAAATTGATGAAAATGAATGATTATGATAAACTAATGAACTCACCAACCTTTTGGTTGACACTTTAAAGCATGTTTATTCTCAGGTATGAAAGAAATCTTCTGCTGTGCATTTGCTCACTTTAGAGATATTACTTGGAGTAATTCATGACATATTTCAAAAGACGTTGCATTCGAGTCGTTGAGTTCATCAAGATTATTATTAAGTCAATTATAGTTGGATATATTATGAAATGGTATGTATGTTGTCACCTTTCGATGTAATGAAAGTTTGTCTTTTAAAAACGAATGCAATGTTTGTAAAATGTATCATATAGAGGTCAAGTACCTCGCGATGTAACCAAATGTAATGTATTCGTCCAGATGGATTAGGACGGGTCATGAAAGCGCGGCTTGTAGCCTGGAATCTGAAAATGTGTCTTTTGACCCAAAAGGCATGTTGGTCCAAAACGTTGCTTGACATTTTCTGGTCACTTTGGGACGGTTTTTTATCATTAAAATCACATATTTAGACACCAAATAAGTGGTGTTGATTCCCAAGAGGTGTACCATTTCATTATGGTCACTTATGAAAGGTTGTGACTCTTTATTCACACATTTTGGTAACTATAAATAAAATGCACATTCATTTGAGAAAAGGTTCCAAAATTTTTCCTTTCTCTCACACTCTCATCATTATAGCAAACATTTCCTGCATTATACTTTTGAAAGAACACGTTTTCTTGGTCTAGAAAAGATTGTTAAAACTAGTCTTAACCCAGTATTGATTTCGTGTAACCCAAGATCGATAGGGGCGAAATACTCTATTGAGAAAGTGATTCACGATTCTAATTTCAGTCCGGTGACATTATTCTATTGGGCAATCGATATTTCCTAACACTGGATTGTTCAAAGGGCTCCAGCCTACGGGAAATCGTATTCAAATCGCCGTTGTAAACTGATAAATTAAAATAATGTCTTTTGCTTATCAAAATCAGTTTGGATCAAAGAATGAGGGTTTCGAGAAGCATTCAATCACGTTTCTAAGTTCTGAAATAATAATGACCGTCTGACTAACTTTGTTTATCGAAGAACAAGGCGTGTTTAAATTCTTAAACACTTAACCTAAGTTATCTAGTTTCTAGTGTGACTCGATTCAGGTTAGCTATTGTTTTGAGAATTTGTAGCACCTTGTTCTTGTCTTTGCTATCTAACTGTTGATTTAATTTATCTTGAGGTATTTTTATGATGTTGCTCTCAGTCTTATAAACTGAACTGTAAACCGTTTTTTGTTATCATTAGAAAAAATGATTCATATTCATACGCTTAAAAGAAATACGTAAGGAGTAGATACATCATGTATATGCCTAAGACCAATTTTAATGGGGCATCACTAATTTCCGTCAGATGACATGGAATCCCATTTGGCACACATTTGACGCCCATGACGCCCCTAATGGGGCGTCACCCCTGACCCTTAAGGGGCGTTAGTCAAGAATCCGACGAAAAAAAAAGTAGGCGTCAGGGATGTATGGACCAATCAGATTTCAGCATTAATATTTATATATTATTAATTAATATATTTTATAACCAACTACCAATAATATTTTAACACATCACTCATCACAAATTTAACACTCAAACTTAACATTCCCCATTGTTTAACATTCACTTCATGACATTGCCACATCATCAAATCAAAAAGTACATCATATGCCTTTGACATGACAGTCAGAGTTATAATTGGTATAGCTAGAGGCCTAGACAAGTGTCAAACATCGAATGTATGAAGCCTATTTTTAATTTGATGTTGAAGGCATATCCGCATATAGTTGTAACACCCCAAAACTTTAAAAGGTGTTATTCAATATGATAAGTGTTGGTTAATATTTGTTGTTAGCTAAATTGATGGAAAGTTAAAACAAAAGAAGACAACTAGAGTTGCAATAAAATGGACCTTGTGTGTAGGGATGACAATGGATCGGATATGGATCGGGTGAGGCCATATCCATATCCATTTAGTTTTTGATCATCCATATCCATATCCATATCCGTTTAATTTCAGTTCATCCATCCATATCCATATCCAATGGATTAAGCGGGTTAATGGATATCCATTGGATATTCAAAAAATGTTATAATATTTCTCAATATGTGATTAAAATAACACGTAATATAACAAAAATATATACAATGTGGCATAATTAAAATCTATCCATAATAAAGAGTGATATTTGTCGAAGATATAGCACAATTTGTTAAACTTACAATCAAACATAGACTATGACAAATTAAATGTGTAATTTTTATGTATATTTGATTACATATACGTGTTTTATTGTTATATTTCATGGTTAATTCATTATATAATTTCAAGAAACATATAAGTGTAATTGTAAATGCATTTAAAATACTAAATATGTTTGCATATATCTATATTTAAGTATTTATATATATTTCGGGTGTATTTGGATATATCCATGGATGAAAATTTTTCATCCATATCCATATCCGTATCCATTTAGGTTCATCCATATCCGTATCCATATCCATTTATATCATCCATATCCATTATGTATCGGGTGAATCGGATGGATATCCATTGGATCAGGTGACCATTGCCATCCCTACTTGTGTGTAATGTATTAAGTGAGGTACCGTCACTAAATTTTGGTCACAGATATTAGTGACTAAACAAATGTTCACTATAGTTTTATGATGGATCTATAGCGACGAGAAGTGACCAACCTATTTTGGTCACTAACTCGATTTAGTGATTAATTTTGTGTTATTAGTAATCAATAGCTCTCGTCACTAATTCTCATTTTCCTTATAATGCAACTTGTATGATTTTTTTATTTTTATTATAAAACCATTATATAAAATATCATGGTTCGGTTAGGCGTTGATCGACTTAACAGTGGCGGGTCGAAACAATTTTCCCGACTGATGCAAAACATTAAAAATTTGTAGCAAATAAAAAGATGGGGCAAAATGTTGAAATTTGACTAACATATAACTACACTAAAAGAACTTGATCGTCGGAATCGGCTGACTCATATTGACCCTTAATAGATATACCCCCTGATTATAGGCTTATATTTAAACAACAAGGAGGAATCAAATTAAATCATTGTGAATAAGACACTTGGTTTGAACACACAAAAGCTAAACCAATAAGAATCTGATTCGTTAGTAAAATCGTTACGGAAAGTTAACTTTTTGTAAAGAAAAGTGTAAGATAATGATTCCAACCAAAATAAAGAGAAAAAAAAAAAACATACATCCATCAATATCCATTTACATAATAAAAGGAATAAAGAAAACGTAATACACACAAATCATGTAGCATCCACCATTTTATTATCAACAAAAAAAAAAAAAAAAAAAAAAAAAAAAAAAAAATTCAACACTCGCATATCTTCTATGGTTGCTCTAGAAACAAGCATCCAACACGCAACAGCAACATAATGCAGCACAACTGCAACCAACATACATACATACACAAAATTAACATCATATCATATCTAAGAACATAAAAATCAAAATCTTCTATCTTCTATATGAATATAGAAATCATGTGATAATCACATACCATCCTTTCCAAAAACCATCTCCCCTGCTTTGAGTTTGAGTTTGAATTGGACCTTGATTTTGACTTTCCGATTTCATTGTAGGATATCCTACCGGTGGTGGTGCCGTTACGTACGACACTCCTTGTTGTGATGGAGGATATGCAACTGCATCATCATCATATCATCATTATCATTCATTATCATTATTAAATTAAATTAAATTTTACCATAAAATTACAAATTAACTACAACAAAAAATATAAAAGCTCAAAAGAGTCCATATATGTGAGTACAAAACTAACCTGGAATCTCGTTTTGGTTTTGGTTTTGGTTATGGGCGAAGTTACTCATGATTCAAGTGTCGTTTTGGTTGAAATAAAGTAGACTGATGATAATGAAAATTGTGTGTAAGATTTGATTTTAGTAGTTTGAGTGATCGAATAAAATGATGAATATTGAATATTGATTAGTGGGGGTTTTTAATGTGTATATATAGGGAGAGAAAAAAAATGGGGCGAAGGTTTCTGCTGGGAAGGTAATGAAAGAAGGGTCGGCGAATAGCTGACGACCAAAATACATACAAAACACGCTTAAGGAAATCTCCGTCCATAAGAAACCAACTACATGCGGGCACGTGTACTTTTTAATTTTATTTTAATTTTTTAAATATTTTTTTACTTTACAACAATGACAAAATTAATTAAAAACGATGTTATAATTGATGACGAGATTTATTGTATGTGAAATATGCATGAGCAAATGGACCGCAAAATCGAAACCGATCCCGTGCCGAACCAGTACCGGTATCAAAAATCGTATCGAATGGTAATCGGTATCGGTTTTAAGAAATCAGCGTTTTCGGTTCCGGTATATTACGATTTCGGTTCCTTTAATTACCCGGCATTACGGTACTAAATACCGAAATTATACACATACTATAAAATAGAATATTATAATTAGATAAATAGAAAAAATATTTAAAAAAATTCCTTGTTCCCTAATTACCTACGGCGTCGACTTTTCTGCAACCATAAACCTACAAAATTTTGTGCGACAAACAAGGAACTTCTTCCTTCAAGATTGTTATATTCATTGTATTTGAACTTTTAATTGTGTTAGATATATTGGCAATACAAATTTTCACCGTGGCATCCGAGTCAGCATTTAGTATGTGTGGTCGTGTACTTGACCCGTATAGTACAAGGTTGTCAAACAAAATAGTGGAAGCTTTGATTTGCACCCAAGATTGGATAAAACAATCAAATACTCCTATATTTGAAGATCAAGTAATTGATATACTAAAAGATGACGACGTCGCAATTGGTAAAATATTATGTTTTATATATTTTTGTTTCTAAAAAATATTTGTATATGTTTTTGTGATAAATAATGGTCAATTAACAAAATTTGTGTTTTTTTTTATATAGAGATAAAAGAGGCGATCAAGAAACAAAACAAAAAGGGAAAAGAGAATACGACCTCCGAAGCTTAGTTGATTTTTTTGTTAAACTTTATTTAGATGACTTTTACAGGATTTTTTTCAATCTTAAATAGACAATACATGTATGCAATTTTTGTTTTATCAAATTTTTTTCATTATTCTTATATTTGTTTATCGCATGTTCATCTTCGTCTTATTTATATATCATTGTTCTTTAACGAATAATCTACACTATATATAATGGAAAAAAATAATGTATATGTACATACATCATACCACGCCACTTTTATTATCTACACCATTGTCAAAAAATTGCGGTACCAAGTGGTTAAAAAACCGTATTGAAATGTCGGTATGGTTTCGGTTCTCCATTTTACTCAATTTAGTTACCGGTACTAACCGGTTCCGGTACGGTTCGGTATGATTCCGGAACCGATCTCATCCCTAATGTGAAATGATAATATCAACTTCTACTTCCGATTTCGTGAAGAACCTTGTTTGTAGTTTGTGGTTAGTTTGGCGTGTTTCGTGTGTCTTGGTTTGTATTTAGTTTCTTATCTCTCCACGTCGTCTTGTTTATTAGCCCTCATTTTTGCCCACGGTGTATAGTTTTACTTTGTTTTGTTTTCTTTTTGGGGGTATTTTTGGTAGCTTGTCTTGCTTGTGTTTAGATGATTTCCGTTTAGGTTGTGATAGTTTTTGTTCTTCGTCCATTGAAGCTTGGATGTATGTTCTTTAGGCTCTCAGTGTTTTTAGTGAGATGGCTCCCTTGTTAGCCGGGTTTAAGTTTTCTGAACATAAAAATTTCTAACATTCAATACACGTGGCGATTTATTTTAATCCCATCACCAAAACATTGTTCGGTACAAACTCATATTTCACATTGAAAATTAAAAAAAAAATGTTATCCCCTTGTAAGATCATGGTTTAGTCCCTATATCACTAATTAATTTTAAAGTACTATAAACGTAATAAACTTATATCTTGAACATGTTAAATCAAACAATCGCTCATAACAAATGGTCGGTGCTACGGTTATAGCTCGGATGTGGATGTTGTAATGTAAGCCCTAGTTTTAACCTCAGTAAACGAAAGGTTTTCTAATCAAACAATCGCTCATAACAAATGGTCGGTGCTACGGTTATAGCTCGGATGTGGATGTTGTAATGTAAGCCCTAGTTTTAACCTCAGTAAACGAAAGGTTTTCTGGTCTAACTTCAATCAGATTGAGAAATTTGAATTTACAGCGGCACTAAATAAAGTTGGATCAAGAATATCGTTTGAGGGGAGGCCTAGCGGAGTTGGGTTTGAGCGAAGGATGTTGGGTGCAAACTCAAATATGACATTGAAAACTTTGTGATCTTGACTTTAGAAGATAAAAAACAATTATTGCAATTATACTAGAGAATTTAAATTTAAAACTGATTAGAATTAGATGTAAACATGATATTTTATAAAAATGACCTGGTATAACAAATGACAATGATTGATACAAGAATATGATTCTCCATTGCATAAATACAAATTAAATATGTTAAGAGAAACCGAGTAATCCAGCGTCTCCATCTAATTTGTTTGTGTTTACCAACTTTGCGATTTGTTCAATTTGGTTTTTAACTAGTAGAGGGGTGCGCGCATTGCCGCGCATTTTGCGAGCGATAGTCATCTCCATACGTAATCTCGTAAAGTCCTCTGCATAGTGCTACAAAAAGCATCATTACCATAAACTGTGTGAAATTATTTAATGAGCATTTATATAATAATATAAAAAGCTAATGATCCAAGTAAACGCGGTAGTGCAGTACATGTCATGTGTTCATACTTTTAGGTTTTAGAGACTCAGCAACACAACAGATCAAATAATCAAATATAAGTTAGTCATTACACCATTTATCAAAAAAGCATAAAATTACTTAAATTATTATACTATTTATAAAACACGAAGTTATCTAATCTCTCTATATCAAATCCAACAAATAATCAACGAAAATTTCCGCTTCCTTTATCACATCAACCAATATTTATGCTCGTATTATCATCACCATCATGGCTAAAATCATGAATCTGTGGAGACAATTCACGGATAACATTTGTACTGTTTTCATGAGGGTCCTAAAGAGACATCTAAGATTGAGATTTACAAACACCATAACAACACGCCATTTCAGCAGGTTTTTTTGTCAAGAATCGACAAAACCTAAGCATGTACTAAACAAAAAACTAACCTTTTCAACCATCAAGTAGTTGCAACGCCTTAACAGTGTTGGTCGGAATGAACTGTGTTTGAAAGTAGCATTCCCTACTTGTTGCAAACAGAGAAAAACAACAAATGTTTAGGCATTTAGTGTTAAGGGTCGTGTCAAAAATGCAGCCAAGAGAAAGAGCAACTTACACTTTTACTACTGATTTGCGATTTCTGTTAACGTACGGACTGGATGAACGTAATCTTAATTCCTTAGATTTTACAAAAAGTTTCCAATATAGTCTCCCAAATTTAGAAATCAAAAGTAGCTTTGAGGCTAAATACATATATTTCCAACCAACAGAATGTGCATCACAGCCTCGTACCTAACATGCTTCCTAACGTATTTTTGCAGCTGAAATATGTCAAATTACAATCAAGGACGATCGATACGGTTACACTATGTCTAGTATTATATTTATATAAATTAAATCGAGGCAAGGCAGTATGAACATACATGGTTGCAAAAAATAAATTTTATCACCAAACTCGTATGTTGCCACGCCAAGATATGATCCAGTTATTTTCCATTTGCAAGGCTCAATTTATGAGAATTCGTTATCACAACCTCACATTTAAGGTGCTTTCCAACGTATATTCGCATTTTTGACATGGTTGCACCAAATACATAGTCCTGCAAAAAAAATACACATATCATTTTAACAACACAAACATGGTAGACAACTCATTAATAATACTATTGGAATACATTTAGGTAATAACCGTACAACAAATTGAAACAACCTTCAACATAAATTGAATGTGGTTTTTAGACCTAAAACTTATTAAACAGATGGCAAAATTAGACCTAAACTCATTAAACTAAAGTGTAGCAAGATAAATTATTTTCATTAATGATTCATGTTACCTTGCTTAATGTTTAGCGGATGTTAAATGCAAAACCCAATTCCTCCCTTTTCATGAGCAACCGCAACATCGAATAGCCACCAGAGATGCGATACGATCAAAGAATAAAAACCTTGTAAATCCACTTAATGCTCCCTGACAGTTAAACTTCAAAGTTACTGAAGTATAAAAAACACTCTATTAACTTCTTCATTCTTTATTAGAGCAATGCACCCTAAACAATCAAACAATTATAACTCTAAACCGTGGTTCCAATCGTCTATAATCATGGGTAAACAACAAACAAAAGCAATCAATATATTGTCTAATTGTGATGAAAACCAAAAAAAAAAAAAAAAAAAAAAAATCGAGAACATTTACAGTTGTTATATGTAGGCTTTAACAATTGTTGTAAGCTCATAAAAAAAAAAAACATCAAAATCATTTGCAACAGCAAGCAAAAAACTTAAAATTTCGATACACTTACAATAAGCAAACGTATGTAAAATTCTTCGATGGCTACAATAACGATGATAACAATTTTAGTTGGATTGCCTCAAACCCTAACTAATCGACCGAATACCTAATTTTTTTCGCACAAATCTAATGATCAAAATCAAAGCGATGCCTAAAACCCTAATTTATGCCGACAATGATGCTCGATTGTCAAGAATCGCGAAAATAGTAAGTTTTCCATTAATCTCGCAAAGTATGATTGAATCTCAAGTTGATTTTGAAAAATGACAACTTTCGCTCACTATTCCAATATGGCCGAAGATGAGAAGGAAAAAAACATACCTTAACGAATCTGGTGCAGCAAACATCTACAAATTTTTGTAATGAAGTATGAAACAAATGGTAGCGGTGGAGAAAATTGGTGAAGTAGAGAAAAAGATTAGTAAGTACTCTGTATTTAGAGTGAATAAAGCGATGAACAGGGCAATGGTGTTTAGGTTGCGCCGGTGTAAATGCCGGCGAGGGTGGCGTTGGTGTTGACGGCGGCGAAGATGGTGGCGACGGTGATGTTAGAGAAGAGGCTGGATAGGATGGAGAGGAAGAGTCTGGATTAGTTAGAGAGAAAAGAAAAAAAAAACACAGCAAGGTGAGGTACTGTTATACTGTAGCGGGCAATCATACTTTACTGTTATACTGTAGCGGGTAATTACGCAAATTAGTATATTGTTAAAAAATTTTACGTCTCTCACCCATTTTATTACATATGGCTAAATAGTTATGACACATTACGTTACGAGTTTAAATTTACATATCAATCAATCAATTTAATAATAATAATAATAAAAATGGATAACTCTTACCTAAAATTTAATGAATCTAACACTTGGGCCAACTATAATTACTGGGCCAAAATATCATCTTTTGTAAAACTCATGGGTGACTTATGACTATATGTATGTATTTTTATTTGTTCAGGTTTGTGTTCTTTAAGAGATGATTACTTATAAAGATGAAACCATCGTATTAAAACACGATATTGTCAAGGATCAATAATGTCATAATCGTTAACCATTAATATTTCAATCTCATTTTCTTAGAATATACCCATCTGATTTCGGTTTTTAACTTATAGCTTCCAAATTTAAGTATTGATATTTGTAATGTTAATAGTCTAGTTTTAATAAAAGAAAAATTGATATCCATAATCCTTGCAATTATTAGTGTAAGCTTCCCAAATATTATTGAATAAACTAGTGAATAACCCGTGGAACTACGAGTTTGTTTAAACACAACAATTTAATGATATGTATACAGTAGGTATTAAGTGAATGTAAATGATAAAGCCATTTAGTTTATGACCATGGAACCATGGATTCCGACTAAGAAATTTATCGTTGTTTTTAAGTCCAACACACCTTTAAATGTTTCCATCGCCAACATCATCGGGGATGCACACGGTACATGTATGAATGACACGGAAAACTATACTTTGATCAGAAAAATATAAAATAGGGTTTCATAACAACTTATCGAACCATTATACCCTTCTGTTGAGTATCGGTCAATCGAACGACAAAAACAACTTAACAAATCTGGACATCTGCAACAAAACCAAATCGAATCCCAATCAATCGTATCAAAAAATAAATAGAATCAAAATCAAATTTGATAATACCTACTTGCAATACCAATAAGTGATATTAATTTCTTGAAATCCAAATTAAATTGATTAATTAGAAAACTGGAATTATGAATAAGCCCAAGTTTGGCATGTGAGTGTTCGGAAGGATGTCTAATTACACGAGAACCATGTCTCAACAAAATCACAACTTTGAGGGTCTCCATTCACCTAATGACCACAAATAATGAATATTCAAATTATGAAATCCATTACTACAAAAATAGTTTATTACTAAAATGCCCATTTTTTCTCCCATATTTGACTCAGAGCTCATAAAAATAAAAATTTGACAATTTGCCCGCGCAAGACGCAAGGGCGCAAGGTGCTCTTTGCGACCTTGCTCCCCGGTGGACGCAAGGACGCAAGATGCCTCTTGCTTCCTTGCTTCCCGGGGACGCAAGGACGCAAGGTGCCTCTTGCGACCTTGCTTCCCGGGGACGCAAGGACGCAAGGTGCCTCTTGCTCCTACCTGAGGTCATAATCAATGTTTTCATTCAGACATTTCATCAAACACCTTACGTGCATATCTTTGTTTTGCTCTATCTGTTTGAGATTTGATGAATCTTTTTACGTTTCCTTGTTTTATTATAGATGCGACGTAGATCTAGGATTAATTTGTCATAAATGTATTTAGGAAGTAGTTATTTTTGATTACATGATTAGACGCAGATATGAATATTATCGTTGACCACTTTTGTGAACACTTTGAAATTTGAGGTTCTGTACCTTTTATTAGTGTTATTAATTAACAAAAGATGTTCATCTTAATGTGAAATGACGTTTATTTGTCAAATAAGCAACTATAGATCAGATAGCTCTTAGATAAAAATTTGAAAGAAAACAAAGATATTCACGTAAGGTGTTTGATGAAATGTCTGAAAGAAAACATTGATTATGACATCAGGTAGGAGCAAGAGGAACCTTGCGTCCTTGCGTCCCCGGGAAGCAAGGTCGCAAGAGACACTTTGCGTCCTTGCGTCCACCGGGGAGCAAGGTCGCAAAGAGCACCTTGCGCCCTTGCGTCTTGCGCGGGCAAATTTTAAAATTTTTATTTTTATGGGCTTTGAGTCAAATATGGGAGAAAAAATGGTCATTTTAGTGATAATCCCCTACAAAAAACTACAATTTCAATTAAAAATTTCAAGTTTGGTATCTTAAGTCCTAATATAATCCCAACCAGTGATCATTGTATTGCCATTATTATCATAACACTACTAGAATGACAAAATGATATAAAAAACCCCCATAAAAATGGCTATATTTAGACCCAATAAAATGACTCTATTTGGTGGAATAAGAGATCACAAGTCCTAATTTTAATCGACATTATTAAATGTCTGCTTCAATCCCAAATGATGATCATTGTATAGAATTTTTATAACAACACTAATGGAATGACAAAAGGATCAAAAGACCATTAAAAATGACTCTTAGTTGGTGAAATAAAAGATCTTTCATTATCATCATTCATTTGTTACTAAGCAATTCATATAATATTTTACCCTTCAAACAATCCTTCATTATCATCATTCATTTGTCATCATAAGATGACACAGTCTCACAATTATAATAAAAACTCAAACATACATAAGAATGTTACTTTGAAGTTGTTACCATCATATAGTTGATCGGATGTATAAGTAATTCGAGAACATCACATACACAGTTAATTCTAGTAGACTATAGCAATAATAGTCATATTTCATGATTTAATTTGAATAAAATAATTAAAAGTAATCAATATAAATTGTGATTACCTGAGTTTTTAAACTTTAGGTTGAAGACCAAAACGATTTCATTCAAGTTGCAATCGACTGCAGGTGATTGATTAGAGAAATTGAATGCATCGACATGTAGTTATACAATTGGAATCAAAAAATTATAGTGGTCATAATCAGGTGATTGATTAACATTTATGTCTAATTGAGATCATAATCAGAACATACCTTTTTCTTCTACTATTACGGTTGGCAAATCAAAAAATTATATTGGTACCCGATTAACATTTGTGTGTAATTGAGATCGTAAATCAGAACATACCTTTCTTCTGCTATTACGGATGACATATCATCTTCTTTCGATTAACTCCGACTGATTCACGTGGGTGGCATGTTGGAATCGTTTTGCGATTAACTCTGACTGATTCACGATCTAATCGATCTGGTTGAATGTGGTTATTGAAGATTAGGGTTTGTGGTATTGAATTTTGTGAGAGTCTGGGGTGTTTGAATGCTAATTTGTGAACCCTAATTAGAAAAGAAGAGGCGTGCGACTTTGATTTTTGTATTGATTAATGTTATTGTTTTATGTTTTATTAAAAAAATAATTTTTTATGACATCATCTAGAGTTTTTAGATTTTTTCCTTTTTTTTATTTAATTTTTTTTAACAAAAAAAAAATTGTTTTTATGATGTCATCATTTTAGAAATTTAATAGAAGTTATAGATAGATAAAAATTCGATACATCCTTTCTAAAAATATTGGGGAGTTTAGCGAAGATGACATATCTTTATAAGATAACACAAATGTCCTAAAATACAACGGGAGCATAACTCATGTGTGCAGATGTCTTCTATAAATCTATAATCTATCTATCTATAAATCTATAAAGAGTTAAAGCTATAAATATATTATATTATATCATTTCATTTTTGTTTCGTTGTAGCTTAATATTCATGTCATCTTTAAAGATAAATAAAAAATGCCATATAAGTATTTTAAATGGTCCATTCGGTAACTGATAAAGTTTTGCTTACATAGATACACGATTTGAAAGTTTATAACATACAATGATATTTTTTGAGGTATATAGCTTACAATAGAACAAAAGTGAAAGTATATAGTCTAATTGAGATACATCATTTATGAAAATATTGATTGATTGATTGATTGATCGATCACACATAAAGATATTAATTGATCCGGGCCGAAGACATTGCTAGGTGGGGAAACAAAGCCCAACGACACAGCCTCCTACATACTCACTTTAATCTTAATGTTTGCGGACTCAAATTTCGTCATAGAACTGGCCCCGAAAAGCGTAGGCCCAGCCCATCAGGCCATCATACATATAGTTATTTGGGAACTTGGTCATTTCTCTCATTTTCTCTAGAAAATTCCCCAACTCTCCTGTCCTAACACTCTCAACCACTTGAAATCCTAAATCCTTTGATCTCGATTTAGTCCTTGATTTGTGTTAGAAATATGTTCCTTGTATCATTGTGAATCTTACAAGGTAAGATTTGTGTGATTTCATGTCCATATATATATGTTAAATTGGGTGTTTATGTTAGCTTTTTGTCAAGTTTGGTGTCAAATTGCTCAATTATTGTTATTTTGGTGTAAAACTTGTAGGTTTATGTTCCAAAATATTTTATAAACAAATTATCTTCATATTTGAGGTTAAAATCGAGTCCATGATCGAGATTTGGTAAAATGCTGCTAAAACCGTGAGTTTGCTGCTGCAGCAGCAGAAGAACACAGTCATCCGACTATCTAGACAGTCGACCGTCGAACTATGACAGTTGACCTTTTGTGTTTGTAGAGACAGTCGATCGTTGAACCAGAGACAGTTGACCGTCGGACTAGACAATTGACCGTCAGACTCGAGACAGACTATCGTCAGTGTGATTTCGGAGAAATTTATGTTAAGTGTCAGTTTTAGCCGTTATGTTTCCCGTATGTCTAATTTTTGATTAGAGCACAATACTAACTAAGTTTATATTGTTATTAGGTGATAAGCATGAGGAAGAAGCTCAGAAGTTAGATAACTAAGTTGTTGCTGGTAATCGGTGAGTGAGTCTATTTCCGGATAGAATTTAAGTAGCCAGCCATGCTACTGTGGTTTACTCTATTATCATGCGTTATTGCGGTATTATTTCCATGTTTAGATAATGGTTGTCATGCTAGTTAGAGATTGCATTCTTATTGTTGTTATGTGATCATATGTACGCACCGTGCTTGACACTAACCGGGCCTGTGGAGGCTGGGGAATCGAAACCGGGTCTGTGAAGGTAGAGTCCGTATGAGGTCAACCTGGCCTGTCGAGGTTAGGTTCATATCTTATTGTCTGTGTATTGATTCAGCAGGATGGACTATCAGTAGACACTAGCATGATCAGCTAAGGTCGTGTGCCTGTATAAGCCGTCGATCCTCGTATTGTCCTTACATGTATGCTAGTTGGTTAGTAGCATAACTGTAGTATTGTTGTTTGCATGTATGATGTTTAAACTTGTTCAGTTAGATTGATTGCATTTACTTAGCCTAGTGTTAATCCCTCACATTCTACCCTTGTAGGTTTAGGTACTGCTAGTTGAGCTAGGTGCTGGTGTATGAAGACATGTTTGACGAATAGACTCTGATGTGAACTTTTATAATCAGTATTTTGTAATAACATAACACCGTTTTGTAAACGTTAATGATATAATGTGGATTTGTCTAATATTGTAATTGTTGTTTTGATTTTAATAATTAAGTCTTCTGTTGTGTTTCAAAAAAAAAATGGCCGGTGTTACAATCATTTTGATATGGACCCTTGCGGTCGATATTTAATTCAACCTTAGTTTTGAGCGTAATAATTATTCTCAATAAATGGTCTATCAAATCACACATAACCATTATGCGGTTAGAGATGCGTTGTTTTTGATAACTCTTGTTAATTTAGTGCAATTTGGTGTTGGATCTTCGTTGAATCGACTCAATTTGGTGTTGGCTCTTAGGTGAATCAGCTTAACTTGGTGCTGGCTCTTCGTAGAGCTGACTCAAGTTGGAGTTGGCTCTTAATTGAGCTCTCAACTTGGTGTCGGCACTTCATTGAGCAGAATCAACTTGGTGTTGGATCTTCGCTGAGCTAGTTTCTGCGACTTCAGTCGCAGAGGTTGATTTTTCTAAACTTATATTTATTAAGCGTGTTGGTCGTTTGCTAAACAACTTCTTATTAATGTTGGGTATTTTGAGTAGCTTTCCTTTATTCATCAAAGACCCGTGATTCTCAACGTAAGTAAAAAGTGTAAAATTTGACAAATTAGTCACTAGAAACGAATACATGTATCTGTCTACTACTACCTCCCAATATTCCAACATCGAAAAGAAAAGGTTGTGAGTGAAATCTAAGGGTGCGTTTGTTTACCTCTTAATTGAATGGTTCAGCGCTGAATGCTGAACCATTCAACATTCAGCGCGTTTGTTTCCGACCTCTTAATGACATATAGTGCTGAATGGTTCGACATTCAGTGCCGAACCATTCAGAGCTGGAACTATCTTTTAATCAATAAGCACATAAATTGTTGTAACGACCCAACCCGTTATCCAACCGATTACGCAAAATATATATTTTTTTATAACAGAAGGGTGCGCGGCGCGCGATCCTTGCTATGCGCGGCGCGCACAAGGCCTGGCAGCCCGCTGTCCAAAATTTCCATTTTTCGTTTAAAGATCTCACACATCCCGACACTTTTAGACTAAACGTTTTTCACAACATTTTATATTAGGTAAACTAACACGTTCCAATAATAAAACAAGTTTTACGACACTGGGCCCACATCGGCCGTTTTATGACTTTCGTACAAAATACAAGTTTTCGACTACATGAGTTTAAGTTCCAAACAAAACTACGAGCATGATGTTTGGGGATAAACTACCCAATCCTAAGTCGAAATTGAAAGTAATCCAAGCAAGCATCAAAAGGGGAAATCATCTAATCCCGAGCATACCCTTGCCACGTCCTCCTCCGAACCTAAAAATGTAAACAACGAGAGGGTAAGCTAATGCTTAGTGAATGCAATACTTATACGCATACATATATAATTCAATCACTTGCATACACCAACACAAACAACGCAATATCATTAGCAAACCGCAATAATCGAAATAATCATACGTACAACGCTATTAAAACTCACACAACCCAAAGTACACAATGTTGACATTCGACTCGATGGTGGCCGACGAAGATCGGTAGGTCAAATACGTTAACCACTCAACCCATCGCAACGCGTACGTGGCCGATGAAGAGCGGTAGGTCAAAATCATTAACCACTCACCACTACGCACCATGAGGCCGACGAAAAGTGCAACCAAAACGTTAACACTTACCTCAATCACAAGGATGGCTGACGAAAAGCGAAACCGCTTATCATCCTACGATAAGTGGCCAACGAAGAGCGAATTCCCAAACGGATAACACTCACCACTTACCCCAACACACACATGTGGCCGACGAAGAGCGATAGGTCAAATATTAATCACTCGCCACATAACCAAACATACACATGTGACCGACGAAGAGTGATAGGTCAAACATTAACCACTCGCCACATAACCAAACTCACACATGTGACCGACGAAGAGTGATAGGTCAAACATTAATCACTCGCCACATGCCTCACCTCCAATCGCGGTCGACAAAGAGTCATTCCTTCCGGATATCACTCACCACATAACGCAACCAAATATAGCCAACGAAGAGCTATCCATACGGATATCACTCACTATATTCTTCCCAACCTAAATGTGGCCCACGAAAAGTGTATCCTACTAGATAACACTTGCCACGTTGCACGCAAGCAACAAAATTATATACATACGCGTATAAATATTCCACTCACCTCGATTACTTGAAAAGCAATCCCGCTTGAGCTCCTAAACGTCCAAATGAAAATCACCTAAGCAATTCACAAACAAATATGCTAAACACTCTAGCTTATGCCCAAAACACCATAAGTGCAATTTCGACCCATTAGCACCTACTTCCACTTTGACTAAGTCAAATCTTACTCAAAAACCCCCATAATCACAATCGACTTGTGATTATGTTTCAACAACTAATTTTACTCAAGGTTTCATCATCAAAACACATTACTTGCATCAATTTTCACAAAACCCATTTTGACCTAATCTCAAGTCAAAACACCCATTTGCAAACTTACATAATTAATCACTTATAACCTAAGTTAACTAGTGATATTAACACCCGAACATGATTATCAACTAATCAATTTCATCATCCAACCCAAAACCCACCAACAATGGTTATCAACACCAGTTACTAGCTTAATCACCTATTTATCAACTAGTGGGTTTACTCAAGAACACCCAAATCAAAACCCCAATTATGAACACTAATCAAACTATGAAAACTCAGAGTTAGAACTTACCAACACAACCACAACGTAGCTAGGAGCGAGATGAACAACTTTAACACTCGAGATTTTGATCGATTCAAGCTCCTTCTTCCACAAATCTCCAAATCTCTCTCTAGAAACCTTCCTCTCTCTCTAGATGAAATGGGAGTGTTTGTGGATGTGAAATATGATCCAAAATTGGATCCCAAACTGATAATATGGCTACACATCCGGCCTCAAGTGAAAAGACCAAAATGCACTTAATTTAACTCAAAATAACAAAAAGCATAATTCTGTCACATGATAGGTGCGCGGCGCGCACCACTGCCTGTGCGCGGCGCGCACTAGCTCAAACTCAGTCTGTCAGTTTTAGTTTAATTCAGTTTCATAATACAACGTTTATGTACACCTGTACACTTGGGTTTAGGATCTTACAACTCTCCCCCACTTAAATTGGATCACGTCCCCGTGATCCTTGCCACTTAACTAACAGGACCCACACTCTATGGTCCTTCGACATACGTCCAAATTCGATGTCCACAACAATTTCCACAAATCCGAAGATTTCGCACAACTCTCTTTGGCAACTTTACTCAAAAGTTACCCTTCTGATTTAAATCATAATCCGTGATTTACCAAATTTACCAAACCGAGCACTAAGTCTCGCTTCGTCCCCAAACTGGAACGAACTCATGCCTCGATCGCATGACATAAACAAGCTAATATTCCAAATCTCGTACCAAGTTAGCAATCCCTTTAGCGTACCCTTATCATGTACATTGCTAAAGTAACAACACACCAATAGTATGGCTGACAAACAACACGATGGAGCCGACAAAAAGTGAATCCTCACGATTGGATACCACTTGCCCCACTTCCTCACGCGTACGTGGCCGACGAAAAGCGTTAGATCAAACATTAACCACTTACCACTACGCATCAAGAGGCCGACAAAAAGTGCATCCTTACGGATCACACTTACATCTCCTCACACATTGCCAAACAAAGGCGATTCCTAGCGGAAAACGCATGCCACACACCAATAAGTAGCCAACAAAAAGTGAATCCCAACGGATAATACTTACTACTTATCACACTCCAACCTTGGCCAACGAAAAGTGAATCCTCACAATTGTATAGCACTTGCCACAAAACATACAACAAACTAAGTATATGTGAATACTTAGAATCATTCCACTCAATTTGGAATCTCCCGCACACGAACCATACGTATGCACAAACATCGCTAACATGATCGCGCAAGACATAACCTATATCACGCATAGGTTCAAGAATACAATTCTCTAAAAGAGAAATTAGCATACCATCCCTCGATTACAGCACTCTACCTTGCTCAACGAGCCCGCCCATTTGTCTCTTAATGAGCTTAACCCCATTACCACCTCAAGTAGTAATTCACGTCCAAACCAAAAAAATACAATTTAACCAAAATTGTACTCTACCACAAATCGACCAATCTAGGTCCCGACACTAACTCCGGATCTACCATGAGCATCATCCGAAGTTTCACACTAAAACCTCCTCGTGTGGGAGTGTAACTTCCCCACTTGGAAATTCGTTCTGTAACCGCATCGCCATGGTAACATCATCTCGCGATAATTACCACTTTCCAAAATACGTGACCAATCTATCCATCGGCCGTAGTACCCGAATTCTCAAGAATTCTTTTCGCACACTAGAAATTGACGTTCACCGTTATCCGTTGGCGTCATTTAAGCAACGACATAAAGCCAACACAACACGCACCTTGTACAACTGTACAATGCTACCATACTTTTCTAACCATTGGGTTCATACGACCCATCACCACATCTTGCTCCAACCTTGAGCATACAAATGATCTTAACCTATCCTTAATCACTTCGAAAGAAGAGTTCATCGCAAAATATACAAACTTTATTCTTGCAATTCTCCGATTGCCATAGCTTGTTAAAGTTCCACCTAGTCACTCACGTACCTAAGGGTTTCTCTCCGGTACCCTAAGTACAATGTAACCACAACATCTTCGGAGTCGAACATTACGCTTGCAGGTATGAAAGAGGCACCTGGAATTGCGTCACTTAGACTCCACTACCAACATTTATCAAGACCGAAAGGCTCGACTACGAGGGTTCCATTCATCCGATGTCACCCATCACAACACTAAAGTGACCTTAAGTCATCCGTACCCGACGAAACTTATGTTTCATCAATTACAACACAAAAGCGACTACGCGCTACCAAAACAACACCAAAGCCCATTCTCATGGCTTGGTAAAATCTTTCGCCCAACACTAAGGAATGATTAGAAGCACCAAGTTTTACGCCCTTCGCCCGTCAATCCGACCATCATCATAGGGTAATTCCATAAGGAACGCTACCCCTCATCACACAGCGTACTAACACAAAATGCATCAAACAAAATCATAAATACCTTTCAATAGAAATATCGAAAAGTACCTGAACATCGTCGTCAGGTTCTCATGCATCACCAACTAATTCCGGACATGCCGACTTTCTGTGTCCCTCCTTTCGACAATTAAAACATGTAACCTTGTTAGAAGTCGCATTCGTACATTCACGCGACAAATGACCCCGTTGCCCGCAATTATAACACGTGGGTATAAAACCACCGGTACCACTCTTCTTCACGCTTCTGACACCCTCGGAAACACTCTTACTCTTTTTGTTTGAATGCGTCGTAGTTTCGGACTTCCGCTTACTAACATAGGAACCACTCTTCTTCAGGACAAGCGTCTTAAAACCCTTCGCCATGTCAAACAACTTGTCAAAATTTTTCATCGAGTTCCTACTAATCTTTTCTTGGTAATGATCGTTCAAGGTTCGGTAAAAGTCTTCCTTCAACATGTGGTCATTCCCGACATACTCCGGGCAAAATTGGGTCTTCGATAAGAAAACGGATTTGAGAGTGTTTAAATCCATTGACCCTTGCCTCAAAGCACGCAACTCGTCCTTAAGCTTAGAAAGATTGGCCGAAGTTCGATACTCCTTGAAAAATTCCTCCTTAAACTCGTCCCATGTGAACTCCATACCTTGTTCCTCACCATAGAGTTGGATTTTCGCATCTCACCACAACTTGGCGTCACCCCTTAGCATACTACTACCATACCTTGTCTTCTTATCGAGAGGGCACTCACTAGTACGAAAGGCCCCCTCCATATCGGAGATCCATCGAGCACTCTTGAGTGGGTCTCGTTCACCATCAAAAGTGGGAGGTTGAGCATCCTTGAAGTTTTTGTAGTAGAAGTCTCGCCTTCCTATATTATCTTCGCGAAGGACAATCTTAACTTGTTCCTTGACTAGATCGACTACTTCCTCGTTAATCGAATCTAGGAACATCTTCCAAACAACCTCTAGAAGAGCCGCACGATGCATTTGTATAATGGCCTCAACCTTGGCCGTGAACTCGGAGTCTTCGCCTTGATCATCATCATCATGTCCGTTCCTCGTCTTCATTCTAAGAAATGAACTCGGTTAGGAACGCAACACAAGTGAATTACATACACTGCCACTAAATATATTCACTATCATAAAAATATGCCACCGTTCGTACATCCCATCTAGTTCAATACTTGTTGTACATCACTTGCTTGACTTAGGTTGCAACTGTAATAATGGTCGCGAATTATTATTACGCTCACACGCCATGCCAAGCTCATGAATACAACAACTATCTCATTAGATGTTCAACACAAAACAACATGATTAGTAACAACATAATCAATACATAGCTAGTTCACCTATTCTCTAAGGCACTAACTAAAACCCGAACCAACCCGTAATCCTACAAGTCCTGCAGCAAATAAGCACACACAAAAAGTCTAAGTCTAGGCACCTATCGCAAGTCACCTAAATCCCTTAGACCATGCTCTGATACCACTTGTAACGACCCAACCCGCTATCCAACCGATTACGCAAAATATTTTTTTTTATAACAGAAGGGTGCGCGGCGCGCGACCCTTGTTGTGCGTGGCGCGCACAAGGCCTGGCAGCCCGTTGTTCAAAATTTCCATTTTTCGTTTAAAGATCTCACACTTCCTGACACTTTTAGACTAAACGCTTTTCATAACATTTTATATTAGGTAAAACTAACACGTTCCAATAATAAAACAAGTTTTACGACACCGGGCCCACATCGGTCGTTTTACGCCTTTCGTACAAAATACAAGTTTTCGACTACATGAGTTTAAGTTCCAAACAAAACTACGAGCATGATGTTTGGGGATAAACTACCCAATCCTAAGTCAAAATCGAAAGTAATCCAAGCAAGCATCAAAAGGGGAAATCATCTAATCCCGAGCATGCCCTTGCCATGTCCGCCTCCGAACCTAAAAATGTAAACAACGATAGGGTAAGCTAATGCTTAGTGAATGCAATACTTATACGCATACATATATAATTCAATCACTTGCATACACCTACACAAACAACGCAATATCATTAGCAAACCACAATAATCGAAATAATCATACGTACAACGCTATTAAAACTCACACAACCCAAAGTACACAATGTCGACATTCGACTCGATGGTGGCCGACGAAGATCAGTAGGTCAAATACGTTAACCACTCAACCCATCGCAACGCGTACGTGGCCGATGAAGAGCGGTAGGTCAAAATCATTAACCACTCACCACTACGCACCATGAGGCCGACGAAAAGTGCAACCGAAATGTTAACACTTACCTCAATCACAAGGATGGCCGAGGAAAAGCGAAACCGCTTATCATCCTATGATAAGTGGCCAACGAAGAGCTAATTCCCAAACGGATAACACTCACCACTTACCCCAATACACACATGTTGCCGACGAAGAGCGATAGGTCAAACATTAATCACTCGCCACATAACTAAACACACACATGAGACCGACGAAGAGTGATAGGTCAAACATTAACCACTCGTCACATAACCAAACTCACACATGTGACCGACGAAGAGTGATAGGTCAAACATTAATCACTCGCCACATGCCTCACCTCCAATCGTGGTCGACAAAAGAGTCATTCCTTCCGGATAACACTCACCACATAACGCAAACCAAATATAGCCAACAAAGAGCTATCCATACGGATATCACTCACTATATTTTTTCCAACCCAAATGTGGCCCACGAAAAGCGTATCCTACCGGATAACACTTGCCACATTGCACGCAAGCAACCAAATTATATACATGCGTCGTATAAATATTCCACTCACCTCGATTACTTGAAAAGCAATCCCGCTTGAGCTCCTAAACGTGCAAATGCAAATCACCTAAGTAATTCACAAACAAATAAGCTAAACACTCTAGCTTATTCCCAAAACACCATAAGTGCAATTTCGACCCATTAGCACCTACTTACACTTTATTTAAGTCAAATCTCACCCGAAAACCCCCATAATCACAATCGACTTGTGATTATGTTCCAACAACTAATTTTACTCAAGGTTTCATCATCAAAACACATTATTTGCATCAATTTACACAAAACCCATTTTGACCTAATCTCAAGTCAAAACACTCATTTGCAAGCTTACACAATTAATCACTTATAACCTAAGTTAACTAGTGATATTAACACCCAAACATGATTATCAACTAATCAATTTCATCATCCAACCCAAAACCCACCAATAATGGTTATCAACACCATTTACTAGCTTAATCACCCATTTATCAACTAGTGGGTTTACTCAAGAACACCTAAATCAAAACCCCAATTATGAACACTAGTCAAACTATGAAAACTCGGAGTTAGAATGTAACATCCCGTTTTTTTCCGTTTGTTTTCCGTTTAATTATTTTAAAAGTCCGTTATATGATCGTAACATCTTCCGTTAATACGCGTTCTTGAAATATTCCGTTTAGGTAATTCACGCACCCGCTCTTAAACTTGAGGGACTAAACTTGCCAAGAGACCAAAGATTTGACTAGGTCAACTAGTTAAACCTTTCTCCTCCACTCACTCACTCACCTCCTCTTTCTTCTTTTTGATACTTCCAAATCCTCTCAACTCTTAAACAAAGATTCATCATCTATTCAAGATTTAGCAAGCATCAAGTCAAACAAATTACATATTCGAAATCCTTGCATCTTCCTCTTCGAATCCATACCAACTTCATTGCATTTGGGTAACTTTCTAAAAACACTAGATTTCATGTTCTCGATGTTTTTGACTTATAAAAGTGTTAGTTAGTGTCTATGGCTCGAGTCTAATATGAACATATGATTTGTATGCTCGATCTCGTTGTTTTAGCATAACTAGCATGAACTTGAAGAGAGTGTGTTTGATCTTGAGATTTAATTGCTTAAATGTTTTTAGATGTTAAAAGTGCATGTATTAAATGTGTTACTAGCATCACTAGCTTCACTTTGATGTGTAGGTTGATCAAGAAAGCTTCACTAACATGATTATTGATTTTATGATTTTGGTTAGAGTTTGATAGACTTAATTATGAACTTTTGATGCATTAAATGCTTGACAATGTTGTTTGTAAGTGTTTAGTTGTATTGTATGCGTAATTACCTACGAAACGGCTTATTTTACGTGTGCATTCAATTCCCGAATCGTCAATGTGCATTTATGAACTTGGATGCAATTAATGGTGAACATTTAATGCGGTTTTGGTTGTTATAAATGTTGAATTGATTGATGAAATGTGCTTAGTTGTTTTCCTCGTCAAAATACCTTTCCGACGATATAAGATACATGTTATGATTGTTTGCGGATCATAAATTGGGATTGTTTGAGTTTTGGTTCGTGCACTTGTGTAATTTCAGCAAGCAGGATCTGTGTACTGATTGGGACGCCGTCCAGCCCTTCACATCTGGACGTTGTCCAGCCTATTTGGACGCCGTCCAAATGAACTACCAGATTCTGTTTGGGTTGGTCGTTTACCGTTTAATTCTAACTATGCTACGCACCTCCGATTAACATGTAACTTGTTTTAACATGCTCATATATGATTATAAAACTCAGAAAAATTGTCCGAGACCCGACCCGAATGTGTTGACTTTTTTTGTTGACTTTGACTTGACCAAAGTTGACTTTTATTCAAACTTAACCGAATACTTATGCAATCGTTCTAACATGCTTTTATATTTGTATCTTGCATGAAACTTGACAATGTGATTCACATGCTATCTATTAATCGAGTCGTAACGAGCCATAGGACTAATTGGACACTTTGACCAACTTCATGCTTATCGATATTGATACAACCTATTGTTTAGGTCGAGACTAGCATTCTTTCTTGCACACGTTTACTTTGTGAAGTACATTTACATTCGTGCACTCAAGGTGAGATCACAGTCCCACTTTTACTCTTTTAAACTTATACTTGGGATGAGAAAACATAAACGATTTATACTTTTATACTTTGAACACAAATACGAAAGCAAAGATACATATGAGTTAGAACAAAAATCCTCAAGTCCAATTATCATTAGTTACACTTGTAGGGTGTAAGCGAGAACTTATGTTGTGTGGCCATACGGGTTTGACGAACCCTCATTCGGATGAATGAAATGTATTTTTGGGATATAGTGTAGGTTCTAACACTATTATGCAGAGGTAAGATTCAGTTAAGCTTTGGTAATTGGGTGCTCGTGATACAAATAACATCTTTTGGGATGTATACGCTTGATATTCACTTTATACTAAATCTTGTGGTTCAAAACATACTTTATACATACACCTATGATTTCACCAACGTTTTCGTTGAAAGATTTTCTATGTTTTTCTCAGGTCCTTGAATGCTAAGTGATACATGCTTCCGCACTATAATTTTTGATACTTGCTTAGATGTCAAGTATACATGCATACGAGGAGCGTCTTTTGACTTACTTTAAATTGTGTCGCATATGTTTCAATTGTGCTTTAAACGTTGTAACATGTTAGTCGTTGAACTACTTTATAAACTTTGAAACATCTTTACATTTGAAATGAATGCGACATATTTTGGTTAAATGTTGTTTTAAAGACTTATGACCACGTAACGGGACCGAAGTAGACGGCGCCGTCAATGAAGATTTTGTTGGGTCGCTACATATGGTATCAGAGCATTGGTTGTAGGGATTTGGAGTTCATTGGTGTCAACCCCAACTCATAGGGTACATTAGTGAGTCTAGACTACAACCGGCATATAGACTTGAAGTAGGAATTACTTGACTACTTGTGCATTTATACTCGAACTCTTCTATTCATATCTAACACTTATTCCATCTTAATCTCACGTTGTTTAATTTGATTGACACGCCACCTTGACTTTATGAGGTAATGTCGAATGCACATATGAATTAGGGTAATATAATTTCCGGGATTATATTACGGTGACTCATATGGACGTTCCGACATTATAACGTAAAGAATTTAGGGCGAGTCATGAAAAATTTTCTATCTTTATTTCATATTACGATTATTATTATTGAGAATACTAATTAACGGTATTCTTGTGTCTTGAAGGAACAATGCCTCCTCGCCGAGTTCCACGCAATGAAACTCCCAAACAAGCTCTTCAACGAATGATAGCCACCGCCGTAGATGCGGCCATGGCCGGTCACTCTTCCAACAACAACAACAATAACAACAACCACAACAACAACAACAACAATGGAGCCGGTAACTCAAACGAGGGATGCTCCTACAAAGCTTTCATGGGGTGCAAACCTCATACTTTTGATGGGACCGGAGGACCGGTTGCTCTCACTCGATGGTTTGAGCAAACGGAAGCCGTTTTTAGCATAAGCGGTTGCAGGGACCAAGACAAGGTCAAATACTCCATCCACAATTTTGCCGGTATCGCTCTCACATGGTGGAACACGTATGTATAATCGGTGGGTACCGATGAAGCCCACGCTCTCTCTTGGTCCGATTTAAAAGAAAGGATGATCACCGAATACTTTCCGCACGAAGAGACCCGAAGGCTCGAAAGTGAGCTACGAGGTTTGAAAGCGATCGGAAACGACCTCAACACTTATAATCAACGGTTTGTCGAGCTAGCTCTAATGTGTCCAAACCTTGTAAATCCCGAGCCTTCACGAGTTGAACTTTACATGGATGGCCTTCCTAAGAGCATCAAACACGGGGTAATGTCATCCAAGCCTGCTAACCTACAGGAAGCTTTAAAGATGGCCCGCCAATTGATTGAAACAGTGGATGAAATCGTAGTACCGGCACCTAAGGCCGAGGATAAATCGGGTGGCAACAAAAGAAAATGGGAAGCCACTCCATCAAGCAACTACAACAACAACACCTTCACCAAAAAGTCTTTCACTTTCGACGGCAAGAAAGGTTATGCCAGAATTTTGCCGTATTGCAACAAGTGCCACAAACATCATTTGGATGAATGTGGAAGACCGTTTTGCATCAAGTGCCAAAGAAGTGGCCATTTAGCCCACGATTGTAGAAATACCGCCCCCGTTGCTCAAAAGGGGCCCAATGCACCAAAACCGGGTGTTTGCTATGAATGTGGCCAACTGGGTCATTATAGGAATGTGTGCCCAAAGAAGAAAGCTAACCACAATACACGCGCCCGAGCTTTAAACATCAATACCGAGGAAGCCCGAGATGACAATGAACTAGTCACGGGTACGTTTCTTCTCAACAATTCTTATGTCTCTTGCTTATTCGATTCGGGTGCCGATAAGAGTTTTGTATCCAAGACTTTGACTCATTCTTTTAGCACTCCACCACTCCCACTAGATACTACTTATACCATTGAAGTGGTCAATGGGAAACTATTGAGTGCCGACAAATTTTATCGGGGTGTACGTTAAACTTAATGGGTAAAGAGTTTGAAATTGACTTGATACCTATAGAGCTAGGGAGCTTCGATGTAATAATTGGTATGGATTGGTTAGCCAAAACAAAATCTCACATCCTTTGTGATCTTAAAGCGATTCAAATTCCTTTCGAGAATGGTGAACCCTTGATTGTCTATGGCGATAAGAGTTGCACCGGACTCAACCTCGTCTCGTGCCTTAAAGTTGAAAAACACCTTCGTAAAGGTTGTTTCGCGATTCTAGCCCACGTTAAGAAAGTTGAGACCGAAGAGAAGCATATCGATGATGTGCCAATTGTTAGTTACTTTTTCGATGTTTTTCCCGACGAATTGCCGGGTCTCCCACCTCATCGACCGGTAGAATTCCAAATCGATCTTATTCCGGGAGCCGCACCCGTAGCACGTGCACCGTATAGACTTGCTCCATCCGAAATGAAAGAATTGCAAAGTCAAATCCAAGAACTACTTGACCGTGATTTTATCCAACCTAGCCATTCACCATGGGGTGCTCCGATTTTATTCGTTAAGAAGAAAGATGGATCCCTACGAATGTACATCGACTATAGTGAACTAAATAAATTGACGGTTAAGAACCGATATCCTCTTCCACGCATCGATTACCTCTTCGATGAACTACAAGGATTTTGTGTATATTCAAAAATTGATCTCCGCTCGGGTTATCATCAACTAAGGGTTAAGGGGGAAGATGTCTCCAAAACCGCTTTCCGGACTCGCTATGGTAGTTACGAATTCCTTGTCATGCCATTTGGTCTAACTAATGCACCAGTGGTGTTCATGGATCTTATGAACCGCGTGTGCAAACTGTATCTCAACAAATTCATTATTGTATTCATCGATGACATTTTGGTCCATTCAAAAAGCGAAGAAGAGCACGAACAACACCTTCGACTTGTGCTGGAACTCTTGAGACAAGAACGACTCTATGTCAAGTTCTCTAAGTGTGAATTTTGGTTGAAGAAAGTTCAATTTCTTGGTCATGTTGTAAGCGATCAAGGTATTAAGGTCGATCCCGCAATAATCGAAGCCATTAGCAAATGGGAGACCCCTACTACTCCTACTCAAATTCATCAATTCTTGGGTCTCGCCGGGTACTATCGTAGATTCATCGAAAACTTTTCTTTGGTTACACATCCTCTAACTGCGTTAACTCACAAGGGAAAGAAATTTATTTGGACAACCGAACAAGAATTCGCATTTTAAATCTTGAAGTCAAAGCTAACCACCGCCCCTATCTTGTCACTTCCCGAAGGAAATGATAATTTTGTTGTATATTGCGATGCCTCAAAATATGGTTTTGGGTGTGTATTGATGCAACGAAAGAAAGTTATTGCTTATGCATCTCGACAACTAAAAATACATGAACGGAACTACACGACCCATGATCTCGAACTCGGAGCCGTTGTCTTTGCACTCAAAATTTGGAGACATTATCTTTATGGGACCAAAAGTACCATCTTCACCGATCACAAAAGCCTCCAACACATCTTCGATCAAAAGCAACTAAACATGAGACAACGACGGTGGATTGAAACTTTGAACGATTATGATTGTGAGCTTCGTTATCATCCGAGAAAGGCAAATATAGTAGCCGATGCCTTAAGTCGAAAAGAAAGAGTGGTGTATCTTCGTGTCCGAGCTTTAAACATCACCATCCACACCAATCTCAATAACCAAATTCGGGTAGCCCAAGATGAGGCTCTCAAGGATGAAAACATTTCTCTCGAACGCTTGAACGTCCTCACCTCTTGATTCGAAGTTAAGGAGACCAGACTCCGATATTTCGCCGGAAGAATTTGGGTGCCTAGTTGTGGGGACTTGCAAAACCTTATTCTAGATGAAGCCCATAAGTCAAGGTATTCGATTCACCCCGGTGCCAATAAGATGTACCACGACCTCAAAGAACAATATTGGTGGCCGAACATTAAAAGGGACGTCGCTACTTATGTTGGAAGGTGCCTAACTTGCTCCAAAGTCAAAGTCAAACATCAAAGACCATCCGGATTACTTCAACAACCCGAAATCCCGCAATGGAAGTGAGAAAGAATAGCGATGGATTTTATCACAAAACTACCAAGAACGGCAAGCAGTTATGATACTATTTGGGTTATTGTAGACCGTCTCACCAAATCCGCTCACTTCCTTGCCATGAAGGAAACCGAAAAAATGGAGAAACTCGCACAACTTTACATTAAAGAGATCGTAGCCCATCACGGTGTACCATTATCGATTATTTCTGATCGAGATGGCCGTTTTGTTTCTAGATTTTAGCGTACTTTACAAGAAGCATTGGGAACACGATTAGACATGAGCACCGCATACCATCCGCAAATTGACGGACAAAGCGAATGCACAATTCAAAACTTGGAAGACATGCTATGAGCTTGCGTATCGATTTCGGAAAAGCTTGGGACAAGCACTTGCCTCTCTCCGAATTCTCCTACAACAATAGTTATCACGCAAGTAATAACGCCGCACCATTCGAAGCATTATATGGCCAAAAATGTAGTTCACCTCTTTGTTGGGCCGAAGTAGGCGACACACAAATCACCGGACCCGAACTCATTCATGAAACAACCGAGAAGATCGTTCAAATCCGAGATAGGCTTAGGACGGCCCGTAGTCGTCAAAAGAGCTATGCCGACATTAGACGCAACGACCTCGAATTCCAAGTCGATGACCGCGTAATGTTAAAATTCGCACCTTGAAAATGCGTAATCCATTTCGAGAAATGTGGGAAACTAAATCTGTGGTATATTGGTCCTTTCGAAATCTTGGAACGTGTTGGAACTGTTGCTTATCGTTTAGATCTCCCGCCTCAACTGAGCTCCGTTCATCCTACTTTCCATGTATCGAATTTGAAGAAGTGTTTTGCCTAACCCGAACTAGTCATCCCTCTCGAGGAGCTTACTATTGATGACAAACTTCACTTTGTGAAAGAACCGGGTGAAATTGTGGACCACTCCATCAAAACGCTAAAACAAAGCCGAATTCCGATTGTCAAAGTCCATTGGGACGCCAAAAGGGGACCCGAGTTTACTTGGGAAAGACAAGATCAAATGCAAAGAAAGTATCCCCACTTATTCGTAGAGTTGGCAATGCAAGATCCCGAGGAAGAAACAATGACCACTACATCTACTTAAATTTCGGGACGAAATGTCTATTAAGGAGTAGGTAATGTAACATCCAGTCTTTTTCCGTTTGTTTTCTGTTTAATTATTTTAAAAGTTCGTTATATGATCGTAACATCTTCCATTAATACGCGTTCTTAAAATATTCCGTTTAGGTAATTCACGCACCCGCTCTTAAACTTGAGGGACTAAACTTGCCAAGAGACCAAAGATTTGACTAGGTCAACTAGTCAAACCTTTCTCCTTCACTCACTCACTCACCTCCTCTTTCTTCATTTTGATACTTCCAAATCCTCTCAACTCTCAAACAAAGATTCATCATCTATTCAAGATTTAGCAAGCATCAACTCAAATAAATTACATATTCGGAATCCTTGCATCTTCCTCTTCGAATCCATACCAACTTCATTGCATTTGGGTAACTTTCTAAAAACACTAGATTTCATGTTCTTGATGTTTTTGACTTATAAAAGTGTTAGTTAGTGTCTATGGCTCGAGTCTAACATGAATATATAATTTGTATGCTCGATCTCGTTGTTTTAGCGTAACTAGCATGAACTTGAAGAGAGTGTGTTTGATCTTGAGATTTAATTGCTTAAATGTTTTTAGATGTTAAAAGTGCATGTATTAAATGTGTTACTAGCATCACTAGCTTCACTTTGATGTGTAGGTTGATCAAGAAAGCTTCACTAACATGATTATTGATTTTATGATTTTGGTTAGAGTTTGATAGACTTAATTATGAACTTTTGATGCATTAAATGCTTGACAATGTTGTTTGTAAGTGTTTAGTTGTATTGTATGCGTAATTACCTACGAAACGGCGTATTTTACGTGTGCATTCAATTCCCGAATCGTTAATGTGCATTTATGAACTTGGATGCAATTAATGGTGAACATTTAATGCGGTTTTGGTTGTTATAAATGTTGAATTGATTGATGAAATGTGCTTAGTTGTTTTCCTCGTCAAAATACCTTTCCGACGATATAAGATACATGTTATGATTGTTTGCGGATCATAAATTGGGATTGTTTGAGTTTTGGTTCGTGCACTTGTGTAATTTCAGCAAGCAGGATCTGTGTACTGATTGGGACGCCGTCCAAACATCTGGACGTCGTCCAGCCCTTCACATCTGGACGTTGTCCAGCCTATTTGGACGCCGTCCAAATGAACTACCAGATTCTGTTTGGGTTGGTCGTTTACCGTTTAATTATAACTATGCTACGCACCTCCGATTAACATGTAACTTGTTTTAACATGCTCATATATGATTATAAAACTCAGAAAAATTGTCCGAGACCCGACCCGAATGTGTTGACTTTTTTTGTTGACTTTGACTTGACCAAAGTTGACTTTTATTCAAACTTAACCGAATACTTATGCAATCGTTCTAACATGCTTTTATATTTGTATCTTGCATGAAACTTGACAACGTGATTCACATGCTATCTATTAATCGAGTCGTAACGAGCCATAGGACTAATTGAACACTTTGACCAACTTCATGCTTATCGATATTGATACAACCTATTGTTTAGGTCGAGACTAGCATTCTTTCTTGCACACGTTTACTTTGTGAAGTACATTTACATTCGTGCACTCAAGGTGAGATCACAGTCACACTTTTACTCTTTTAAACTTATACTTGGGATGAGAAAACATAAACGATTTATACTTTTATACTTTGAACACAAATACGAAAGCAAAGATACATATGAGTTAGAACAAATATCCTCAAGTCCAATTATCATTAATTACACTTGTAGGGTGTAAGCGAGAACTTATGTTGTGTGGCCATACGGGTTTGACGAACCCTCATTCGGATGAATGAAACGTATTTTCGGGATATAGTGTAGGTTCTAACACTATTATGCAGAGGTAAGATTCAGGTAAGCTTTGGTAATTGGGTGCTCGTGATACAAATAACATCGTTTGGGATGTATACGCTTGATATTCACTTTATACTAAATCTTGTGGTTCAAAACATACTTTATACATACACCTATGATTTCACCAACATTTTCATTGACAGATTTTCTATGTTTTTCTAAGGTCCTTGAATGCTAAGTGATACATGCTTCCGCACTATACTTTTTGATACTTGCTTGGATGTCGAGTATACATGCATACGTGGAACGTCTTTTGACTTACTTTAAATTGTGTCGCATATGTTTCAATTGTACTTTAAACGTTGTAACATGTTAGTCGTTGAACTACTTTGAAAACTTTGAAACATCTTTACATTTGAAATGAATGCGACATATTTTGGTCAAACGTTGTTTTAAAGACTTATGACCGCGTAACGAGACCGAAGTAGACGGCGCCGTCAATGACGATTTTATCGGGTTGCTACATAGAACTTACCAACACTACCACAACGTAGCTAGGAGCGAGATGAACAACTTTAACACTCGAGCTTTTGACCGATTCAAGCTCCTTCTTCCCCATATCTCCAAATCCCTCTCTAGAAATCTCCCTCTCTCTAGATGAAATGGGAGTGTTTGTGAATGTGAAATATGATCCAAAATTGGATCCCAAACTGATAATATGGCTACACATTCGGCCTCGAGTGAAAAGACCAAAATGCCCTTCATTTAACTCAAAATAGCAAAAAGCATAATTCTATCGCAGGATAGGTGTGTGGCGCGCACCACTCCCTGTGCACAGCGCGCACAAGCTCAAACTCAGTCTGTCAGTTTCAGTTTAATTCAGTTTGATAATACAACGTTTATGTACACCTGTACACTTGGGTTTAGGGTCTTACAATTGTATATAATATGCTCTTTAAAATATATCAAAAACACTTATTGAACAACTATATTGTAGTTTTTATCCATGTTAAAGGTTAATAAGATAACTTTATATCAATTACATTATTCGTTTAAAATGATTATCAACCATGTTATTTTCATTCAGAAGCAACTTCATTCAGAACCTTTGAATCATTCTAATTATGAACCATTCAGCGCTAAATCATTAAGTTTTATCAAACGCACCCTAAATTTGTATTAATAAAATTCATTTACTCACTAAAGCAATTGTATGATGGTTGGGTGGTTTTGTATTTGTATATTGGTTGTTTTCGGTATCACTTTTCCTTTTGTTTGGGACCAATGAATTTTAATACTGAGTAGTTTTTAAAAAGATTTATGTTTCGAGTTTGTTAATTTTTGTAAGTTTTATGTTGTGAATTCGTTAAGTGATATATGTAAGTTTTGTTCGATAATGTTGTAACTTTGTAATTGTTAAAAACGAGGATAAAAAGGCTTGTGCTTCGTTGTTTAGTGTTGCGAGCTGATTTTGGCTAGGTAACTGAACATTAAAAAATGGGTTAACGGGTCGGTTAACGGTCAGTTATGAATAGTAAAAAAATAATTAGCAGTCAGGTAAATAATGGTTAGAAAAATAAGAAATAAAAAGGAAGAGGGAAAAAAGTAATAAGAAAATAATTAAAGAAAGTTTTTCATAAAAAAAACGTTTACTGAAATACATTCAAATTAGATGTATTTACGGTGATACCAAGGCCGGTTCGGTTATTTTGGATGCATTGTGCGAGTCGAAAAAAGATGCCCCTATAAGTATACAATACACTATCTTTAGAGTTTGGAACCTAGTCAAGTTAGACGGCTCATTCTCACACCGATTATTATTATTAGATGAAAATTTTACATAAATAGGAGATAAACTCCAAATTACAAGCCAATATTTCACCTAAATGTTGTATTTGTGTGTTTTTGGAAGCAAAAGTATCAATTATTTTATCATAGACAACGTCTGATAAAAACTTGTTCTTTATACTCAAAATTGCTAATCCGTTCAGTCTCTCTTGACTCATGGTACTTCGTAAATAGAACTGTAATAACTTTAATTTTGAGAAACTTCTTTCCGTAGATGCTACTGTTACAGGTACGGTTAACAAAATCTTGTATGCAAGTGAGACATTAGGAAACTAATCCATTTCCTTCGCAAACTCCATAATTTCAATAGATGTCCAAGGTCTTTCTTCCCCATATGCTCTATTCGTTAACATGTCCGGTAAAACTTCTAACTCCATAAAAAAGTTATTTACATCGATATCGTAATCATTATCAGATGTAAAAGCAGATTCAAGATTCAAATAACATTCTTTCAACTTGGCATTTTCTAAAGAAGCTAACTTTGAAGCCTCAAACATGAAACCAAAAATTGATTCAAAATGTTTCATTTGTGTGAATATACTATCTAACTGTACAAGAGCCATATCGACCAAAACAAAAAAGTAATGGTTCTGAATTGATCTTTATATGTTTTTTGTTCTCTTTCGGTATTCAAAATCTCATCAAATCATTTTTTATAAGATGCACGTTTTATAGGGAACTCGGGTTCAATTCCAACAGTTTCTGCAATTTGTTTAGCTTCATTAATAGCATCTTCTAACCCATTTATCCTATGATTTTTAAAATAACTAATCAATCCCTCTAATTTTTTATTTCAATGTCAAGAAGCATATCTTCAGATTGTAGCTTCTTACTAACTAAATTAATTTTATATAAAACCTCATACCAAATAACCAGACACAAAATAAATTCAAAACAAGAAAATTCATATTATCAATGATTCTGTATCAGTACATACTTTTGGATCATCACTAGCCTCATTTAATTTTATTAAAGCGTTTTTTACTTGGGAAACTTGTGTTTATATAGCTTTAACACTCTCTACGCGACTTTACCATCGAGTAGCTGACAATGATTTCAAAGTTAGTTCATCAATATTATCAAGTAAAATAGCCCAACGTTTGGTTAAAGTAGAGAAATCATTATATTGTGTTTGACATGTATCGAAAAAAGTTTCAGCTTTATGACAAGAATTTGGCCTATCACATAATACTAAATTAAGGCAATGACAACGACAAAGCATATAAAAAACTTTTTTGTTTATTTCGAGTAATTTAGCTTGAACGTCTAAATTTTTTCCTTTCATATTAGATTCATTATTATACCCATGTCCTCTAATATATTTAATATCTAAATCCATATATTTTAAAACATTTTGTAGCACATTTAAAAGACATAAGCCCGTTGTATCTTCTGCAACTAAATACTCTAAAAAGAACTCTCCAACTTTGATAGGAGAACTCGACACGTCAACACATCTAATAATTAAAATCATTTGTTCTTGGTGACTTACATCGGGAGTGCAATCGAGAATTACTGAATAGTACATAGCCTCTCTTAATTTTTTTTAAGTATTGCATTCTTTACCTTAGTAGTTAACATGTCAATCACTTCATTTTGAATTTTATGACTTAGATAATGATATTGAATTTCTTTGTTTTGAATTCTTTGAAAATGTTCTTTCATAATAGAATCAAAATTCACCAATCATTTGAAGTACGCCTAAAAAGTTTCGATTAGAATTTTCTTAAAGTTTTTCATTTGTTTCACGAAACGTCAAGTTATATATTCTGACAGACATTTAACAACAACAATTATTGTAACTAAAATGTCTTTCGAATGTTTTTATCTTTTTTATAATTTCTTGTAATTCTTTTCAATTGTCTGGTTCGTATCTACCTCGAACACAATTCAGTCAGAATTATATTCATGCGATTTTAAAGTTACCGAAAGATGTCTCTAATCATTCATTCCTTCACTTGCTAATTGACTTTTAGATCTAGCAGTTTTAAATAACTTACAACATAAACAAAAGACCTAATTAAGCTCTTTCGAGTAGATTAACCATTTTCTATCAATATTATCGTCATTTCGAAGCTTACGTGTATAAAATTCACACGAGAAGTGTCTTCGTGATCCATCTTTTAGATAATTTAATTTAGATTTCCTAACGAGCCCTTTCGTTACGAGTAAATCTTTCATCTTTGAATCCAAATCATCCCAAAATTTCACATCAAAAATATTATAAATATACTTGCCCTCATCACAATTATTTATATATTCTTGATCTTTTACTATATGAGTTTTGTTATTTATTTTATTTTATTTTATTTTATTTTTTAAAGTAAATCATTGAATTATATCAAGAATCGGTACACAAGAGACAAAGAAGATCATGGGCCAACCCATGAACAGCTCATGAGAGCTAAGCCCACAACCCTATACCTGTGAAATACAAAGAGAAGGGTAGATGATGCAAAGATTGGATATCTAACCCAAGTACCCAACTCGACTACAATAAAGTTTCTAACCCGAATACAGTTATGACAAGTACGAATCCGGCTTATTAAGCCAAACATTCCAATAGATATTAATCCCCTTTATCCTACGCGAAATCCAATCGAATAATGCAAAGATTGCATATCTAACCCAACCCGAGATAATTTTGTTATTTTTATTATCATTAACTTCATCTTCAAAATTTATATTTTCTTAATCTTTTTCGGTCGAATTATCATAATGTTCATTATTTTCTTCAACATTATTGTCATTATTTTCTTGTCTAACAATAAACTTATTTAAAGATTCTATTAAAAATTGAGCAATTGCTTCTTGTCTTTTTATTTTTTTTTATTTTGAGCACCTGATGGTTGTGAACGTGGCAACATAATAATATATGGACTAAGTAAATGATATCAAATAAAAAATAAGATCAATTATGAAAAGATACAATCTGGTCAATTGTAGATAAAAAAGAAAAAAGGACGGAGAATAGATCTTTTAAAATTTTAAGGGTTATGAAAATCAAATTAGCCGATTGTGATTTTTGTGACAAGTCAATTCATAAAAAGCCCAAAACAAAACAATGGCGCTTTATGTCTGTTGATGCTTCAAGTCCAAAAATATATTTTTTATTTCAAAAGAAAACTAACAAAACATAAAGAATTATATTTTGGGCCAAAACTAGTAAATTCATATTACTATTACTATTACTAATATAATATAATAAAAATAAATAAATGGGCTATCATATTTGATGCCCCCTTGCCTGATGACTCTGCCATGGCCCATATGGCACATACAAGGCCGGTACTATTGATAATTTGGCTTTCTTTGATTTGGTTCTATTCGTTGTCTATTGCAGATGGACCTATGTAATAATACCTGATCATAATTTATCCGTTGTTTTTACTTAATTAATTTATCATCCTTTGTATGATCATAATTTATCCGTTGTTTTTACTTAATTAATTTATCATCCTTTGTATAATATTAGTACATAATAACTATAATGATTATGATTAAGAACAATAATAATGGTAACGAATTGATTAATGAACTAGTTTGTCTTATTTTTGGATCGGCTGTTTTTGGCATCACCGAGAGAGACTTAACCACTTTTGCAATCATTTTTCTCCCACACACATGATCCGAAAAAACCCATCAGTCCTTGTAGGTAACCAAAATAGGTGAAAACCCCCGGCGAGATTCGAACCTGGTTGTCTTAGAACAGCCATAAAGAAGTACTCCGTATATCATAATCATTTCAGAAACATTTCTTCGACACCTCAAAATTTGTTGTTAGTATAAGGTAAACAATTAGGTTTCTTTGTTTAACCTACTTGAAAAGGAGAGATTTTTTTTTTAGTTAGATCTATGCTGGGTTCAAGGTTGGAGAGCTCGGATCTCGGGGAGATCTCGCTTTGACATTTTTTAGGAGATCTCGGCATCTAGAAAAAATCTCGGGGAGATCTAGGACGTTGACTTGTGTTGACTTTTTAGTATTTTTAATTAAAATATATATAAGTATAAAAATATATATGTATATTTATATACATTATTACGAGTTTTTATGAGAAAATATGAGAAATGAGCGATAAATTACTAAGAAATTCCGAGAAATTCCGAGAAAATTCAAGAAATTACGAGAAAATCCGAGAAATCGTAGCATTGACCGAGATTTTACCCGTTGATCGAGAAATCTCAACGAGATGGGAAAATATTCTCGGCTGACTTTTCAAACCGAGATCTCGCCGAGATTTACAACACTGGGTTATCACTTTTATTAATAAAAAAAAATTGGACATCTGAAAATATGTATTATTAATAAAATTTGACTTTGAAACCACGTATTAGTATTTTCAGTCCACAATCACTATATATATGTGTGTGTGTGTGTGTGTGTAATGAAAATGTTAAAATTTAATCCGATCCAAATATACTTCAAATTTATATTGCCGATTAATTATGTACGATTGAGAAAAGCATTACAACTAAAAAATCAATTTAATTTTAATATATTAATTTTTTTTAATATAAACAGATTAGGAAATTCTATTTTTTTTTTTTTGAAAGTTTGCAAAGATTTTAATATTATAAAAACAATATATCAGGAACTTAGGAAGGACAAAATCGGCCCAGAATAGAACAAACATACTCGAGCACATACAATATTATTCTATAAAGCGAAACAGAAAGACAATGTATATAATAAGCAATATAAGATAAAAACGTACTGTTGTAATGATAAACACGAACTACGCAACTAGACTTGCGACATAATAGGGGACTTGAGATACAAGCCAGGAGGAAGTTTGAGGCCATGATGTTGAAATAACAACGACAAAGATAGTCCCGAGATAACCCATTTAACCCCTAGCCGAAGGCCAATTGAGTGAACAAGAAACATTGGTAGCAGTACGTATGGATGTCCAAGTAAAGCAGCCATTCAATGAACGTAGGAGATAGCAGCGTGGATGCTAGCCAATGATGTTTCTACTAAAAGATGTGCATCATAGAAAATTTAAACAAAACTTATATAACATTCATTTATGGATTTTGATAAATGTAGCCGGCTACACTTAAGGTTTTTTAATTTAACTTTGATTCTCCTATTAATGAATTGTTATTATACTAAACTAGTTTATAACCCGCGCATTCGCGGGTATTTGATCATACAAGATTAAAATAATATTTTACTAATAAGTTACTTATGCTAATGATATAAGGTTAATGAAATATATGAAAATAATAAATCAACAAATATAAAAAAACATTAACATTACAAACAGTAACTTAATGAGTATGCTAGTTGTGAATATAAAAAACAAAGATTTTCAGTAGGTATAATTTTGAATTTGAAAAAAAGAAAAAAATTAAATTGAAGGCTGAGGACATGACTTCCAACAACTGGTTAATGTTGTAGGCCTGTTGAAGTATGCATTTATTGACAATAATGCTAGAGCGAATTTTCTTGTTGTCAGCAAAAACTTCAAGGTAGTTAATGTTGTTTCACGAAGTTGATCAGACCACAAAAAAAGTTAATAGGAGAATAAAAAGTATTGTCACAACTAATAATAAAACAATGTAGGATAAAACTAAAGTAATATATGGAGTAACATGTAACCTAAGTTGGAAAAGAACTTAAATAACCGACAGCTTATAGTACTCATGTAATTTGTTGATGTAGAATCATCTCCTTTATCAATAAATGCATCCCTTATGAATGTACCCAAGTATCTTTTGTTCGACTAAAGTTATAATATTAGATAAATTTGTTGTACATGGTTGCTCTTTTTTGCTTCTTCGGTTGCTCCTTCTCCTTCCTGTATGTACATATGTAGCAGCACAACATGAGAGATTAATAAATTATTTGAAGATAAACTTGTAATAACATTTACATCTAAACATACATTGGTAATAATATTTATTTCCCAAGGTACACTTAATAATCTTAAGAACAACTATATGTTTTGAGTTTAATTACAGCTAACTTCAGACTTTTTTAGAACTTTTGTAAGCCTTCAGAAGAAGAATATCATACTATGTCTCATGCTTGTATGTAAATTCAAAAGATCTACTTTTATTGATCTATATCATAAATACACATAAACATGATCCATAAACCAAGAATCAGAAGTGATATATCTCACAAATGAACTCTATATATTTCTACCTGAAATGAACTCCCAGCTTTTTGATTTCAGCATGGGAATTAAAAAAACCTGGCTTCTGGACTAACAGCCAAAACAAAAAATAATGCTAACTTATGACGCAAATCTATCGACAAAACTTGAAAAGGCAAGTAAATGGCATTTTCAGCATCCTTTATAATCCAAAAAGATCAAAAGTATATATAAAATGCAGATCCACATAAAACAAAACTTTAATAACCGAATTGAAGCGTCATAGAACTTTCTTCAGTAAGTAGTTTAACAAAGAAAAATGGGCAGTGTAACATTTTGGTCATTTTCACCACATAAGATCCAGATCAATCTAGCCTCTATATATTTCGAAAAGGATAAATCTTGAAAAAAGCATAATAGGGATATAGTCATAAAGATCATAAATTGGCCTTAACCAGTAATGATCAGAAATGACCAACCATTTTCACAATAATAAATAAAAATGTGACAATATTGTCAACACAAAACTTGAAAAAATTGTACCTCAGCATCCTTCTTAGTAGTAGCAGTAGCAGTAGCAGCAGCTTTCTTCTTCCTGCCAATGTCAACCCCAAAATGTTGCAAATACCATTGTTTAAATGGGGCTGCATCCACTTGAACTATAGCACTTTTCACAAGAGATTGTGTTCTCACAAGTCACCCTTCTGCTGTTTACATAGAACTTTTTTGTAGTATTTTTTATGAGCTTAACATAACCTAAGAAACAATAGTTCGTTTTAACATACGAAACAACTTACAATTACAAATAGTTACGTATATTAGAGTAAAAATGAATGACATATAAACAAATAGATTAATGGAAAAAGAGAGTAACCTATTTTGACGTTTTCTACTTGTCATAAGATTATAACGTCTAATACAATGAGGAAACTAAATTTAAGGTAACCCCAACTAAGCATTCACACATCCCCGTTAAAGCCTTAGTTATTGTTCGGTCCCGGCTGTTATTCCACAACATATTTTGCCATACAGCCTATCTCGCTGATACAATGCAGACATAAACCCATAACTACTAACACAGAAGTTACTCATAAAAATGTATAACCGTGCTTTGTGGTGGGAAATGCATTACATTACTCATTACAACAAATGTCTTACTCCTTAAAAGAATGCGATCACATACACCTACTGACCTATAAGGTAAAGACCACATTTCATCTTTGAACAACTTGAGTATGAAATAAGAGATGCAACAGAAAGAAACATTTATAGATACCTGTGAGTTCATGCGACCTCAAGCAGACACCACCGATAAAAGTTTTTTTTACCCGGCCCAAAGTTGAAACTTGCAAATATGAAATACAACATCGAAGGCGCACGTAACTGCATAAATGTGGATATGTTTCAGCAATTTTCTTGACCTAAGGTTAATTTAATATGAAGACAATAATTAAGGTAACACATTTTTCTAGTATCATAACTGAAAAGCACAAAATTCTTAGCGCGTTCGTTTTTAATTGTGGAAATATTCACCTTCTCTTCATTTATAATTCCACATGCACGTGTCATGTATGTGTATGACTTTTTCACGACCTTATTGACGTTCGTATCATTTATTTCTGCCCACATACATAGTGAATAAAACATCAGCAACTGTATAAACGTGTTAAAAATAATAATAATAATAATAATTAAGTTCACATAACATGTCTATAATATATTTACACGACACTGACCTATAAAAAGATGTGGCCTGATCTGACTGCTCGAAACCGATGAAACTGGAACAGTTGGGAAATCTTGATTATTTGCACGCCATTAAAATTGTGTCAAAACAGTACTCCCCCGAGTAAAACTTTTCCACCAGATGGCACAAATAATTCCGCTAATCAAACAGCGCCTCATGCTATAAAAAAAAATTGAAACCTGAAGCACTCAATTAATTGGGCCACCTGAAGCACTCAATTTTCACCTCTAGTCACCGACATCGCGCTTAGCTGCGAGCACATCCAAACAACCCCTCAACTGATTTTTTTTCAGCTTCTACAACTTGAAGTCAACAATACAAATAAACCTGAAATGTGAGAATAATCTCTTAACAAATTACATATCCAAACACCCTAAACTAATTTATAATTATCTAATACTAAATTTCAAATCATCAAACAGGAGTAAATTTGAAAATACGTGACAAATACAACTCATTCTAATAGTTATCTAATACCAATACCAAATTTTTAACTGCAAAACAGTCAAAGTGCACATAAACATGGCAAAAAAACATAATCAATAATCATAACGCAGATTGTATTTAACCAAGTTAAATTTTCAGACAAAAGAGTAACAGTATAGTTGAAGATTGATAGAGATATAATCCTGGGCAAATTACAAACCTTAAGTTGCCATATTGATCACTTGGTGTAAAAGCAGTGGCGGTACCAGGATTTTTTTTCACTGGGGACAAAAAAAAAAAAATTAAAACCGTAGCAATTTTTTTGGGCAAAATATGGAGGTTTTGGGGCAAAAAATAGAGGTCTTTAGGCAAATTATGGAGGTTTTTAGGCAAAATTTGAAGGTTTTGGGGTAAAATTTGGAGATTTTTGGGCAAAATCTAAAGGTTTTGGGGCAAAATATGTAGGTTTTGGGGCAAAAAAAAATCCACCGGGGCAAAGTCGAAATATCCAAAAATTTTACACTGCAAATCCACTGGGGGCGGCTGCCCCTAAATAAAACTGCCCCTGTGTAAAAGCTATGAATTCTTCATTTTCAAAACATCTAAAACCATCATCTAAACCAGGTTTCGATCAAATATATTACATTCTTTTATGATCCATTTCAAGAAACCGAGCAAGTAACCAAACACAACCTGGATCCTACCCATACAAAGATAATACTTTATTGACCCATTACCCACCATGTCCCAACCACACATATTGACACATTTAAATAAGAGTACTCACAGCTAGGTTGGTAACATACATGGAGATAAATCTTTTCCCAAGCCCAATACTCTAGCTTCTAAAAGGAAACCTGCAATCATAAAGGAAGTAATTATAACTCCAAATATAGATTACCTAACCAAATTGTACATTGATATCCACATTGTTAGTTTTATCTGGACACTACCTACATGCTTTTTTAAGGATCCACACCCAGCACCACAAACCAAACCAACTTTTTTATAACAAAAGAGAAAAAAGAAACTCAAGGTGTGTATATTTATATACAAATTTGACAGTTTCACATGTTTTTATACATCAAACGAATTTAAAATATTTAATCAAAGCCTACAATGAAACAATTAGAAAATGTTAAATAAAAAACCCTAATCATTGAATGAAATGAATAATACCTGATATATAATGATGATGTATAAATCCCCAAACTCACTAAATCTGATAGATTGAATGAAATAAATTACACAATTGACACGATAAATTTATGACAAAATTGCTTGACAAAATTTTGCGCGGATTTCTTCAAGGATCGATCATTGTATCATAATTCGGATATAGTCTCCAAAGATGATGAGATGTTGCAGATTATAGATTGGATGCGTGGGGATCTTTTGAAGAAGCATTTGTACTTTTTGAAACCCTAAAACTGATTTCCAATGCAATGTAACCATTCGATATCCCAAGGGCACTTGTGTAATCATCAACCCCAACTACCGCTTGAAAAGTTAAATGACGCTATTATCATTTTAGACGGTTTGGATCAAAATAAGATTTATCATCTAAAGGTTAAGCTTTTGACAAGTGGCCTTTTTACAAAAAATATGACAACATTTTTGTTTTCTTATTATAGGATAAAGAGATAAGAATCTCTTCCCACTTTAATTATAGGAGGTTGTTTCATAACCGAGTATCAATTACTCCATTTTCGTTTCAATTATTTTACAAACTGTGTCAAAATATAGAATCACTAACAAAACTTTTGTTAATACAATAAAAACTTCATGAATGTACGTATATATTTTCTTTTTATATTTTAATTCCGTTATTAATTAGTTCTACCATTAATAATGTAATTAAAATGGATGATGGAATCAAGTAAAATAAGGATCCAATCGAGTAAAACTAAGATGCGATCAAGCAATCAAGTGATATGTACTAATACACATCGACTAAAATAAGGCTGCACAATCAAGCAAAACAGACGGATACAATTATGTAAAATAAACGGATGCAATTGTGTAAATAGGCCAATGCAATCGATAAAACTAGGATGCAACCTGTGACGATCGCTCCAAATCCATATGGACGAACATGTCATTCATTGTTTTCATTGTGAGGTATTTGACCTCTATATGATACGTTTTGTAAACATTGCATTCTTTTGAAAAGGCTCACCATAAATGAATATTTAAATCAAAGGTTTTCGATATCTGATGATTTCTACATATAGACAATCACCGTAAATAATAGTTTACAATAGTACTTCCATTGATAATGCAGTCAAAATAAGATACATGGTGATGATTTGGTGAATGCAACGTTTCCTTGAAAAATATGCCATGTAAGACTCCATGCACATAGCTTGTCTAACATATAAGCAAACAGCGGAAGACTTCTAGGGAACCTGAGAATAAACATGCTAACAAGTGTTAACACAAAGGTTGGTGAGTTCATAGTTTTAATGTTTTGCATAATCTGTACATAAAGGTGGATCACAAGATTTCAGTTGTTTCATCCAGAAACGTTTATCAAAATATTCTACAAGATTGAGCACCCTGGTAACTAAGCTTTAACGTTATAATAAGTACCCCTATTTTAACATACATGCAACCAACATGTACAAAACACGCAAACCAACGTGTACTAAACTCAAATAGCATACGTCTGTTTTATAGTTCAGGCTAGGGTTTCTATACCTGGAACAGACGGGGATGTCAAGCCCTATGGACCCATATACCACTATTCGCGCCCACCAGTTCTTATAACCGGCAGTTACTAGTTACCAAAGCTAAGGGATTTTCGGTTCAAACTCAGTATAGAATTTAGTATGTACTTGTATCCATTGTGTTTAAAATAAATTGTATGTATTCTCAGCCCAAAAATATAGATTGAAAAAGCAATTAAAAAGGGATCTATAAACTCACCTTAGCAGCATATAAAGTCGTTCACCAAAATGTGACCGAAACTCGGATTACCAAATAACCGTAGATCTCAACCTAGAGAACATATGTTGGTCAATAAATATCTATCAAGCTAAGTCAGGTCATAGTGTATCACAATCCTAATGCTCGAGATCGACATACAAAAGTTATCCAAAGTCGTTTCAAAAAGTCAATTTTGACAATAGTTTGACAAAACGAGACGTACCTTATATAAGGATTCATTTACTCGGTTGGTAATATTTAAAAATCTAATTTATCAATCTTACAAACAAGTTATTTAAATATTAATTACAGATTCAAAAGCAATTCTAATTAACGTCAATCATAATTCAGTTGATCATATCTTTTGATTCGTTCATCGAAATTACGCGATTTCTAAATGAAAAGTTATTGATTTTTCGCCAGCTTTCCAAAAACATGTATATCATATACCTTTTACTAGTAATATATGTATTTAATTCGTGATTCATTATAAACTATTTAACGACAAAATTTAGCATACAAGCATGCATAAATATATATACTCGAGCACTAGACATGGATACACAATTAATATATAAAAGATAAAATATGAATGCTCACGTATCAATATCGTGATTCAATATTGCAGGGAAGTACGTAGACGCAACAGAGATAATAAACACTAGGTTTGACTTGCCAATAATACCCACGTACATTACCCATAACCTCCATAGCTATAACCCATAATTTTCTTAGCTCTATCCCGCTTGAAAACCCATTTTGAAAGTGACACGCTCATGACTTCGTCGTAGTATTTTATGTATAATAATACTACTAATGATAATACTACTAATAATAATAATATTAATCTTAATAATAATAATAATAATAATAATAATAATAATAATAATAATAATAATAATAATAATAATAATAATAATAATAATAATTATTATTATTATTATTAAATAAATAAATACAGAGTAAGATGGATGATATATGTGTGTGTGCAATTCAGTGAACGAGCTCGACTTTTATAGGCCTTTCCTGAAATTTTGCCTCATGCGATCGCATGGTTTCGAAGGCCTTTGGCCATGCAATCGCATGGCCTCTCTTTACAGCTCACATTATTTTGTTGTTTTGCTTGTCGACGTATTTAAATATAATATATATAATATATTTAATTTATATAATTAATTATATATTATATTATATTCACGTGCATAGTTGACTTGTAATTTTTGGTCCATTGACTCGTACGTTGTCATTCGACTTATGTCCCGGTTCCGGTTTCTCGAATGCATTTTCGTACGCTTAGAAAACTAGTACTTTTCGTTACGCGATGTGTACCTTTATCAAAAATTAAACTTAATCATCGATAAACTATGTCACTCGAAGTGTGGCTTCAATCAATTAAGTGTTTTGGTTATTTGCTTCTATAAATCATCGTCTCGTAGTATATACATATACATATATACATTTTCATTTTAAAATAGTGTTTTAATGTAGCAAAGTTAATGTAGCAAAGTTTTTTTACTGTAGCAAATAGTGATTTTTGAAAACACTGTAGCTTTTCGGGTACTGTAGAAATTCGAAAATACTGTAGCAAATTAGTGTTTTACTGGTTCATCTTAAACGTTTTAGTTAACTTATCTAAATATCAATCGAATCAATAATCGAATGTTACTATCATTTACTAAATAACTTGAAATCATATATATATATATATATATATATATATATATGCACATTATGTTATATATATATATATATATATATATATATATATATATATATATATATATATATATATATATATATATATATATATATATATATTGTTCGTGAATCTTCGAGAACAGTCAAAGAATAATTGATTACATGAATGTAGTTCCAAAACTTGAGACTCAACATTACAGACTTTGCTTATCGTATCGAAAACATTAAATCATTTTAAAGATAAAGTTTAAATTTGGTCAGAAATTTTCGGGTCGTCACACAACCGAGTAATACCTGGATGCAATCGAGTAAAACCCGGATGCAAACTAGTAAAAACGTATGGATGCAATCGTGTAGAACGGACGGATGCAATCGAGTAAACAAAATTGCTTTAGTCTATTTTACATGATTGCATCAGTCCGTTTTACACGATTGCATCTATTCGTTATGGAGAAATAATTTTTTTTACTTAAATAGAAATATTTTTTCAATTGAACAATAAATGGTTAATGTTCATAATTTGTTTAGGTGAATAAATATTTGAAATGAAAATTGTGTGCTACGTTTACCATAACATAATGATAAATATGTTACGCACATGCTTTACGGAGTGTACTAACAAAAGTTTTGTTAGTGATTCACGTACTAAAAGAGCTTGATAAGTAAATAATTCGAGTGTACTAACAAATGTTTTGTTAGTGATTCACGTACTAAAAGAGTTTGATAAGTAAATAATTAATAGTCAGTTATTAATCAACCTTCTAAATTAAAGTGAGTAGAGATTCTTGTTTAATATAGTAACAAGTCATTTTTTTTTAAAAGCCAGCAAATATATATATATATATATATATATATATATATATATATATATATATATATATATATATATATATATATATATATATATATATGAGATCAAAGTGTACAAAAGTGGGAGACGACTAACATGCTAGCCGCCCACAATACACAGGCTACATGAAAGCCTCAATCTGTTTACAAGAAGGCAAAGAGAGTGTACGAGCTATAAAGTGAGGCTATCCTACAATTAGATGTTAAGATATACACTAGGATTACTAATCCAGGATAGCCAATCAATATTCTTCCCACGAATTCTACGAGAGATCCAATCGAATGACTTAATTTGGATCTCATTGAGTGCTACCGGAGCGTTCCAAGAGGAACCTCGAAAGACTTTATTGTTCTTGTTTCGCCAAATATAATAACCACAAACCCACTCCACTGCTTGCCACACCGTTTTCCCGAGAGAAGACATCGAAACCGGAGCATATCCTTTGAGAATTTCATTGACACTAAAGTTTGAGAAAATTCCGAACCCCCACCATTTAAAAATACGATCCCAAGTTTTCATCGCGAATTTTCAAAAAAAGAGGGTGTGATCTACCGACTCCAAACCGTCATCGCATAAAGGGCATCGAACATTATGAAGGTCGATACCCCTTTTGTCAAGTTCGGTCCTGACCGGTAATCTCTTTTTTGATGCTCGCCAAGTGAAAACCTCAAGCTTCTTTGGAACTAATCGGTTAAGCATTGTTACCTCAGAATTCGCGGCTTTTGCCATAATTTGTTCGTCAATGAGCATAGATAATTTTTTAACAGTAACTTTCCATCGCTAGCATCAACCCACATCCAATGATAAGATTTTTTGATGTCGAATGCGTACCCCAAGATCAGCTTTTCCAGTTTGCATAATTCATCCGAAGTTCTACCAGCCGGAATTCGTGAACAATTAAAATTCGAGACAGAATTACCAGCATCATCCATAATCACCTGATCCTTTATCAATGCATCTCTACAATTACTGAGCCTGAATAATCTGGGAAACAGCTCTCGAAAGCATCCTTCCCCGGTCTAGTTTTCACCCCAAAAAGCAGTCTTCGACCCGTCACAAACGATCTTGCGAAACAATGATCTGAAGGGAATATTAATTTCTTCCATATAAAAACCTGTCAAAAGAATGTTTGACAACGTACCCATGGCTTGAGCCCGAGAGGGTTGCCCCCTACACTTAAACCACCGTCCGCACCATGAATACTACGAATGATTTTGACCCAAAAAGACTCGGTTTTGGTTTTAAACCTCCACCACCACTTTTCCAAAAGAGCCAAGTTTTTACTTTCCAATGACCCAATATTAAGCTCCCCATTATCATAAGAAGTGATAACTTTATCCCATTTTACCCAAGCAATTTTTGAACCCGATCCCAACCCACCCAAAAAAAAAATGAACGCCACATTCTCTCAAGTATTTTTAACACACACCGGGGAGCATGAAATAACGAGAAATAGTACAACGGTAGACTATTGAGGACCGATTTAATTATCGTTACTCTTTCTCCGGAAGACAACGTTCGCATTTTCCAATCCGATAACCTCAATTTTATTTTATCGATTACACATTCCCAATCTTTTACTCTAGACATTTTCGACCCAATGGGAATCCCGAGATAGGTGAACAGGAATTCGCCCACTTGACACCCGATAATGCTAAAAATGAACATATATTTCATAGCATTATCCCTTAAGAAAGACAAGTTTTTAGTTGCAATTGTTCTATTTACAAGTGATATTCGTTTAAATAATAAAAGGTGAAGACAAAAGGCAGATTCGAAGAATTGAAGACGCAAACGACCAAAAAGCTAAAAAGTACAAAGTACAATCAAAGAGGTTCAAATTATTAATGAGAAACGTCTCAAAAATACAAGAGTACGAGCCGCAAAACGCAAAGTTCAAATTATTAAATCATACAAAAGGACGTTTGAAAATCCGGAACCGAGACATGAACCAACTTTCAACGTACGACGTAACGGACCAAAAATTACAAGTCAACTATGCACAAGAATATAATATAATATATAATTAATTATATATATTATTATATAATATATATTTACGCAGCCCACGTTTTGGATCATAATGTGAGCTGTATTTCAGACCTCCGCACTCGCGGAGTTTAGAAGAGCAAAAGCTCCGCACTCGCGGAGCTACACAGTAAATTGTGAGCCTATAAAAGCCATCGAATTCTGCACTTCACATACACACCTTTTTCTAATCTATCTCTCAATCTCTACGTAATATATATATATATATATATATATATATATATATATATATATATATATATATATATATATATATATATATATATATATATATAAATTATAATTTTAATTTTAATTATAATTTAATAATAATAAGGGTATGTTAGCGAATGTTTTAAGTTTGTAATTCGAAATTCTGTCCGTGTAACGCTACGCTATTATTAATCATTGTAAGTTATGTTCAACCTTTTTAAATTAATGTCTCGTAGCTAAGTTATTATTATGCTTATTTAATGCCGAAGTAATCGTGATGTTGGGCTAAATATTAAAATTGAGTAATTGGGCTTTGGACCATAATTGGGGTTTGGATAAAAGAACGACACTTGTGGAAATTAGACTATGGGCTATTAATGGGTTTTATATTAACTTAACGATACCTCGTTAATTTAATATAAAGGTTATAATTTGACGTATCTATAAATAATCACATACGCTTAATCGGGTACGGTGGGCGGGATATCTATAAATACCAATAATTGTTCATTTTACTGGACACGGAACTGGATTAATAGTTAATGGATTAGTTGAAACAGGGGTAGATTACATTCAAGGGTAATTGGTGTAATTGTTAACAAAGTAGTAAAACCTTGGACTACACGCAGTCGATAACCTGGTGTATTCATTAAATAAAGTATTAAGACCTTGTTACAATTCGAAAACCAAATTAGTTGGAATATTTGACTTCGGGTATAAGGATAATTTGACGAAGACTCTCGCACTTTATATTTATGACTGATGGACTATTATGGACAAAACCGTATGGACATATTGAATAATCCAGGACAAATGACAATTAACCCATGGTAATAAACTAAAATCAACACGTCAAACATCATGATTACAGAAGTTTAAATAAGCATAATTCCTTTATTTTATATTTAATTGCACTTTTAATTATCGCACTTTAATTTATTGTCATTTTAATTATCGTACTTTTTAATTATCGCAACTTTTATTTAGTGTCATTTTATTTTATCGTACTTTAATTATTGTTATTTACTTTACGCTTTAAATTAGTTTATATTTATTTTTAATATTTTACATTAGGTTTTAACTGCGACTAAAGTTTTAAAATCGACAAATCGGTCATTAAACGGTAAAAACCCCCTTTTATAATAATAATAATACTTCTTATATTTATATACAAATATAGTTTTTAAAAATATATCGTTAAACTTGGCTAGTTCCCTGTGGACGAACCGGACTTACTAAAAACTACACTACTGTACGATTAGGTACACTGCCTATAAGTGTTGTAGCAAGGTTTAGGTATATCCACTCTATAAATAAATAAATAACTTGTGTAAAATTGTATCGTATTTAATAGTATTTCCTAGTAAAAATTAATATTATTTCGTACCCCTTCGCTTTAACATCAACACCCGATTCGCTTTGCAACATAAGTCACTTCCTCCTTACAAGTTCGAATTCCGTATAAGAAGCTTTTTTGAAAATTAACTTTCAACCCCGACGCAAGTTCAAAATATTTGAGCAAACTATGGAGGCTATAAACGTTGGATCTACTCCACTCACCAGAAAAATTGTGTCATCGGCATATTGAAGATGAGAGAGGAGTATATTATCCCTCCCGATCTCCACCCCTTTGAAAAAAAAAACCATTATCGGTAGCCGCCTTAGCTAGCACATTGAGACCCTCGGTAGCAATGATGAATAAAAATGGAGATAACGGGTCTCCTTGTCGTACACCTCTCTCTAAAGAGAACTCCTTTGTTGGGGATCCGTTGACGAGAATGGATACCGATGCCGATTTGAGACAGGCAAGGATCCAATTTATCCATTTAGATCCGAACCCCATGCACTTCATAATCTTCAAAAGAAAATCCCAATTAAGGCAATCGAAAGCCTTTTCGAAGTACACCTTAAAAATAATTCCTTTCTGTTTTTTAGCCCTCAAAAAGTCTATCGATTCGTTTACAATCAGAGCCCCGTCCAATATGAATTTATCTTTTAAAAAAGCGATTTGCTCGTGCCCCACCAAGGTAGGATTAACTTTCTTCAAATGATTAGCTAAAACCTTAGATATGATTTTATAATAGCTTCCAATTAGACTAATCGGCCAGAAATCACCTAGACCCAATGAGTTTTTTCTTCGGTATTCATGTAACGAAGGAGGCATTGCACCCCCGTGAAATCTCTTCCTTTTCCCAAAACCACATGATTGCGTCAACAAGTTCGGTTTTAATAATGTCCCAATATTTTTTAAAGAACCTCATGTTGAACCCGTTGGGCCCGGGGGCCTTGGTGTTACCACAATCGAGAATTGCCTCATGAATTTCCTGTTCGCTAAAGGCCACTTCAAGATCACCATCTTGTTCATCGGATAATGTGCAATAACATAAATCTTCTAAACTGGGTCGTTCATGATCCGGCTTCGAGAACTTATTTTTGTAGTGTCCGAAAATCTCATCTTTGATATCTTGCGGATTCTCGTTCCATAAACCGCAAATATTCAGCCCACATATGCTATTTATATTATTCTTTCTTTTAATGACCGAGTGGAAGTAGCGAGAGTTTTTGTCGCCCTCCAGTATCCACTGAACCCTCGCCTTTTGCTTTAGCATACATGACTTTTTCGATTCTTTTTCGAGCCAAAGCTTCCTAGTGTATCCCTTAGGACTACATTTATCAAAATCCTTCATTTATTTGCTATTTCTTAGTTATTATCTATATAGAAAGCTAGTGGTGATGATATTTCTATTTGATTTTTTGATAGATTTACTAAACTAGTATATACTTTAACTGCACAATACAAATTATTAATGCATAGACATAAGTTAATATTATCAAAAATTGAAGTAAAAATAACATCGCATGTTAATTCGGAGATAATGAAAAAGAAAATAGAAATTTGTAGTTCCTGAAGGGTGTTGGGAAAGAGGTAACCTTAAAGGAGGGACTGGGATGTGGGACCCAAATGAGTGTGTACGGAGTTAGCTTGTTGGAAACGCAGTTTGTGGGGTCAACCAGACAAATTTAAAGTGACACGTACATTACAGTGATAAAAAGATAGGCCATCTAGGATTGGTCGCACTATGGCTCCACGTCGTCATACCTCTTTTCCTTTTTTTAATTTATGACTAAAGTCACAGCTTCTGTGTGTTTGGGTGGTTGCAGATGTCAGACCCTAAACTTATGTGCTTCCCCTTTTCCGAAGGTATAAATAATTATGGGTGACTTACAATAATTTTAATTATTGATTTTGTCCTTTTACTTATTTAATTATTACGAACTACATATAATTAAATATTTCACGGTATTTATGTATTGTAGTATTATACTAGTATTGAACGTAACGTTTTTATTTGTCATCAATATTATAAAAATTTTAGTAACAATTTAAAGTTATAGTCAAAATGCACAATTATATTATTTATAAATATAGATGTTGAAATTGATATTTTGATGACGATTGTGCAAATGTATAATAAAATTATGCACGTTGATGATCGCTTATGAATTGTATTTTGAAATATTCATTACTATTATTATTATTATTATTATTATTATTATTATTATTATTATTATTATTATTATTATTATTATTATTAGTATTATTATTATTATTATTATTATTATTATTATTATTATTATTATTATTATTATTATTATTATTATTATTATTAGGTATGTTAAACGTAGATTTGAAATTTACATTTAAGTATACCATATTTTAATTTTAAAATTTTTTATTGCAAAGCATAAATGTTCATTTTCTAATATCGATTTTTCTTATATAATGTTGCTATTAGTATTATTCATGGCAACGGTTAATTATAAATATGAAATAAACTTATATGTGAAATTTTAAACGTAACATAAGGGCTACATTTATCATCTTCCTTATTATTATTATTATTATTATTATTATTATTATTATTATTATTATTATTATTATTATTATTATTATTATTATTATTATTATTATCATAACAAAAGTATGAGATAGTTGCATTGAGAGGTTTGAGATATGACGAATAAATATAAATTACTCGTATATGATATTTAACGTGAACTATAATTTAATCTTCTTCTATTCTCGTTAGACAGTCAAGAAATGTTCGTTTATATTTGGAAATATGCCTCAACCGCTATACGAGTAGTTGACAATAATAAATCGTTATGATTATACTATGGTTTCAGTAAAATTATGAAAAATGCTATGTTTCACTCCATATTTTCACGATGAAATTCACACAACGCATTAAATTACTAAATAAACTAATCACTCTAATTTATTCTCTCTTATATCTCATTCTTCACACTATTAGTCCGCATCATTGTGTGAGATTTTTGTTTGAAAATTATGTGAGTATAACATCACTCTAAAATATTTGTTTGATACAATTGAATTTGAATAGTTTAACTGTGTACTTGTAAAAATTCAATACTAAATAAATATCATTACATGTCTCGTTTTATATTCAAAATTATAGTCAGTTATTAATTAGATAAATTAAGTGAAAATTATCATAAATTTATTATCATAAATTTATTATTATTATTATATTTTATTTTTATTATATTATTTTATTATTATTATCATTGTAAACTATTATTATTTTATCATTGTAAATTATTATTATTATTTTATTATTGTTATGCAATAAAAATTCATTAATTTATATAATCAACTTGGGATTGCCGATCAAATGCGATTGACAACCGTAATTGGTGATGTGTGATAGCCATCATGCACCGCCGGTACCCATCATCCAACAATTGATTTGATTCTTGTAATAAAAAAGCTAGATGTTTTTGTTCAACCTCGATTTGTCTTTGTTTCAAATATTGATTGAAATAAAATAATACATAGTTAAATAATTATTATACTTTGTAATATATGATGATACGATGTGATAATGGTTGTATTGGTTGGATGCAAGTTCTACGATTGACCAGATGTCCCACAAGATGGTGTGAAAAAGAATACAAATTTTCAATGTAGTTGCACGTGATCCACACGTGATCTATGGCTTTTTCGTCACACAGAAAACAAACTTTCCGTATTTGCTTTCCAGAGTTTTGTCCATATCTTCTTCAACCTTATAACCATTATTCTACTTCCTTCGTCTCAATTTAAAGTCATGTTTCCAAGTTTTTCAGATGAAAAAAGAACTAATGTTAAGGGGATGAAAGACAAAGAAGTAGATCTTTCTAAACCGTAAACCTTAAATCATAAACTTTGAATTAGACACAATAATCATTCAACTTCTTTTCCTTTATCTCCTAATAAAAATTCGAGAACACGTGTCCTCTTAATAAAAAAATGGGAAGGGTGCAAAACTGAAAAATTTGAAGGGCTAAAATGGGAAAAAGGATAATAAATGATTGAAACTGAACCTTTGATGAGGACTTAAACCGGACAAAAAATAGAGAGTGGCAAAGTGTGTAATTTAGCAAATTTAAAAAAAAAATATGTTTGTTATGAATAGTAAAACCGAACTTATTCAACCTACCCGAGGTCGACACGTGTCCTCAAACTTAATCCTATGCCTTTTCTCTTTGATTATATGTATTATAAACTATAGTTTTATAGAACCAATGTTTTTATCATGTTGATTGATATTAAAAATTTCGATGTATTATGCTTCGTAATTTAGTTACCTATTTTAGAACAACAATGTACTTTAATTACTTCATCCGTTCTAAAATAAATGTATATTTACTATTGTGACGACCCGAAAATTTCTGACCAAATTTAAATTTAATCTTTATATGTTTCCGACACGATAAGCAAAGTCTGTAATGCTGAAGTCTCAAAAATTTTGACCTGTTTCATATATTCAATTGACCTTCGACCAGTCTCGACGATTCACGAACCATTATTTGTTAATAAATGTGTATACATATAAAAATAAATATAAATATATGCATAGAGTATATTAAATATAATTATTTAATAATTGTAATACTCGTTGGACGTTTCGATTATTATTTATAGAAGTTTAATTCGAACTTGTATGATTTTAGAATAAACGGTGATCCGAATATGAGCTCTATAAATTTTAGGCTTACTAAAAATGTATTTAGGATCTAGTTATTAAATTTTAGCAATTTTTATATTTTACCCAGAATTGAGAGGGACGGTTGATGTATTTTTTTATTTAATAATTAATGATCGAATTTTATATCATAATGACCAAAATAAATAAATATAGTTAATTTAAAAATATGGGATTTTTCTGAATACTTTTAAACGCCACTGTTTAATCAACGGATCATGATTTAGCATTCCGTTAAAAACTGTCGGTAGATAATACAAAAGTGACAACTGGAAATTGTTGTTTCACACGTTTCTTTCTTAAAGTTTGAAATTATTATAGCACTTCTTTTTTTTCTTCTATATATATTATAACAACTTGATCGACCACTACACACCAATTTGTTAACCCCCTTTCTGTTTGCACAGTCACAACATCATCACTTTCATTTCTTTTTATTACTCAATTCATTTTAGTTGGCAATTCACATAACACAATATAAATATCGATATATCCATTTACATATATGTACATGATCAAAGGCAAACAACAAAGTGATTTAAGGAAGTTAATAAACACAAACACCTACATGAAATCACCTGTCTTCATCATTCTCAAACCGTTGTATGTTATCATCGTAGACAACCACTCACCACCGGACCAATATCACCTTGAGACCTCCAATATCACCATCGATCAACCTTACTATCACTGCCACGATCCTATGTTTCTGTTTTAGCCGAAGACCTTCCAAGACCACACCCTCACCATCAAAACCCACCTTTAATCATCAACATCATCTTATCACTATTGTTACTTGAACCACCACCAAACCCATTTCCATATTTCCATCGTGATAACCACTGCCATCCCACACCCCACTACAACCAAGCTCGATCACCACCTTGTTTCCATTTTTGTTTTCTTTTCTACGGTCACCATCTCTCATCACCAATCACCTTTATACTTGTTTCTTTTTCGGTCTTCATTTAAATCTTAAACCGCCACCACCTCTGAAACATCATCACCACGAAGACCACCACTCCCATCGTTAATCACCTCCTTTACCCACCTTCACTGCTGCTGCGAAGCCTACTGTTTTCAGTTTTATCTCCATTGCCAAACAACAATCATCATCACCTATGAAACAACCCTCGTCATCATCTCTAATAACACCGCTGCTGCTATGATTATCTGTTTCCTGACCAAACACCATCGTAGCAGCCATGTTTCTGATTAGTCGAATACTTTACCACCATCATCGTTTTCTCTCACCTCTACCATCCGTTTTTCCTCTCAAATCTGTTGTAAACAAATGAAGCACCACCTTTATGCTACCATGATCCCTCTCTTGCTACTCGCTTATTGCTACTATCGATATATATATATATTTTTTATCAATGTTATAAGCTGAAAACTCAAATTGCAGTTCTAAATTGCTGCTATTATTTTTTTACTCCTTCTGGTCTGCCGACAAAGACAAAACAGAAAAAGAAGAAAAACCCCACTTTTGATAAAGTATGAGGTGTACATGAAACAAAGCCTGTTGCTATCTCGTTCCTTATATTTTTTTTTTGTGGACTATAAACCGATCCATTTTTGGGCTGCCATACTATAATTATATTTGGACCAACTAATAGAATTGGGCTGCTATTAATCAGTTTCTAAATGGGCTCCGTATTTAATCATGTTGTTAAGTCCAAGATTTAATTAATATGTTGCTGGAGGGCTGCTGCTATTCGAAGTTCTTGCTTCCAAATTATTAATTTTTTTGTTTCTATTGGAGTTTATAACATGAAAGTTGATGATGACAAGGAAAGGGGAAACTGTGATTTAGTTATGATTTTGTTTATGATGAGATGATGATTTTGGGTTATGATGTTATAATCGATTTATTTGGTGAAAATGAAGAAGAAGATAGAAAACAGAAATGTAGTTACATAAATATGGGTCTAGGATTAATCAGGAAAAACAGAAATGGAAGAATGGTTAGGATTGTTATTGGGTTAGCAGGACGTCGCGTTCAAACCCGTAATTGGGCATTTTTTTAAGGACTACTTCTTTGAGGTAGTTTTCTATCGTTATTATTATTATTATTATTGCTATTATTATCATTTTTATTATTATAATTATTATTATTATTAATATTATTACTAGTATCATGTTTATTAAAAACTAGCCTTTTTATTAAAGTATCATTTTTATTATTATCATTATCAGAAAAATTATCATTTTTATCAAAACTATTATTATCATATTCATTATTAAACCTAATCATTATCATTACTAAAGATTATTATTATAAATATTATTAGTATAGCTATTATTATTATTATCACTATTAATATTATTTTTAAATATTATTATTATTATTATTATTAGTATTATTAACAATTTTTTATTATAAATATTATTTTAACAAAAGATAATTATGTAAAGATATAAATATTACATATATCATAAGTATATCTAAAGTTACTATAACATATATAAATATACATAACATTTGAAATAATAAATACCTTACTATTTTAAATAAGTAATATATCATATAATTAATATATATAAACTGGTTTGATTACTATTACATGTTAATTAGATGTGTTAATATATATACTTGATATAGGTTCGTGAATCCAAGGTCAACCCTGCATTGTTCAGTATCGTCGTACGAATATTTTTACTACAAAATATTGTATTGTGAGTTCATTTGCTCCCTTTTACTCTTTACATTTTTGGGACTGAGAATACACGCGATGTTTTTACAACTGCTTTATTAAATGCTTTTGAAATATATTTTGAACTATGAATACATGAAATACTTTTATAAATTTTTGACGAGATAGACACAAGCAAAACATTCCTCGAATGAATTATTATGCAGACAGAAGCTCTGTGGATTATTATTGAATTAGTTGGACGTGATAATTGCCACTAATTGTTGTGAATATTTTTTCTCCTGATTATTTTTGCTTAGTAACCTAAGAATTAGAATCGGGTATGCCCTTAATTCACGCGAATCCTAAAGGTAGCTACCGAGTTTAACACCCCCACCCAGAATGTTCACTAGACTGAAGAGCTAGTGGGCGTGGTGTTTAGTACTTCGAAGTTTATATATTATACAGACGAGATGTTCTGTTTTGGGGATATTATTGATGCGCATTATATGTTAAGGTCGGTTACCATGTTGAGCAATGAAATTAAAATGAATGTTATGTATCGAGAGAATGATTTTTATACACAGGTTATGTGTATTAGTTTTGTGCACGAGATATGTGTACGATTATTAAAAATTGCGAGGCAACCTACGGGGGAGAAAAGGATACGAACCTACTCTGCCAAGCATTATGAAAAATGGTTTAGTACACGAGATAGATGTACTGTATTTAAATCTTATGGTCTATCAAAATGATGAATTTTATTGTTTATGATAAACCTATGAACTCACCAACCTTTTGGCTGACACTTTTAAAACATGTTTATTCTCAGGTCTGAAAAAAATCTTCCGCTGTGCATTTGCTCATTTTTAAAGATATTACATGGAGTCGTTCATGGCATATAGAGGTCAGTACCTCACAATGGGACCAGCTGTTGAAGACTTCGTCCAGGTGGATTAGGACGGGTCACTTCAACTATTGAGATGTCACACCCCCCAAATAGGGTCAGGGGTATTTGTGACCATTAATATCATAACACAGTTGTATAAACGAAAACGACTCTATATGAGACGTTTTGAATAAAACATTTATTAATAAAACAGCGGAAGCAATTAAAAGTTTTACATCAAATTTAAACTGGAATAATAATAATAGTCTTAATGCAAAGTAAATGTAATGAAATGAAGACTCCATGTAGCAGCATTCAATTCATCAAGTAGCAATCATGGCAATCATCTTATTCGTCACCTGAGACAAAACATGCTTAAAGTGTCAACCAAAAAGGTTGAGTGAAATTCATAGGTTTATATAATATGCATTAGACCACAAGATTTAGTTTAAAGTTGATTGATACCAAACATATCAATCTAAAAGTGTTGCTGAAGTTTGTAATATCGCGACTAAACAAAAATCACCTCGTGACAATTTGTTATTCAGTGTCGTTGAATCATTATTATGTAACCAAAGACCAACGGTCAAATGGTTAGAGACGTTACTCTCAATAGGCCTATTCACAATAATTAAGTTTGCCTTTTATACACAGCAATTGACGATATTACGGTGAGGATTTGCATGAATCAAAGCATGATAGCATAATAACATTTGAGTACTTGTGTCTAAACGTAAAACAGTTATAAAGCAAGCATGTGTCTCACCCCAAAAGTTATAAACAATTTAATAAACAGTAAAAGTGGGGCAATGAAAATCACCTTAAATAGCAGTTGAAGTATTCCACGCAAGAAAGGAAAGTAAAGCAAGTAAGTGACCGGGATATCAACCTAAAGGTATAACGTTTGATCAGTAAATGTCTAATAGACCAAGTGTATGTTTATTAATATAATGAATTATATTAATAGTGACAGTCCAAAATAGGAAGGTTTCAACTTATGGAAAGTTTATAAGTTCATGTTATATTCATTAGTAAGACGTTGTACAACTTTACTCAAACTTCGTTGCTATCAAATAAGTCAGGAATGACCAGATATAACCGGGGGCCCATGACTATTGACCAGAATCTAAGTCATGACATTCGAGATCCACAAGCTTACCCATAAATGGCAACCTATACATCATTCACTTACGACTGTAAGTAGCGATGAAGTTTGTATATAATGCACGTCTTTAGAGTATAACCTTCACGTTATGTGCATATAGAATTACAACACATTGATATAATTTACTTATACAGTAAATATATATTATGTTAAGTTTGAATATATTTAATATTATTAATGTATTATCAATATTAATTTATTTTAAAATTAATCTTATAACAAAGTATTATAAGTTTAATTATGTAGATAGGTTAAATATGTAATAATTATGTCTTATATATATATATATATATATATATATATATATATATATATATATATATATATATATATATATATATATATATATATAGATCTTAAATTTATATAATATTATTTGATTAATATAAATCTTATATTTATTATATATATCGAAATTGATATATATAAACTATCTAAATTCAAATTTATATATCAATAAATCATCTAATAATTCTAATTAATATTTTATTGATTTCACAACACTAGGAAACTAAAAAAAAAATGTTTTATACATTGAAACTAATCTTTATGCTTTAATAATTATTTTACTTAATCGATTAGTATCTAAAATACAAAAAAATAGATAAACGAATAGAAATTTATATTTTATATTTTTATCAGTACCTAAATATCACAATAAACATATAAAAATTTTATAAAATTATTCCCATTACGTTTTGTATTTAATTTGTATTTATTTTTATTTTTAAATCGTAACCAAGCTTAAATAAGAAAAAATATAATTCAACTAAAAAAATTTGTTTTTAAAATTTTCACTTGTTTATATAAGTTTTATAATCTCAGAAAAATTATATATATATTTTTATTGTCGTTTAAACTATTTATTTCAATTTTTACCTTATTTTTACATATAAATAATACATAATTCAAAATTAATTTTTATATAATATGTATTGTTCCAATAAATTAAGTTTAATATTCTACTTCACTAAAAAATATTTTCATAATTTATTTAACCCTTTTCCTAATTTATTTTAATTTTTTTTATATGCTGATTATGTATATATATTTAATAAACTGTTTTTAATTAGTTAAAATATAAAAACATGATATACATTCGAAAAAAATATTTTTCTCAGATCTCATAATACTTTTTAATAATTATCATGTACAAATTACAATTTATTAAATTCGTTATATATTTATTAAAATAATTAAAAAAAGCGGCTGGAATAATAAAAACAAAATTAATTTTTAAAAATATAAAATCGGCTTATTAATTTGGAAAACTAATTTTTATAGATCATAAACTTCATGTTGATAATTATCATGCAAAGTTTTGTATTTAATTATGTTTTAGATTAATTAAAATATATATATATATATATATATATATATATATATATATATATATATATATATATATATATATATATATATATATATATATATATATATATATATATATATATATATATATATATATATATATATATATATATATATATATATATGTATCTTGTATATGTCTCGGTAAAAAAAATACAAAAATAATTACAAAATAAATATAAATTCGATATGTAAATTCATAAAAATATTTTTAAAATTTTCAGTAACATTTATCACTAATTATAATATATTACTTATATTTATTTCAATTATAATAAATTTAACATTATATATATATATATATATATATATATATATATTTCGACTAAAAATAATATATAAGTAAATAAAAAAATAAATATAAAGGAAAGAATACTTATAAGTACTTTCAAGAGAGAATGAAGTTTTTGTGGTGCAAGTTCAAATGAGAAAATTGATGGGTATTTATACTTAAATTTTTGAATAAAATAATATAAAAGAAATAAATAAAAATATAAAAGAAAATAAAAGAAATGTAAAATAAAGCAAATGGTAGAAAAAAAAAGAATTCTAGCCTACTCATGTATCTATTAAATAAGAAAGGGTAGTTTGTTCTCTTTTTATTTTATTTATTAAAAGTAGATCTAGATCTAGTTTTAATATTTTTTATTTACTTTTTATTTATTTATTTTTCAAGTACTTGATTTATGTTTTTCTAAAAACTTTTATCAACTATTTTTTTAGTTAATTATTAAATACGAATTTAATATAAAAATATTAATATATTCGTTATTTATATATATATTATTAATAAATATGATTTTTAATTTAATTTAATTATAATATTACTTTATTGTTTTATTTGTTTTATAAATATTATTACACTTTTATATAGTTGCATTTATTATATAATTAATTATATATTACATTTACTATGTAGTAAAAGTATTACATTTTATATACTTTATAAAATTACGTTACAATATATAAGTTAATATAATATACTTATATTTACTATAATCATATTATTTATTTAAGTGTGTAATTATTCGGTCTATGTTAATTAAATTGTATATATATCAACCCTTAAACAATAAGAACGTACAATCAGGTAGTAAACCTTAGGGTCAAATTAGTAAATTTAGAAGTCAAAAAGTGAGGGTTGTTATATGAGACGACCCGTCCTAATCTATAAGGACGAATACAATAACATATGATTACATTGCGAGGTATTTGATCTCTATATGATACATTTTACAAATATTGCATACGTTTTAAAAGACAAACTTTCATTTCATCGAAAGTTGACAGGCATGCATACCATTTCATAATATCCAACTATAAATGATCTAATCTTTCATTTACTTAATCATAATCTTTATTGAACTCAACGACTTGAATGCAACGTCTTTTGAAATATTCCATGAATGACTCCAAGTAATATCTTTAAAATGAGCAAATGCACAGCGGAAGGTTTCTTTCAATCCTGAGAATAAACATGCTTTAAAGTGTCAACCAAAAGGTTGGTGAGTTCATTAGTTTATCATCAATATTCATTTCCATCATTTTTAATAGACCACGAGATTTTCATTTCCATTTCTCATAAATAAACATCCCATACATAGAGATAAAAATTCATTCATATGGTGAACACCTGGTAATCGACATTCACAAGATGCATATAGAATATCCCCATCATTCCGGGACATCCTTCGGAGATGATAAATTTTGAAGTACTAAAGTGGATGCAACAATGGATGGGGCTTGTTGGGCCCGATAGATCTATCTTTAGGATTCACGTCAATTAGGGGCCAGTTCTCTAATTCTTAGATTACCAGACTAAAAGGGGCATATTCGACTTCGATCATTCAACCATATAATGTAGTTTCGATTACTTGTGTCTATTTCGTCAAACATTTATAAAAGCGCATGTATTCTCAGTCCCAAAAATATATATTGCAAAAACATTTAAAAAGGGAGTAATGAAACTCACAATACTGTATTTTGTAGTAAAAATACATATGACGGCATTGAACAACAGTAGGGTTGGCCTCAGATTCACGAACCTATATAAAGTATATATATATATATATATATATATATATATATATATATATATATATATATTTATATAATGGTCAATATCTGTCTAACAATTTAGGTCAAGTCATAGTGTATCACAACCCTAATGCTCGAGATCGATATGCAAAAGTCAACAAAAGTCAATTTGACCCAAAATGATTTACAAAAATTATACATGTTTATTATGTAACTTAAATAGTCGTTTTATATATTTAAATATATTTATCAGATTTTATTAGAGTAAAAATAATACAAGTCATTTATTAATAAATAAAAATGTATATTAAAATTTTATATGTGATAAAAATATGCTTTTATATATCTTACGTAATATAGTTTATATAGTTCACTTAATATCATAAAAATATAGTAGTACTTATTATTATACTGCGTGTGGTAAAATATCTTTGTATTACATATTTATTTGATAAGATAATATTGATAATAATAATAATAAATAAAAGTTGTATTATTTTGTAATAATAATAATTACTATTATCCTACTAATAATCATAACAATATTTATATTTACTAATGATATTATTAATTATGATAAAATGATAATTCTAATCATGATAACTTTAATAATAACAATACTTTTTATTATTAACCGTAATAATAATAATATTTCATAAAAATAATAATTTTATTTAAAATGATAATTTTTAATAATAATAATACTAAATTGATAATAAAAATGATATTTTATAATAACAATGATATTTCTGTTAAAAATGATAATTTTAATAAAAATAATAGTTTTAATATTAATGATACTTTTAATAATAATAATAACGATAAAAATAATAAAATGGTAGTTTTGATACAAATGTTAATTATTTTAGTAATAATAATAATAATAATAATAATAATAATAATAATAATAAAAATAATAATAATAATAATAATAATAATAATAATATTGATTTTTAGATAATAATAATAATAATGACGATAATAACGACGATAACGATAACGATAACTATAATAATAATAATCATTTTAACAATAATACTTAAATTATAGATAATTCAATTAACGATATCTTTTAATCCGTTCATCAAAACCATACGCTTTCTAAATGAAAAGTTATTAATTTTTCGCCAGCTTTCCAACGACATGCATATCATATACCTTATCTTAGTAGCATATGTACTAAATTCACGATTTATCATAAACTATATAACGACGAAATTAAACATACAAGCATGCATAATCCTATATACTCGAGCACTAGTCAGGGATACACTATTAATATATAAAAGATAAGATGTGAATGCTCACGTATCAATATTGAGATTCAATATTGCAGGAAAGTATGTAGACGCAACGGAGATGATTAACACTAGTTTGACCTCACGAGCTATACCCCCGAACCATACCCATAACCTCCATAGCTATAACCCATAATTCCAAAGCTTAAACCCGTTTTGAAAACCCGTTTGAGATCACTCGATCATTACTCCGTCAAGTGTACTTTTAGGGGGTGATATATTATTTTACGTTAAGTTAGTTACCAAGTGCCCACGGTTAAGCATATACTTTTTCATACTGTTTTGAATACGAAATCTCGTGGTCTACATTACATTATTGTTTACAATAAAACTATAGCTCACCAACATTCGTGTTGACGTTTTAAGCATGTTATTTCTCAGGTGCTTAGATGAAATTGCTTCCGTTGTATTAGACTGACTGTGTTAGACTTTCGCTGCATTATTAGATATGTCTCAATCATGGAACTTTTTACTTTGCATTAGTTACTCATGAACTATGGTTTTGTAATGACCTTGGTGTCACGTACTTATGTTAATGCTGTCTATTCGTAGAAACACGTTATCTTTTGTAAAACATTTGACGTTGGTAAAAAACGTTATCTTTTCATGAATACAAAACTTGTTTTAAAACAGCATGTAGTATTATACCGTGTAATGGACCTGTTGTTGATGATCCGTGCACATTGATTTTGTACGGGGCATCACATACATATATAGGGTCATCATCAAGAGGGAAACACTTTTTTGAGGGGAGATGATTTTTTTTTAATTTTGAGGTTTTTCGAAAAAAAAATTTCAGGCATCATCATTAGGTAAAAATATGAACATTTAAAAAAGACATTTTGTGATGAATGTTATTATTTAGGCGGGAAAACGATCGAAGAAATCCTATTCACAATTAATGTTATTCATGTCATCATTAAACAAAGTGATTAACGTTTGAATATTATCGTTGGAGAGTTAGCCAACAGTCACAACATCCGGGCCTGCAGCTACCTTATCCTTTTCACACATGTTCATCATCTCAAGTACATATGCTCAACATATAAATCACATATAAATCAATTGTACCATGTTTTGAACCTAAATTAACAAACTCATATAAATGACCATCATGATTAAGCTCTCTTAAACCCTTGTCTGAATATATTCTATGAATACAGTAATAAGGTTGAGCAGGTATACCACTTACACAATCTTTTATCAACTTAAAACACTATCAAACTGCATTTTTGAAAATTTACCTTGTCGATCCATCGAATCGACATTCCCATCAACATATTTGAACGGATCAGTGGAAAATGTGCCTTCATGATGAAAGTTTATAGTGAACGTCATTCTGCACATGTAACGAACGAATTAGGGTAAGAAATAGCAAGTAATCGACGAATTAAGAATCAAATCGAGTAAAATAGGAAGAAATTACTTACCTTTTTTTCAATTCATTCGTATCTATCTGAATTAGGTTTAGGTTTTGGTTTTGGTTTTGGTTTTGGTTTTGGTTGAACGTGTTCGTATATGAATAGGGTTTATGTTAGTATCCCCAATTTTTTTAGGAACTTATGTCCATTTACATGTCACGTAATTTTTAATAAAAAAATAATAAAAATGACATGTAATGTTTTTTACGGGGTAAACCGGCAATCGGTAAAAAAATGTGAACATCGGTACACTTTTTATAAGTTTGTAGATGGTAATGAGACGAAAATTAGTATATGAAGGACATTGGAACAATTGTACCAATTTTTTAACTTTAACCCTTGAATAAAAGAAAAGATTTTATTATTAAAATAAAAAATTCTTGTGCAAGATAAATCCCTGACGGCTATAAGCCAACAAATCAAAAACCTTTCTTTATAATTCTTACAAATAAGATATCAATTCAGCCCCCATATTTGTCGTCTAAAAAAATTAAGCTACCTGCGAGCCCCCAAACACTTTTTTGTTTTCCTTTTTTTTTTTTTTTCTTTCAATTTTAGGGTTAAGTTACAACTTTAATTGTGCGTCAATGGTGGGAGCTAGTTCTTCTTCTTCTTCGTCCGCCAAATCAATCCCCAACACCGGTATTCGAATCGTCGTCGCCTAACAAACAAGTGCAGTTAAAACAACCCAACATTTCCTCGACGATAGGAGGGAAATGAGATCAGGGTTGACCTTCCTCATAACTACGCTCATCACAACCCTACATTGATCCACCGAAGGAATAAAGTCATAAGACGGGGTACGTTTCGCGGGAGTTGCGTCCCCATCCTTGTCCGGTATAGGGCTTTCTATCTATAGATTAAGCCTCGACTCCGAGAAGGAGTAGACAATTGTTGTGAAAGTTTTGAGATCGGTTCCCTTAATTATCAGCATGATTATGACCGCTGCTGCCAATTTTTTTCCGACGAATGTTCCGTCGGTGCTGTCCACTGGCGGATCCAAAGTGTAAAGGAGGGGGGCGGCCGCCCCGGTGGATTTCGAAATTTGAGTGCAATTTTTTTCAGTTATTCGATTTTGTCCCCGGTGGGAATTTTTTTTGCTCCAAACACTTCATATTTTGCTGCCAAACCTCCATATTTTGCCCAAAAACCTCCAAATTTTGCTTTAAAAACTTTATATTTTGCCCCAAAACCTCTATATTTTGCCAAAATAAATTCCTACGTTTTAAAAAAAATTCGCCCCCGGTGAAATTTTTTTCTTGATCCGCCACTGGTGCTGTCACCTATTAAGTTGCCAGAAGATATGTTTCCTGACCGTGTACCTGTAACTATCATTGATACGTGTCATAGGTATTAATTCTGTTATTGAGATGCACACACTGATAGAAAATTTTTGGAATTGGAAACTTAAATTAGATGTGTTTGGTAATCAATTTATCTAATTGTTTGTAATTTGTTTTCTAGTGAAGAGGCTCTGGATGAACTTGTTGATGACCTGACTAGAGCTGATGCAGTTGTTCTTACATATGCATTTGACCAGCCTTCTTCGCTTGATGGATTGAGTACTTTTTGGCTTCCTACACTTGAACTATTAAATGTGCGTTACCTGTTATCTAAATAAATTCATATTCATATATTGTTTGTTAGAACCTTTAACTACATAAAAGTTTGATTACTGTGGATTACTTAATGCTTCTTATGTTTTTTGGCTGTTGTGTTGATGTATCTTTATTGTATGTAATGGCGATTAACCGTGATAAGCTTATCCCTTTCATGAAAATGTGTATTAGAAGGATACTGATTTTTTACTACTATATGCTTACATATGTAGATGTTTACATGCACATATACGTTGATAGTTACAAATTACTAATTACTACGTAATTTACTAATATGTATTATAAGGATGACATGATGGCTTGGTTATTTCAATTTGGTGTATCAGTGTATAGGTTTAACTTAGATGTTAACTGTTAATTATGTATGATATAATGGGAGATTTAGTTTATAAGTTCAATAGTGCGGTTAACATTACAGTATTATATAAGTTTTATTTTTTGTAGTGAGAGTTAGCATTCTTATCTATCATAAATGTTAATTCTGCTATTTATTTGTACTTAAAACTTATAATCACACTATACTGAAACAAAAGAAAACTACTTGGATAACGTAATTATTAATCGTGGTTTCAACATGCAATATTATGCAACTAATATGATCTATGGACACATGCACAGGTTAGGGTTCCTGTTATAGTATGCGGTTGTAAGTTGGATTTAATGGATGAGTGGAAAGAAATTAGCTTGGAGCAAGTGATGTCACCTATAATGCAACGGTTTCGACATATTGAAAAATGTGTTGATTGTTCAGCATACAAACATACTCAGGTAACATGCCCTTTTTATGTTCTAAGCTTTTAATTGCATAATGGTTAAAGTTGTGTGTGACATCTAGCCCAATTTTACCTTTCGTTGTTGGTATATTGTAGATATATTTACTTAATAATAATTTTCCTTTTTTCTCTTTCGCTTTTTTAGGTACAAGAGGTATTTATCTATGCTAAGAAGGCTGCGATTCATCCGACGGCCCCACTGTTTGACAAACAAGCACAAACTTTGAAACCTCGATGTGTCAGGGCTTTAAAGAGAATCTTTATTCTCTGTGATCATGATAGAGGTGGCGCTCTAAGTGATGCAGAGTTGAATTATTTACAGGTTTAGATTCGCAGTCCTATTTATCTTTCAGCACTTGATTATGCTTATGTGTTAATAGCTTACATTCGAGGTGTCAAAGTAGGCGGGTCAGGTAATGGGAAAATAATGGTAGTTTGGTTTGAAATGGGTTGGGCTGGGGTTGACATGAAAAACTTCTTCCGCATATATAGTTATCAATGGCTATAAATAATCAGTGCACCATAGATAATTTAGAAGTAAATTGGTTACTTAAAATAAGCTGTTCTCATCTGAGTTTTAAGATCCACCCAAATTGACCCATTTATATGTACATTGGTTGAAATTGACACCTCAAGTTATATGTTACAGTAACAATTTATCTGTGTATGGTTGTCTATTTTGTTCCTATACAATGGACATTTGGAGAACCTAAGCCACATTTTTCAATTATGTAATTATGAACAGGTCAAATGTTTCAATGCTCCATTGCAACTGTCAGAATTAGTCGGTGTAAAACAGGCCGTGCAAGAAAAATTGCCTGAAGGAGTGAATGAGAATGGTCTAACATTAACTGGCTTTCTTTCCCTTCACACCTTATTTATTGAAAAAGGCTGTCCAGAGAAAACATGGACTGTTTTAAGAAAGTTCGGTTACAATAATAGTATAAGGCTTCTGGATGATCAATTGTTGCCTCCATTTAAACGAACTCCCGATCAGGTTATTTTTATGTGTGCTTTTTTGCAATGATTTGGCTTGTGAGATCATATTATAGTTTAGTAATATTAAAATACTTTGCTACATTGCTACCTTTTATGTGAATTTGCTATTTCACATCTTGAATTAATAGGGTAAGTTTATTTATTTATTTATTATTATTATTATTATTATTATTATTATTATTATTATTATTATTATTATTATTATTATTATTATTATTATTACTATTACTATTACTATTACTATTACTATTACTATTACTATTACTATTACTATTACTATTACTATTACTATTACTATTACTATTACTATTACTATTACTATTACTATTACTATTACTATTATTATTATTATTATTATTATTATTATTATTATTTTTTTTTTTTTTTTTTTTTTTTTTTTTTTTTTTTTTGTAGAGTGTGGAGTTGAGAAGTGAAGCTGTGGAGTTTCTCAACAGAGTTTTTTCCTTGTCTGACATGGATGGTGTACGTGCTATTATTTTTTCACTCTTGAGATTTGATACATAATGTATATTATCTATAAATGTATAAATACTTCAAATTTTAAAAATATGCTCATTTTGTAACACAGGATGGAGCTCTTAATGCACATGAGCTTGAAGTTGTTTTTTCTACTGCACCAGAATGGTACTATAATTTGTTCAAAGTTACTTAGACCTACCATATATATATATATATATATATATATATATCTGAATTTGGTGTGTTACACTGCAGTCCTTGGAGTGAAGCTCCATATGCTAATGCAGCAGAGAAAAATGCCTTGGGAGGGTTATCCCTTGATGGATTTTTGTCTGAGGTATATACCCTTTTTAATATTACATATTAACTTCTTAATATGTTTATGTTTGATCACAGTATTCTCTTTTCTAGTTATTTGCTGTTATTTCAACAATTTAATCATGTCCATACAAACATTAATATTTTCATGGTATAAACTATGATGAAGGGAGTAATGTGACACTTCATTAGAATTGAATAATAACTACAATTGGTTGAAGATTCATATAATGTTTTATATACTTGTATCAACCGAAGTTTTTTTGGTTTTGCTGAAATCCTGTTTGTGGGATGCAGTGGGCTCTTATGACACTTTTAGATCCAGTTCTTAGTGTTGAGAACCTCATATGCATCGGATACAGGGGTGACCCGTCTTCCGCAGTGAGAGTTATTCTAAGAAGACGTGTTGTCCGGAATAAGCGACCCTCTGACCGAAATGTCTTTCATTGCTTTGTTTTTGGGCCCAAAGAATCTGGAAAAACTTCACTGTTAAATTCTTTTGTTGGAAGGTATTTCACTGAACCAGATATTTATTTATAGGTAGTTGTACCATGTGCTTCATAAGTTATACCTGGAGCAACCGGGACAATTTGTCCCATGGACTTGTTCAATGGTGTTTCATCTTATATATAATTTTATATGGCTTTTTATTATTTCACTGTTTGAACTGCAGGCCATTTTCTGAGGTTTATACACCAACCACTGAGGAGCGATATATAGTTAATATTGTACCTGATGTAAGTATATTTCATTTTGAACACTATTTAATACGGGTTGATGGGTCATGGGTTATGTTTTATCTTTAAAACTTGTCAAACCTCTAAAATAATAAAACAATAACAAAATGGGCCAAACAGTTAAAAAGTTGGCCAAAGTGTATTGTTTACATGCATAAACCTTCTAAATCAGTTTCTTTAAGTAATTAGATTATAGTAACTGAATTGGTATATTTTGCAATAATGATTGACAAAATTTACTGGACTTTTTTTGTTTGGATTTTTTTATTTTTTCTCACTAGACCTGTGTTGACACTGATTTCGCCTAATTCATTCATTCATTCATACAGGGAAGAAAGAAAACTTTAATATTACGAGAGATACCTGAAGATGAGATTGAAAAATTGCTGATTCACAAAGATGCACTGGCAGCCTGTGACTTGGCAGTTTTTGTTCATGACAGGTAACTCGACAATTGCTAGGTCATTTTATTAAGAACAAACATCTTATTTTCATATTTTATATGAACATATAGCAAAAGGGGCATGTAGGTTGGTGGGTCAAAATGGTAAGTTTTATAGGGCCGGGCCGGGTCAGGTTGACCCGATCTATGTCTGTCTGAATCTTGTAATATTGAACAGTAAATAGCTGGTGTGTCAGATATGTTTACAGAAATAGATAGTTTCCATTTGTCAGATGTTTTATACATTAGATCTACACTTGGGATACTTTAAACCTTTTTTTGACCTGTTTCCTTGATCCTTATAAGTTGGTGACCCTTTAGTGATAAAACATAAGACCCATTTGGCCATTCGTAACTAAATGGGTTGAACTTTCCATGTCTACTAAAATCATTGGTGTGATGTACTCATCTTAACTTTGTCTTTTTTTGCCTACAGTTCGAACGAGTCTTCGTGGAACCGAACAAAAGAATTGCTTGTTCAAGTTGCCTCTCATGGGGAGTCAACTGGGTACGAGGTTCCTTGCCTAATTGTCGCTGCTAAATATGACCTTCAACCATATGCTTAACTGATACAAGATTCAACTAGGGTATGCAACATAATTCAACTAAAAGTCTCTTTACTTTTTTTTTTGACAAACATAACTTTTTTGTGAACAACGAAAGCCTAATTCTTGCTCAATGATCATCCCAGATTTTTTTTATCCTCATCTACAATATTAATGAAAGACTTTTAATATGTTAAAAAAATATATTTTACTCTAGGTGAGCCACGATATGCGAATAGCGGCTCCTATACCTATTAGCACGAAATTGGGAGCCTTCAATCACGTATTTTTAAGAATCGTGAGAGCAGCACAACACCCACATTTGAGCTTTCCCGAAACAAAAGCATACAAAAGTTGAAAACAGCTTTTCAAACTTGTCAACCGTACCACCTAATGGCTGTTTCAGGTAATATTAAATTAAAAAAAAAAAAATGATGAATGTGTTCATTTTGGTCAAAAATCAATATCTTTAACGACATCTCACTTTGGTGGTTATGTATGTTTTCGTATTTGCAGTTGGAGCTGCAGCTGCAGTTGCAGTTGTCGGGTTAGCTACAAGGAAGAACGCTACAACGTTTGAAGAACTGATATGAACTGGGTTTTTTTATTTTACATATTTTTATTTTTGTTTTATTAGTTGTGTAGAGATATTCATACTTTAAGTCAACAGCAAGCGTCGATTTATTGGCGACCTTACTGTCGCTTAAAGCCTAAATTTATGTGCACGATTTAGAACCCATGGAAGTTTGATCTTACCATTTTCATGACGTCTCTTGTTTTATTTTTATTTTTATTTTTATTTTTTATATTTTTTTTTCTTTAATTTACAAAATTTTTGCAATTGATTGGCCGGTAGTTCATTCGGAAGCAATCTCTTTATCCGTCGAAGAGAGAGAGAGAGAGGATTTTCTCTACTTCTTGGAGTGTTTTCACTCTGGGTGGAGAAATGACTTTTTTTTTTTTTTTTTTTTTTATTCAAAGATAAAGGAAAATTTTTTTTACGTCTCACCTCCCTCATTCACAACACATGTAGTATTGAGTTTTGTTGTTGTTGTTGTTGTTGTTGTGTAGAGAGATATTGTGTGTGTGTGTGTGTGTGTGTGTGTGAGGTTTTGACTATTAAATTTTTTCACTTCTTTAACATGTTGCAGCAACTAAATATTAATCAAATATACATGCTCTTCACAACATAAAAGGTTGTAACAGGTGCCTCTGTTTCAAAAAGTGTTTTTCAAAACCTACTGGCTTGCTTCAAAGCAAATGTAAAAATGTTTTTTTCGAAAACTTGTCTCTAAAACATTTTGATTGGGGCTATATTTGCTTGTATGCATAAAGACAAGAGTACAAGACCCAAACTGACCCCGTGTTTATGGGCTTTAACTAGATTTTAATCAATAAGCTCATAGTGATAAGCTTCAACTAGATAAAATACCTCACATCTTAAAAATTAAACAATTAAACACTTGCAAGTTTCAAAGGGTGAAAATAACTAGAGGTTTATAAAAAATATAACCCCAGTGGCAACTATTAAAGTTTGTAATCAATTTAAGTTAAAATATAATGTGCAATGCCCTGTATGCCTTCGTCTTTTGACACATTCATTCCATATTGTGTTTCAACATGTACCTTTACTGGTAATCTTGAATTTGAGGGTAGTTGTGGAACCAACTGTGTTGCAAGAAAATCATATGTGAAATGTTTAACATCTCTAGACCAATCACACTTGTGTTTATCCTTAAATGTTACGACTTGCCATGTTTTCAAACCACTTCCGTTTGAAACATGAACTACCCACTTGCATTCCACATTACTAAGTTCTTTGGTTCTCTAAGTTTTATTGCCCTTCTCTTTATAACAATTACCAATTACATTCTTGCCTTTCTATTTATTATTACTCACATTTCCATCCACTGTTTTCATCCTTTGTTTCATCAACTTTTACAACATCTGCTCTTAACCCTCTACAAACTGCTCTAAGCCTCCTATTATCATTGTATTTAAACACAATATCCCTCTGAGTTTCAATGCATGCAACCTGATACATTCTATAGCTTCATTTTTGTCCCATATTCTTGACCCAAATACAAATTACTCTTTGTCACATCGAACCCGTGTTTTTCTTACAGACTTAATTCTCTTAACTTCTTTTTTCTTGTCCCATTCAATATATTTTTCATACTCAAGTTCACATTCAAACTCGTCATCATTCAACCTTTCTATAGTAACTACTGGTTGATCAATGGTACATACATCAATAGTTTTAGAAGCATTTCTCATGAATTCAATATATTTGTCAATGCTATAATGAAAGTCATTCATATCAACATCAAAATCTTATAGGTGATTATCTTCATCAACATTAAAATCAATGTCATCATCCTCACTTTTTTTTTGAGAAGCAGAATTTATTAATCTCAACCAGTTCACTGACCACCGGCTGCCAAAATTGTATGACTATCCGCACGGCGCCGCTGTCTGGCGCGGCGCGCCAGTGTTCTGTCCAGGATTCCAGCCACTCCATTAAATGATGTGTGCTATTTATTACCAAAATCAAATCATTAAACACAACCCTAATGTATTGAATACACCAACATATGTTTAAATCATTACATGCAAACCCTAATAACAATTTTAGGGTTTTGACTCCAAAACAAGTTTTAAACACGAGATCGCATCGACCCGTTTACAAATTTAAGCATTACAAGTTCGAACCAAAACAATAGTTTAATAACCAAACGACACCCGAGCATGGTTTGGGACTAAACTACCCAAAACTAGGTCGTCTTCCAGAAGCTAGCCAACGCACATCCTTAGGGAAATAACTAATCCCCGGCCACCCCTTTTCCTTTCTCCTTGCTTGTACCTAAAAAATGTAAGCCACGAGAGGGGTAAGCAAAACGCTTAGTGAATAAATCGAGTATGCACATATACATACAACTTACGAGTCCGCATACGCATATACAAATGAATATTAAAGCATACCGATATATACGAAGCTAGCACACCAAGCACAACAAATCACCAACCTTAGCATTTAATCAACATCACAAGAATGCTAACTAAACAATATAAGTATATAACGATATATATAAACCATGGTTAACCATAATTACAAGGAATGACTCACGGAGGAGTCACTGTTGTTCACAAAAATCATTAGTGCACAAAAACGGCTATTGTGACACTAACCCTTAGGGCGTACAAAAACAACTATTGTAACTTCCCTTGCGAAGCCCAATATATAAATATATTGCACCCCTTTAGGTGTACAAAAACGGCTATTGTCACCTAGTAGTTCCCAAAAAACGGCTATTGTGAACTATAGTTTCGAGCGTGCAAAAACTGCTATTGCAACACTCTAATGTGCACCAAAAACGGCTATTGGCCACATTACAACACAAACAAGTAAATTATACATATAGATGCTGTAACGACCCGAATTTTTTGACTTATATTTATTTTCACGAAACTGCGTATTTGTGCGTACTGAGCTATATTATATTCTGGGATTATTTATTTATGTTAATTACTTACGTTAATGTTTTAAAACGTGTTATTAAGTGCTTAATCACTTAACTTGATCCTCGAATGCTTTTACGATCGTTAGTGTCAGTTGTCGTTTAGAACGAGCTACGTACTTTGTACACGTTAAACTTTTGTCATAATTGGAGCATTATGACTACTTAATACTAATTGTTATTTTCTAATGACAATTACTTGAAAATACATTATAGAGAATATACATTTTCATACTTCGCCTATTTCTCTAAAAGTACATAATGTTATTTTCTCAATATGAAACCATAGCAACTTGAATCACTCAAAACGGATTTAAAATCAAGAAGTTATGGGTAAAACAAGATTGGATATTTTTACTTGTTGTAACTACGTGAAAATTGGTAATAAATCTATATTAATCATATCCTAGATAACTCATATTGTATTATACATGTATTATAATATATTATGTAATCTTGGGATACCATAGACACGTATACAAATGTTTTGACATATCATTTCGACCCATGTATATATATTATTTGGAACAACCATAGACACTCTATATGCAGTAATGTTGGAGTTAGCTATACAGGGTTGAGGTTGATTCCAAAAATATATATACTTTGAGTTGTGATCTAGCCTGAGACGTGTATATACTGGGTCGTGGATTGATTCAAGATAATATATATCGATTTATTTCTGTACATCTAACTGTGGACAACTAGTTGTAGGTTACTAATGAGGACAGCTGACTTAATAAACTTAAAACATTAAAACGTATTAAAAAATGTTGTAATTATATTTTGAACATACTTTGATATATATGTACATATTTGTTATAGGTTCGTGAATCGACCAGTGGCCAAGTCTTACTTCCCGACGAAGTAAAAATCTGTGAAAGTGAGTTATAGTCCCACTTTTAAAATCTAATATTTTTGGGATAAGAATACATGCAGCTTTCTAAATGTTTTACAAAATAGACACAAGTACGCGAAACTACATTCTATGGTTGGATTATTAAACCGAATATTGCCCCTTCAAGTCTGGTAACCTAAGAATTAGGGAATGACCCCTAATTGACGCGAATCCTAAAGATAGATCTATTTGCCTAACAAACTCCATTCTGGAATTTGGAATGCTTTAATACTTCGATTTATATGGTGATTGCGATTGCCAATTTATGACATACTTGCGAGTATGCGGGGAATATTCTATATGCATTATGTTAATGTCGGTTACCAGGTGTTCATCATAGAATGATTTTTATACACTTGCGAGTGTAGGATTATTGAATAAATGAAATCTTATGGTCTATTATATTAATTTGATAATATATAGGTTAAACCTATAACTCACCAACATTTTTGTTGACGTTTAAAGCATGTTTATTCTCAGGTAATTATTAAGAGCTTCCGCTGTTGCATGCTAATATATGGACAAGACTTGGTGTCAGCATGCTTGTATAATATTGTTTAAAACTGCATTCGAGATTACTTTGTTGTAACATATTAATATTATAAACCAATATATATTGGTAGTGTGTAAGTGTGACATTTTTAGATTATCATTTCTGATAATCTAGGTGGTGTCCTTTTAACCTTGTCGATAAAATAAAGGTTATGGTTTGTTTTAAAAACGAATGCAGTCTTTTAAAAACGTCTCATATAGAGGTCAAAACCTCGCAAAGAAATCAATTAATATGGAACGTTTATAATCAATATGAACGGGACATTTCAGTTGGTATCCGAGCGTTGGTATCCGAGCGTTGGTCTTAGAGAACCAGAAAATTTGCATTAGTGTGTCTTATCGAGTTTGTTAGGATGCATTAGTGAGTCTGGACTTCGACCGTGTTTTCTTTAAAAATGATTGCTTAATATATTTTTTTTGTGTTGGAAACTCCAAATTGTAACATGTAAATATTATGTGATAAATTAATCTCTTGACATGTTTGATATTGTGCGATAGATGTCTACCTCTAGTACAAATCCCATCGACTCACCTAATAACAATGAAGAGTCGAATATATATTGGGAAGATTCACAAATTCTCGAACAGGAACCGGAAGAGGAGGAACCGGAAGAAGAGGAACCGGAAGAGGAAGAACCAGAAGAAGAAGAGGTTCCGGAGGAAGAAATATTGATACCTACAGTAAATCAATTAAATAAAAGAAAATCTTCAACCAATGGACCAAAGTTAAAAATGGTCAATGGTGTTTCCGCCAAGAAAGCAAAATATTGGGAAGATTACCAATTTTCCGATGAATCGGATCCCGATGAGGATTCCGATGATGTTATAGAAATTACCTCAACCCAATTTAATAAAGCAAAAGAAAATAATAGGGGAAAAGGTATAAAAATAGAGAAACCTGATTCCAACCCCGATGAACTTTATATGTATCAGCAACATCCGTATTTCCTAAAATGTAACAATAACCCGGGAACCTCTAAACCACCAGGTTTTTCTAAACCATTGTGGAAAACAACAGCTCATTTTAGAGGAACACCATATTTCCCTAGAAAATTAGGAAAGCGAACCAAGTCCGAAGAAGAAGAAACCAGTGATTCAGATTAGAGGGTTGTAATTATGTTGTGTATTATATGTATTGTAGTGTGCTTATACTTTTATGTTCTATGTAAAAATTGTTTGTATTGTTTGTTAATTATCTTTTATGAATCTAATCCTTGTCTATTTTACAGTATAAAAACAAAATGGACGTTAAGGGTAGACAACCGAATATTTTAGAAGACCTACCAGAGGATATGATTGAGGAAATCTTGTCTAGAGTCGGTCAGAATTCATCAACACATTTAGTTATGGTGAAATTAACTTGTCAAACATTTGAAAGACTTTCCAGAAATGCCTTAGTTTACAAAAGGCTTTCCTTTGATAGGTGGGGTATATCGCATTGGGGAGACCGTAAGTTACGCCGTGTTTTCTTTAAAGCGTTAAATGCGGGGAACCCAAATACAATTTTACGCTACGGGTTAAGAACCTATTTTGACTCAACATATCCCAACATAGGATTTCATGAATTAGAAAGAGCTTCTAACATGCAACATAAAGAAGGATGTTATACTTACGGGTTAGTGATGTTCGCTTCTCACCAAAGTGAGAAAAAGAACATCGGATTACAACTATTAAATGAAATATTCCCACAAGTAACGGATTCAGTAGTTGGGGTGAGAAACAAGGTTTTTAGATTATTACAAGGCTTTTGGACATTACGAAACCCTCGTCCTTTTGACGACATTACAACATGCTGCCTAGCCAATGGTCATAATGGTTACTTTCCACAAGACCAAGGATGGGAAGTCATCTTAGTAAAACCAGAATGCATGACTTGTTTCTGGACTTATGAATTACGTGTCTTTATTTCTTTTGCTGAACAACTTGCGTATTAACTAGAATTGCCTTTATAGCTGCCGAGTAGCAAATATATTATGTGCTATATTTTATCCTATATGTATAATAGTGGTATTGTATGTTTGTAAAATATTGTATAAAAGTTTGAACGCGAAATATTATTGTAATAAGTTTTTCATATAGAATCGTAGTAGTTGAATTGTATATTAGCTACTAAGTATGAACTTAACGGGTAGGTACTACCCGAATTAAAACTATAAAACGCTAATATGAAGAAAAAACTTTTATAAATGAGTTCATATTATGCTACGAAATACTATTGACTACTCTTAATATTCTATATGATTAACTTAATTCTTTTGGGCTATTTTTGAAGGAAATGGCACCGACGACTCGTCAGAATTTGAACATGAGCGAGGAAGACTTCCGTGTTTTTCTTGCAGCAAACATAGCGGCAGTACAGGCTGCGATGCAAAATAATAATAACTCTGGATCTGGCAGTGTAACTAATTCCACAAGAAATCGTGTAGGATGCTCCTACAAAGAATTCACTGCCTGCAAACCTTTGGAATTTGATGGAACCGAAGGACCAATTGGATTGAAACGGTGGACCGAGAAAGTCGAATCGGTGTTTACCATAAGTAAGTGTACTGAAGAGGACAAAGTTAAGTACACTACGCATACCTTCACAGGTACTGCGTTAACGTGGTGGAACACCTAACTTGAACAGGTAGGACAAAATGCTGCTTACACACTACCGTGGTCGGCATTCAAGCAATTGATGAACGAGCAGTACCGTCCTAGAAACGAAGTCAATAAGCTCAAGGTAGAACTTAGAGAGTTACGAACACAAGGGTTCGACATTACCACATATGAACGACGATTCACAGAGTTGTGTCTATTGTGTCCGGGAGTGTTCGAAGATGAAGAAGAGAAGATCGACGCGTTTGTAAAAGGGTTACCAGTAAGGATTCAAGAAGATATGATTTCACACGAGCCCGCTTCCATACAAAAGGCAAGTCGAATGGTTCATAAACTCATAAATCAGATTGAGGGGAGAATTAAAGAGCAAGCGACCGAAGAAGCCAACACGAAACAAGTCAAGAGGAAGTGGGAAGAAAACAGTGACAAGAGTCACCAATACAACAACAACAACAATAATCGCAATTACAAACACAATAACTACCACCATAACCGCAACTTTAACTGCAATAACAATAACAATCCCAACAACAACTACAACAACTACAATAACCGTTCCAACAATAACAACAACCACAACAACAACAATCCCAACAATAACAACCAGAGGCAAAAACCATGCCAGAGGTGTGAAGAATACCATCCGACTGGGCTTTGTACGACATCGTGTACTAAGTGTAATAGAAAGGGTCATGGTACGATGAAGTGTGAAGTTTACGGACCAATGGCTAACAAGAATAAAGGAACAAATAATGTCGGAACAAATAATACCGCCATTATTTGTTATGGATGTGGGAAGACGGGTCATATCAGAAACGAATGCCCAAATCAGGGGAATACTAATGGACAGGGCCGCGGAAGAGTTTTCAATATTAATACGGTAGAAGCGCAAGAAGACCCGGAGCTTGTTACGGGTACGTTTCTTATTGATGAAAAACCTGCTTATGTTTTATTTCATTCGGGTGCGGATAGAAGCTATATGAGTAGAGATTTTTGTGCTAAATTAAGTGGTCCATTGACGCCTATGAATAATAAATTTTTACTTGAATTAGCAAACGGTAAATTAATTTTGGCAGATAAAATATGTCGGAATCGAGAAATTAAACTGGTTAGCAAAATGTTTAAGATTGATTTGATACCAGTAGAGTTAGGGAGTTTTGATGTGATAATTGGCATGGAATGGTTGAAAAAGGAGAGAGCAGAGATCGTATGTTACAAAAATGCAATTTGCATTGTACGAAAAGAAGGAAAACCCTTAATGGTGTACGGAGAAAAGAGCAACACGAAGTTAAATCTTATTAGTAATTTGAAGGCGTAAAAAATAATAAGAAAAGGTTGTTATGTCATTCTAACACACATCGAGGAAGTTAAACCTGAAGAAAAGAACATCAGTGATGTTCCTATCGCAAAAGAATTTCCCGATGTATTTCTGAAAGAATTACCGGGATTATCCCCACATCGATCCGTTGAATTTCAAATAGACCTTGTACCAGGAGCTGCACCAATAGCTCGTGCTCCATACAGACTCGCACCCAGTGAAATGAAGGAACTCCAAAACCAACTACAAGAACTTTTAGAGCGTGGTTTTATACGACCAAGTACATCACCATGGGGAGCTCCTGTTTTGTTAGTCAAAAAGAAGGATGGTACATTCAGGTTGTGTATCGACTACCGAGAGTTGAACAAACTTACCATCAAGAACCGTTATCCACTACCGAGAATCGATGACTTATTTGATCAACTATAAGGCTCGTCAGTTTATTCGAAGATTGATTTACGTTCTGGGTATCATCAAATGCGGGTGAAGGAGGATGATATTCCGAAGACTGCTTTCAGAACGCGTTACGGTCATTACGAGTTTATGGTTATGCCGTTTGGGTTGACTAATGCACCAGCTGTGTTCATGGACCTCATGAACCGAGTGTGTGGACCATACCTTGACAAGTTTGTCATTGTTTTCATTGATGACATACTTATTTACTCAAAGAATGATCAAGAGCACGAAGAACATTTGAGAAAAGTGCTAGAGTTGTTGAGGAAAGAAAAACTGTACGCTAAGTTTTCAAAGTGTACATTTTGGTTGGAAGAAGTTCAATTCCTCGGACACATAGTGAACAAAGAAGGTATTCAGGTGGATCCAGTAAAGATTGAAACCGTTGAAAAGTGGGAAACCCCGAAAACTCCGAAGCATATACGCCAGTTTTTAGGACTGGCTGGTTACTACAGAAGGTTCATCCAAGATTTTTCCAAAATAGCAAAACCCTTGACTGCATTAACACATAAAGGGAAGAAATTTGAATGGAAGGATGAGCAGGAGAAAGTGTTTCAATTGTTGAAGAAAAAGTTAACTACGGAACCTATATTGTCATTGCCTGAAGGGAATGATGATTTTGTGATATATTGTGATGCCTCAAAGTAAGGCCTCGGTTGTGTATTAATGCAATGAACGAAGGTAATTGCTTATGCGTCCAGATAATTGAAGATTCATGAGCAAAATTATACGACTCACGATTTGGAATTGGGCGCTGTTGTTTTTGCATTAAAGACTTGGAGGCACTACTTATATGGGGTCAAAAGTATTATATATACCGACCACAAAAGTCTCCAACACATATTTAATCAGAAACAACTAAACATGAGGCAGCGTAGGTGGATTGAATTGTTGAATGATTACGACTTTGAGATTCGTTACCACCCGGGGAAGGCGAATGTGGTAGCCGACGCTTTGAGTAGAAAGGACAGAGAACCTATACGGGTAAAAGCTATGAATATAATTATTCGTACTAACCTTACTACTCAAATAAAGGAGGCGCAGCAGGGAGTTGTAAAAGAAGGAAAGTTGAAGAATGAAATACCCAAAGGATCAGAGAAACATCTTAATATTCCGGAAGACGGAACCCGGTATAGGGCTGAAAGAATTTGGGTACCAAAGTTTGGAGATATGAGAGAAAAGGTACTTAAGGAAGCACATAAAACCAGATATTCAATACATCCAGGAGCGGGGAAGATGTACAAAGATCTCAAGAAACACTTTTGGTGGCCGGGTATGAAAGTCGATATTGCTAAATACGTAGGAGAATGTTTGACGTGTTCTAAGGTCAAAGCTGAACATCAGAAACCATCAGGTCTACTTTAACAACCTGAAATCTCGGAATAGAAATGGGAAAACATTACCATAGATTTCATTACTAAATTGCCAAGGACTGCAAGTGGTTATGATACAATTTGGGTAATAGTCGATCGTCTTACTAAGTCTGCACACTTTCTGCCAATGAGAGAAGATGATAAACTGGAGAATTTGGCGTGATTATACTTGAAGGAAGTTTTCTCCAGACATGGAATACCAGTCTCTATTATCTCAGACAGGGATGGCAGATTTGTTTCAAGATTTTGGCAGACATTGCAACAAGCATTGGGGACTCGTCTAGACATGAGTACTACTTATTATCCACAAACTGATGGGAAAAGTGAAAGGATGATACATACCCTTGAAGACATGCTACGAGCATGTGTTATCGATTTTGGAAACAGTTGGAATCGACACCTACCATTAGCAGAATTTTCCTACAACAACAGTTACCATTCAAGCATTGAGATGGCGCCGTTTGAAGCACTTTATGGTAGAAAGTGCAGGTCTCTGATTTGTTGGAGTGAAGTGGGGGATAGACAGATTACGGGTCCTGAAAAGAAACTACCGAAAAGATCATCCAAATTCAACAACGGTTGAAAACCGCCCAAAGTCGACAAAAGAGCTACGCTGACATTAAAAGAAAAGATATAGAATTTGAAATTGGAGAGATGGTCATGCTTAAAGTTGTACCTTGGAAAGGTGTTGTTTGATTTGGTAAACGAGAGAAATTAAATCCAAGGTATATTGGACCATTCAAGATTATTGATCGTGTCGGACCAGTAACTTACCGACTTGAGTTACCTCAACAACTCGCGGCTGTACATAACACTTTTCACGTCTCGAATTTGAAGAAATGTTTTGCTAAAGAAGATCTAACTATTCCGATAGACGAAATCCAAATCAATGAAAAACTTCAATTCATCGAAGAACCCGTCGAAATAATGGATCGTGAGTTTAAAAGACTTAAGCAAAACAAGATACCAATTGTTAAGGTTCGATGGAATGCTCGTAGAGGACCCGAGTTCACCTGGGAATGAGAAGATCAGATGAAGAAGAAATACCCGCACCTATTTCCGGAAGATACGTCAACACCTCCAACTGCTTAAAATTTCGGGACGAAATTTATTTAACGGGTAGGTACTGTAGTGACCCGAACTTTTCCATGTTTATATATATTAAATGAAATTGATATTTACATGATTAAGTGTTTCCAACATGTTAAGCAATCAAACTTGTTAAGACTTGATTATTTGAAATGAGTTTCATGTAGACAATTGACCACCCAAGTTGACTGGCGATTCACGAACGTTAAAACTTGTAAAAATGACATGACGATATATATATGAATATACATATAGTTAACATAAGATTATGATAAGTAAGTATCTCCATAAGTATATTAACAATGAGTTATATACATAAAAATGAGACTACTAAGTTAAGAAACTCGAAACGATATATATAACGATTATCGTTATTACAACGTCTTACTAAATACATATGTATCATATTAAGATATTGTTACTATATTTAACGTGATAAAATGATAATTATATATATCATTAAGTATGTTAAAAATGAACTACATATGTAAAACAAGACTACTAACTTAAGAATTTTGAAACGAGGCATATATGTAACGATTATCGTTGTAACGACATTTTAATGTATATATATCATATTAACATATATTCATACATCATAATATCATGATAATGTAATAATTTAACATCTCATTAGATATAATAAACAATGGGTTAACAACATTAAATGAGATCGTTAATTTAAAGGTTTCAAAACAACACTTACATGTAACGACTAACGATGACTTAACGACTCAGTTAAAATGTATATACATGTAGTGTATTTAGATGTATTAGTACACTTTTGAAAGACTTCAAGACACATATCAAAGTACTTCTACTTAACAAAAATACTTACAATTGCATTCTCATTCATTTTCATCAACAATTCTACTCGTATGCAACCGTATTCGTACTCGTACAATACCCAGTTCCTAAACATATATACTATTGGTATATACACATAATAATTCAGCTCTTAGCAGCCCTAGATAGTCAACAAACATGTGGAACCAACAATTAGACAACTAGCATGACTTATGAGCAAGGAAACAAAAACAAGAACTCCTTTTAACCCTACTCACCTTCACCACTCACCACCTACTCCATTTCACTTCCAATTTTCTTCCCAATTCTCTCTCAAAACACACACACTCTTACATGAACGTCTAAGTTACTATTTTTCCAGCAAAAATCATCAAATACAAGCTTTGGTTATTACCTATAATCATCATAAAAACAATTACTCAAGAACACATCAAGAACACTTCCAAGTTTATAAGTTTACTTCCAAGTTTCCTAATCCATTCCAAGCAATCATCTAAGATCAAGAAACCTTTGTTATTTACTTTAGGTTATCTTTCTAAATCAAGGTAATATTCATATTCAAGATTTGATTCAATTTCTATAACTATAACTATCTTAATTCGAGTAATAATCTTACTTGAACTTGTTTTTGTGTCATGATTCTATTTCAAGAACTTCCATGCCATCAAAGATCCTTTGAAGCTCAAGTTATTTTTTTTCTCATTTCTAGTAGGTTTATCCACAAAACCTGAGGTAGTAGTGATGTTCATAACATCATTCGATTCATATATATAAAACTACCTTATTCGAAGGTTTAAACTTGTAATCACTAGAACATAGTTTAGTTAATTCTAAACTTGTTCGCAAATAAAAGTTAATCCTTCTAACTTGACTTTTAAAATCAACTAAACACATATTCTATATCTATATGATATGCTAACTTAATGATTTAAAATCTGAAAACACGAAAAACACCGTAAAACCGGATATACGCCGTCGTAGTAACACCGCGGGATGTTTTGGGTTAGTTAATTAAAAACTATGATAAACTTCGATTTAAAAGTTGTTCTTCTGGGAAAATTATTTTTCTTATGAACATGAAACTATATCCAAAAATCATTATTAAACTCAAAGTGGAAGTATGTTTTCCAAAATGGTCATCTAGACGTCGTTCTTTCGACTGAAATGACTACCTTTACAAAAAAGACTTGTAACCTGTATTTCCGACTATAAACTTATATTTTTTCTGTTTAGATTCATAAACTTAAGTTCAATATGAAACCATAGCAACTTGAATCACTCAAAACGGATTTAAAACAAAGAAGTTATGGGTAAAACAAGATTGGATATTTTTACTTGTTGTAACTACGTGAAAATTGGTAACAAATCTATATTAATCATATCCTAGCTAACTCATATTGTATTATACATGTATTCTAATATATTATGTAATCTTGGGATACCATAGACACGTATGTAAATGTTTTGACATATCATATCGACCCATGTATATATATTATTTGGAACAACTATAGACACTCTATATGCAGTAATGTTGGAGTTAGCTATACAGGGTTGAGGTTGATTCCAAAAATATATATACTTTGAGTTGTGATCTAGCCTGAGACGTGTATACACTGGGTCGTGGATTGATTCAAGATAATATATATCGATTTATTTCTGTACATCTAACTGTGGACAACTAGTTGTAGGTTACTAACGAGGACAGCTGACTTAATAAACTTAAAATATTAAAACGTAATAAAAAATGTTGTAATTATATTTTGAACATACTTTGATATATATGTACATATTTGTTATAGGTTCGTGAATCGACCAGTGGCCAAGTCTTACTTCCCGACGAAGTAAAAATCTGTGAAAGTGAGTTATAGTCTCACTTTTAAAATCTAATATTTTTGGGATGAGAATACATGCAGCTTTCTAAATGTTTTACAAAATAAACACAAGTACGCGAAACTACATTCTATGGTTGGATTATTAAACCGAATATTGCCCCTTCAAGTCTGGTAACCTAAGAATTATGGAAATGGCCCCTAATTGACGCGAATCCTAAAGATAGATCTATGGGCCTAACGAACCCTATTCTGGAATTTGGAATGCTTTAATACTTCGATTTATATGGTGATTGCGATTGCCAATTTATGACATACGTGCGAGTATGCGGGGAATATTCTATATGCATTATGTTAATGTCGGTTACCAGGTGTTCATCATAGAATGATTTTTATACACTTGCGAGTGTAGGATTATTGAATAAATGAAATCTTGTGGTCTATTATATTAATTTGATAATATATAGGTTAAACCTATAACTCACCAACATTTTTGTTGATGTTTAAAGAATGTTTATTCTCAGGTGATTATTAAGAGCTTCCGCTGTTGCATGTTAATATATGGACAAGACTTGGTGTCAGCATGCTTGTATAATATTGTTTAAAACTGCATTCGAGATTTACTTTGTTGTAACATATTAATATTCTAAACCAATATGTATTGGTAGTGTGTAAGTGTGACATTTTTAGATTATCATTTCTGATAATCTAGGTGGTGTCCTTTTAACCTTGTCGATAAAATAAAGGTTATGGTTTGTTTTAAAAACGAATGCAGTCTTTTAAAAACGTCTCATATAGAGGCCAAAACCTCGCAAAGAAATCAATTAATATGGAACGTTTATAATCAATATGAACGGGACATTTCAATACTATTCTTTATCATCAAACTTTCGACTGTTAAAGTCATTTACAGTTTTTGCTACTTCATTCAACTTTTTAAAAATTTAGAGTATTGATTCATGGGTGGGATGCTTTTCAGAATTTCGGAATGGAAGATCATAATTCTAAGAGATAAATGTTATATGTATACATATAACTGTTGATGTAAAAATGCTGCGAGATTTCAAAATACTGATTGCTGACTCTCGGTATTTTGTACGGCAATTCTCGTTATCAGATGCAGATGAGCAGATGATAGGGTTTCAATGAATATAATAACTTTTCATAAAGTCAAAGATCAATGAAGTTGCTGGTAAATTTACTACTAACGTGGTGGAATATAAATAGTTCTTCGGTAACGATGACGAAGGGCAAACGTATATATCAAAGTTATAATAAGGCTTATTCGAATGAAAAGTCGATGTTGATTTGCTGGAGCTGTGAAAAATTAGCTAATTTGAAAAAGAATTGCAAAGTTATATTCGGTAATAACAATGCCAAAGGAGCTAGCACAGATACGTGTTAAATGTTTACTCAGGTTTCGAGAGTTTTTCAGGTGCATAACTATGTGCATAAATCTTTCCTTCAGTAGATGAAGTGAGGTTGGTTCATCCTCTCGCTTGAGGTGTTTTTAAGAATCATGAAATGTTTAAACGCAGATTGTAATCATCAAGATACAAATGAGGTTTAAGATGAAATCAAGTGGCAAACCTGAAGAATTGTTTAGTTTCATATGTTATAATCAGTATTTTAATTCATTTTAATTGTACAATATTGGTAGTCCACAGTTAGTAGTCCACAGTTAGTAATTCAATAATTCATATATAGTTTAATATATAATATTCGAATTAATTAATACGTATTCGTGACCCATTGTATACATGTCTCAGATTCGATCACAACTCAAAGTATATATATTATTTCAGAATTAACCTCAACCCTGTATAGCTAACTCGATCATTACCGCATATAGAGTGTCTATGGTTATTCCAAATAATATATATAGATGCGTCGATATGATATGTCAAAACCTTGTATACGTGTCCCAATATTTAAAGTGCGTAAAATAAATAACAGAAATTAAATGACGATAAATAATATTGCGAGAATATAAATTGCGATAATTAAATTGTGATAAATAAAATGTAACCAGTTAGCTAGGAACAGTTAGCGTGGATTCTTAACAAAATTCTTCTCATAGTTAATTTGTTTGTTTCTAACAAATTTTATTTTGTCCAATGTTTTCTCAATTATGCCACTTGTTGGATTCTGATAGGTCAAAATCCAAATATGAAATTGAGTGAAAATGGTTATTCTGTGGTGAACGGATTCATATATCTGGGGATGTAAGTAGGATAGTAAATGACTATTGAATCAGATTCGAAGAATGTACAGTGTAACTTATTAAAGTGAAATCTAAATATTCCTCGGGTGTTACCTACCCGTTAAAATATTTTCACCATTAACAATTTGTACAAAAGAATTTTTAATTACAATCTTTATGAAAATATATATACATATATATTTTCTTCGGATGTAATCATGGATTTAATGAGTTAATATAAGTAATCTCTATTACTATTAGGAACCACATATTCTTCGCAGAATATTTCTTCAATGAAGTTATGGATCAATACTTCATCGTTAACTATTAGGAATCATATATTCTTCGCAGAATATTTCTTTAATGAAGTTATGGATCAATACTTCATCGTTAACTATTAAGAATCATATATTCTTTGCAGAATATTTCTTCAATAAAGTTATGGATCAATACTTCATCGTTCATTGTTGTTGGTACTCCTTGGTATCTATGGTGTGTATGATGTTGATGTTCGTGGGACAGATTGTGAAATTGAGGTTTGGGATGCGGATGTTATTGTTGATGGTGGTAATGGTACTGTTAGTGTTGATAATGGTGGTACTGGTTATGCTGTTGCTGCTGCTGCTGCTGCTGCTGCTGGTGTTTGTAACCTTTGCACCATATTTTCCAAAGTCACTACCTGAGCGCGAAGCTCGTTGACTTCTTCTATTACACCTGGGTGATTGTCGGCTCGGACAAGCGGATAAATAAGATCTAGAATTTGATGTAGTATTTAATAGTGACGAGATACTCTGAAAATGAGAGAGAAAATGGTGTTTCGGACAGGTTCGCCGGTAAGTGCTTCTGGTTCTTCGCCAAGAGGGCAATGTGGTAGATGGAAGGGATCGCCTTCTTCTTGTCTCCAATGATTGAGGAGACTACGAACCCATCCCCAATTCATCCAGAATAGATGATGGCTGATTGGTTGGTCCATTCCGGTCACACTGCTTTGAGAGCTTGAGTGGGATTCCATTTCAGAATCCGAGGGACTTGAACTAATAACGAATTCTATTTTGTACGATTGAATAAAGGATTTTTCGATATGAAATGATTTTCCGGCTATCGGGCGGTATTCTAATTTCATAGAATATCAATATATATAGAGCAAAAGATTTCATAGATTACGGAGGAATCTACAGAATATGTCAGGCAACGTTTTCAGTAAAATATACGCTAAGATATGAATTAGCAGATACGCTAAGATATGAATTTTGTCTATACACTATTCATGCAATCAATGCAGCATGACGTGTCTAGACTAAGAATGATAAGCAGGAAATTTCCTAAGGATGATAAGTAGGTAATTTTTGACACATAATGATAAGCAAAACTTTTGACATGCAGACACGGTCGAAGTCCAGACTCACTAATGCATTCTAACGACTTATCAGTTAGACACACTAATGCAGACCTGGTTCGCTAAGACAACCGCTCTGATACCAACTGAAAGGACCCGTTCATATACAATATAAACGATTCACAATAGTTGATTACATCGCGAGGTATTTGACCTCTATATGATACATTTTACAAACATTGCATTCGTTTTTAAAAGACAAACTTTCTTTACATCGAAAGTTGACAGTATGCATACCATTTCATAATACATCCAACTATAATTGAATTAATAATAATCTTGATGAACTCAACGGCTCGAATGCAACATCTTTCGAAATATGCCATGAATGACTCTAACTAATATACTTATAATGAGCTAATGCACAGCGAAAGATTTCTTTAATACCTGAGAATAAACATGCTTTAAAGTGTCAACCAAAAGGTTGGTGAGTTCATAGGTTTATCATAAACAATAAAATTCATCATTTTAATAGAACACAAGATTTAATATTCCCATTTCCCATAAACATCATGCATAAAATTCATTCATATGGATTGAACACCTGGTAATCGATCTTAACAAGTTGCATATAGAATATCCTCATCATTCCGGGATAACTTCGAACATGATAAATTTGCCATCATTCCGGGAAAACTTCGGACATGATAAATTCGCCATCATTCCGGGAAAACTTCGGACATGATAAATTCGCCATCATTCTGGGAAAACTTCGGACATGATAAATTCGCCATCATTCCGGGAAAACTTCGGACATGATAAATTCACCATCATTCCGGGACAACTTCGGACGTGATAAAAAGGGCATATTCGATTTCGATAATTCAACCATAGAATGTAGTTTCGATTACTTGTGTCTATTTCGTAAAACAGTTGTAAAAGCATTTCATGTATTCGCAGTTCAAAAATATATTTCAAAAGCCTTTAATAAAGCAGTTGTAAAAACAGCACATGTATTCTCAGTCCCAAAAATGTAAAGAGTAAAAGGGAATCAACTGAACTCACAATACCGTATTTTGTAGTAAAAATACATATGACGATACTGAACAATGCAGGGTTGGCCTTGGATTCACGAACCTTAAAAGCTCAAAAAGATAACAACCCGCCCAAGCCGGGACTCTAACCCGTGACCTTCCGCTCACCCATGACACCCTCTAACCGTTCCTCCAATTAGATAGTTTATATAGATGATTCCTAAGAATTCTGCATTTATAGATTTTGAAATGGAACTCGAATTCGAGGTTTTGATAAAACCCATCAAGAACAGAGGTCGACTTTTACTCTTTTTTTTTTACTTGCAGTGAAGATTAATATTATATATAATGTGTTTAGTACATAATTTAATAGTTAAACTAGATCTTAATTGATTTGTGAATTTGACAGGAATCGATTTATAGACAAGAAGTACGCAGTCTTCCATCAATGAATAAAAAGAATAGAACAGACATATACAATCAAACAAATTCTGTTACTTGTCCTCATTATATACTTATATATAATTAATTTTATTAATTAATATAAAGATATTAATAATAATAATAATATTAATAATAATAATAAGAGTAATAATAATAATAATAATAATAATAATAATAATAATAATAATAATAATAATAATATAATGATATCACATATACTTAATAATAATATTCTTACTAAGTTTAATCATAATTAATAATATTGATAATAATAATAAAAATGATAATAATAATATCATTAATGGTAATAATAATTACTTTTAATGATAAAGTTTATAATATTATCAGATAATTATATAAATAATAATTAAGATATAACAAGTTATATGTATCAGGTTTCATATCTGTATTTTTATATTAAAAATAATAATATTAATAATAATAAAGTTTTTAATATTGCTGAAAGTATTAATAATAATATTAATATAATAATCATATTTTTAATGTGTAATTATATTTAACATATTAATAGTATATATTATAATTGTACCACATATAACATATGTTGAATATTATTTATTCATTTTAATATAATTGCATTATACCATATATGTTTGTATATTAAATATAATTATCTTATATATTTATAAGTATTATATATATTTATTTACTTGATATGTTACTTTCTTTTATTAGAAATAAATTTTGACATATAATATCTATAACTTTTATATATTTTCTAATATTTATATGGTAATAATTATTATAGAAATCATTTATACATAGATTTATTTTAGTAACAAATTATTTTGTATAATATTTTATATTTTTAATTTTAATGAGTTATTAATATTTTACATATTTCTAATACTTACATCTATATATATATATATATATATATATATATATATATATATATATATATATATATATATATATATATATATATATATATATATATATATATATATATATATAGTTGTTTACAAACATTTGTTTGTGAATCGACGGAAATAGTCAAAAGGGCAAATGCATTCATGTAAACTGTTCCAAGTTTTCGAGACTCAACATTACAGACTTTGCTTATCGTATCAAAATCATATAAAGATTAAGTTTGAAATTGGTCGAAAATTTCCTGGTCGTCATAGTACCTACCCGTTAAAGAAATTTCATCCCGAAATTTGATTGGGATGGTCATGGCTAATAATAAATATGTTTTCATGACGCACACGAGTTAGAAATTATAGTTTTTATTATTCGTGAGTAATATGAATAAAACAATTCGTTTATGTGAAGAGTACGAGTGAAACTATCACAAAAGGATGAAATGGATAAATGCAGGTTCATCTTAACCGGTGACGTAGTCACGGTTGATTTTCGAAATCTAAAGGATTTAGAAGAAATTCTTGGAAATCTATAAAATCCGATTATTTGGAATTTAAGGAAATTAGGGTTTTCTTTAATTAAATGCGATCGTCGATCTCGATTGCTTTGTCAGATATTTCACTATAAATTCACCCTCTTCATTTCCTTTATATTTTGGAGTTCCATCATTTTGTTTTCTCTTCCTGAATTTAAGTCATACGAAAAATGGTCCAAAATTCGTAGATATGAATTTCAGAATGAGCAGAGTTAATGTTCTAGGATAGATTTTGTAATAGCACGATCTTGATTGGTTAAATTACCAGAATTCAAGAGATAAGATAGAACTATCAGGAAGATATGTTCTCGATCTGTTTGGAGATTTTGTAGAATGTAAGAGTCGTGTAATATGGTACATGATGACGTTATGATCTGTGAATCATCACGTTCCATTAGAAACTCAGCATGACTTACTGTAATATAATTACGTTGATCAAGTGTCATTATATTATACTAACTCATGCATCAATTTCCAACACTAATTCAAAACATTCATAATTCGAACTCGAATTTTTCAGAATTTTAGAAACTAAATTAGTTTCTTTTATGATGTAACACAAATAGCTCGGAGAGAAATAATATCGAACAAGAGTATTTATGAAGATATCTTCAGAAATATTGAGGATATTTATAATGAAAGATACGATAATATCTTAGAACATCTAAAATCAGAGGATAATGAAGAATATTATCCACAAGGGTTTAGAGTAAGGAACAAGGTATTCGCTAAAGACTTCATCGGAACAGAATCATCAGGATTCTTTGGAGGCAGGTTTAGTCTTTGTGATTTGTCAACAGTCTCCTTCATGATTTTCTCAATCCGTTTTCCAGTTCTAACTTTTCCGAGCTTTTCCAACATACTATTCTTTATCATCAAACTTTCGACTGTTAAAGTCGTTTACAGTTTTTGCTGCTTCATTCAACTTTTTCAAAATTCAGAGTATTGATTCATAGGTGGGATGCTTTTTAGAATTTCGGAATGGAAGATCATAATTCTAAGAGATAAATTTTATATGTATACATATAACTGTTGATGTAGAAACGCTGCGAGATTTCAAAATACTGATTGCTGACTCTCGGTATTTGGTATGGCAATTCTCGTTATCAGATACAGATGAGTAGATGATAGGGTTTCAATGAATATAATAACTTTTCATAAAGTCAATGATCAATGAAGTTGCTGGTAAGTTTACTGCTAATGAGGTGGAATATAAATAGTTCTTCGGTAACGATGACGAAGGGCAAACGTATATATCAAAGTTATAATAAGGCTTATTCGAATGAAAGGTCGATGTTGATTTGCTGAATCTGTGACAAAATTAGCTAATTTGAAAAGGAATTGCAAAGTTATATTCAGGTTAAATGTTTACTCAGGTTCCGAGAGTTTTTCAGGTGCATAACTACGTGCATAAATCTTTCCTTCAGTAGATAAAGTGAGGTTGGTTCATCCTCTCGCTTGAGGTGTTTTCAAGAATCATGAAAAGTTTAAACGCAGATTGTAATCGTCAAGATACAAATGAGGTTTAAGATGAAATCAAGTGGCAAACTTGAAGAATTATTTAGTTTCATATGTTATAATCAGTATTTTAATTCATTTTAATTGTACAATATTGGTAGTCCACAGTTAGTAGTCCACAGTTAGTAATTCAATAATTCATATATAGTTTAATATATAATATTCGAATTAATTAATACGTATTCGTGACCCATTGTATACATGTCTCAGACTCGATCACAACTCAAAGTATATATATTATTTCAGAATCAACCTCAACCCTGTATAGCTACCTCGATCATTACCGCATATAGAGTGTCTATGGTTATTCTAAATAATATATATAGATGCGTCGATATGATATGTCAAAACCTTGTATACGTGTCCCGATATTTAAAGTGCGTAAAATAAATAACAGAAATTAAATGACGATAAATAAAATTGCGAGAATATAAATTGCGATAATTAAATTGCGATAAATAAAATGTAACCAGTTAGCTAGGAACAGTTAGCGTGGATTCTTAACAAAATTCTTCTCATAGTTAATTTGTTTGTTTCTAACAAATTTTATTTTGTCCAATATTTTTTTTATTATGCCACTTGTTGAATTCTGATAGGTCAAAATTCAAAAATGAAATTGAATGAAAATGGTTATTTTGTGGTGAACGGATTCGTATGTCTGGGGATGTAAGTAGGATAGTAAATGACTGTTGAATCAGATTCGAAGAATGTACAGTGTAACTTATTAAAGTGAAATCTAAATATTCCTCGGGTGTTACCTACCCGTTAAAATATTTTCACCATTAACAATTTGTACAAAAGAATTTTTAATTACAATCTTTATGAAAATATATATACATATATATTTTCTTCGGATGTAATCATGGATTTAATGAGTTAATATGATTTTAATCTCATTTACTTTTCGGGTTGAGCTAAAATAAGTAATCTCTAAAACTATTAGGAACCACATATTCTTCGCAGAATATTTCTTCAATGAAGTTATGGATCAATACTTCATCGTTAACTATTAGGAATCATATATTCTTCGCAGAATATTTCTTCAATGAAGTTATGGATCAATATTTCATCGTTAACTTTTAGGAATCATATATTCTTCGCAGAATATTTCTTCAATGAAGTTATGGATCAATACTTCATCGTTCATTGTTGTCGGTATTCCTTGGTATCTATGGTGCGTATGATGTTGATGTTCGTGGGACAGATTGTGAAATTGAGGTTTGGGATGCGGATGTTGTTGTTGATGGTGGTAATGGTACTATTGGTGCTGATGATGGTAGTACTGGTTATGGTGCTGGTGCTGCTGCTGGTGTTTGTTGTGACGACCAGGAAATTTCTGACCAAATTTAAACTTAATCTTTATATGAATTCGACACGATAAGCAAAGTCTTTAAAGTTGAGTCTCAAAAAAAAAAAATTTGAACTGTGTGCATGAAATCATTTGACCTTCGACTATTCTCGACGATTCACGAACAATTATTTGTAAATAAATATGTATATATATATATATATATATATATATATATATATATATATATATATATATATTATATATAGATATATATATAATATTAATTAGAGATATTAAATAAAGTATTATATGATTTGATAATTTGAATTAATAATTTAAATTATTAGTTAATATATATTTATGTAAATATAATGTAATTCGAAAGTAAATGATTTTGAATTAATAATAACACTCGTTTATCATTCAAATGGTTATTTAAACAAACTTATGTGATTTTAAAATAAACGGTGATCCGAAAATGAGTTAAATAAATTATAGGCTTATTAAAAATATATTTTATGAGCTATTTGTTGAATTTTTAAAACTTTTTATATTTTACTTGGGGTTGAGAGCTAATAATTAATTTAATTTTTATTTAACAATATTAATCAGTTAATGACTGAAATAAATAAAGATAATTACAGTAAAAATTTGGAATTTTTCTGAGAACATTTATCCGCCACTAATTAACAATGGAGCACAATATATTATCCCTAATTAAACTGTTGGTAGATATTTACATATTAGTATTGTTTAATCACGTTTTAAAATTTTGTAAATATATGATACTTGTCTATTTCTGCCTATCCACTCTTGAAATTACACCACACATTAGGAGCACGTAAATCAATCCGTGATTTTAAAAGTAGATTATAGTGTTAATAATTGATATAATTGATTGATAGTTTCTTGTCTTCTTTTCTTCTTTTGCTTCCTCTCACAACTGTATCACATTCATTCAGTTACATGTCTATTTCCAATTGTACTATTATATAATATATAATTATTATCAATTATTATTAACATTGTAATTAATATAATACACCTAATATATATGTATTGAGAGATTTAGAGGGGGTTCACAACCACCTTGCATCACCCGCAACTCACATACAAGCTACAATTATTTCTGTTTCTAATTACCAAAACAATCATCTCTTCTCTTTCTGCTTGACAACGATCGATCATCACCATTCTATTTTATAACCAATCATGAATCATTATCATTTTTTTTACAAATGCTAATTGCTGCTGTTGATAACCGATAACAAACATCACCATTTTCATAAAGAAACTGCCATCTATTTCGTTCATAAACCATGACACCAAGAGCCGTCAACCACCCTATGAACACCATTAACAAACCCATGTATCATTCGCTATTACTATTACAGAAATTATCATTTTTTCTGTTTTTCGAATCAAACACCACAACTGCAGCTTTACAGTTACTGTTTCGATTCTTCTTGCCCTCTGTCGCGAAACAAACCCCAAGTACCATCACCTTCATCATCTTTATCAATCACCATAAAACCTCCATTGTTTATTGTTTCTGTTTTACTGTTTCTTAGACAAACGCAAACAACCACTTTCTTCTACAATTCAAAGCGAGATCACTTGTTTCCCAGCTGCAAATCGAATTGTAAATCAACTGTATCTTGTTTGATTGTAGAAACTCACCAAAACAACACTCTATCTCTCTCTACAACCTCACTTCTTTGTTTGAACAACCATCATCACCTTACCAACCGGCACTATATTGCAACCATCAAACCCACTTCGAACCATCACCTCTAATATTTCTGTTTTGCAGTGATATTAGATACACCACGAACGCCTTCACCTTCATCACCTTCATCACAACCATCCACCACCAAAACAGGTTTAAACGTATACTTAAGCTATCAACTGCTATTTTCTTCTGCTTTACTTCGCAAACCACCACTCGTTACAAACTGCATCTATTAGTCCCGTTTTTTTTTTAATGTTCTATCAAAAACACCCATCACCAAAACCTTTTGATTGTTTAATATTGATGATGAGTAGTAAAGATAATGATGATGTGTTTACAGAGGACCCTCCATTATTTTCTTGTCGCTGCTATACCATGTTTCGGTTCCTTTTAATAATTAAACTGATAACCCCACTTCCATTCTTTTTATCTCGTTCCTATCTTCTTTTCCTGTCGACTCTAAACATATTCTTTGGGCCGATTTCTTTCACTAGTTCTCACTTGGACTAAGACAGCTTTTGGCTGTTAAATTGATAATGTTATTGGGCTATTCAAAAGTCATTTCTGTTGGGCTGCTATATGGCCAACCAGAACTTAGCGTTTTTTTTTATATTCACGAAGCCGCTAGATTGCTCCTTCTGTTTTTATGACGATGATGATGTTATAATATTATGATGGTATTGATATTGATCACGGGATGTTAATATATGGATAATGATAAATATGATGATGATAATAAATATGAGATGAGGGTTATAAGGATAATAATAAGAAAGAACGATGATAGTATAAATGGTGATGATAACTAATAATAATGATGAGATGATGATCGTGATAATGAGTTATGAGGTTATGATTCATGAAATAATGAAAATAAATGATAATGATTTGGGTTAGAAATTAATTAGATGATGATGAAGAAGAAGACAATCAGATATTAGGTTAAAAAGAATTAATCGGTTCCCTAAAACAGAAAAACGAGATGGCTCAGATGGTTTGGGTGTGTTGTTGGTTATTCGAGAGGTTGTAGGTTCGAGCCCCATCTGGGACGTTTAAATTTTTAAAGCCTGTTTCATTAAGGTAACATTTATATTATTTTTGTTATTATATTATTATTGTTATTAATATTATTATTAATTATTATTGTTAGTAGGTTATCACTAATATTAAAAATATAATTATTAATATTAACAATACAATTAATATTATTATCATTATGATTAGTATCAGTAACATCCTTATTATTATTATAATAATTAATATTAGTATTATTATCATTATTAACATAAGTATAATCATCATTTTTAGTATTGTTATTATTAAAAATTATTATCATTATTGTTATTTTTACAAAATTTATCATATTACTAACATTAAAACTATATATTTATTATTATTATTATTTTTACTACTAGTATCATTATTTTTATTATTATTACTATTATTATTATTATTATTATTATAATTATCATTAGTATCAGTATTGTTATTATTAATATTATCATTATAATCAAATACAACTTTTATTTACCATTATTGATATTATTTTACTAAATAAATATTATGCATATAAATATATATTTATAAGTAATATTACATATAAGTATAAGTATGTATTAATCATATTAACAGTTTTTATACGAATATTCATATATAACAAATTATGTATTTTTAATATAATACTAACCAAATATATATATTAATATAATTATATAAATATTAACCATTTTAAATATATATACACAAATTTAATATATATAATATATAATATAAGATATAGTATATGAATTTGTTCAATCACGATTAAATATATTAATATATATATGAATGATATAGGTTCGTGAATTCGAGGCAAAACCTGCATTGTTCAGTTCCGTGGTATGCATATTTTTACTACAAAATATCGTATTGTGAGTTTCATTACTCCCTTTTTAAATGTTATTGCAATATATATTTTTGGGACTGAGAATACATGCGCTTTTATAAATGTTTGACGAAATAGACACAAGTACTTAAAACTATATTCTATGGCTGGATTATTAAACCGAATATGCCCCTTTTTAGTCTGGTAATCTAAGAATTAGGGAACAGACACCCTAATTGACGCGAATCCTAAAGATAGATCTATTGGGCCCAACAAGCCCCATCCAAAGTACCGGATGCTTTAGTACTTCGAATTTATCATGTCCGAAGGGAGTCCCGGAATGATGGGGATATTATATATGCATCTTGTTAAGGTCGGTTACCAGGTGTTCATCATATGAATGATTTTTGTCTCTATGCATGGGACGTATATTTATGAGAATTGAAATATGAAATCTTGTGGTCTATTAAAATGATGGAAATGATTATTTATGTTAACTAATGAACTCACCAACATTTTGGTTGACACTTTAAAGCATGTTTATTCTCAGATATTAAAGAAATCTTTCGCTGTGCATTTGCTCATATTAGAGATATTACTTGGAGTCATTTATGACATATTTCGAAAGACGTTGCATTCGAGTCATTGAGTTCATCAAGATTATTATTAAGTCAATTATAGTTGCATAGTGGATATTATGAAATGGTATGCATGCCTGTCAACTTTCGATGAAATGAAAGTTTGTCTTTTAAAAACGAATGCAATGTTTGTAAAATGTATCACATAGAGGTCAAATACCTTGCGATGTAATCATATGTTATTGTATTCGTTCTTATGGATTAGGACGGATCTTTACATTTGTAACCTTTGCACCATATTCTCCAAAGCCACTACCCGAGCGCGAAGCTCGTTGAATTCTTCTATTACACCTGGGTGATTGCCGGCTCAGATAAGCGGATAAATAAGATCTAGAATTTGATGTAGTATATAATCGTGACCAGATACTCTGGAAATTAGAGAGAAAATGGTGTTTCGGACAAGATCGCCGGTAAGTGCTTCTGTTTCTTCGCCAAGAGGGCAATGTGGTGGATAGAAGGGATCGCCTTCTTCTTATCTCCAATGATTGAGGAGACTACGAACTCATCCCTAATTCATCCAGAATAGATGATGGCTGATTGGTTGGTCTATTCCGGTCACACTGCTTTCAGAGCTTGAGTGGGATTCCATTTCAGAATCCGAGGGACTTCAACTAATGACGAATTCCATTTCGTACGATTGAATAAAGGATTTTTCGATATGAAATGATTTTTCGGCTATCGGGTGGTATTCTAATTTCATAGAATATCTATATATATAGAGCAAAAGATTTCGTAGATTACGGAGGAATCTACGGAATATGTCAGGAAACGTTTTCAATAAAAGATACGCTAAGATATGAATTAGCAGATACGCTAAGATATGAATTTTTTCTATACACTATTCATGCAATCAATGTAGCATGACGTGTCTAGACTAAGAATGATAAGCAGGTAATTTCCTAAGGATGATAAGTAGGTAATTTTCGACACATAATGATAAGCAAAACTTTTGACATGCAGACACGGTCGAAGTCCAGACTCACTAATGCATCATAACTACTTATCAGTTAGACACACTAATGCAGACCTGGTTCGCTAAGACCACCTCTCTGATACCAACTGAAAGGACTCGTTCATATACAATATAAACGATTCACAATAGTTGATTACATCGCGAGGTATTTGACCTCTATATGATACATTTTACAAACATTGTATTTGTTTTTAAAAGACAAACTTTCTTTACATCGAAAGTTGACAGTATGCATACCATTTCATAATACATCCAACTATAATTGACTTAATAATAATCTTGATGAACTCAATGACTCGAATGCAACGTCTTTCGAAATATGCCATGAATGACTCCAACTAATATCCTTATAATGAGCGAATGCACAGCGGAAGATTTCTTTAATACCTGAGAATAAACATGCTTTAAAGTGTCAACCAAAAGGTTGGTGAGTTCATAGGTTTATCATAAACAATAAAATTCATCATTTTAATAGACCACAAGATTTAATATTCCCATTTCCCATAAACATCATGCATAAAATTCATTCATATGGATTGAACACCTGGTAATCGACCTTAACAAGTTGCATATAGAATATCCTCATCATTCCGGGACAACTTCGGACATGATAAATTTGCCATCATTCCGGGAAAACTTCGGACATGATAAATTCGCCATCATTCCGGAAAAACTTCGGACATGATAAATTCGCCATCATTCCTTGAAAACTTCGGACATGATAAATTCACCATCATTCCGGGATAACTTCGGACATGATAAAAATGGCATATTCGATTTCGATAATTCAACCATAGAATGTTGTTTCGATTACTTGTGTCTATTTCGTAAAACAGTTTTAAAAGCATTTCATTATTCGCAGTTCAAAGTATATTTCAAAAGCCTTTAATAAAGCAGTTGTAAAAACGGCGCATGTATTCTCTGTCCCAAAAATGTAAAGAGTAAAAGGGAATCAAACGAACTCACAATACTATATTTTGTAGTAAAAATACATATGACGATACTGAACAATGCAGGGTTGGCCTTGGATTCACGAATCTTAAAAGCTCAAAAAGATAACAACCCGCCCAAGCCGGGATTCTAACCCGTGACCTTCCGCTCACCCGTGACACCCTCTAACCGTTCATCCAATTAAATAGTTTATATGGATGATTCCTAAGAATTCTGCATTTATAGATTTTGAAATGGAACTCGAATTCGAGGTTTTGATAAAACCCATCAAGAACAGAGGTCGACTTTTACTCTCTTTTTTTTGACTTGCAGTGAAGATTAATATTATATATAATGTGTTTAGTACATAATTTAACAGTTAAACTAGATCTTAATTGATTTGTGAATTTGACAGGAATCGATTTATAGACAAGAAGTACGCAGTCTTCCATCAATGAATAAAAAGAATAGAACAGACATATACAATCAAACAAATTCTGTTACTTGTCCTTGTTATATACTTATATATAATTAATTTTATTAATTAATATAAAGATATTAGTAATAATAATAATAATAATAATAATAATAATAATAATAATAATAATAATAATAATAATAATAATAATAATAATAATAATAATAATAATAATAATAATAATAATAATAATAATAATAATATAATGATATCACATATACTTAATAATAATATTCTTACTAAGTTTAATCATAATTAATAATATTGATAATAATAATAAAAATGATAATAATAATATCATTAATGGTAATAATAATTACTTTTAATGATAAAGGTAATAATAATATCAGATAATTATACAAATAATAATTAAGATATAACAAGTTATATGTATCAGGTTTCATATCTGTATTTTTATATTACAAATAATAATATTAATAATAATAAGTTTTTAATATTACTGAAAGTATTAATAATAATATTAATATAACAATCATATTTTTAATGTGTAATTATATTTAACATATTAATAGTATATATTATAATTGTACCACATATAACATATGTTGAATATTATTTATTCATTTTAATATAATTGCATTATACCATATATGTTTGTATATTAAATATAATTATCTTATATATTTATAAGTATTATATATATATATATATTTACTTGATATGTTACTTTCTTTTATTAGAAATAAATTTCGACATATAATATCTATAACTTTTATATATATTCTAATATTTATATGGTAATAATTATTATAGAAATCATTTATACATAGATTTATTTTAGTAACAACTTATTTTGTATAATATTTTATATTTTTAATTTTAATGAGTTATTAACATTTTACATATTTCTAATACTTACATTTATAATTATATATATATATATATATATATATATATATATATATATATATATATATATATATATATATATATATATATATATATATATATATAGTTGTTTACAAACATTTATTCGTGAATCGACGAAAATAGTCAAAAGGGCAAATGCATTCATGTAAACTGTTCCAAGTTTTCGAGACTCAACATTACAGACTTTGCTCATCGTATCGAAATCATATAAAGATTAAGTTTGAAATTAGTCAAAAATTTCCGGGTCGTCACAAGATGCATCTTAACGCTCCAGTTGAAGAAAAAAAAATTCTGAATCTGCACACTGAAAATAGATACCAGCAATTTTTTTTTAAATCGGAGCTGTAGAACTCGAGATATAAAAATCACAAAATCACTTATCCCCTTATCCCACTTATACTCACTTAGCGCTGGATCTTCACCCTATATATATATATATATATATATATATATATATATATATATATATATATATATATATATATATATATATATATATATATATATATACCATAAATAAATGTATATTTCGGTTTTTCGGTTTGAAACCAGATGTTAATTTTACAAACCAAATCCAAACCAAAAATCGTAAATATTTTCGGGTTGTGATGACCCGTCCAAATCCATTTGGACGAATACATCATTCATTGATTTCATAGTGAGATTTTGACCTCTATATGATACGTTTTGTAAGTATTGCATTCTTTTGAAAAGGTACACCATAAATGAATATATAAATCTAAGGTTTTCAATGTCTGATGATTTCTACGTATAGACAATCATCGTATATTATAGTTTCTAACAATACATCCATTGACAATACAGTCAAATAAGATATATGGTGATGATTTTGTGAATGCAAAGTTTTCTCGAATAAAGCATGTATGACTCCATGCACATAGCTTGTATAACGTATAAGCAAACAGCGAAAGACTTCTAGGAACCTGAGAATAAACATGTTTAAAAGTGTCAACACAAAGGTTATTGAGTTCATAGTTTTAATGTTGCGCATAATCTGTATATAAAGGTGGATCACAAGATTTCAGTTGTTTCATCCAGAAATGTTTATCAAAATATTCTACAAGATTGAGCACCCTGGTAACTAAGCTTTAATGTTATAATAAGTACCCCTGTTTTAACATACATGCAACCAACATGTACAATACACGCAATCCAACGTGTACTAAACTCAAATAGTATACGTCTGTTTTATAGTTCAGGCTAGGGTTTCTATACCTGGAACAGATGGGGATGTCAAGCCCTATGGATCCATATACAACTATTCACGCCCACCAGTTCTTATAACCGGCCGTTACTAGTTACCAAAGCTAAGGAATTTTCGGTTCAAACTCAGTGTAGAATTTAGTATGTACTTGTATCCATTGCGTTAAAATAAAGTGCATGTATTCTCAGCCCAAAAATATTGATTGCAAAAGCAATTAAAAAGAGAGCATATGAAACTCACCTTAGCAGCACATAAGGTTATTCACCGAAATGTGACCGAAACTCGGAATGTAAAATAACCATAGATCTTAACCTAGAGAACATATGTTGGTCAATACATGTCTAGCAATCTAGGTCGGGTCATAGTGTATCACAATACTAATGCTCGAGACCGACATGCAAAAGTTAACAAAAGTCATCTCAAAAGTCAATCTGACCCAATATGATCTTTAAATCTATACATGTTTATTGTATTAACATAATATAAGTTTTGATAATTGAACGAATTTATAGTTTATTAAACTCAAAATATTATTTATTTCAGGAGCTATATTTGAATTATCATGGCAATCGAAAATATTTTATTATTTCACATAGATTTCCAATACTTGTAAAATCAGACTATAGTGTTTATAAAGCTTTAAAACCTGATAAGACAGTCAACTTTGATAATTGTTCAACAAAACGAGACGTGCCTTATATAGAAATTCATTTACTCGATTAGTAATATCTAAAAATCCAATTTATCAATCTCATAGACAAGTTGTTTAAATATTAATTTACAGTTTTAAACACAATTTCAATTAACGTCAAACATAATTCAGTTGACCATATCTTTTAATCTGTTCATCGAAATCACGCGATTTCTAAATGAAAAGTTAATAATTTTTCGCAGCTTTCCAAAAACATGCATATCATATACTTTATATCAGTAGCATATGTATCAAATTCGTGATTCATCATAAACTGTTTAACGACAAAATTAAAGCATACAAGCATGCATAAACATATATACTCGAGCACTAGAGATGGATACACTATTAATATATAAAAGATAAGATATGAATGCTCACGTATCAATATTGTGATTCAATATTGTAGGAAAGTACGTAGACGCAACGGAGATGATAAACACTAGGTTTGACTTGCGAACAATACCCATGAACATTACCCATAACCTCCATAGCTATAACCCATAGTTTCCTTAGCTTTGACTCATTTGAAAACTCGGTTTGAAATCATTTGAGCAGTACTTCGTCGTAGTATTTTATGTATAATACTAATATTATTACTACTGATAATAATAATAATAAGATTAATAATAATATTAATCTTAATAATAATAATAATAATAATAATAATAATAATAATAATAATATAAATATAAATATAATACAGAGTAAATAATTTATGTATGTGTGTGTCGAAGCAGAAATGTGCGAGCTTTATAGATGTTTGCTGAGATTGATCCCCATGCGATCGCATGGGTTTCATGCCCATTTGCCATGCGATCGCATGGCCAGCTGGTACGCACCCAATATGTTTTGTTTTCTTGTTTGTCGACATATTTTTCACTGTAGCAAATAGTGTTTTACTGTAGCAAAGCCGTTTTTACTGTAGCAAATAGTGATTTTCGAAAACACTGTAGCAAAATGATTTTTACTATAGCAAATAGTGATTTTCGAAAACACTGTAGCTTTTCGGGTACTGTAGCAATTCGAAAATACTGTAGTAAATTAGTGTTTTACTTGTTCATCTTAAACGTTTTAGTTAACTTATCTAAATATCAATCGAATCAATAATCGAATGTTACTATCGTTTACTAAATAACTTGAATTTATATATTTATATATATATATATATATATATATATATATATATATATATATATATATATATATATATATATATATATATATATATATATATATATATATCTTTATTTAATATACATAAATCAGTTTTTAAATACACATTGCAAGTTATTTATAATTAATTTTAATATTCTAACATATTGTATATATATATATATATATATATATATATATATGTATATATATATATATATATATATATATATATATATATATATATAGGTGTATATAGGTGTGTGTATATATATATATATATATATATATATATATATATACACCTATTTACAAATAGATGTTCGTGAATCGTCGGTCAATAGTCAAAGGTTAACTGAATATATAACATTAGTTCAAAAATTTTGAGAATCAATATTACAGACTTTGCTTATCTTGTCGAAATCATATAAAGATTAAGTTTTAAATTTGGTCAAAAATTTCCGGGTCGTCACACGGGTGAAACCAAAAAACCAAACCAAAACCAAATAATCAACCCACTTTAACCAAATCATATTGGTTTGGTCGGTTTCGTGGTCGAAACCGTTTAATGCACACCCCTAAACCCTATTACTCAGCTCATATGCCCGAAAGAAGACTCGAATACCCGTAGGAAAATCCACGTACCCAATAGCTCACAAGTAAATTGGGACCCGCATACCCGTAGAGATACGCATTTACCTGCTAGTTAGCAACTAAATGGGAACTGATAGGTCCTGGTTTGAGACGAGTTTCTTTAATCGGTTTCGAGTCTGGGAATACCTAAACCCAGCCAAAACCGGCGCTATGCCATCCCTAATTTTGATAAATTCACATAATATTTTCAAAATATGCTTAAATGATGTTTTATAGAAGTTTTATGTTAGAACTCATTTGGGGATATTTTTAGAAGATATAATTAAATAGTGGTGAATTTATCAAAAATGAATTTGATAATATCACCTCCTTTAGGGTATGATATGGCCATACAATGTGATTATTTTTTTCTTTATTTAAAGGTACATTGTCCCAAAAGGTAACACAATACCAATATCTACTATTAAAGGGAGTATCAATTTTTCCATTGCTTATAAAGAACTTTAATTTCAACTTGATGCTCAAAAAGTCTTTTATTTAGAAAATGGTTGAAATTGAGGTAAAAATTGACACATTGAAAATTTTCTAATTGATTTATATTTTCCATGTCATTAATTTGTATGTTGTGATAGAAAATTTTTAAACATAACCCTCATGCTTAAAACCTACATTTTATTTTATTTTATAACTTGTTATAAGAACTCTTAATAACTAACATTATGTACCATCATTTAAAGTATATACTATATACTATATACTATTTCCTTAAACATATCCGGTTATGTTTAGAATTTTTTTTATCCACATGTCATCATCATGTCATTGTGTTTGTTTTAATTTTGTACCTAAGTCATTATTTTGACTTTAAATTTATATCATTTTATTAAGATAAAAATCAATTATATTCAATTTTAATTTAGTAAACTTCATCAGTATCGACTACTAACTTCATCATCATCGACATCACTCCTCAAGGAGTTGATATCTTATAGACAAACAAAAATAAAGTTCTCTTTATTGAGAAATCGTGACTTTAATGTTATTTTTTTCGACTATTTGACATATAATTAATTATAATCTAAGATTTAAGATTAAAACCAAAAATGAAAAAATATAGAAATATTTACCGAGTATTCTTTGATATTTCTATCCATGAAATTCTGCTTAAAATTAACATACTGCCGCATCATCATTTTTTTTTATAACTAACTCATCATAGTTCATTTCCATTAATAAAAAACTTGTTCTCCATCAACTGAATTCATTTACCGAGTATACTTATTAATTACATTTCATATGTATCTTTAATTTAATGACTCAATCTCTCATATAACTTGGGTATTGTTCTAGTAAATCTTGTCTTTAAACTTCTTAGAACTTCTGAAGGAATACTTTGATATCTTGAAAACTCTGCCTTGAAAATAGTCGTTATTGTTGAGTTAAAATGGAGAAACATCTTCTTTTGGAAAATTGAAGTGAAGTGTGAAATCTAACTTATAAAAATAACTAGTGCATTACTTAACAATTATCACACAAAGTCAAACAACTAAACCCGGTTGTATAGTAATCAATAAGTAAAAGACCAGTTTGTTTCACATAGAGCAATTAATTAAGACTTTAATAACTAATAATTATCCTAAGTAAGTGGGGAGCTTTGATTTGAATTTAAACTAAATAAATAAGCGGATGAAAGAAACAGTGTTCACTTAGATGATTCACAATTAACGTGGATTGAATTCTACAATTAAAACCGATTAAATGTTTGACAAATATAAATCAAGCAAATAACTAGATTAACTCACATTAAACTCATTAATAGGAATAAATTATAGGTTGGTTAAACTGTTGAGATATAATCTGAATTAAACTCACGTAAAATCCTAATTACAAAGATCACTCTATGCAATTACACGGCTGTGATGTTAAATTACCATTCAAATTATCACTTAAACATATATGCAAGTGCCTAAATTACTAAGTGTTTAAACATGAGTTGTTTATCATCAATTAACTCACATTAACAAATCAACAACCTATGTAATTTGAATTAAAGTACAAACAATCACAATAATGAGTCTTTTGATCAAACTCATATAATATAACTAATGCTTGATTAAAATATTGAGATTCAATTTTGTTTACTCACATAAACCTAAATCACGATGATCACTCAAAGTAATTTCACAATTATGTTGTTTACCTAAACATTAAATTACTGAATAGACACATACAACAATCACTTTGATTTTATACATATATCCATCTAGATCACCTAAATGTTGAAACATGAATTGTATATCACTAACTAACTCACATTAGTTAGACAACAATACATTTAATTGAATTAAAGAGATAAACACAACATAACAATGGTTCTTTAATCGAACTTAATAAAATCAATCAATTCAAACATTATGATCCATAAAATAATACAATCCACGATTAAAATCTTCACATCTAAGTAAACACAAAGAATTTAGCCTAACATGTTCAGGCAATAATTAACAGAACAACTGAACATAAGAGAATTCATTATAATTCATTAGAATAATGTAAACAAAGATGTACTAATTAATAAATTTGAGTAAGGACTTGATCTTGATGATGAATACTTGAAAAGCTCTTAAATTTCCCTCAAAACCCTTGAATTTCGTAACTTGTTCCCTTAGTGTGTCTAAACCTATGTAATTTGAACTTCGTCAAGAGTTAGTTAATTCGAAACATTCGTGAATTTATGAAAATTTAGTTAAGAATGTTAACGAAAATCGTTAAATTTTTTCATTCTGTTAAATCCCCTTGTAAGAAAATTATTTGAAAAGATAAATGAAAGTTATCTATTTAAAAATTGGAATACTTGAATTATTGGGCTTGGTCTTCTAGATGGGCCTTTACAAATCAAATGGGCCTGTCTATGTGAAATCAATTTAGCCTGAATTGGTTTGTTGGTTCAAGAAAATATTATTCGAATTTGGTCTTGAACTAGTGAGATGTTGATCATAAAAACAAATGAAGCAATGTTTCGAACCCTCGACCTCTTGATTGTTCTAATACGCTTCAACCATCGGACAAGCCATTTACTCTTGATTTTAAACCCAGTTGATATCGTTTTACTTTTAGTTTCAATTGCTTCTGCTTCAACAAAAATTAAATTTATCTTGGGCCAAGAAGTAATTGGATATGTTTGGGTTACTAGCCATGGAAACAATTTATTATTCCTTGTCTTATGTTCCACCAACAAACGTAAGTACGTAACTCTTTATCCTATCAACAATAAACGTATCGCCTTCTTCTTCCCCAATAATCAAGAACCCAAACTCTGCAAATCAAAGAAATCAAACGCAACAACAATATTGGAACTCGTGACGTTCAAAATTTTGGCAGGGTAACAATACTTATTAGAGAATTGATGCAACAAACTAACGATCAACAGTCCTATGTGTCGGTCGACTGAAGGTGAATCGGGAGTTTGACTTGAAATGTGTATCAGTCGACAGATGATGTATCGGTCGACAGTAGTTCTTGAGGTTGTTCAGATTCTGGTGACGATGTTGGTAGTGGTTTGTGGTGGTGCACGTCGGCGTAAATTCAATCCTTCATCAAAACAGTGGAATTAACAGGTGAAAACGAACTCAAAATCTTTTCTAATACTTGATTAACATTTATCAATCGCTAACCGATCTAAAATTATCTTGAAATCTCTGATTCCACAAAATTTGGGCAAAAAACGTTTTGATTACAAAATCAGGTCAAATACGTATCAAATAAATGAATTTGACTCTGAAATTTTACATAAATGATCACTATATCATAAGGAACATATATGTGTTTTCAGAATTCATGAACAAATACTGTTTCAAATTTTCACAAAGACCAGTTTTCACTTAAAACTGCACAGAATTCGATCTAGTACTGAATTATACACGAATTAAGCTAAGGATCTATGTGAATCAATCAGTTACGCTATGATACCACATGATTGGAATGGAAATCGTTTAATTCGTGTTTTTATATGAATACATATATGCAATAGTTGCGAATATGTATATATGTATATAGTAGTAGGTATAAAGGTGTATAGAATAAGGATGATGATATGAAGATGTAACTGAATCTGATTAATAACAAAGTGTCACAATTCATAGAGTGTTGGTTACAAGGTTTCGAGGGGAATTAGTTAACTAGGTTAAAACGACCCAACCCGTCGTATTTCGGCCCATATTTTTTTTCTTCTTTTTAACGTATAATATTTACAACATTAAGGTCCCATTTATGTTTCCAAAACGCTTCCATTACAATAATAAGTTTGGACAACTTTAAAACATTTAATACATAAGTTTAATTAACCAAACAGGCATATACATCATAGTTTACTAAAATTCGATTGCATCGTCAAAAGATAGTTTGACCCGACTAGTTTAATTTCCAACAAAAACTGAGCATGGTGATTGGGGATACGCTACCCAATCCTAATCAAATGTCTAGAGCACAATCTTCTAAATCAACCCGCAAAGCACTAGTCCCCATGCTTACCCAAGCCGCCACCATGCGAACCTATAAAAATGTAAACAACGAGAGGATAAGCTATGAAAGCTTAGTGAGTATAAACATACTATATACATACATATGCATAAACTGAATACGTACAACCAACACATATAGTAAACACATACCGCAACCCAAGTATAACTAAGCAAAGCTATACATAACGTACCACCAAGCCAATTCCGCAAGATTAGCTACAACGTGAAATAAGTATATACACTCATATACAATAAATAACCAAGACACCAAGGTTAACCTCTTAACCTCATATATATGAAGGTTGACCGAACTACCCGAGCCTTAGTGAATTCGCACTACCCGAGATTCACTTCCTTCACCGCTTCCACAATCGAGGTTGACCGAACTACCCGTGCCCTAGTGAATTCGCACTACCCGAGATTCACCACCTCATCACTAAGATGATCGAACTACCCGAGTCATCATGAATCCGCACTACCCGAGATTCATCTCCTCAACAACATCAACAACGACGGGGTTGGCCCGACATGCCAACGTAAATCCGTATACTCCAAAGATTCACTACCCCAAGGGTGGTAACCCAAAACGCATAAGCGTACAACATGGACTCAAACTCCAAGAATCCATTTTCCCCGTCACATGTAGAGTGAATCCGAGCAAGGATCACTCTACCCACCCGCACCCATCCTATGCATACATACGCATATAATATATTTACACTCACCTTAACGCCTTGATGAATGCAAAGTCAAATTCGCAACACGTCAATGGAAAGTACTTATTCCATTTATCACATAACAAACAACACAATTAGGGTGGATTACAAACCAACCCAAATTGACACTTAGTGCAAATTTTGACCCAATTGCACTTCTAAGCACAAACTGTGCCCAAACTAACCAATAATCACTAACACTAGTGAAAGTGGTCCTAATACACCAAATAAACCAAATCATAAGTGTTAAACACTTGTCTTTCTCAAAATCACCTACAAACCCTAATTTTGACCCTTTCAAAATTAGTCAAATCAACACTTCCAACTAGTTTTCAACTTCCATAATCACCTAAACTAGTGATTAAACACCAATTACAAACCCCAATCTAGGTTAAATCATTAACCAACCCGAATTCCACCAACGAGGGTCAACCACACCCGACACTAGTCTAAATCACCCATTCATGAGCTAGTGGGGTTCACTCAAGGTCATTCAAGACAAAGGCCCTAATTATGAACAATGAACATGAAAACGAATTTTAGATTCGAGACTTACCACTAGTACCAAAACGTAGCCAAGAACGAGATGAACAACCTTGCCTCTTGCTCCAAAGATCAACACCCGCTTCTTCCTTTTCGATTTACCAAATTAATTCTTGAAGTATTTGGAAGTTTGAGAGAAAAATGGAAAGAAAAGAGGAAAGAAAATGAAATAATGAAATGTGTGGTTGTGGTGTGTTGTTAAATATCCGGTCAAACTCGAAATTACCCTAATACCCCTCAAAACCCCTTTTTAAAAGTAAAATCTGCAACAGTTCACGGCCATAGCCGCGTCGCGGCTCCAAGAGCCCACGTCGCGGCTCCAAGTGTATTTTGGTAACAGCCTTTTACAATGAGCCAGACATCTGAACATACGCAAGGCCGCGTCGCGGCTTGAAGTGTTATTTGGTTCCTGAACTCCTTCAAATAACGCACCATCAGGTATAGTATATTGCCGCGTCGCGGCTCCTTTGGCCCATGGCGCGGTTCCCTTTGATATTTGAAAAATCGGGTGTTACATAGGTGTAGATTAAGGTGTAAGTGTGAGTGACAAGTGAATAAAGGTTAATGAACAAAGGGAGGTGATGGTATTTATATATTCATACCTTCGCTTATTTGAGCAACAATGCACACCATTTATTTTGCTCTTAACATTATACAATGGAAAAATGCACAAGGCTTCATGATAAAAATGCTATAAATCGATGAAACGAAGGAGAGACAAAGATTGAGACTCCTTTGGCGTATTTCTAATGTTGGTGCCAATATTAGGCACACCTTTTGGCACTCCTTATCAGGCCCGGATATTGAGCTGTGTGGCGTGTGCCACTGCATTATGCCCATATCCAATTGGAGCCCAAAGAATTAAGCCCAACACGTGTGTACCCATGATCCATCTTTTTCTATTTATTTATTTTAGTTATAAATAAACAATTAAAAAAGAACACTAATGCTGTGACCGTGCCGCCTCGACTTCTCTGATATCTAACTTTATCGGTTTGACTAATTGTTTGTTTTCCCCCTTTTTAATAATTTTAATATATATAAGTAATATGCAGTAACTAATAATTAATTATACTTATCATTAAACACAAATTTAATTAATGTTAATTGTTAAACAAATATAAAATATAATATATTAAAATTAACTATCCACGAAGTATTTGAGTTATATACGAAAAAATGGACTATCCACGAAATATTTGAGTTACGACCCCTCCTGCTCCTGAAATGCTCCGTCTTGACCTAAATAATGAGGGCCTATTTTTATGTCTTAAACAGGACTTTGAAAAACGATGAGACGGCCCTACTCCTTATAGCCTTATTAAGAACCTTCACTAGATAGCTCGGTGGTTAGGGTCATGAATTCCTTACAAAAAGTCTCAAGTTCGAATCCTGTCTAGGACGAATATTTAGTGGTGGCCAGAGATGGGTTGGAAACGGTTAGGGAGTAATCCTCCTGAGTTGCATACATCAGAGTATAAGGTCGGATTACTCGCTCTCTCGAGTAACCCTAACAAGGAAAACTTTATACCTTTTATTAATTTTTGTTATTCATTTGACAAATTTCATTTGAAAATTATCTGAACCTCTTTTTATAGCAAACAATATTTGTTATTCAAGGTCACTTTATGAGTAGACAAAAAATACGTACACAATGATCTTGAATAATGGATAAGTAATATGGACAAGTTGAGAGAGATAATTTCATCAGATAAGGAGATTTTTTTAGACATCTTATAATAAAAGGGGGGTTTCCTCTTGTGGTTACGATTTCAAAACACCATCCGGGTTCAATCCTTAGCTATGCCAAATTGTTCAAAAAGGGAGTGTTACTAGAGGGTGCGCATAATGCGCAATTCACCCGGTACCAGGTCTCGAGCTCGGGGAGCTTGATTACCCGAGGTTTTACCTTCTATTGAGGAGACAATGTGCTCGTTTATAGAAAAGTTTACTCGCTTACCCAAAAAAAAAAAAAACAAACAATTGATCAAACTGATAACGACAATCGTATCGTTAATCACGCATTCTACTCTTTGTTATCTAATGAGCAATGACCCACTCTATATGATAGTGTCTGATAATTCAAATAAGGTGATTCGTAAGAAAATAAGGTTGATAAACTAAATTCTCTCAACTCGTACCCCGATGTAAACCCACTAACCTTCACTTTAATTTGAAAACTTTCCACCTTTTCAAAATTTCCACCGTCTACCACCAATTACCATCACTCAACCACCCACCATCTTCTCCGATCAATTTTTCATAAACTTAAACTCCATTACAGCTCAATTGAATTTGATCAGTCTGTTAAATATGCATCCCTCTTCTTCATCCGATCACCTCAATACTAGCAGAATATCCACCAATATCTTCGTCACAAATTTTCCACATCACTTTGAATCGAAAGACTTACGCGATCTCTGTTCTAAACATGGAAAGGTTATCGACGTATATATAGCCAAAAAACTCACAAAAAACGGCCGTAGATTTGCGTTTGTCAAATTTATTAATGTTTCTTCGATTAAAACCCTTGAAACTTCGATCTCTTCAATTTGGGCGGGTAACTTTCATGTGTATGCGGCACTGGCCAGATTTGGTAAACCTGAATCTAGAAACTCAAACGTTAAGAACGGTTTCCAGAAACATAATAATAATAATAATACCACTAAACCGTCTAACTTAAAAACGTCTGTGAATGGACAAACTTATGCTTCTATGGTAGATGCATCTCGTGTATCTATCCCGGTTAAAGCACCTATGAAGAAAATCTCCATTGAAGATGATGAATTGCTTTTGTTGGAGAGCACAGATCTTATACTATTCGGCAAAGCTGCCTTACCATCTCAGATTCCTTTTCTTAACCGCATGTGGCACGAAGAAGGTTTTGATTCCCTTATGGTGCAATATATGGGAGGGTCTTGGGTGTGGATCGAATTTCCCAACATACAGTCTCGTGATAACTTCAAGAAAAATCTTCTTGTTCGTAACTCATTATCTGTTATCTGCCCCTACTCTGAATCGTTCACCATTAATGAAAGAGCTATTTGGATTGAAATTATCGGGTTACCGGCCATAGCATGGCACTATGACGCTTTCAATAAGGTTGCATTTCATTTTGGTAAAATATTGTTTCAAGACTCTGAAATAGATGACAAAAAAGGTAATGGCAAGGTGTGTATTGTGACAACTTCACTAGATCACATTCATGAAAAGGTTACTACCGTGGTTAAAAAGAAAGAGTACACTGTGCTTGTCAAAGAAGTAGAAGATTGGTGTCCATCGATCTTGAAAGTTTTAAATGATTCGGTATTTGATCAATCGGAAGATGGTTCCAAAGGTATTGATCTAAACTCCGACTCATCTAGTCACGGGACTCTTGAAGATGGTGAATATGTTAAAGACTCTTTCTGTGATTATTATTCGACGGCTCTCAATAAGGAGAATGGGGAAACTAAAGAAGGAATAGAAGAAGTCCACACTCATACACCGTCTATGGCGGTAAACTCAGACAAGATTGATGAAGAAAATAGTGAAGTTCAAAAGGAAAATAATGTAGATGGCACAAGTAACACATCTGCTAAAGCTAAGCATGTGGAATCTCATGCCCCTGCAAATTCAGAATCATCATACTCAAAGCCACCTGGATTTAATGGACAACGTTTTTTCTCACCAAGTGTTTCTGATGATGCACAAAATTTTCCAAAGAAGTCACCTCATGTAGCAACTAAACAGACCTTTTCTCATTCTGACACAAACCTAGTTGAACAGGTTGACAAAATTATCGCAATGGGTTTAGCACTCGGTTTTGATATGATGGGAAGTCAGGCGGATCTTAATCGTATGTTAGATAGAATGGGTGTGAAGAAACCCGTTTAATATGCATATTCTATCCATCAACATTGGAGGAGGGGTGTCATACAAGATCAAACAATCTTGGATCCGTAAAATTTGTAACGATTTTCAAGTTAATGTGTTAGGTATTCAAGAAACAAAACTTACCAAACTAGATTTATTTATTGTAAAATCTTTCTGGGGTAACACTTCGTTTGAAGTGGCTACTTCATGTGCCCGTGGTAGATCTGGGGGTCTCCTTACCGTTTGGGACCCGAATTGTTTCATCAAAAAACGTATTTTTTCCTTTGACCATGTTCTTATTGTGGAAGGCTGTAGGCCAACCAATCCTACTAGTTGTTTCTTAATTAATGTTTATGCTCCTCAAGATCGTGTTAACAAAGCAAGGTTATGGTCAATGCTTACTGATTTCATGTTTCGTCATCAAGGTGAGTACATTCTATTTGGTGATTTCAATGCGGTTAGGTGCTCTCAGGAAAGGCAAGGTTCTTCTTTTTGTGCTCTTACTGCGAGTGATTTTAACAAGTTTATCTCTTCGTGTGGCTTGGTTGATGTTCCGTTGGGAGCTCGGGCTTTTACTCGATCTAGTAAATCGTGTGACAGTAGAGCAAAACTGGATCGTTTCCTTTTATCTTGTTCGTTCATTGATTCGTGCCCGGATCTTATTGGTCGTGTTCTTCCCAACTTATGGTCTGATCATTGCCCGGTTATCCTCTTTAACGAGAATGCGAACTACGGGCCTACCCCATTCAAATTATTCGCCTCATGGTTCTTGATAGAAGGTTTTGAAGATGTGGTTAGAAACGCTTGGATTGAACATTCTGCTTTGGCAGAGTATGAGAACTTGAACCCTTTCATTAAGTTTAAAAATAAACTTAAATTTGTTAAAGATAAGCTCAAGTCTTGGCACAAAGATTTTTTGATTACTTGTAATCAAAATAAGAGAAATCTTTTATCTACTATTGACCAAATCGATGATCAGCTTGTTAATGGTGGAGATAACATTGAATTATCGGTGCAACGTATTAATGCTTTAAAAGATCTTGCTTCAATCAACAAAATAGAAAGCATGAACCTGACTCAGAAGAATAAGAAACTTTGGAATAGTTATGGTGATGAAAACTCCTCACTTTTCCACTCATCCATTAACAAGAAACGAAAAAAACTAGAAATCACCGGTGTGCTCGATAACGGCTCTTGGGTTTCTTCTCCAGATCTCGTCAAAAACACGTTTCTTAAATTTTTCAAAGAAAAATTCACAAATTTAAATACTGTGAAATTGAGCAGGCCGAGTTCTCATCTTCATCATATGTCAGACGAGATGTCGAATGGGATGGAGATGCCGTTCACTGAATTGGAAATTAGAAAAGCAGTTTGGGATTGCGGTGACGACAAAGCTCCCGGGCCAGATGGGTTCTCTTTCCGTTTTATCAAGTTTTTTTGGGACCTTGTAAAGGAAGATGTTTGTGCTTTCGTCCATAACTTTCATGCCTCGGGATACATTCCAAAAGGTTGTAACTCTTCCTTCTTTACTTTGATTCCCAAGATTGATAACCCGCTTTTTGTCAAAGATTATCGCCCCATTAGTCTCATTGGCATTCAATATAAAATTCTTTCTAAATTGCTTGCTAATCGGCTTTCGGTTGTAATTGGTTCCATTATAAGCAAAGAACAATCTGCCTTCATCAAAGGTCGTCAAATCCTTGACGGTCCTTTGATGATTAATGAAATCATAGATTGGTGTAATAAGAAAAAGAAAAAGGCGATGCTCTTTAAAGTAGACTTTGAAAAGGCATTTGACTCGATAAGTTGGGATTTCTTGGTTACAATGCTTTCTAATCTTGGCTTTGGGCGTAGATGGATTATGTGGGTTAAAGGTTGTCTCAATTCCTCTTTTGCGTCGGTTTTGGTTAACGGTAGTCCAACCGAGGAGTTTAAAATTGGTCGTGGTCTCCGACAAGGTGATCCTTTGTCTCCGTTTCTATTTATTATTTGTATGGAAGGCCTTCATGTGGCGATGTTGGATGCTATAGATCAAAACTTGTTTAAATGCATTTCGGTGGGTAATATTGGAAGTGTAGTTAATATATCTCACTGTTTTTTCGCCGATGACGCTTTATTTATAGGAGAATGGAGCGACGACAATATTCGGAACCTTATTTGTATTCTCAAATGTTTCTTTCTTGTTTCGGGTCTCCAGGTTAATATTCACAAATCCAATATTATGGGGATTGGCATTCCTTTGAACGAACGTAATAGAGCAGCTAATGCCTTCGGGTGCACTCCAGCCACTATACCTTTTACTTATCTTGGAATCCCGATTGGTGCCAACATGAGACGCATAGAAAATTGGAATACGATAGTTAATAAAGTTGAAAAACGTTGAGCTAAATGGAAGGTGAATCTCCTTTCATTTGGAGGTCGTTTAACGTTGATAAAATCGGTTCTAGGAGCTCTTGGGACTTACTTCCTTTCTATGTTCAAAGCTCCTAAAGGAGTTATTAAGCGCCTAGAATCTCTTCGAGCTAACTTTCTTTGGGGTGGATCTAAGGAAGATCGAAAAATCCATTGGGTTAAATGGAGTGAAATTATTAAGAGTAAAGAAAAGGGGGGTCTCGGGGTTGTGAGCTATGACTCTCTTAACAAAACTCTCCTATATAAGTGGCGTTGGAGATATGTTACTTGTAGCGATTGGTTATGGGTTTCGGTTATCAAAGCTTCTCATGGTGAATAACGAGATGGGTATTCTCCTTTGGTTAACAAAAATGTCACAGGTTCATGGGCTCATATCAATCGAGCCATTTCTGATATCCATGTGCAACATCCTTCTGTTGGTAGTTCTTTATCTCTCAAACTTGGTAATGGCAATAACACTCTTTTTTGGTTTGATAAATGGTTAAATGGGTCATCTCCTAAGATTTGTTTTCCTCGTCTCTTTGCTCTTGAATCGGACAAATTTTGCAAGGTTAGTGATAGGCGCTTACAAGATGGTTGGTCCTGGAACTGGCGCAGACAAATCCGATCGGGTACTGAATCCCATCAGCTCAATGATCTCTTAGTTGCAGCTGCGAATATTCAAATGTTCGAGGCTACTGATGCGTGGGTTTTCAATCTTTCTCAACAGGGCACTTTCTCGGTTAGTTTACTTCGAAAAATTATTGATCAAAATGTTACAGGTAATCCGGCGACTTATTGGTGCAAATACGTCCCCCCAAAAGTTAACTTTTTCCTTTGGCGTGCCCGCCTTAATAGGCTTCCGGACAAGTGTAGTTTGTTGGTTAGAGATGTTAAGATTGATAACGTTTTGTGCCCTTCATGTTCTACGCACGCCGAAGACTTCACTCATATTTTCTTCGAATGCAACATTGCATCTCAAGTTTGGACGTACATTGCCACTTGGACCCAGGTTGACATTCCCATTTGCAATACCTTTGAAGACTTGTTGAAGTGGATCTCTACAACTCATAAAAATTTGAAGGCTGCTACCAGTATGGAAGTAATTTGTTTCGCAACCATGTGGAATATATGGCGTTTCAGAAACGGGAACATTTTCGAGCCAAATAAATTTAAGAAATGTCAAATTATCGACTCTACTGTTTTATCCTCTTTTGATTGGCTTTCGTCTCGTTATAAGAAAGCTAATCTTAATTGGATAACGTGGTTACAAAATCCTTTACTGTCTTTGTAATTCTCTAGCTACTTGCTAGTTTTAATAAAATTTTCAGCTGTTATAAAAAAAAAAAATTCAAATAAGGTGTGTAATCTTGACATTTTTCTGCTTTAGCAAAAATTATTAAACAACAACTAGCTAACTATGCCGGTTTAATATTAACCAAACTTCTTAAATGATGGTGTTTGCCTTTAATTGCTTTTTAAAGCGTGTTTGTGATCGACTTCATATTATATTCGGATATAAAAAAGGATATAAAAAAAATCTGTTTTATCAGATGAAATTGTACTATATATTAAAAGGGATTTGTTCGAACCAACAACTAACAAGTTTGCATTGGATCAACAAGTTTGGAATTACTGTTAAGTTTGGGCATTTTCGACTTTTCAAATTTTACCTTCAAAAACAGATTTTTAGGGGTTAAATACTTAAATATCTAATATGTCATATACATAACATGTCATTAATGGAGTAGTGGTAGTGTGCCATACTTGGTCGTGAATGGTATCGGATTCAAACTTTGATTTTTTTTTATTTAATTTTTCAGCACCCTTTTAATCTATACTTATATAATATTAACAACGGCTCTATTGAGTCGACAACAATCATCGGTTTATTGCTGACTTGACTGAATTTCAGAGCTCAAATTAAATTTCAAGCAAGATTTAAAACACATGAAAATTTGATCTACCATTTTCATGACGTCTATTATTATTTTTATTTTATTTATAAAAAAAACTTTTTCCTACTTACAAGCCAGAGGTCCTCTCGGAAGCAATCTCTTTATCCGTCGAATAAAGAGAGAGATAACTTTCTCTACTCTTGAGAGTGTTTTCACTCTGGGTGGAGAAATGACTTGTCTTTATTCTCGGATAGGGGAAGGATTGTCTACATCTCACCTCCCCCATACACCACTCATGTGGTATTGGGTTTTGTTGTTGTTGTTGTTCTTATATAATATTAACAAGTCTATACTTATTGTCACGTGTGATATTATAAAAATAGAAAAATAGACTACAACAAATAGAAATAATCAAATAATAAAAGAGGTATTCAAAGTTACAAAAATTTTACTAAAAAACTTACAAAATGAATTGGACGAGTTATATTATGGAAGAGAAATAAAGTGGGAGTAAAAAAAATGCATGTGGTTGGTATGTTGGTAAAACTGACATGTGGTTGGTATGTTGGTAAAAGTGACTTGTAGCTTTTAATTAATAGTTGTTATTTGGTAACTATAATTTTTTATACGTATCTAGGTATTAGAGTAGCTGAAACTGTTAAACTAAAGAGAAATGACAAAAAATTATGAGTTTTTTGTCAAACGCTAGTTGATATCAATTTGAATAATTTGTCGAACATGACAGTTTTGAAAACTTTTCACGAAAGCATTTATGATAATGAAGGTAGAATGGGTAAAAACTATATCGTTAAAAGCAAATACACAAGCTCTACCTGGGCAATATTTTAACAACGGGCCGTGAACTATCTCAAACACACCTTTTGCTATTCATTTAAAAGTGGTTAAAGCAAAAAATAGGCTACAAACTTACACAAATGTACCGATGTCGCCCACAAACTCATTTTCGTCCTATTGTTACCTACAAACTTATAAAAAATGTGCTGATGTCGCCCACTATACTTTTTTTTACCTGTAACGAAAACAATTGATGACGTGGCTTCTAGGTAGTCTTGACACGTCGATGATACATCGGAACAGAAACTGAAAGTATATGCGACATCGGAACACAACTGAAAGTATATGGGCGACATCAGGACATATAAAATGAAAAAAATAAGTTAAATAATTAAGTTTACCGGTTCAGCAAGTAACCCGTAACAAAATGTTAACATTATAAGTTTGTAGGCGACAGTAGGACGCAAATGGGTTTGTGGGCGACATCAGTACATTTGTGTAAGTTTGTACCCTATTTTTGGCTTTAACTATTTAAAAGAGATATCGGTGATGGTAAATCGACCTTGTTTTGGAATGACATTTCGATAAATAACTCAATACTTAGTGTCCAAATTAATCGGCTTATTATGCTTAATGTTAATAATGATGCCCTTATCCACGACATAGTAAGATGGTCAAATAACTCTATTAGTTTTCATTTGGTGTTGGACCCGAGATTTCTCTAATAGATTATTGGAAGATCTCACCAATTTATCTAACGTGTTATCAAGTTTTGTGTTGAGTAATAACGGCGTGGATAGGTGGTTATTCTATTTGTAAAAATAGAAACGATAACGTCTTTGGTAAAACTGCAAACATTATGCTATGATGGTAAATGATATCCAAATTAAGAGCTTTGAGTGGATATCCAATAGATCGAAAAAAACACGTCTTTGATTGGCATCGATGGCTTGACAATCCATTGTCCTTTGCTGAGAGTTTGGCAAGAAGATTCGGAATTGGATAATCATCTAGAATGTTTAAGTGATGTGACAATTTTTTAGTTTCGTGATTTTTTTCTCCTATGTATGCTTTTTATTTATAAGTCGTGTGGACTGTTTCTGTTTGCTGCTCTATCTCTTGTAATAGGTTCAAGGTTTGAGAGCTAAATGGGTGGGTTTTGGACCGCTTTGTCATTGGTATGTCATCTAACGACCCGTCCTAATCCATCTGGACATAGTCCATATCGATTACAAACGATTCACAATAGTTGATTACATCGCGAGGTACTTGACCTCTATCTGATACATTTTACAAACATTGTATTCGTTTTTGAAAAGACAATCTTTCATTACATCGAAAGTTGACGGCATGCATACGATTTCATAATATATCCAACTATACTTGACTTAATAATAATCTTGATGAACTCAACGACTCGAATGCAACGTCTTTTGAAATATGTCATGAATGACTCCAAGCAATATCTTTTAAAAGAGCAAATGCACAGCGGAAGATTTTTTTCATACCTGAGAATAAACATGCTTTAAAGTATCAACCAAAAGGTTGGTGAGTTCATAGGTTTATCGTAAACAATAAAATTCATCATTTTGATAGACCACAAGATTTAAATTCTACATGGTACAAATGGGCCCGAATCCTATACACACCTGTAATGTACATGTAATATCTTTTAAATACAGTACATCTTTCTCGTGTACGAAACCATTTTTATAAATCATAGTAACCGTACACATATCTTGTGCACAAAAATAACATACACATAACCTGTGTATAAAATCATTCTCTCGATATATAACATTCACATCAACTGGTGGCAATTATCATGTCCACATAATTCAATGGTGACAATTATCATGTCCACATAATTCAATGGTGGCAATTATCATGTCCACATAATTCAATAATAATCCGGAGAACTTCTGTCTGCATAATAATTCATTCGAGGAATGTTTTGCTTGTGTCTATCTCGTCAAACATTTATAAAAGCATTTCATGTATTCGCAGTTCAAAATATATTTCAAAAGCATTTAATAAAGCAGTTATAAAAACAGCGCATGTATTCTCAGTTCCAAAAATGTAAAGAGTAAAAGGGAATCAAATGAACTCACCTATTGTATTTTGTAGTAAAAATACATATAACGACATTGAACAAGTATAGGGTTGGCCTCGGATTCACGAACCTATATCATTTGTATATGTATATTAAAACATATAATCGTAACTGAACAAATTTATATTTTATTATTAGTGATATAATTGTTATATTAGTAAATTATATGTCTTTTAAATAAATTGATAAAATATATATTTAGTTGTATGTTTTAAATGAAAATCTTATTATTTGTCAAAATAATGATATAGTTATGATATGTATTAAATATTTTTATATATATATATATATATAATATTACTAGTTATAATATTAATAATAATGATATCTAATAATAACAACAATAATAATGATAATTAAAAATAAAGTAATGGTAATAATAGTAATGATAATACTTATATTAATAATGGTGATGATATATGTTAATAATCTTCGTAAGAATAATAATTTCAATAATGATAATAATAATAATATTTTTAATATGTGTAATAACCTAATAGCAATAATAATTAATAATAACAATAATAATAATAAAAAAATTTGGTTTAGAAAACTACCTCCATAAGCCTTTCTAAAAGAAAATGCCCTGAACCAGGCTCGAACACATGACCTCTCGTTTACACAATCAACACTCAAACCATTTCTCCCAATATGTTTTTCTATTATAACTCCTAACCCATATATAATTAACTCGTTCCTTTCTGTTTCCATTCATCATTCTCTTCATCAATTTTTAATCGAATTCTTTTACAGTTTAATCATAATCATAACATGATCATATCCTAATCATTCATCTTATTATTACCATGATGTATTACCATCATCATCAACTTATTTCGTCATCAATATAATACTATCATCATCATCATCTTAATCTTTTTCATCATGGATCACCATGATTGTAATCATGCTTCATGTAACATCATCATTCTTCTTAAGTCTTCATCATTTTCATTTAATCACTTTTAAAACCATAATCGTCTTTTATGATTATAACATCATCATCAATTATGTAACCTTACCGAGCATCATTATCATTCATGTTTTTAATCAGCAACTTAACAACATGAATGGCCCAAAATAGATCCTAGTACTCTGCGGCCCAACAACTTTTAAAAACTCTCGGCCCAATAATAGAATCATGTTTAGCCACGGCCCAAGTAGAAATAATACAGGATCCGATTCTGTTTTAATCATTTATCTTAACTTAAATTGAACGGCAATAAAAATAATAAATATATATATGTTGAGCTGGAACCCACTTCTCCTAGAATACTCCATTTGTTCCCCATGATTTACGATCAGTTTGTTGGGGTCTAAAGTCGACAAAAGAAAAAATATAATAGGAACCAGAAACGGAATTGTTTCATAATCACACCTTTCGATTATAGTCTCAAAATTTAACAGAAGTATGTAAAGAAAACAGAAACACACCGAAGCAATAACAGGAGTTGTAGCTGTGTGATAATCGCCTTTCACAACAATCAAATGGGTTTCTGTATTTGTGGATTGTTAATGGTCTTCATAGTTTGAAGGTGGTGGTGTTTATAGACAACTGAAACATTATTCATTGGTGGTTGTGGTTCAATGGTTGAGAATTGCAGCACATATATATATATATATATATATATATATATATATATATATATATATATATATATATATATATATATATATATATATATATATATATGGTGGTTTGTTATTTTGCGATAGTGGTGGTTAGAAAACAGAAACAAAATAAGATAGTAGCAGTCGGTGGTTGAGGGTTTAAATAAGTTGGGTTTTTGGTGGGTTTCGATGAATATTAGAAACAGAATAATAACAGCAGGTAAGTGGGTTTCGGTGGTGATTGTGGGTGTAACTTTTCAACTGTTACAATAACTAAAGCAATACACAACAAGGGTGTTTGGTTTATTCATGAACAAGCAAAGAACAAGTACGGTAATAGTTCTAGTTAGGTTTTTTTCGATTTATGGTGCATGTGACATGGGTCAACGAACAACAATCTGTTTTGGAGTTCATGCATCGAGTTCTTCAAATGGAATGAAATCTGGTGAGTTGGGATCAAAGTTGGAGTTAAAGATGGTGGTGATGATTGTGGTCGCGAAGAAGAAGAGTGGTTCGGTGGTCGTGGTGGTTTGGTGTTAGTCGAATGGGTGATGAAGGGTTATCAAGGTGGTGAAGTGTGGTGATTTCTGGACAAGAAAAAGAAGAGTTGGAGAAATGGTGATGGTTGATTTTTCTTCTTTTATGTTTCTCAAACATATGTATTATAGGTAGATTAATTAGAGAAAAATCGATTGACTTCCTATTGATATGATGGTTTGTTTTATACAGAAATTGACTTGACATTGGTTCACGGGCAAAACAGAGAAAGCAGATCAATAATGATATTTGCTTGTATATATCTGATTACTCGTAATTATTTGCTTTATATATATTATATTTAATTTAAATAATAAATAAATATTGATAATAATAATACTTTTATTAATGTTAATAATAATAATATTAATACAAATAACAAGGATAATGATAATAATTTTTATAAAAATACTAAGTTTAATAATATAATTACTAATAATGGTAACAATAACTATAAAGATGATACAAGATAATAAATAGTATTATTTTTATTTTTATATATTTTTTTTATAATAATAATAATGATGATAACTATAATAATAATAATAATAATTAGTATTATTTACATTACAACTAAATTATAATTTTTAATTATTTTTATAATAGTATTTATAACTATATCGATAATAATGATAATGAAATTAATAATACTAATATTGATATTAATATTAGTAATAATGAAAGTAGTAACAATAATATTAGTATAAATTTAATAACTATATTTTAACTTGTAATCATATATTATGCCAAATAATATTTCAAATTACTAAATATCTATACATTTAAATATATATGTATCTATTTACAATTAGTTGTTCGTGAATCGTCGGGAATAGTCAAAGGTCAAATGTATATACGAAACAGTACAAACTTTTTGAGACTCAACCTTACAGACTTTGTTTATTGTGTTGAAAATACAATATCGTATCGAGAGTTTGATTTAAAATTAGTCGAAATTTTCCGGGTCATGACAGTACCTACCCGTTAAAGAAATTTCGTCCCGAAATTTGAGCGAGGTTGTCATGGCTAACAATAAAAATGTTTTCATGACGTATATGAGTTGATAAATAGAGTATTATCCCCGTTGAGTAATATGAATAAGACAATTCGATTACTCGAAGAGTACGAGTGAAGCTATCACAAAAGAGTGAAATGTGGAGGATAAAGATTCATCTTACTTTTGAGTAGTCATGGTTGATTTCTGGAATTCAAGGGATTTAAAGAAAATCTTCTAAGCAGAAAGGAAATGTAATAGCACGATTTATTAGCAATTTGTTGGAATTACGGAAGAACAGAAATATCGAGGAAATATTTTCGTGATATGCTTAGAGATTAAGTAGAATGAAAGAGTTATGTAACATTGCACATGATGAGGGTATGATCTGTGAACCATCATCACGTTCCATTAGAAATTCAACATGACTTACTGTAATATAACCATGTTGGCCTGACGTCATTATATTATACTAACTCATGCTTCAATTCCCAACACTACTTCAAAAACATTCATACTTTAAACTCGAAGGTTTTCAGAATTTAGAAACTACAACAGTTTCCTTTATGATGTAATACAGGTAGCACGAAGAGATAACTAATTTCGGATAAGAAGAGTTATGAAAATATCCTCAGAAATATCGAAGATATTTATGATGATATTTTCAGAATTTCTAAGATCGAAGGTTGATGAAGAAAGATTTTCCACAAGATTTAATATGAGTATAGAGCAAGGTTTTCTCTAAAGATTTCATTGGATACAGAATTATCCGGATTCTTTGAATATAGGGTTTGGTCCTTGTATTTGTCCTCGGTCTCCTTCGTGGTTAGCTTAATCCGTTTTCCAGTTTCAACTTTTCTGAGCTTTTCCAACATACTGTTTTTTTTTTATCATCAAAATTCCAACAATTAAGGTCGTTTACGGTTGTCTACAGTTTCTGCTGCTTCATTCAGGTTTTTCAAAGTTCAATGCTTTGATTCGTAGGCTGGGTGCTTTTCAAAATTTCAGAATGGAATATCATAATTCTAAGAGATAAATGTTATATGTATAAATGTTGCGAGACTCACAATACAGATTTGCTGACTCCCGGTAATTGGTATGGCAATTCTTGTTACAAGATGCGAATGAGTACATGATAGGGCTTTAATGATCAAATATAATGGTTCTTCGGAAAGTCAGAGATCAGTGAAGTTGCCGGTAAGTTTACTGCTAATGTGGTGGAATATAAACGGTTCCCCGGTAACGATGCAAGAGCAAACACATATATCAAGGTTATAATTAGGCTAATCCGAAAGAATGTCGAAGTTGATTTGTTAAAGCTGTGACAAAATTGGCTAATTTGGAAAGGAATTGTAAAGTTATTTTTGATAATAACAACGTCAAAGGAGTTAGCATAGATACGTGTTTAAACGTTTACTCAGGTTCCTAGTGTTTTCAGGTGCATAACTATGTGTATAAATATTTTCTTCAGTAGATGAAGTGCGGTTGGTTCATCCTCTCGATTGTGGTGTTTTCAAGAATCATGAAAGGTTTGAACGCAGATTGTAATCGTCAAGATACAAATGAGGTTTAAGATGAAATCAAGTGGCAAACTTGAAGAATTGTTTAGTTTCATAAGTTATAATCAATATTTTAATTCATTTTAATTGTCCAAATGTTATTAGTCCACAGTCGATAGTCCACAGTTGACAGTCCAGTAATTCATATACAGTTTAATATATAATATTCGAATTTATTAATACGTATCGTGACCCGTGTACATGTCTCAGAATCGATCACAACTCAAAGTATATATATTATTTAAGAATCAACCTCAATCCTGTATAGTGAACTCAAGCATTACAGCATATAGAGTGTCTATGGTTATTCCAAATAATATATATACATGCGTCGATATGATATGTCAAAACTTTGTATACATGTCCCGATATTTAAAGTGCGTAAAATAAATAACAGAAATTAAATGACGATAATTAAAATTGCGAGAATGTAAATTGCAATAAATAAAATGTAATCAGTTAGCTAGGAACAATTAGCTAGGAACAGTTAGCGTTGATTCTTAACAAAATTCCTCATAGTTAATTTGTTTGTTTCTAACAATTTTTATTTTTTCAAATGTTTTCTTCATTATGCCACTTGTTGGATTCTGATAGGTCAAAATTCAATTATGAGTTTGAATGAAAAGAGTTATTCTGCGTTGAACGGATACGTATATCGGTAGATGTAAGTAGGATAGTAAACGACTGTCGAATTAGATTCGAAGAACGTACAGTGCAACTTATTAATGTGGAATCTAAATATTCCTCGGGTATTACCTACCAGTTAAAATATTTTCACCATTAACAGTTTGTACAATAAAAATTTTAATTACAGTCTCTATGAAAACATATATACATATATATTTTCTTCAGACGTAATCATGGATTTAATGAGTCAATGTGATATTAAACTCATCAGATTTACGGCTAGAACTAGAGTACATAATCTCTAAAACATTAGAGATTACATAATTGCCATGAAGGACGAAGATAGTTTATATAGCACGATTCGTAGAACGATGATTATGCTTGAGGTATAGATTGCGAGGTTGAGACGTGTGATGATGTTGTTGTTGTTGGTACTGGTTATGCTGCTGGTGCTGCGGATGGTGGCACTGTTGCTGCCGGTGCTAAAAGTGTTGTTGGTGCTGAGGTTGATAATGACGTTGGTGTAGTAAGTATAGCTTGTAGATCACGCATCAACCTTGTCAGGTTTTCTATCCTACCCTCTATCATTTCTATTCATCCACTCATCTGATTCGATAGATCTTGATTATCAATTCGAAGTTCCCTAACTTCTTCTAATATTCCCCTTCTATTGGTATTCGGAAGTAGAGGTTGAATATTTTCTGAGATTGCAGTAATGCGACCTTCGAGGAGGAAAACTTTAGCAAGAAGGGTGAATACAGTGTTGCGCATAGGTTCACTGGTGAGTACATCGTTTTCTTCGATGTTAGGAGGTAAGTTTGGTTCGCGGTAGGGCTCGCCTTCTTCATTTCTCCATCGAGTGAGTAAGTCTCGGACCCACCCCCATCTTCTCCAGAAAGAAAAATAACTAAATGGTTGAGGCACTTCTGGTTCATTGACTTCGGAGTCTGCTTCAATATACATCTCGAAATCGCTTTCGGAACTAATGGAATCCAAACTAGGTGTACGATCCATCTCTCACGATCAGATAAAGGGTTTTGATATGAAATGATTTTCAAATATCGAATGATATTCTAATTATATAGAATATCTATACATACTTCCAAAGATCCCGTGAATTACGGAGAAAATTAAGGAAACGTGTCAGATAAAGTCTACAGTGACAGATACGCTAAGATATGAATTTTATCTATACACTTGATAATGCTAAAAACGAACATATATTTCATAGCATTATTCCTCAAGAAAGACAAGCTTTTAGTTGCAATTGTTCTATTTACAAGTGATATTCGTTTGTATAATAAAAGGTGAAGACAAAAGACAGATTCGACGAATTGAAGACGCAAACGACCAAAAAGCTCAAAAGTACAAAAGACAATCAAAAAGGTTCCAATTATTGATAAGAAACGTCTCGAAATTACAAAAGTACAAGATTCAAAACGCAAAGTACAAGATATTAAATTGTACGCGAGGACGTTCGAAAATCCGGAACCGGGACCAGAGTCAACTCTTAACGCTCGACGCAACGGACTAAAAATTACAAGTTAACTATGTATATAAATATAATATAATATATAATTAATTATATTAATTATATATATATTATATTTATAAATAAAAAAACTGTCGGCAGAGAAAAACTCCAAGGACTGAGCTGTAAAAGTAACCTCCGCGACTCGCGGAGTTTGAAGAGGTTTTCACCGCGAGTCGCGGAGCCCCAAAATTGAAAACTGCCTATAAAGCCAACCGAATTCTGATCAAAATCATCATCTTTTTTCTTCCTCATTCATACGTAAAATTTATATTTATATTTATAATTTATATTTTAATTTTAATTATAATTCTAATAATAAGGGTATGTTAGCGATTATTGTAAGGGTGTAAGTCGAAATTCTGTCCGTGTAACGCTACGCTATTTCTAATCATTGTAAGTTATGTTCAACCTTTTTATATTAATGTCTCGTAGCTAAGTTATTATTATGCTTATTTAAAACGAAGTAATCATGATGTTGGGCTAATTACTAAAATTGGGTAATTGGGCTTTGTACCATAATTGGGGTTTGGACAAAAGAACGACACTTGTGGAAATTAGACTATGGGCTATTAATGGGCTTTATATTTGTTTAACTAAATGAAAGTTTGTTAATGTTAATATAAAGATTTACAATTGGGCGTCCTTATAAAGTACCATATACACTCAATCGGACACGATGGGCGGGGTATTTATATGTACGAATAATCGTTCATTTAACCGGACACGGGAATGGATTAATAGCCACTAGAATAATTAAAACAGGGGTGAAATTACATTCAAGGGTAATTGGTGTAATTGTTAACAAAGTAGTAAAACCTTGGTTTACACGCAGTTGATAACCTGGTGTATTCATTAAACAAAGTATTAAAACCTTGTTAAAATTCGAATCCCCAATTAGTTGGAATATTTAACTTCGGGTATAATAATAATTTGACAAGGACACTTGCACTTTATATTTATGACTGATGGACTGTTATGGACAAAAACCAGACGGACATATTAAATAATCCAGGACAAAGGACAATTAACCCATGGGCATAAAACTAAAATCAACACGTCAAACATCATGATTACGGAAGTTTAAATAAGCATAATTCTTTTATTTCATATTTAATTTCCTTTATTTTATATTTAATTGCACTTCTAATTATCGCATTTTTATTTATTGTTATTTAATCGCACTTTTAATTATCGTACTTTTTAATTATCGCAATTTTATTTTATCGCATTTTTATTATTCGCAATTTCATTATCGTTATTTACTTTACGCTTTAATTTAAGTCTTGTATTTATTTTATATTTTACATTAGGTTTTAACTGCGACTAAAATCTTAAAATCGACAAACCGGTCATTAAACGGTAAAAACCCCCCTTTATAATAATAATATTACTTATATATATGTTTGTATTTTTATAAAAGTAAATTAATATAGCGTTGAGCTTTGTTTAAAGATTTCCCTGTGGAACGAACCGGACTTACTAAAAACTACACTACTGTACGATTAGGTACACTGCCTATAAGTGTTGTAGCAAGGTTTAAGTATATCCATTCTATAAATAAATAAATATCTTGTGTAAAATTGTATCGTATTTAATAGTTTTTCCTAGTAAAATATAAACTATTTCGTATACACCTCGCATAACATCAACACTATTCATGCAATCATTGTAGTAAGATGTGTCTAGACTAAGAATGATAAGCAGGTAATTTTCTAAGAATGATAAACTGATGATTTCCGACAAAAATGATAAGCAAAGATTTTGACATGTAGACACGGTCGAAGTCCAGACTCACTAATACATCCTAACGACTATCAGTTAGACACACTAATGCAAGACTTGGTTCGCTAAGACCACCGCTCTGATATCAACTCTAACGACCCGTCCTAATCCATCTGGACGAAGTCCATATCGATTACAAACGATTCACAATAGTTGATTACATCGCGAGGTACTTGACCTCTATATGATACATTTTACAAACATTGTATTCGTTTTTGAAAAGACAATATTTCATTACATCGAAAGTTGACGGCATGCATACGATTTCATAATATATCCAACTATACTTGACTTAATAATAATCTTGATGAACTCAACGACTCGAATGCAACGTCTTTTGAAATATGTCATGAATGACTCCAAGTAATATCTTTTAAATGAGCAAATGTACAGCGGAAGATTTCTTTCATACCTGAGAATAAACATGCATTAAAGTATCAACCAAAAGGTTGGTGAGTTCATAGGTTTATCGTAAACAATAAAATTCATCATTTTGATAGACCACAAGATTTAAATTCTGCATGGTACAAATGGGCCCGAATCCTATACCCACCTGTAATGTACATGCTATATCTTTTAAATACAGTACATCTTTCTCGTGTACGAAACCATTTTCATAAATCATAGTAACCGTACACATATCTTGTGCATAAAAATAACATACACATAACCTGTGTATAAAATCATTCTCTCGATATATAACATTCACATCAACTGGTGGCAATTATCATGTCTACATAATTCAATGGTGGCAATTATCATGTCCACATAATTCAATGGTGGCAATTATCATGTCCACATAATTCAATGGTGGCAATTATCATGTCCACATAATTCAATAATAATCCGCAGAACTTCTGTCTGCATAATAATTCATTCGAGGAATGTTTTACTTGTGTCTATCTCGTCAAACATTTATAAAAGCATTTCATGTATTCGCAGTTCAAAATATATTTCAAAAGCATTTAATAAAGCAGTTATAAAAACAGCGCATGTATTCTAGTCCCAAAAATGTAAAGAGTAAAAAGGAATCAAATGAACTCACCTATTGTATTTTGTAGTAAAAATACATATAACGACATTGAACAAGTATAGGGTTGGCCTCGGATTCACGAACCTATATCATTTGTATATGTATATTAAGACATATAATCGTAACTGAACAAATTTATATTTTATTATTAGTGATATAATTGTTATATTAGTAAATTATATGTCTTTTAAATAAATTGATAAAATATATATTTAGTTGTATGTTTTAAATGAAAATCTTATTATTTGTCAAAATAATGATATAGTTATGATATGTATTAATATATATATATATATATATATATATATATATATATATATATATATATATATATATATATATATATATATATATATATATATATATATATATATATATATATATATATTACTAGTTATAATATTAATAATAATGATATCTAATAATAACAACAATAATAATGATAATTAAAAATAAAGTAATGGTAATAATAGTAATGATAATACTTATATTAATAATGGTGATGATATATGTTAATAATCTTCGTAAGAATAATAATTTCAATAATGATACTAATAATAATATTTTTAATATGTGTAATAACTTAATAGCAATAATAATTAATAATAACAATAATAATAATTAAAAAATTTGGTTTAGAAAACTACCTCCATAAGCCTTTCTAAAAGAAAATGCCCTGAACCAGGCTCGAACACATGAACTCTCGTTTACACAATCAACACTCAAACCATTTCTCCTAATATGTTTTTTATTATAACTCCTAACCCATATATAATTAACTCGTTCCTTTGTGTTTCCATTCATCATTCTCTTCATCAATTTTTAATCGAATTCTTTTACAGTTTAATCATAATCATAACATGATCATATCCTAATCATTCATCTTATTATTACCATGATGTATTACCATCATCATCAACTTATTTCTTCATCAATATAATACTATCATCATCATCATCTTAATCTTTTTCATCATGGATCACCATGATTGTAATCATGCTTCACGTAACATCATCATTCTTCTTAAGTCTTCATCATTTTCATCTAATCACCTTCAAAACCATAATCATCTTTTATGATTATTACATCATCATCAATTATGTAACCTTACCGAGCATCATTATCATTCATGTTTTTAATCAGCAACTTAAATGAATGGCCCAAAATAGATCCTAGTACTCTGCGGCCCAACAACTTTTAAAAACTCTCGGCCCAATAATAGAATCATGTTTAGCCACGGCCCAAGTAGAAATAATACAGGATCCGATTCTGTTTTAATCATTTATCTTAACTTAAATCGAACGGCAATAAAAATAATAAATATATATATGTTGAGCTGAAACCCACGACTCCTAGAATACTCCATTTGTTCCCCATGATTTACGATCGGTTTGTTGGGGTCTAAAGTCGACAAAAGAAAAAATATAATAGGAACAAGAAACGGAATTGTTTCATAATCACACCTTTCGATTATAGTCTAAAAATTTAACAGAAGTATGTAAAGAAAACAGAAACACACCGAAGCAATAATAGGAGTTGTAGCTGTTTGATAATCGCCTTTCACAACAATCAAATGGGTTTCTGTATTTGTGGATTGTTAATGGTCTTCATAGTTTGAAGGTGGTGGTGTTTATAGACAACTGAAACATTATTCATTGGTGGTTGTGGTTAAATGGTTGAGAATTTCAGCATATATATATATATATATATATATATATATATATATATATATATATATATATGGTGGTTTGTTATTTTGCGATAGTGGTGGTTAGAAAACAGAAACAAAATAAGATAGTAGCAGTCGGTGGTTGAGGGTTTAAATAAGTTGGGTTTTTGGTGGGTTTCGATGAATATTAGAAACAGAATAATAACAGCAGGTAAGTGGGTTTCGGTGGTCTAACGACCCGCCAAAATCGCTATTGACGCGGTACGTTATCTACGGTCCCACAGCGAGGTTTCGACCTCTATATGATACGTTTTGATAAAACATTGCATTCATTTAAAAAAAAATACTTTCTATACATAGAAAGTTAACAAAATATAGACATATCCCAAATATATATGACGACTTATACAAAATGACTAAATCAACAATTTATTTAATAACATATTATAACATTAATATTTGAATGCAATGTCTTTTTGAAAATATGGCATAAAAGACTCCATGCAGCACCTTGAGCAAATAGCAAGCAGACAGTGGAAGCACTTTTGAAAGACCTGAGAATAAACATGCTAAAAGTGTCAACCAAAAGGTTGTTGAGTTCATAGGTTTATCGTAACAACAGTTATCAATAGTTTCAATAGACCACAAGATTTCATAATCATAAACATAATAAACTCGCAAGTGTATGTAAAGCATTCTAAGTGGTTGAGCACTTGGTAACCATACTTAACATTTAATCAACGTCGCATATTCCCTTTATTATGAAATCTCACTACACTGTACCAAGTGTAGTCATGAAACGAAGTACTGTGCAACCGTTGAATACTGGTCGTCCAGCCCGGTTGGGGTTGTCAAGCCCGATAGATCTATCAACAGGATTCGCGTTTACAATACCCATGTAAATAGTAGTTACCAAGCTACAGGGAAGTATGCTAGTGGTACAACTCAACGTAGAATGTATTTTAAGTACTTGTGTCTATTTCGTAAACATTTATAAAAGTAGCGCATGTATTCTCAGCCCAAAAATATATATTACAAAAGCAATTAAAAAGGGAGCAAATAAAACTCACCTTTGTAGCCTAATAAACAATTCACGTAGATGTAACCGGAATGCATGTAACCGTAGACATCATCCTAAAGAATATATGTTGGTTAATAAATGTCTAACAAGCTAGGTCAGGTCATAGGGTTCGTATAGTCCTATTGCTCAAGTCCGACTCACAAATTTAGCAAAATCTAGCAAAAGTCAACAAAAGTCAACAAAAGTCAAAAATAGTCAAAGTAAGTCAAATGTAAGTCAAACACAGTCAACATAGTCAACACAAGTCAACAATATCATAATATAACTCAAGTTGGTCAAATAGTCAAACATAGGTCAAACTTAAGTTATCCATTTTTATATAACAAACAAAAAAAAAAAAATTTTAATTACATATATGTATTTTTAGGTATTTTGCAGCTGATTTAGGGTCCCACCAAATTCGATTTAATACCTAGGGTCGTGACCATTGAAAAGTATGTCGTCTCACCTTTCTATAGACAGTTTATTTGACAAAAACGGAGTTAAGGTTGAAAACTTATGACATTGCGAAAACAGCTCCTCGATCATGAAATGCTGATTTTGCTGTTAAAGAGTTCAAAATCAGCGACAATTGCCCATTTTCACGCTCGTTCTAAACCAGTTTAGACTCGACAAAATTACACATATAATATTTCGTTTTAAAGCTTGTCGTAAAGACTTTCAATACCAATTAATAGTTTTTATCCAAACTTAACCGATTTCAAATTACGAGTCCGCAAAGTAGGCCCGAAAGTCATTTTTGACACTTTCACTAAAATAATAAAATTTTTCCATTGACAACACAAATTCTAAACCATAATACCTGAGCATGTAAAAATCATATCACAAGCCCAAAATAACATTTTAGACGTGTTGGTGACTTTCGTTTTCCAAAATTATGCATATAGGTCAATTTATGCACGTTTGACCCGAATGAGTCATAAAACTTTCTTTAAACCAAATTTGACCCAACCTCATTTTTAAAGCACCAAAACTTGCAAACATCCTTAAATCAATATACGGGATATGTTACATACCTTTGGTTCTCAAAATTTCGCATATGGGTCAAAGTAGGCTCGTATGACCCAAATGGGTCATAAACACCCATTTTGACCAAAACATGCCACAACTTATTTTTTTAAAACACCACAACCTTTAAACTTACTTAAATCGACGTTTGGGACTTTTCTACACTGACTGTTACCCATTTTGACCCATTAAACCCATTTGGTCAAACAAAGTCAATTGCACATAATATTTAGCTTAAATAATGTAGTCAACTTCCAGAATTTTTATAAAAATAAGTACAGGTCCGTTTGACTTGAAATACACGCCAAAATCTCCGGGATTTAGTCGACTATAACATATCCGAAGCACAACCTCTAACCCTAAAGAGAAAGCTCGCAGAGACTGAAAACGTACCAGACTGTAATGCTGAATCATTTCGGTACTCGTGTATAAACTTTGAAAAATCATATCAAATCCAAAAAGTATCCAAATGACGCGTTTCTGGAGTCTAAACTTATTAATTTTTCGATACACACGTAACCGCTAACCCAGAATTCTGAGATCAGGTCGCACGCATCCCAATAAAATTGTTCTGTCCGGTTTTAAATAATATAAAATTCTAACTTTGATTTGGCCATAGATTTTGACTCTTTTATCGGAATTGGACAATATCTAAATGAAAACCAAATTTTTTTTCGCAAGCAATACAACTATATACCTCTCAGGACCTGAATATTTAGCATACTTTCCCAGGTTCTCAGTTTCAATTACGAATTTTTAAACCGAAATAAATTTTTAAGCATCAAAATCACAAACCTTTAATTAACCATAACGAGGGCTATACATATCCGATTAACATGAATCTTAAGTCTATCTTGGGTGTTTTTCAATTATCTATACATCTAACATCAGGTCACAAACTCAATCATAAAGCATTCATCTCAGAAAATTCGGATTCATAGCAAGATCACATGAAAACTTCAATTTAACATATCGGGAGCATACGATAACGAAATCAATTAATTCTTGAGCCTAAAATTAATAGTTTTTCAATTATAATCCATCTACATACTTATATTTACAGATAACAAAGTCAAAATTCCAGAAACATGGCAAAACAATTCGGATTTCATGTAATATCATGTTAAACTTCAATTAATCATACCGGAAGCAATTCTAAACGAAATCAAGTGATTCTTGAGCCTAAAATTAATAGTTTTTCACAAGGATTTCATTTATAAGTATTTCATAAACTGAAAATATCATGTTCATATCAGTAGCATACCATTCAAATTCGTGATTCATCAACAAGTCAACAAATGATCAAATTAACGAACAATATCATGCATACATACAAGGACTTGAGCACTAGACACTATATCTACCCTAATATGTAACAAAAATATGAAAACTAGAAAATTGGAGTTTTTAAAACTTACACAAATCAAGAAATTGTTGGTATGGCTGAGTAGAGCTCTTCGAGAGGAGTCCGAATATGTAAACGATTTTATGATCAAGTGATTTCTTGAAGGTGTTTATAAGGAAAGAAGATCGACGATGATGATAAATAGTAATGGGTGTTTTAAGGAGAGAGTCTATGTACGTGTGTGTTAGATGAAATGAATTAGGTTTAATAATATAGATGGGATAAAGAGTCACGGGTGATAAATCTATTAGATGAAATGAATTAGGTTTAATAATATAGATGGGATAAAGAGTCACGGGTGATAAATCTATCTCCATTATTAATATCACGGACGTAATAATGTGTAGTCACGGGTATAATAATTAAACACGGGTATTACTATGTAATCACGGGTTATAATTAAATTTTTATCCGATATCTAAAACCCAATGTATTTTATCTTAATATGCTTCAATAATTGGTAAATTTTTATATTTATAAAATACATTTACATATATATTGTTCGAAACCTTTTAAATTCTAGACATCGTACCTAGTTGGTGTTTTTCATAAATACTTATTTAATATATTTTTAAAGTAAATAATATATGTCTTTTATTGAAAATATAAGTGTTTAAAATAATCCCCCGAGTTTAATTTAAGAGTATACTAATTAATTAAAATGATTTTGGAACTCAATTATTGTAAAATATAATATTTATATTAAGTACTCATACGTTTCGTTCTCTGGAAAAAAAATTATTTTATTTATTTATTAATTTTTTTTTCTGGTTACACTAATTGTAGTATTTTATTTAACACCTATAAAACTTATGTAATAATATATATATATTTTAAAAAAAAAATTTAGCGCGGAAAAATGTTGAATTTAGCAGACAGTTAAGTTTTTAACGGAGAAAGTCGGGTTGTTACATTACCTACCCCTTAAAGAAAATTTCATCCCGAAATTTTGGTTGGTGTGATTAAACGGCGTTTAGGAAACAAGTGAGGATAGATTGTTCATCTTGACATAGTAAGATCGAGCATCTTGTAGTTAAGTATGAAAGTTGGGTAAAACGGAATCATGTTCCTTTGATGACGAATATTTTCGGATGAACTGTTCGGAGTACAAGTATGATATGACAAATACGAAAAATCATATGTGACTTCAAATGATGTCACATATAGAGTCTTAGTATATTCAGATGTCAGCAGAGAAAATAAAGGAGTCATGTAACATGATACATGGTAAGGGTAAGATTGATCAAACTTTACCACCATCACGTTCCATTAGAACTTCCGCATGACTTACTGTAATATAATCACGCGATCAACTGTCATCATATTGCACTAACTCATGCTTCTATTCCAACATTACTCCAGAATATTTATGGATATAAAACTCAAGTGTCGTTTTCCAGAATTTATAAATCAAAATGATTTCAAAAAAAAGGTGCACTAAAAATAGTACGAGAATATAATATTATAATTGATAATATTGAAAGGGAACGTCATAAGAATTTCTTGGAAAATATGAAGAATCTTTGTACGTCGGAAATGATGCCTTTCGGTTCACAAATCGAGATGTTCGGAATTTCTTAATCGAAGCACATAAGCACATAATATATCACAAATGATAACTCACGTAGGAATGTCGGGAATTTCGAAAGTCCTGAATGACGCTTCCTGGCTTCACTAATCGGGGTGTTAAAAATGAACTCGCATGAGCAGGAAAAGTCTTGAAATCGAAAGGAGAAATACTTTCTCACCGATAGTAGTAATAATGTTATATTAAAGTCAGAATATGCACATAATCACATATAAGTATAACGACACGGTTCTAGACTAGATCACTAATGTATCCTAACAGTCCAGGTCAGACACACTAATGCATCTAATTCCCTAGAACCACCGCTCTGATACCATCTCTAACGACCCGCCAAAATCGCTATTGACGCGGTACGTTATCTACGGTCCCACAGCGAGGTTTCGACCTCTATATGATACGTTTTGATAAAACATTGCATTCATTTAAAAAAAAAAAATACTTTCTATACATAGAAAGTTTACCAAAATATAGACATATCCCAAATATATATGACAACTTATACAAAATGACTAAATCAACAATTTATTTAATAACATATTATAACATTAATATTTGAATGCAATGTCTTTTTGAAAATATGGCATAAAAGACTCCATGCAGCACCTTGAGCAAATAGCAAGCAGACAGCGGAAGCACTTTTGAAAGACCTGAGAATAAACATGCTAAAAGTGTCAACCAAAAGGTTGGTGAGTTCATAGGTTTATCGTAACAACAGTTATCAATAGTTTCAATAGACCACAATATTTCATAATCATAAACATAATACACTCGCAAGTGTATGTAAAGCATTCTAAGTGGTTGAACACTTGGTAACCATACTTAACACTTAATCAACGTCGCATATTCCCTTTATTATGAAATCTCACTACACTGTACCAAGTGTAGTCACGAAACGAAGTACTGTGCAACCGTTGAATACTGGTCGTCCAGCCCGGTTGGGGTTGTCAAGCCCGATAGATCTATCAACAGGATTCGCGTTTACAATACCCATGTAAATAGTAGTTACCAAGCTACAGGGAAGTATGCTAGTGGTACAACTCAACGTAGAATGTATTTTAAGTACTTGTGTCTATTTCGTAAACATTTATAAAGTAGCGCATGTATTCTCAGCCCAAAAATATATATTGCAAAAGCAATTAAAAAGGGAGCAAATAAAGCTCACCTTTGTAGCCTAATAAACAATTCACGTAGATGTAACCGGAATGCATGTAACCGTAGACATCATCCTAAAGAATATATGTTGGTTAATAAATGTCTAACAAGCTAGGTCAGGTCATAGGGTTCGTATAGTCCTATTGCTCAAGTCCGACTCACAAATTTAGCAAAATCTAGCAAAAGTCAACAAAAGTCAAAAATAGTATTAGTAAGTCAAATGTAAGTCAAACACAGTCAACACAAGTCAACAATATCATAATATAACTCAAGTTGGTCAAATAGTCAAACATAGGTCAAACTTAAGTTATCAATTTTTATATAACAAAAAAAAAAAAATATTAATTACATATATGTATTTTTAGGTATTTTGCAGCTGATTTAGGGTCCCACCAAATTCGATTTAATACCTAGGGTCGTGACCATTGAAAAGTATGTCGTCTCACCTTTCTATAGACAGTTTATTTGACAAAACCGGAGTTAAGGTTGAAAACTTATGACATTGCGAAAACAGCTCCTCGATCATGAAATGCTGATTTTGCTGTTAAAGAGTTCAAAATCAGCGACAATTGCCCATTTTCACGCTCGTTCTAAAACCAGTTTAGACTCGACAAAATTACACATATAATATTTCGTTTTAAAGCTTGTCATAAAGACTTTCAATACCAATTAATAGTTTTTATCCAAACTTAACCGATTTCAAATTACGAGTCCGCAAAGTAGGCCCGAAAGTCATTTTTGACACTTTCACTAAAATAATAAAATTTTTCCATTGACAACACAAATTATAAACCATAATACCTGAGCATGTAAAAATCATATCACAAGCCCAAAATAACATTTTAGACGTGTTGGTGACTTTCGTTTTTCAAAATTATGCATATAGGTCGATTTATGCACGTTTGACCCGAATGAGTCATAGAACTTTCTTTAAACCAAATTTGACCCAAACTCATTTTTAAAGCACCAAAACTTGCAAATATCCTTAAATCAATATACGGGATATGTTACATACCTTTGGTTCTCAAAATTTCGCATATGGGTCAAAGTAGGCTCGTATGACCCAAATGGGTCATAAACACCCATTTTGACCAAAACATGCCACAACTTATTTTTTTTAAACACCACAACCTTTAAACTTACTTAAATCGACGTTTGGGACTTTTCTACACTGACTGTTACCCATTTTGACCCATTAAACCTATTTGGTCAAACAAAGTCAATTGCACATAATATTTAGCTTAAATAATGTAGTCAACTTCCAGAATTTTTATAAAAATAAGTACAGGTCCGTTTGACTTGAAATACGCGCCAAAATCTCCGGGATTTAGTCGACTATAACATATCCGAAGCAAAACCTCTAACCCTAAATAGAAAGCTCGCAGTGACTGAAAACATACCAGACTGTAATGCTGAATCGTTTCGGTACTCATGTATAAACTTTGAAAAATCATATCAAATCCAAAAAGTATCCAAATGACGCATTTCTGGAGTCTAAACTTATTAATTTTTCGATACACACGCAACCGTGAACCCAGAATTCTGAGATCAGGTCGCACGCATCCCAATAAAACTGTTCTGTCCGGTTTTAAATAATATAAAATTCTAACTTTGATTTGGCCATAGATTTTGACTCTTTTATCGGAATTGGACAATATCTAAATGAAAATCAAATGTTTTTTTCGCAAGCAATACAACTATATACCTCTCAGGACCTGAATATTTAGCATACTTTCCCAGGTTCTCAGTTTCAATTACGAATTTTTAAACCGAAATAAATTTTTAAGCATCAAAATCACAAACCTTTAATTAACCATAACGAGGGGTATACATATCCGATTAACATGAATCTTAAGTCTATCTTGGGTGTTTTTCAATTATCTATACATCTAACATCAGTTCACAAACTCAATCATAAAGCATTCATCTCAGAAAATTCGGATTCATAGCAAGATCACATGAAAACTTCAATTTAACATATCGGGAGCATACGATAACGAAATCAATTAATTCTTGAGCCTAAAATTAATAGTTTTTTAATAATAATCCATCTACATACTTATATTTACAGATAACAAAGTCAAAATTGCAGAAACATGGCAAAACAATTCGGATTTCATGTAATATCATGTTAAACTTCAATTAATCATACCGGAAGCAATTCTAAACGAAATCAAGTGATTCTTGAGCCTAAAATTAATAGTTTTTCACAAGGATTTCATTTATAAGTATTTCATAAACTGAAAATATCATGTTCATATCAGTAGCATACCATTCAAATTCGTGATTCATCAACTAGTCAACAAATGATCAAATTAACGAACAATATCATGCATACATACAAGGACTTGAGCACTAGACACTATATCTACCCTAATATGTAACAAAAATATGAAAACTAGAAAATCAGAGTTTTTAAAACTTACACAAATCAAGAAATTGTTGGTATGGCTGAGTAGAGCTCTTCGAGAGGAGTCCGAATATGTAAACGATTTTATGATCAAGTGATTTCTTGAAGGTGTTTATAAGGAAAGAAGATCGATGATGATGATAAATAGTAATGGGTGTTTTAAGGAGAGAGTCTATGTACGTGTGTGTTAGATGAAATGAATTAGGTTTAATAATATAGATGGGATAAAGAGTCACGGGTGATAAATCTATCTCAATTATTGATATCACGGACGTAATAATGTGTAGTCATGGGTATAATAATTAAACACGGGTATTACTATGTAATCACGGGTTATAATTAAATTTTTATCCGATATCTAAAACCCAATGTATTTTATCTTAATATGCTTCAATAATTGGTAAATTTTTATATTTATAAAATACATTTACATATATATTGTTCGAAACCTTTTAAATTCTAGACATCGTACCTAGTTGGTGTTTTTCATAAATACTTATTTAATATATTTTTAAAGTAAATAATATATGTCTTTTATTGAAAATATAAGTGTTTAAAATAATCCCCCGAGTTTAATTTAAGAGTATACTAATTAATTAAAATGATTTTGGAACTCAATTATTGTAAAATATAATATTTATATTAAGTACTCATACGTTTCGTTCTCTGGAAAAAAAATTATTTTATTTATTTATTAATTTTTTTTTCTGGTTACACTAATTGTAGTGTTTTATTTAACACCTATAAAACTTATGTAATAATATATATATATTTTAAAAAAAAAAAATTAGCGTGGAAAAAAGTTGAATTTAGCAGACAGTTGTTAAGTTTTTAACGGAGAAAGTCGGGTTGTTACAGGTGGTGATTGTGGGTGTGACTTTTCAACTGTTACAACAACTAAAGCAATACACAACAAGGGTGTTTGGGTTATTCATGAACAAGCAAAGAACAAGTACGGTAATTGTAAAGACCCGTCCTAATCCATCCAGACGAAGTCCATATCGATTATAAATGATTCACAATAGTTGATTACATCGCGAGGTACTTGAGCTCTATATGATACATTTTACAAACATTGCATTCGTTTTTGAAAAGACAATCTTTCATTACATCGAAAGTTGACGGCATGCATACCATTTTATAATACATCTAACTATAATTGATTTAATAATAATAATCTTGATGAACGCAACGACTCGAATGCAACGTCTTTTGAAATATGTCATGAATGACTCCAAGTGTAGTGACCCGAACTTTTCCATGTTTATATATATATTAATTGAGATTGATATTTACATGATTAAATGTTTCCAACATGTTAAGCAATCAAACTTGTTAAGACTTGATTAATTGAAATATGTTTCATATAGACAATTGAACACCCAAGTTGACCGGCGATTCACGAACGTTAAAACTTGTAAAAACGACATGACGATATATATATATATGGATATACATATGGTTAACATGAGATTATGATAAGTAAGTATCTCCATAAGTATATTAACAATGAGTTATATACATATAAACAAGACTACTAACTAAAGGATTTCGAAACGAGACATATATGTAACGATTATCGTTGTAACGACATTTAAATGTATATATATCATATTAAGATATATTAATATATCATAATATCATGATAATATAATAATTTAACATCTCATTAGATATAATAAACAATGGGTTAACAACATTAATTGAGATTGTTAACTTAAAGGTTTCAAAACAACACTTACATGTAACGACTAACGATGACTTAACGACTCAGTTAAAATGTATATACATGTAGTGTTTTAATATGTATTTATACACTTTTGAAAGACTTCAATACACTTATCAAAATACTTCTACTTAACAAAAATGCTTACAATTACATCCTCGTTCAGTTTCATCAACAATTCTACTCGTATGCACCCGTATTCGTACTCGTACAATACACAGCTTTTAGATGTATGTACTATTAGTATATACACTCCAATGATCAGCTCTTAGCAGCCCATGTGAGTCACCTAACACATGTGGGAACCATCATTTGGCAACTAGCATGAAATATCTCATAAAATTACAAAAATATGAGTAATCATTCATGACTTATTTACATGAAAACAAAATTACATATCCTTTATATCTAATCCATACACCAACGACCAAAAACACCTACAAACACTTTAATTCTTCAATTTTCTTCATCTAATTGATCTCTCTCAAGTTCTATCTTCAAGTTCTAAGTGTTCTTCATAAATTCCAAAAGTTCTAGTTTCATAAAATCAAGAATACTTTCAAGTTTGCTAGCTCACTTCCAATCTTGTAAGGTGATCATCCAACCTCAAGAAATCTTTGTTTCTTACAGCAGGTTATCATTCTAATACAAGGTAATAATCATATTCAAACTTTGGTTCAATTTCTATAACTATAACAATCTTATTTCAAGTGATGATCTTACTTGAACTTGTTTTCGTGTCATGATTCTACTTCAAGAACTTCGAGCCATTCAAGGATCCGTTGAAGCTAAATCCATTTTTCTCTTTTCCAGTAGGTTTATCCAAGGAACTTAAGGTAGTAATGATGTTCATAACATCATTCGATTCATACATATAAAGCTATCTTATTCGAAGGTTTAAACTTGTAATCACTAGAACATAGTTTAGTTAATTCTAAACTTGTTCGCAAACAAAAGTTAATCCTTCTAACTTGACTTTTAAAATCAACTAAACACATGTTCTATATCTATATGATATGCTAACTTAATGATTTAAAACCTGGAAACACGAAAAACACCGTAAAACCGGATTTACGCCGTCGTAGTAACACCGCGGGCTGTTTTGGGTTAGTTAATTAAAAACTATGATTAACTTTGATTTAAAAGTTGTTATTCTGAGAAAATGATTTTTATTATGAACATGAAACTATATCCAAAAATTATGGTTAAACTCAAAGTGGAAGTATGTTTTCTAAAATGGTCATCTAGACGTCGTTCTTTCGACTGAAATGACTACCTTTACAAAAACGACTTGTAACTTATTTTTCCGACTATAAACCTATACATTTTCTGTTTAGATTCATAAAATAGAGTTCAATATGAAACCATAGCAATTTGATTCACTCAAAACGGATTTAAAATGAAGAAGTTATGGGTAAAACAAGATTGGATAATTTTTCTCATTTTAGCTACGTGAAAATTGGTAACAAATCTATTCCAACCATAACTTAATCAACTTGTATTGTATATTATGTAATCTTGAGATACCATAGACACGTATACAATGTTTCGACCTATCATGTCGACACATCTATATATATTTCGGAACAACCATAGACACTCTATATGTGAATGTTGGAGTTAGCTATACAGGGTTGAGGTTGATTCCAAAATATATATAGTTTGAGTTGTGATCAATACTGAGATACGTATACACTGGGTCGTGGATTGATTCAAGATAATATTTATCGATTTATTTCTGTACATCTAACTGTGGACAACTAGTTGTAGGTTACTAACGAGGACAGCTGACTTAATAAACTTAAAACATCAAAATATATTAAAAGTGTTGTAAATATATTTTGAACATACTTTGATATATATGTATATATTGTTATAGGTTCGTGAATCAACCAGTGGCCAAGTCTTACTTCCCGACGAAGTAAAAATCTGTGAAAGTGAGTTATAGTCCCACTTTTAAAATCTAATATTTTTGGGATGAGAATACATGCATGTTTTATAAATGATTTACAAAATAGACACAAGTACGTGAAACTACATTCTATGGTTGAATTATCGAAATCGAATATGCCCCTTTATATTAAGTCTGGTAATCTAAGAATTAGGGAACAGACACCCTAATTGACGCGAATCCTAAAGATAGATCTATTGGGCCTAACAGACCCCATCCAAAGTACCGGATGCTTTAGTAGTTCGAAATTTATATCATATCCGAAGGGTGTCCCGGAATGATGGGGATATTCTTATATATGCATCTTGTTAATGTCGGTTACCAGGTGTTCACCATATGAATGATTTTTATCTCTATGTATGGGATGTGTATTGAAATATGAAATCTTGTGGTCTATTATTATAATTTAATATATATAGGTTAAACCTATAACTCACCAACATTTTTGTTGACGTTTTAAGCATGTTTATTCTCAGGTGATTATTAAGAGCTTCCGCTGTCGCATACTTAAATAAAGACGAGATTTGGAGTCCATGCTTGTATGATATTGTGTAAAAACTGCATTCAAGAAACTTATTTTGTTGTAACATATTTGTATTGTAAACCATTATGTAATGGTCGTGTGTAAACAGGATATTTTAGATTATCATTATTTGATAATCTACGTAAAGCTTTTTAAACCTTTATTGATAAAATAAAGGTTATGGTTTGTTTTAAAATGAATGCAGTCTTTGAAAAACGTCTCATATAGAGGTCAAAACCTCGCAACGAAATCAATTAATATGGAACGTTTTTAATCAATAAGAACGGGACATTTCAGTTGGTATCCTAGCGTTGGTCTTAGAGAACCAGAATTTTGCATTAGTGTGTCTTATCTAGTTTGTTAGGATGCATTAGTGAGTCTGGACTTCGACCGTGTTTACTTGAAAAATGATTGCTTAACAAATTTTGTTGGAAACTATATATTTTTAACATGTGAATATTATGTGATATATTAATCTCTTAACGCGTTTGATATTATGTGATAGATGTCTACCTCTAGAACAAGTCCCATTGACTCACCTAATAATAATGAAGAGTCAAATGTAAATTGGAATGATTCGTGGACTGATTCATAAGTTCTCGAAGAGGAACCGGAAGAAGAGTCGGAACCGGAAGAAAAATCGGAACCGGATGAAGAAATAGAACCGGTGGGGGAAATAATAAAACGGTTAAGTAAAAGAAAATCCTCAACCAACCGACCAAGGTTAATTGTGGTCAATGGTGTTTCCGCCAAGGAAGCAAAATATTGGGACGATTACCAATTCTCCGATGAATCGGATTCCGACGAGAATTCCGATGATGTTATAGAAATTACCCCAACTGAATTTAAAAAGGCAAAAGAAAATAATAAGGGAAAGGGCATAAAAATAGAGAAATCTAATTCCAACCCCGATGAACTTTATATGTATCGTCAACCCCCGAAGTCCTTAAGTTGTAACAATGACCCGGGAACCTCTAAACCACCAGGTTTTTCTAAACCAATGTGGATAACGACGGCTCGTATTAGGGGAACATCATATATCCCTAGAAACTTGGCAAAATGAACCAAAACCGAAGAAGAAGAAACAAGCGAGTCGGAATAAGATAGTTGTATTCGTGTGGTGTAATATAAGTAATATAGTGTGCGTATGCTTTATGATATATGTAGAAATTGCTTGTATTAATAAGTATTTTTTTTTATGAATCTAACTCTTGTCTATTTTACAGTATAAAAACACAAAATGGATAGACAACCCAATATTTTAAGAGACCTACCCGGAGACATGATTGATGAAATCTTGTCTAGAGTCGGTCAGAATTCCTCGGCACAACTATTTAAGGCGAGATCAGTTTGTAAGACATTCGAAGAACGTTCCAAGAATGCCTTGTTTTATAAAAGGCTTTCGTTCGAAAGATGGGGGATATCACATTGGGAAATCCATAAGTTACGATGTGTTTACTTCGACGCATATATTGCGGGGAACCCAAATGCTATTTTACGCAATGGGTTAAGAAATTATTTTGACTCAATATATCCGAATATTGGACTTCGTGATTTAGAAAAAGCGGCTAACATGCAACATAAAGAAGCATGTTATGCTTACGGATTAGTAATGTTCGCTTCTCACCAAAGTGAGAACAAGAACATCGGGCTACAACTATTAAACAAAACGTTCCCACAAGTGACAGAGTCGGTAATTGGGGTAAGAAATGAGGTTTTTAGATTGTTACGGGACTGTTGGACATTACATAACCCTCGTCCCTTTGACAATGTTACAACACGCTGTCGTATTAACGGCCATAACGGTTATGTTCCACAAGATCAAGGATGGGAAGTAATCCTAGTAAAACCAGAATGCATGACTTGTTTCTGGACGTATGAATTACGTGTCTTTATTGCCTTTGCTGAACGACTTGTGTACTAGCTAGAATTATCTTCACAACCATCTTGTATCAAATTTATTGTGTGCTATATTTCATGCTATATGTAAAATAAGCGGTATTGTAAGTTTGTAAAATATTGTGTAAAAGTTTGAACACGAAATATTATTATAATCAGTTTTTCATATAGAATTGTAGTAGTTGAATTGTATGTTAGCTACTAAGTATGAACTTAACGGGTAGGTACTACCCGAATTTAAACTTATAAAACGCTAATATGAAGAAAAAGCTTTTATAAATGAGTTCATATTATGCTACGAAATACTATTAACTACTCTTAATATTCTGTATGATTAACTTGTTCCATTTGACTATTTTGAAGGAAATGGCACCGACTACTCGACACACCGTGAATATGAATGAAGAGGAATTCCGTACTTTTCTAGCTTCAAACATAGCCGCAGTACAGGCTGCGCTACATACCAACAATAACCTTGGATCTAGCAGTACAGGAAATCGTGTAGGATGCACCTACAAAGAATTCACTGCCTGCAAACCTTTGGAATTTGATGGAACCGAAGGACCGATCGGATTGAAACGGTGGACCGAGAAGGTCGAATCGGTGTTTGCCATAAGTAAGTGTACTGAAGAGGACAAAGTGAAGTAAGCTACGCATACCTTCACAGGTTCTGCGTTAACATGGTGGAATACCTATCTAGAACAAGTTGGACAAGATGATGCTTATGCACTACCGTGGTCAGCATTCAAGCACTTGATGAACGAGAAGTACCGTCCCAGAACCGAGGTCAATAAGCTCAAGACAGAACTTAGAGGGTTACGAACCCAAGGATTTGATATTACCACGTACGAAAGACGATTCACAGAATTGTGCCTATTGTGTCCGGGAGCGTTCGAAGATGAGGAAGAGAAGATCGACGCGTTTGTGAAAGGATTACCGGAAAGAATCCAAGAAGATATAAGTTCACACGAGCCCGCCTCCATACAACAGGCATGTAGAATGGCTCACAAACTAGTGAACTAGATTGAGGAAAGAATTAAAGAACAGACGGCTGAAGAGGCCAATGTGAAGCAAGTCAAAAGAAAGTGGGAGGAAAACGGTGATAAGAATCACCAATACAACAACAACAGCAATTACAATAATAATCGCAATAATTATCCCAACAATCGCAACATCAATCGCAACTACAACAAATGGCCCAACAACAACAACAACAACAACAGCAACTACAACAATCATCCCAACAACAATAACAACCGCAACAACAACAACAATCAGAAGCAGCTATGCCAAAGGTGTGAAAAGTATCACTCGGGGTTCTGCACCAAATTTTGCAACAAGTGTAAAAGAAATGGTCATAGCGCGGCGAAGTGTGAGGTCTACGGACCAGGGGTTAACAGAACGAAAGGAACAAATGGTGTCGGAACGAGTAATGGCGGAGCAAGTAGTGTCGGAGCAAGTTATGCCAATGTAGTTTGTTATAAATGTGGAAAACCGGGACACATTATTAGAAATTGCCCGAACCAGGAGAACACGAATGGACAAGGCCGTGGAAGAGTTTTCAATATTAATGTGGCAGAGGCACAGGAAGACCCGGAGCTTGTTACGGGTACGTTTCTTATTGACAATAAATCTGCTTATGTTTTATTTGATTCGGGTGCGGATAGAAGCTATATGAGTAGAGATTTTTGTGCTAACTTAAGTTGTCCATTGACGCCTTTGGATAGTAAATTTTTACTCGAATTAGCAAATGGTAAATTAATTTCAGCAGATAATATATGTCGGAATCGAGAAATTAAACTGGTTAGCGAAACATTTAAGATTGATTTGATACCAGTAGAGTTAGGGAGTTTTGATGTGATAATCGGTATGGACTGGTTGAAAGAAGTGAAAGCAGAGATCGTTTGTTACAAAAATGCAATTCGCATTATACGAGAAAAAGGAAAACCCTTAATGGTGTACGGAGAAAAGGGAAACACGAAGCTACATCTTATTAGTAATTTGAAGGCACAAAAACTAATAAGAAAAGGTTGCTATGCTGTTCTAGCACACGTCGAGAAAGTACAAACTGAAGAAAAGAGCATCAATGATGTTCCCGTCGCAAAAGAATTTCCCTATGTATTTCCGAAAGAATTACCGGGATTACCCCCACATCGATCCGTTGAATTTCAAATAGATCTTGTACCAGGAGCTGCACCAATAGCTCGTGCTCCTTACAGACTCGCACCCAGCGAGATGAAAGAACTGCAAAGCCAATTACAAGAACTTTTAGAGCGTGGTTTCATTCGACCAAGCACATCACCGTGGGGAGCTCCTGTTTTGTTTGTCAAGAAGAAAGATGGTACATTCAGGTTGTGTATCGACTACCGAGAGTTGAACAAACTTACCATCAAGAACCGCTACCCACTACCGAGAATTGACGACTTATTTGATCAACTACAAGGCTCGTCTGTTTATTCAAAGATTGACTTACGTTCCGGGTATCATCAAATGCGGGTGAAAGAAGATGATATTCCAAAGACTGCTTTCAGAACACGTTACGGTCATTACGAGTTTATGGTCATGCCGTTTGGTTTAACTAATGCACCAGCTGTGTTCATGGACCTTATGAACCGAGTGTGTGGACCATACCTTGACAAGTTTGTCATTGTTTTCATTGATGACATACTTATTTACTCAAAGAATGACCAAGAACACGGTGAACATTTGAGAAAGGTGTTAGAAGTATTGAGGAAGGAAGAATTGTACGCTAAGTTTTCAAAGTGTGCAGTTTGGTTGGAAGAAGTTCAATTCCTCGGTCACATAGTGAACAAAGAAGGTATTAAGGTGGATCCGGCAAAGATAGAAACTGTTGAAAAGTGGGAAACCCCGAAAACTTCGAAACACATACGCCAGTTTTTAGGACTAGCTGGTTACTACAGAAGGTTCATCCAAGACTTTTCCAGAATAGCAAAACCCTTGACTGCATTAACGCATAAAGGGAAGAAATTTGAATGGAATGATGAACAAGAGAAAGCGTTTCAGTTATTGAAGAAAAAGCTAACTACGGCACCTATATTGTCATTGCCTGAAGGGAATGATGATTTTGTGATTTATTGTGACGTATCAAAGCAAGGTCTCGGTTGTGTATTAATGCAACGAACGAAGGTGATTGCTTATGCGTCTAGACAATTGAAGATTCACGAACAAAATTATACGACGCATGATTTGGAATTAGGCGCGGTTGTTTTTGCATTAAAGACTTGGAGGCACTATTTATATGGGGTCAAAAGTATTATATATACCGACCACAAAAGTCTTCAACACATATTTAATCAGAAACAACTGAATATGAGGCAGCGTAGGTGGATTGAATTATTGAATGATTACGACTTTGAGATTCGTTACCACCCGGGGAAGGCAAATGTGGTAGCCGATGCCTTGAGCAGGAAGGACAGAGAACCCATTCGAGTAAAATCTATGAATATAATGATTCATAATAACCTTACTACTCAAATAAAGGAGGCGCAACAAGGAGTTTTAAAAGAGGGAAATTTAAAGGATGAAATACCCAAAGGATCGGAGAAGCATCTTAAAATTCGGGAAGACGGAACCCGGTATAGGGCTGAAAGGATTTGGGTACCAAAATTTGGAGATATGAGAGAAATGGTACTTAGAGAAGCTCATAAAACCAGATACTCAATACATCCTGGAACGGGGAAGATGTACAAGGATCTCAAGAAACATTTTTGGTGGCCAGGTATGAAAGCCGATATTGCTAAATATGTAGGAGAATGTTTGACGTGTTCTAAGGTCAAAGCTGAACATCAGAAACCATCAGGCCTACTACAACAACCTGAAATCCCGGAATGGAAATGGGAAAACATTACCATGGATTTCATCACTAAATTGCTAAGGACTGCAAGTGGTTTTGATACTATTTGGGTAATAGTTGATCGTCTCACCAAATCAGCACACTTCCTGCCAATAAGAGAAGATGACAAGATGGAAAAGTTAGCACGACTGTATTTGAAGGAAGTCATCTCCAGACATGGAATACCAATCTCTATTATCTCTAATAGGGATGGCAGATTTATTTCAAGATTCTGGCAGACATTACAGCAAGCATTAGGAACTCGTCTAGACATGAGTACTGCCTATCATCCACAAACTGATGGGCAGAGCGAAAGGACGATACAAACGCATGAAGACATGCTACGAGCATGTGTTATTGATTTCGGAAACAGTTGGGATCGACATCTACCATTAGCAAGATTTTCCTACAACAACAGCTACCATTCAAGCATTGAGATGGCGCCGTTTGAAGCACTTTATGGTAGAAAGTGCAGGTCTCCGATTTTTTGGAGTGAAGTGGGGGATAGACAGATTACGGGTCCGGAGATTATACAAGAAACTACCGAGAAGATCATCCAAATTCAACAACGGTTGAAAACCGCCCAAAGTCGACAAAAGAGCTACGCTGACATTAAAAGAAAAGATATAGAATTTGAAATTGGAGAGATGGTCATGCTTAAAGTTGCACCTTGGAAAGGCGTTGTTCGATTTGGTAAACGAGAGAAATTAAATCCAAGGTATATTGGACCATTCAAGATTATTCATCGTGTCGGACCAGTAGCATACCGACTTGAGTTACCTCAACAACTCGCGGCTGTACATAACACTTTCCACGTCTCGAATTTGAAGAAATGTTTTGCTAAAGAAGATCTCACTATTCCGTTAGATGAAATCCAAATCAACGAAAAACTTCAATTCATCGAAGAACCCGTCGAAATAATGGATCGTGAGGTTAAAAGACTTAAGCAAAACAAGATACCAATTGTTAAGGTTCGATGGAATGCTCGTAGAGAACCCGAGTTCACCTGGGAGCGTGAAAATCAGATGAAGAAGAAATACCCGCATCTATTTCCAGAAGATTCGTCAACACCTTCAACAGCTTAAAATTTCTGGACGAAATTTATTTAACGGGTAGGTACTGTAGTGACCCGAACTTTTCCATGTTTATATATATATTAATTGAGATTGATATTTACAAGATTAAATGTTTCCAACATGTTAAGCAATCAAACTTGTTAAGACTTGATTAATTGAAATATGTTTCATATAGACAATTGAACACCCAAGTTGACCGGCGATTCACGAACGTTAAAACTTGTAAAAACGACATGAAGATATATATATATATGGATATACATATGGTTAACATGAGATTATGATAAGTAAGTATCTCCATAAGTATATTAACAATGAGTTATATACATATAAACAAGACTACTAACTAAAGGATTTCGAAACGAGACATATATGTAACGATTATCGTTGTAACGACATTTAAATGTATATATATCATATTAAGATATATTAATATATCATAATATCATGATAATATAATAATTTAACATCTCATTAGATATAATAAACAATGGGTTAACAACATTAATTGAGATTGTTAACTTAAAGGTTTCAAAACAACACTTACATGTAACGACTAACGATGACTTAACGACTCAGTTAAAATGTATATACATGTAGTGTTTTAATATGTATTTATACACTTTTGAAAGACTTCAATACACTTATCAAAATACTTCTACTTAACAAAAATGCTTACAATTACATCCTCGTTCAGTTTCATCAACAATTCTACTCGTATGCACCCGTATTCGTACTCGTACAATACACAGCTTTTAGATGTATGTACTATTGGTATATACACTCCAATGATCAGCTCTTAGCAGCCCATGTGAGTCACCTAACACATGTGGGAACCATCATTTGGCAACTAGCATGAAATATCTCATAAAATTACAAAAATATGAGTAATCATTCATGACTTATTTACATGAAAACAAAATTACATATCCTTTATATCTAATCCATACACCAACGACCAAAAACACCTACAAACACTTTCATTCTTCAATTTTCTTCATCTAATTGATCTCTCTCAAGTTCTATCTTCAAGTTCTAAGTGTTCTTCATAAATTCCAAAAGTTCTAGTTTCATAAAATCAAGAATACTTTCAAGTTTGCTAGCTCACTTCCAATCTTGTAAGGTGATCATCCAACCTCAAGAAATCTTTGTTTCTTACAGCAGGTTATCATTCTAATACAAGGTAATAATCATATTCAAACTTTGGTTCAATTTCTATAACTATAACAATCTTATTTCAAGTGATGATCTTACTTGAACTTGTTTTCGTGTCATGATTCTGCTTCAAGAACTTCGAGCCATCCAAGGATCCGTTGAAGCTAAATCCATTTTTCTCTTTTCCAGTAGGTTTATCCAAGGAACTTAAGGTAGTAATGATGTTCATAACATCATTCGATTCATACATATAAAGCTATCTTATTCGAAGGTTTAAACTTGTAATCACTAGAACATAGTTTAGTTAATTCTAAACTTGTTCGCAAACAAAAGTTAATCCTTCTAACTTGACTTTTAAAATCAACAAAACACATGTTCTATATCTATATGTTATGCTAACTTAATGATTTAAAACCTGGAAACACAAAAAACACCGTAAAACCGGATTTACGCCGTCGTAGTAACACCGCGGGCTGTTTTGGGTTAGTTAATTAAAAACTATGATTATCTTTGATTTAAAAGTTGTTTTTCTGAGAAAATGATTTTTATTATGAACATGAAACTATATCCAAAAATTATAGTTAAACTCAAAGTGGAAGTATGTTTTCTAAAATGGTCATCTAGACGTCGTTCTTTCGACTGAAATGACTACCTTTACAAAAATGACTTGTAACTTATTTTTCTGACTATAAACCTATACATTTTCTATTTAGATTCATAAAATAGAGTTCAATATGAAACCATATCAATTTGATTCACTTAAAACGGATTTAAAATGAAGAAGTTATGGGTAAAACAAGATTGGATAATTTTTCTCATTTTAGCTACGTGAAAATTGGTAACAAATCTATTCCAACCATAACTTAATCAACTTGTATTGTATATTATGTAATCTTGAGATACCATAGACACGTATACAATGTTTCGACCTATCATGTCGACACATCTATATATATTTCGGAACAACCATAGACACTCTATATGTGAATGTTGGAGTTAGCTATACAGGGTTGAGGTTGATTCCAAAATATATATAGTTTGAGTTGTGATCAATACTGAGATACGTATACACTGGGTCGTGGATTAATTCAAGATAATATTTATCGATTTATTTCTGTACATCTAACTGTGGACAACTAGTTGTAGGTTACTAACGAGGACAGCTGACTTAATAAACCTAAAACATCAAAATATATTAAAAGTGTTGTAAATATATTTTGAACATACTTTGATATATATGTATATATTGTTATAGGTTCGTGAATCAACCAGTGGCCAAGTCTTACTTCCCGACGAAGTAAAAATCTGTGAAAGTGAGTTATAGTCCCACTTTTAAAATCTAATATTTTTGGGATGAGAATACATGCAGGTTTTATAAATGATTTACAAAATAGACACAAGTACGTGAAACTACATTCTATGGTTGAATTATCGAAATCGAATATGCCCCTTTATATTAAGTCTGGTAATCTAAGAATTAGGGAACAGACACCCTAATTGACGCGAATCCTAAAGATAGATCTATTGGGCCTAACAGACCCCATCCAAAGTACCGGATGCTTTAGTACTTCGAAATTTATATCATATTCGAAGGGTGTCCCGGAATGATGGGGATATTCTTATATATGCATCTTGTTAATGTCGGTTACCAGGTGTTCACCATATGAATGATTTTTATCTCTATGTATGGGATGTGTATTGAAATATGAAATCTTGTGGTCTATTATTATGATTTGATATATATAGGTTAAACCTATAACTCACCAACATTTTTGTTGACGTTTTAAGCATGTTTATTCTCAGGTGATTATTAAGAGCTTCCGCTGTCGCATACTTAAATAAGGACGAGATTTGGAGTCCATGCTTGTATGATATTGTGTAAAAACTGCATTCAAGAAACTTATTTTGTTGTAACATATTTGTATTGTAAACCATTATGTAATGGTCGTGTGTAAACATGATATTTTAGATTATCATTATTTGATAATCTACGTAAAGCTTTTTAAACCTTTATTGATAAAATAAAGGTTATGGTTTGTTTTAAAATGAATGCAGTCTTTGAAAAACGTCTCATATAGAGGTCAAAACCTCGCAACGAAATCAATTAATATGGAACGTTTTTAATCAATAAGAACGGGACATTTCACCAAGTAGTATCTCAAAGATGAGCAAATGCACAGCGGAAGATATCTTTCATACCTGAGAATTAACATGCTTTAAAGTGTCAACCAAAAGGTTGGTGAGTTCATTAGTTTAACATAAATAATCATTTCCATCATTTTAATAGACCACAAGATTTTCATTTCTCATAAATATACGTCCCATGCATAGAGACAAAAATATCATTCATATGGATTGAACACCTGGTAACCGACATTAACAAAATGCATATAAGAATATCCCCTATCATTCCAGGATCCTCCTTCGGACATGATATAAATTTCGAAGTACTAAAGCGTCCGGTACTTTGGATGGGGTTTGTTAGGCCCAATAGATCTATCTTTAGGATTCGTGTCAATTAGTGTGTCTGTTCCCTAATTCTTAGATTACCAGACTAAAAGGGGCATATTCGGTTTAATAATCCAGCCATAGAATGTAGTTTCATTTACTTGTGTCTATTTCGTAAAACAGTTATAAAAGCAGCGCATGTATTCTCAGTGTAACACCGGCAATTTTTTTTTTTTTTTAAAACACAGCGGAAGACTTTATTAACAAACACCCTATAAGTCGCGTCATTACATTAATCTGAGTAATTAAGTTTAATTTTACACAACGGTGTTACGTTATCACAAAACATTATTTATACAAAAGTCCACATCAGAGTTGGGTTGTCAAACATGTCTTCTGCAACAGCACCCATCCCGACTAGCAGTACGTAAACCTGCAAGGGGAGAATATGTGGGGGATTAGCGCACCGCTAAGTGAATGGAATCTATCTAACAGATATAGCTTAAGTCACACACAAGCTATATACTAACAACAACACATGCTAACTATCAACTAGCATACAATAAGACAATACGAGGATCGGCGGCTTGTATGAGCACACGACTCCTAGCTGATCGGACTTGAGTCTACCGATAGTCCCTGCTACTCAATTCATAGTATAGTTATCCAGATGTAGGGGATGCATCATTCACACTATACTCTACAATCAGTAGCCTATGGACCCAACCTCCCCTAGGCACAGTTGACCTCATACGGACTCTAACCTCTCCTAGGGACGGTCTCGAGTCCCCAGTCTCCCTAGGCCCGACTGGTGCCATTCACACAGTGTACACATAATTCACATACAACATCAGGCATACTATATTATTCTAACATGACAATTTCTACACTATGCATGGTAAAAGAGTCAACCACAGTAGCATGATATGCTACTTAAACTCTATCCGGAGATAGACCCACTCACCAATTACCAGCAACTGCTCAGTTATTATTTCTGAGCTTCCTCCTTGTCCTTATAACCTGAGAACAACACAAACAAAGTTAATATACATATCCAATAAATAATATAATCATTTCATATGATTAACTAGGTCATAACACCATATATTCATAATTTTATGAGTCTACATTATGACTCCATTCAATAATGGCATACAGGTGCGTGCAAAACACGACATACACGCTAAAACTCCTTTTTCGACCTAAAAACAGTTTGATCTAGTTTCTTAAAAGTTCATCATTGAAAAGTATTCTTTATTACGATTCTAATGATAGTTTATTCATCAAAAACGGAGTTACGTTTTGAAAGTTACGCCCGTTCCAATTTCATAAAAGGTACTGTAGCAAACAGTGGCACTGCAGCAACTCGGTACTGTAGCAAATAGTGACACTGTAGCAACTCGATACTGTAGCAATAGTGACACTGTAGCAACTCGAGGACTGTAGCAACTCGACACTGTAGCAACTCGGTACTGTAGCAAATAGTGCCACTGTAGCACCTCAGGCACTGTAGCAACTCGGGCACTGTAGCAACTCGGTACTGTAGCAAAATACTGTAGCAACTGGTTCGAACACATTCACTGATTTCGTGATTTTTTGCCCAAAACTCGATTTTTGAGTGTTTTTGATCCGTTTTTAAGCACATGGAAGCTACTAAACATATATACAACTTATTTCTAACATCAATTAACACATACAAACACATAATATGAAGATTCAAGCTCAAAATTCATCAAAAACCCATTTACACCCAAAACCCAATTAGAGCAAGAATCAAAGCATGAATCTATGAAACACTTACCTTGTAAGGATCACAATGACACAAGGAACGTTTTGACACCAAAATCAAGCTTTAATTCGAGATCAAATGATTTAGGGTTTGAGATGATGAGGAAGAAGAGAGTACGGGGTGTTTGGTGAAGATTCTAGAGAGATGGAGAAATTGGTAACAAAAGCAGCTCACTACACTTATTTGGGGTTAAAATCCCATACTCCATCACACACGGGTATTTACCAGTTATTTAAAATATTTCGCACAAGATTAGGTAGCCCAAATGAGGTCCAAATAAAATAAATAAACCTGTTCTGGGACCCTTGTCAGAAACTGGTCACAACACAATTATAATAAAACACTAATAAAATAATTGAAATAAAAGCACTTAAGACTAAGCACAAACCCTAAGGGCAAAATAGGCAACTTACAACTATCCCGGGTTTCAGTCTGTTACAAATCCACCCCCTTAAGAAGATTCCGTCCTCGGAATCTGGTCTTGGTCAAACAAACGAGGGTAGCGTTTTCTCATCAACTCTTCCGTTTCCCACGTAAGATTAGATCCCAAATTGTGTTTCCACTCAATCAACACCATCGGAATCTCTTTCTTTCTCAGCTTAGTCACCTTTTGGTCAACCACACGGACCGGCTCTTCCACCAATTTCTTATTCAAATCAACCCTTAAATCTTCTAAAGGAAGAAGTTGTGTTTCATCGTCGACTTTACACTTACGAAGATAACACACGTTGAATGTATTATGAATACCAGATAACTCTGACAGAAGATTTAACACCACAGTCTGATCATTCAACACTTCACTGATCGGAAACGGACCAATAAATCTCGGTGCTAACTTACCACGTTTACCGAATCTGATAACCCCTTTCCATGGCGAAACTTTCAGATACACTCGTTCACCCACATTAAAGGTTACTGGACGTCTACGCGGATCAGCATACATTTTCTGCCTATCTCTAGCGGCTTTTAACTTTTCTCTCGCAATTGCAACTTTTTCGGCTGTCATTTGAACAATTTCGGGACCTGCAAACTGTTTCTCCCCGGCTTCTAACCAACAAGTCGGAGTTCTGCAACGGCGACCGTATAACATTTCATAGGGCGGCATCCCTATACTCGAATGATATGAATTATTATACGCGAATTCGACCAACGGCAAATGTGTATCCCACGAACCACCGTATTCTAACACACAAGCCCTTAACATATCCTTCAAAGTCTGTATCGTTCTTTCACTCTGACCGTCTGTCTGAGGATGATAAGCTGTACTTAAATTCATACGTGTACCCAAATTCTGTTGAAGACTATTCCAAAAATTCGACATAAATCTGGAATCTCTGTGTGAAACGATCGATAATGGCACACCATGTCGACTAACTATCTCGTTTATATACAATTCGGCTAACTCACTTAACGAAGCTGTTTCACGAGTAGCAAGAAAATGAGCACTTTTAGTTAAGCGATCCACTATTACCCAAATCATATCATGTCTTTTCTGAGTTCGAGGTAATTTGGTCACAAAATCCATCGTTATATGTTCCCATTTCCACTCTGGAATCTGTAACTGACGTAACGAACCATAAGGTTTCTGATGTTCTGCCTTCACTTGAGCACATATATGACACTTTTCGACATAACGGGCGATATCTGATTTCATTGTTGGCCACCAATACACTGTTTTCAAATCATGATACATCTTATTACTACCCAGATGTACTGTCAATCTGGATTTGTGAGCTTCTGTCATGATTAAATCCCTCAAATCTCCAAGCTTAGGCACCCAAACACGATTGTTTAAGGTCTTTAGTCCACGTGAGTCATCAATTAAGTCCACTTTTCGTTTGGTCATTTGTTCAGATTTAATATGTTCGTCCTCTAAAGCACAGGCCTGAATGGTTCTTAAACTGTTAATCAAATCTGAAGTTATATTCAAACGAAGAAATTTCACATTTTCACTTGACTTTTTACGACTTAGCGCATCTGCAACCACATTTGCCTTACCCGGATGGTATTTAATTTCGCAATCATAATCTTTGATCAACTCTTGCCATCGTCTCTGACGCATATTCAATTCTTTCTGTGAGAAGATATACTGCACACTCTTGTGATCCGTACATATAACACAATGGGTTCCATACAAATAGTGTCTCCACAGTTTCAAAGCAAACACTACTGCAGCCATTTCAAGATCATGCACTGGATAATTCTTCTCATGAACTTTCAACTGTCGCGAGGCGTAGGCGATTACTTTATCTCTTTGCATTAATACACAACCCAACCCGACATATGATGCATCACAGTATACCACGAAGTCGTCTGAACCTTTTGGTAAAGCTAACACTGGTGCCTGACACAGTAGCTGTTTCAAAATCTGAAAAGCCTTTTCCTGTTCATCAGTCCATCGAAAGGCTACATCTATACGAGTCAACTTAGTCAACGGACCCGCTATTTTCGAGAAATCCTTGATAAATCTGCGATAATAACCGGCTAATCCCAGAAAACTCTTAATCTATGTCGGAGTCTTCGGAGAATTCCAATTCATTACTGCTTCTATCTTTGTCGGATCAACTTTTATACCTTCGGCACAAATCACATGACCCAAAAACTGCACTTCACGTAACCAAAATTCACACTTTGAAAATTTTGCAAATAGTTTTTAACGTTTCAACATGTTCAAAATCTGTCTCAGATGTTCAGCATGTTCACTTTCGGTCTTTGAATACACTAGTATATCATCTATAAACACAATCACAAACTTATCTAAGAACGGGCGACACACTCTATTCATTAGATCCATGAAGATTGCTGGCGCATTCGTCAACCCAAACGGCATGATAAGAAATTCATAATGACCATACCTTGTTCTGAACGCTGTTTTCGGTATATCTGATTCAGCAACACGAACCTGATGATATCCGGATCGTAAGTCTATCTTAGAAAAGAATGAAGCACCCTGTAATTGATCGAACAAATCGTCTATTTGAGGTAATGGATACTTATTCTTCACTGTTCTTTTGTTCAATTCACGATAATCAATACACATACGCATTGACCCATCTTTCTTTTTAACAAACAATACCGGAGCACTCCACGGTGAAGAACTCGGTCGGATAAACCCACGATCTAATAGTTCTTGAATCTGTGACATCATTTCACGGATTTCAGACGGCGCTAAACGGTATGGAGCTTTTGCAACTGGAGTTGTTCCAGGAACCAATTCAATCTTATATTCAACTTCCCTTACCGGTGGCAGACCTGGTAACTCATCTGGGAACACTTCGGGAAATTCTGATACTATCGGAATATCGGCCACTGTTTTCTTTTCTTTCTTTGCATCAATCACATATGCAAGAAATGATTCACAACCCTTTGCCATCGACTTTTTCGCTTTCATCATGGTTATCAACAGAAAATTATACCCTCCCCGCTCCCCTCGGGCCACAACACGGGTTCCATCGGTCGAACGAAAGGTAATCATTTTCCTATCACACTTAATATTAGCCTTAAGCGAGCTCAACCAATGCATTCCTAGTACTACATCAAAGCTAGGAATAGGTAACACTAAACAAGTCACCGGGAAAGACTTCCCTTCGATCTCTATACAAACCCCAGTCACATAGGTTGTGACGGGTGTGGTCTTACCATCAGCTACTTCTACATTAATCGGCTTGGGTAACATAGTAGCTGGTAAATTCAACTTAGCACAGAAATCTAGGGACATAAAACACCTATTGGCACCACAATCAAACAATACGCGAGCAGGTATTGAGTTGATTAGAAACATACCGGTGATTACTTCGTCAGTTGCCACAGCATTTTCCACCGACATCTGAAAAGCTCTAGCCTCTGCTGTTGGAGGGTTCTTCCTCTTCTGCCCACTCGAGGCAGTTGACCCTCCAGCTGATGCTGAACGCGCCCCTGACCCTGCCCCGGAACTACCACTCTTCGACGGACAACTAATTGCACGATGCCCTGGTTTGTGACAACTCCAACACACACTATTCGGATACGGGCATGCTGAAGACTCATGCCCAACAACACCACACTTTAAGCATCTTCTTGTAGCCTCAGAACACTGACCACTGTGAGAAGATCGACACGTGTGACACCAATTCCCTTTACCTGATCCAGATCCAGTACTACTCTGACCACTTTTACCCTTCGATTTAAACACACTAGACTTCTTGAATTTAGATCCTGATTGACCAGATACTTGCCCACCTTGTTGTAGCACATTACCAAACATTCTGTTTCTGGCAGCCTGAACATCACTTTCTACCATCTTAGCCATCACAACAGCTTGAGATAATGATGTAGCTGTTCTAACAAAAGTTCTGTACTCAGGGAGAATGATATTAACAAAATGCTGAATACGAGACGCTTCGTCTGGCACCCATTGTTGTACAAACCTCAGTTTATCCATAAACTTCTCTACTACCTCATCGATCGTCATTTAAGGTGTCATCTTCATTTCAAGAAACTCAGTCTTGATTCGGTTCATATCAAATGGATTACAATATTTTTCACACACCTTCCCATGAAACTGCTCCCATGTGACCATACTCATTTGCTCTTTTGGTATACTAGAAATCAAAGAATCCCACCAAATCATAGCCCTACCTTTCAACAGTCTACTAGCATATGTTACCTTCAGCTCGGGTTCACACTGACACGCTTCAAATACCCTTTCAACTTCTCACAACCAATTGAGAGTTACAGTCGGATCAGTACTTCCAGAGAACTCGGAGGGTTTGCAATCACGGAAGTTCTTATACGTACATCTTTTGGGTGGTTGCATGTAAGCTTGATGAAACATTTACATTTGGTATGGATTCATCATCATGGAATTTTGGTAAGTAAAGGTGTTTTGTGGTGGCATATAATATTGGTTAGGTATTTGATTCTGAAACTGGTTCTGGGGCACATTAGGTATCGTTTGGGATTGCGCTGTTGGGAATCCAGGTGGTGTATCATCATTTCCAGAATGCCTCGCCAATTCAAGCTCATTAATTTTGTCCTCAGCCTCTTTTAGCTTGCTTTCTAACTGAAGGATGTAACTACTCTGATCATCATCCGACTCAACACCCTCTTCTGGTGCTCTGAATGTTCCGGGGTTGGAGGGGCCAGTTGCGTTTCTATCAGCCATACATGTGCTACAAAACAGCTCACACAAAAGCTTAGTGGATAACAGTTAGTTCAATCACAACTAACACACGTATATCCTATTTTCACTTAGCCCCCACTCCCACAGACATGTTTGACTTGCCTCAGGGTTTGGGAACAAAATACGAGCACGTATTTGCTGCCAAACCATGCTCTGATACCAACTTGTAACACCGGCAATTTTTTTTTTTTTTTAAACACAGCGGAAGACTTTATTAACAAACACCCTATAAGTCGCGTCATTACATTAATCTGGGTAATTAAGTTTAAGTTTACACAACGGTGTTACGTTATCACAAAACATTATTTATACAAAAGTCCACATCAGAGTTGGGTTGTCAAACATGTCTTCTGCAACAGCACCTATTCCGACTAGCAGTACGTAAACCTGCAAGGGGAGAATATGTGGGGGATTAGCGCACCGCTAAGTGAATGGAATCTATCTAACAGATATAGCTTAAGTCACACACAAGCTATATACTAACAACAACACATGCTAACTATCAACTAGCATACAATAAGACAATACGAGGATCGGCGGCTTGTACGAGCACACGACTCCTAGCTGATCGGACTTGAGTCTACCGATAGTCCCTACTACTCAATTCACAGTATAGTTATCCAGATGCAGGGGATGCATCATTCACACTATACTCTACAATCAGTAGCCTATGGACCCAACCTCCCCTAGGCACGGTTGACCTCATACGGACTCTAACCTCTCCTAGGCACGGTCTCGAGTCCCCAGTCTCCCTAGGCCCGACTGGTGCCATTCACACAGTGTACACATAATTCACATACAACATCAGGAATACTATATTATTCTAACATGACAATTTCTACACTATGCATGGTAAAAGAGTCAACCACAGTAGCATGATATGCTACTTAAACTCTATCCGGAGATAGACCCACTCACCAATTACCAGCAACTGCTCAGTTATTATTTCTGAGCTTCCTCCTTGTCCTTATAACCTGAGAACAACACAAACAAAGTTAATATACATATACAATAAATAATATAATCATTTCATATGATTAACTAGGTCATAACACCATATATTCATAATTTTATGAGTCTACATTATGACTCCATTCAATAATGGCATACAGGTGCGTGCAAAACACGACATACACACTAAAACTCCTTTTTCAACCTAAAAACAGTTTGATCTAGTTTCTTAAAAGTTTATCATTGAAAAGTATTCTTTATTACGATTCTAACGATAGTTTATTCATCAAAAACGGAGTTACGTTTTGAAAGTTACGCCCGTTCCAATTTCATAAAAGGTACTGTAGCAAACAGTGGCACTGCAGCAACTCGGTACTGTAGCAAATAGTGACACTGTAGCAACTCGATACTGTAGCAATAGTGACACTGTAGCAACTCGGGCACTGTAGCAACTCGGTGCTGTAGCAACTCGGCACTGTAGCAAATAGTGACACTGTAGCAAATACCGAACACTGTAGCAAATAGTGACACTGTAGCAACTCGGTACTGTAGCAAAATACTGTAGCAAAATACTTCTACTTAACAAAAATGCTTACAATTACATCCTCGTTCAGTTTCATCAACAATTCTACTCGTATGCACCCGTATTCGTACTCGTACAATACACAGCTTTTAGATGTATGTACTATTGGTATATACACTCCAATGATCAGCTCTTAGCAGCCCATGTGAGTCACCTAACACATGTGGAAACCATCATTTGGCAACTAGCATGAAATATCTCATAAAATTACAAAAATATGAGTAATCATTCATGACTTATTTACATGAAAACAAAATTACATATCCTTTATATCTAATCCATACACCAACGACCAAAAACACCTACAAACACTTTCATTCTTCAATTTTGTTCATCTAATTGATCTCTCTCAAGTTATATCTTCAAGTTCTAAGTGTTCTTCATAAATTCTACAAGTTCTAGTTACATAAAATCAAGAATACTTTCAAGTTTGCTAGCTCACTTCCAATCTTGTAAGGTGATCATCCAACCTCAAGAAATTTTTGTTTCTTACAGTAGGTTATCATTCTAATACAAGGTAATAATCATATTCAAACTTTTGTTCAATTTCTATAACTATAACAATCTTATTTCAAGTGATGATCTTACTTGAACTTGTTTTCGTGTCATGATTCTGCTTCAAGAACTTCGAGCCATCCAAGGATCCGTTGAAGCTAGATCCATTTTTCTCTTTTCCAGTAGGTTTATCCAAGTAACTTAAGGTAGTAATGATGTTCATAACATCATTCGATTCATACATATAAAGCTATCTTATTCGAAGGTTTAAACTTGTAATCACTAGAACATAGTTTAGTTAATTCTAAACTTGTTCGCAAATAAAAGTTAATTCTTCTAACTTGACTTTTAAAATCAACTAAACACATGTTCTATATCTATATGATATGCTAACTTAATGATTTAAAACCTGAAAACACGTAAAACACCGTAAAACCGGATTTACGCCGTCGTAGTAACACCGCGGGCTGTTTTGGGTTAGTTAATTAAAAACTATGATAAACTTTGATTTAAAAGTTGTTATTCTAAGAAAATTATTTTTATTATGAACATGAAACTATATCCAAAAATTATGGTTAAACTCAAAGTGGAAGTATGTTTTCTAAAATGGTCATCTAGACGTCGTTCTTTCGACTGAAATGACTACCTTTACAAAAACGACTTGTAACTTATTTTTCTGACTATAAACCTATACTTTTTCTGTTTAGATTCATAAAATAGAGTTCAATATGAAACCATAGCAATTTGATTCACTCAAAACGGATTTAAAATGAAGAAGTTATGGGTAAAACAAGATTGGATAATTTTTCTCATTTTAGCTACGTGAAAATTGGTAACAAATCTATTCCAACCATAACTTAATCAACTTGTATTGTATATTATGTAATCTTGAGATACCATAGACACGTATACAATGTTTCGACCTATCATGTCGACACATCTATATATATTTCGGAACAACCATAGACACTCTATATGTGAATGTTGGAGTTAGCTATACAGGGTTGAGGTTGATTCCAAAATATATATAGTTTGAGTTGTGATCAATACTGAGATACGTATACACTGGGTCGTGGATTGATTCAAGATAATATTTATCGATTTATTTCTGTACATCTAACTGTGGACAACTAGTTGTAGGTTACTAACGAGGACAGCTGACTTAATAAACTTAAAACATCAAAATATATTAAAAGTGTTGTAAATATATTTTGAACATACTTTGATATATATGTATATATTGTTATAGGTTCGTGAATCAACCAGTGGCCAAGTCTTACTTCCCGACGAAGTAAAAATCTGTGAAAGTGAGTTATAGTCCCACTTTTAAAATCTAATATTTTTGGGATGAGAATACATGCAGGTTTTATAAATGATTTACAAAATAGACACAAGTACGTGAAACTACATTCTATGGTTGAATTATCAAAATCGAATATGCCCCTTTTTATTAAGTCTGGTAATCTAAAAATTAGGGAACAGACACCCTAATTGACGCGAATCCTAAAGATAGATCTATTGGGCCTAACAAACCCCATCCAAAGTACCGGATGCTTTAGTACTTCGAAATTTATATCATATCCGAAGGGTGTCCCGGAATGATGGGGATATTCTTATATATGCATCTTGTTAATGTCGGTTACCAGGTGTTCACCATATGAATGATTTTTATCTCTATGTATGGGATGTGTATTGAAATATGAAATCTTGTGGCCTTTTATTATGATTTGATATATATAGGTTAAACCTATAACTCACCAACATTTTTGTTGACTTAACACGTTCCCCGTAGCATGATATTGACCGCTTTGCCCGTAGGCGCACGGATTTTTCTTGGCAACCACACACGACGAGCACTTTCCCAGGAGGTCACCCATCCTGGTAGTGCTCTCGCCTGAGCACGCTTAACTGCAGAGTTCTCATGGGATCTGCTGCGCTTGTGGTCCCAAAACGCGTCATGCTAGGAAAGGTCTCCACACCCTTATAAGGCATGCTTCGTTCCCCTCTCCAACCGATGTGGGACGGATGTAACACGGATGTTACAATCCTCCCCCCTAATGGGACACAGCGTCCTCGCTGTGCACGTTTGGTCCAGGGCCTGGCTCTGATACCATCTCTAACATCCCAGGTAACATGTTCCCCGTAGCATGATATTGTTCGCTTTGCCCGTAGGCGCACGGATTTTTCTTGGCAACCACACACGACGAGCACTTTCCCAGGAGGTCACCCATCCTGGTAGTGCTCTCACCTGAGCACGCTTAACTGCAGAGTTCTCATGGGATCTGCTGCGCTTGTGGTCCCAAAACGCGTCATGCTAGGAAAGGTCTCCACACCCTTATAAGGCATGCTTCGTTCCCCTCTCCAACCGATGTGGGAGTGTTTTTGATCCGTTTTTAAGCACATAGAAGCTACTAAACATATATACAACTTATTTCTAACATCAATTAACACATACAAACACATAATATGAAGATTCAAGCTCAAAATTCATCAAAAACCCATTTACACCCAAAACCCAATTAGAGCAAGAATCAAAGCATGAATCTATGAAACACTTACCTTGTAAGGATCACAATGACACAAGGAACGTTTTGACACCAAAATCAAGCTTCAATTCGAGATCAAATGATTTAGGGTTTGAGATGATGAGGAAGAAGAGAGTACGGGGTGTTTGGTGAAGATTCTAGAGAGATGGAGAAATTGGTAACAAAAGCAGCTCACTACACTTATTTGGGGTTAAAATCCCATACTCCATCACACACGGGTATTTACCAGTTATTTAAAATCTTTCGCACAAGATTAGGTAGCCCAAATGAGGTCCAAATAAAATAAATAAACCTGTTCTGGGACCCTTGTCACAAACTGGTCACAACACAATTATAATAAAACACTAATAAAATAATTGAAATAAAAGCACTTAAGACTAAGCACAAACCCTAAGGGCAAAATAGGCAACATACAACTATTCCGGGTTTCAGTCTGTTACACTCAGTCCCAAAAACGTAATGAGTAAAAAGGCAAATGAAACTCACCTTATGTATTTTGTAGTAAAAATACATAGAACGACAATGAACAAGTATAGGGTTGGCCTCGGATTCACGAACCTATTATCATTTGTATATTCATTAATACATATGATCGTAATTAATCAATTTCAAATATTATAATTTTATATATTATTTATTTAATTTGTATATATATTTGAAAATGATTATTATTTACATAGATATATATATACATTAAAAATATCTAATTTGTTTTCTATGAATATGTATATATATTTGATAATATAATATATTCATACTAATAGGTGTTATTACATAATAGTATATTTTCATGCACGTATAGCAATTAAAAGTTCTATTTGATTATAATGTTAATATTAATAATAACATTACTTATAATAATAATAATTATTATAATAATAATAACAATAATAATAATAATAATAATAATAATAATAATAATAATAATAATAATAATAATAATAATAATAATAATAATAATAATAATCCTAATTGATTATAATTCTTATATTAGAAATAACAATAATGATAATACTTTTAGTTTGATTAATGATAACGATACTTCTAAAAATGTTGATTTTAACAATAACGATAATAACTTATATTATTAATAATACCTATATTACTAATACGAATAATGATTATCATTATGATAATAATAACAATTATATTTTATAATACTAATAATAACAATAGTAATAATAATACTAAATGTTAATACTTTGTAATAATAATGTTAGTAATAATAATATTAGGAGTAACTTACTTAGTCATAATAATATTAATATGTGTTACATAATACTACTAATAGTTATAATACTACTTATAATGATAATACAAATAATAACAATAATAACAATAATTATAATAACAAAAATAATGATCTTTAATATGTAAAACTACCTTCAAGCAGGCCCTTAAAAAAAAATGTCCCTCGCAGGGTTTGAACCCGAGACCATCTGATAACCCGAAACATCCTCTCACCATTGATCCATTTCAATTTATCTGATTTATAACACCTTCTATTAATTATAACCCGTAATACTTTGTTCCTCTTCTGCTTCAATTACCCAGTAGACCCAAAAATCAAACAATAATCCTAACAGCTAAACCATTATATGTTTTAGGAGTTATAAACGACAATGAATTAATTATAGGTGGATTAAAATTAATTAAAACAGAGAAAATAAAAAAAACTGCACTGCTACTGCCGTTGCTTTTTTTTAACAAAAAAATAAATTGTGATTTCGATTTTGAAAGCTTTTTAGACAAATGTTACAACACGAATTAGTTTCTAAATGGTTTGTATAATCTTTCTGACTCTTCAATTTTAACAGAAACATAACAAGTAACTCGAATTCGTTTGAAGAACAAAATTTGACTTTTTATTTCAAAGATTTTGACTTCGAAATTAGAACTCGATATTAGGAATTGGAACTTGATATTTTGCAGAAAGATTGAGTAAGACATTCCTAAAAAGACTACATTAATAGATTTTGAAATATGATTCAAATTTGAGTATTTGCTTTTTCAAAATTCAAGAACACTAACTGAAAATCAAATATCGAATTCTAGATTGTTTTATGTAACACCCTGATTTTTTTTTTAAATCACAGCGGAAGTCTTAATTCACATAAATACCCTTAGTTAATTACGAACATGATTATCACAAATCATTAGCTATTTACTTATTACAAACCACCGGTGTTACGTTAAACAACTAGTTACATATTTATAAAAGTTAAGACATCATAGTTCGTCTTGTCAAACATATCGTCAACCCAACTCCCGTCTCTACCAGCACTAAGATCGAAAACCTGCAAGGGAGGAGGTGAGGGGGGTTAGCACGAGGCTAAGTGAATGGAATCATCTAACAGATCTAGCATACAGTACCAACTTGTACAACTACAGCAACTACAACAATCCATAACAGGCAACTGACAACTAATAACTAGCAACTATCAACTGGCAACAATCAACTAGCAACTATGCTTCAACTAGAGACTCGGCGGCTTGTACGAGCACACGACCACTAGCTAATCAGTCTAGCGTCTACCGAAATCCTTACTACTGAATCTCCAGTATAGTAAATCCACACGCAGGTGATACGTCATTCAGTACTATACTCAACAAACAGTAGCCAACTGGACCCAACCACAACAAGGTTGACCTCTCTGAGCTGAACCTAACAACAATAGGTTCCAACAGGCAACTACAATTTGTGCACACAACTGTTAAGCAACTACCACTATGAACAACTGTTCCTACGACTAGCATGGCAACTCTACGATGATCATTATTACAACATATCTACTAAGCATAGCAACTATAACAGTATAACATAGTAGCACAACTTGCTACTCTATACTACACCCGGAGATAATCCCACTCACCGATTACCAGCTACAGCTCAGTTATCTTACTTCTGAGCTTCTTCCTTGTTCTTATCTGTGATGACCCGAAAAAAAATTCAACTAATTTAAACTAATTCTCTATACGATTTATTATTTTGGCACGTTAAACAAAATCTGTTAGATTGAGTCTCAAAATTTTAGAACTGTTTCATATATACAATTACCTTTGACTACTCTCAACGATTCATGAACAATTATATGTATGTATATATATATATGTACAAGTAAAAACGACTTTCCTACAGTAAAACCCTAGTTGCTACAGTAAAAATTACTTTGCTACAGTAAAACACTATTTGCTACAGTAAAACACTATTTGCTACAGTGAAACCGTATTTTGCTACAGTGCTACAGTGAAAACGACTTTGCTGCAGTGATTTGCTACAGTAAAACACTATTTGCTACAGTAACACTATTTGCTACAGTAAACACTATTTGATGTCGGCGAACTTGCAAACAAAAACGGAAAAGGCGGCCATGCGATCGCATGGCAAAAACACTGAAAACTCATGCGATCGCATGAGCTACAGTAAATCGAAAAGTAATATAAATACGCAGTTTGTTCGACGAAATTTTTTCACATCTATCTCTCAATATTTAAATTTATATTATAATTTTAATTTTAAATTTAAGTTTAATAATAATAAGGTATATACGAGGGTGTTTTTAATTCGGGTTTCAAACCGCTTTAAGCTAAGGAAATATTGGGTATTATTCGGGGTATTGTTCTTGAATCCAAGGCCAACCATACAGTCGTCTACCATCATTACATCTACGCAATTTGCCTACAATATTGAATCGCAATATTGAACTGTGAGTTATAGTCTCCCTTTTTAAATACTTTAAATATTTTTGGGCTGAGAATACATGCAATTTATTTTAAACGTGATAAGACACAAGTACATACTAAATTCTACACTGAGTTAAACCGGAAATCCCTTAGCTTTGGTAACTAGTAGCTGCCAGTACATAGGATATGGACTGGTGGGCGCGAATAATTGTATATGGATCCATAGGGCTTGACATCCCCGTCCGAGCTAGAGCGCTAGCCTTTTAACGGACGTATGTTATTTGAGTTTAAGACACGTTGGTTTGCGTGTATTAAAACGAATGGGGTAATTATCACTATAGCGTTAAGTTTAGTTACCAGGGTGCTCTGTTACGTAGAATCTATTGATAAACTTTTAATGAAATCTTGTGGTCTATCTTTATACATGTTTATGACTCGAGCAATTAAACCTATAACTCACCAACATTCGTGTTGACTTTTTAGCATGTTTTATTCTCAGGTCCTTAGAATGCTTCCGCTGTGATGTGCTTGTTGCCTGCATGGAGTCTCTCATGCTTTGTACAAAGTTTATTGCATTCAAAATAAAACTGCGTTGTGTAATAAATAATTGGACTGTGATGTCAACCGGTAAATTAAAGACTTATGTGTTTCGAGGTTTTGCTTATACCTAAGCACTAGCCCACATGTTTATAACTTTCTATGTTTAGAAAGTTACTTATTTTAATGAATGCAATATTTTATCAAAACGTATCATATAGAGGTCAAAACCTCACTGTGGAATCAATGATTAACGTGCCGCGTCAATAGCGATTTTGACGGGTCGTTACAGTTGGTATCCGAGCTTGAGGTCATAGGGAACCAGAAATTACATTAGTGTGTTTAACTGGTAATTGTTAGGATGCATTAGTGAGTCTGGACTATGACCATATCTGTTTTTACTGATTGTTGCTTATTATTTGGTCAAAAACATTATATGTGATATATTTATATGCTAACGTAATTGTTGTTTCAATTATGTGATAGATGACTTCCTCTAATCCTATCATTTTGTACGACTCGGAATCGGACACTGAATCTATTCTATCCACAACTGAAAAGGGCGTTCCAATACCTATTAAAGAAGAAATTGTGTTAGCTGGGGAATCTCAACTCCCGGTAAACCCAGAGGAGGTTCCAGCTCCACCCAGCTTTAGTTTTCCGGAGCTACAGTATCGTTGGCATGGACCCATGATCCCTGGAGTAAACGAGGATCGTCCATTTCTAAACAAATATGGACATTGGTCCAGATATACCGCCGACAGGCGGGTTGTGCCGATTACGCCTGGCAGATTTCGGTTCATGACCACCGGTACATATTCTTGCAGTTCGTCATCATATTCTCCTACACATGACTCAGACAGTTCGTCATCAGACGAGATCAGTAAGGAGGAGGATTTCGCTAATGAAATAAAAGAGATCACTAAGGAGAAATTCCAACTTGCTATAGATAATAAAAACAACCACAATAATAAAATGCCCTTAATTATTAAAAAAGAACAGGACCATTCGATCCGTAACCACCCTTATTGTATTAAACCCACTGAGGAAACGGGTACCTCAAAACCCCAACTAAAAATAAAATACACTGCCAGAATGTCTGTCGGACCATGTGCACACAAACAATTGGCAGAGAGAACCAAATGGGAAGAAGTTTCTGATAGTTCTGAATGAACGACCTCGCAACCATAAATCTTCCATGCGCTATTTTATTGCTTATGTGTGCTACTCTATCTTGTTATGTAAAATAAGCATATGTAAAATATCAGTATTGTATGGTATTGTATTATTTTGGTTTATTAATAATAAATGAATGGAATGATTATTTGTATTATTACTACTTCTTATTATTATTATTACATAATAATGTAGTAACTCGCAATAATTTTTCATAGTGGAATATTATTAGGATTTTAGTAGTTAATTCCTTGTACTAGCTATTATGTATGAACTTAACAGGTAGGTAATACCCTAGAAATAATTATAAAATGCTAATAAGAAGAAAAGGCTTTTATAATAATCGGTTCATATTATTAATATGCTACGATTAACTATTGACAACTCATTTTACCTATAAAATTCTATATGATTAAATTATATCTGTTGTGTTTATTGAAGAAACATGTCTCAAATGTCGGATGCTGAGTTTGAACAACTAGTCGAGAAACGTGTGAATGAAAGAATTGCTGCAACCGAAGCAGCAAAAGCAACAGCCGAAGCAGCAGCCAAAGCAGCAGCCGTAAACACAAATTCACGAAACGGATGCTCATACAAAACTTTTCAAGGATGCAAACCACAGACGTTTAGTGGAACTGAGGGACCAGTCGGTCTAACCCGATGGTTTGAAAAGATGGAGTCCGTTTTCAAAATCAGTAATTGTGCGAATGGAGACAAGTCAAAGTATGCTTCGTGCACGTTGCAAGATGGTGCACTTACTTGGTGGAACAATTATGCTAAAGCAGAAGGAATAGATACGGCATATGATATCTCTTGGGAAGAACTGAAAAAGATGCTAATCGAGGAGTACTGTCCTCGAAACGAGATCAGAAAAATGGAATCGGAGTTACGTAATCTGAAGGTTATCGGCGCGAATCTCAATAACTATGAAAAGCGTTTCATGGAACTAGCCTTGTTGTGTCCCGAATTGGTGCCAAATGAGAAACGAAAGATAGAAATGTATATTGACGGTTTATCGATCAATATAAAAGGAAATGTTACATCGTCCAAACCGAATACGATGCAGGAAGCCATGACAATGGCACACCAACTCATGGACCAGATCACAGAGAGTTCGATTAAGGCACCAATTACCGAAGTCAAGACGACTGAAGGAAAGAGGAAATGGGAAGACTATAAGGGCAAAAGTACTCACCTGAAGAAACAAGAAACTTTTAAAGGTAAACAAGATGGGGCAACTGCAAGTCCAAACTATAAGGGGCCCCATCCGTTCTGCAAAAGATGTTACACACATCATGCAGGTTATTGTCAAGTGGTCTGTGATAAGTGCAACAAGAAAGGACATGTGGCGAAAGATTGTTATGCCACCGTTTCTGAAGTAAAGACAAAACTGACCGATGTCAAGAAATGTTTTGGATGCGGGAAGTCTGGTCACTTTATAAATCAATGCCCTGATAAGGAGAAGAACAAAGAACCCGCACGTGGGAGGGCATTTAATGTTAGTGCCAGTAAAGCACGTGAGGATCCTAATCTTGTCACGGGTACGTTTACCGTTAATAATCAACTAGCTTCTATTATGTTTGATACGGGTGCTGATAGAAGTTATATGTGTAAAGACTTTAGTTTTAAACTAAAATGTGCATCATTACCTCTAGACGATAAATATACTATTGAATTAGCTAATGGTAAACTGATAAAAGCCGATAAAATTTGCCATGGTTGCGAAATGAATCTTGCTGGTGAAACCTTCAAAATCGATTTGATACCCGTAGAATTAGGAAGTTTTGACGTAATCGTTGGCATGGACTGGATGTCCAAAACAAGAGCGGAAGTTGTTTGCGCTGAGAAAGCAATCCGTATCCCTCGTAAGGATGAAACGTCATTAATGATTTATGGGGAGAAGAGCAACTCAAAGCTGAACTTTATCAGCTGTATGAAGGCCCAGAAACTTATAAGAAAAGGTTGTTATGCTATTCTGGCACATGTAAAGAAGATCGATACTGAATAAAGAAGCATTAATGACATGCCGGTTGTAAGAGAATATCCCGGAGTATTTCCAGAAGAATTACCGGGGCTACCTCCACACAGATGTGTAGAATTCCAGATTGATCTCATACCAGGAGTTGCACCTGTAGCCCGATCTCCATATAGACTTGCACCTTCAGAAATGCAAGAATTACAAGACCAGTTGCAAGAATTATCGGACCGTGGATTTATTCGTCCTAGTTTTTCACCTTGGGGTGCTCCTATTCTGTTCGTCAAGAAAAAGGATGGATCTATGAGAATGTGCATAGATTACCGAGAATTAAACAAATTAACGATCAAGAATCGGTACCCATTACCGAGGATTGATGATTTGTTTGATCAATTGCAAGGATCAAGTGTTTATTCTAAGATTGATCTACGCTCCGGATATCATCAACTGAGAGTGAAGGAAGAAGATGTTCCTAAAACCGCGTTCAGAACCCGTTACGGTCACTATGAGTTTCTAGTCATGCCTTTTGGATTAACTAATGCTCCAGCAGTATTCATGGATCTAATGAATCGCATCTGTAGACCGTATTTAGACAAATTTGTCATTGTTTTTATCAACGACATATTGATTTACTCGAAGAACAAGGAAGAACATGAGCAACACTTAAGACTGGTACTGGAGATACTCAAGAAAGAAGAATTGTACGCAAAATTTTCGAAGTGTGATTTCTGGTTACAAGAAGTACAATTTTTGGGCCATGTTGTCAGTAAACATGGAATTAAAGTTGACCCCGCCAAGATCGAAGCCATTAGTAAATGGGAAACCCCGAAGACTCCAACACAAATTCGCCAATTCTTAGGTCTTGCTGGTTACTACCGAAGATTCATTCAAGATTTCTCTAGAATCGCCAAACCCTTAACTGCATTGACTCAAAAGGGAAAGAAGTATGATTGGTCCACAGAACAGGAATCCTCATTCCAGTTATTAAAGAAGAAGTTAACATCTGCACCCATTTTGTCATTACCGGAAGGAAATGATGATTTCGTGATCTATTGTGATGCTTCACGCCAAGGTTTAGGATGTGTATTAATGCAACGCACAAAATTCATCGCATATGCCTCACGACAACTAAAAATTCATGAAAAGAACTATACGACGCACGATTTAGAACTTGGAGCAGTAGTTTTTGCACTCAAAATATGGAGACACTATTTATATGGCACCAAGTGTACAGTGTACACCGACCATAAGAGTCTTCGGCATATTTTTGATCAAAAACAACTCAATATGAGGCAACGTCGCTGGGTAGAGTTATTAAACGATTACGATTGTGAAATCCGTTACCACCCCGGAAAGGCTAATGTTGTAGCTGATGCCCTAAGTCGAAAAGAAAGAGTAAAACCTCTTAGGGTCCGAGCTTTGAATATTACAATTCGTACTGATCTCACAAAGCAAATTCAAGCAGCACAGTTAGAGGCTTTAAAAGAAGAAAATGAAAAAGGCGAAATAAGCAGAGGGTTAGAAAAACAGCTTGAAGTAAAAGCCGATGGAACCCTGTATTTTGCTGATAGGATATGGGTACCAAAACATGGTAATCTAAGGCAACTAGTACTAGATGAAGCACACAAAACGAGGTACTCAATTCACCCAGGAAACGTAAAAATGTACCACGATCTCAAGAAGTTTTATTGGTGGCCTAATATGAAGACAGAAATTGCTACTTATGTAAGCAAATGTTTGACGTGTGCAAAGATCAAAGCTGAGCACCAAAAGCCGTCAGGATTACTGCAACAACCAGAAACTCCGCAGTGGAAATGGGAAAGAATAACTATGGATTTCATTACGAAATTGCCAAGGACTGCAAGTAGTCATGATACTATTTGGGTGATAGTTGATCGTCTAACTAAATCAGCTCACTTTCTACCAATAAAGGAGACAGACAGTATGGAGAAATTAGCACGCCTATATTTGAAGGAAGTAGTTTCCAGGCATGGTGTACCCATCTCTATCATATCTGATCGCGACACCCGATTCACATCACGTTTCTGGCAGTCATTACAAAAAGCATTGGGAACTCGATTAGATATGAGCACCGCTTATCACCCACAGACAGATGGTCAAAGTGAAAGAACAATACAAACATTGGAAGACATGTTACGGGCATGCGTGATTGACTTTGGAACCAGTTGGGATCGACACTTACCGTTGGCAGAATTTTCATACAATAACAGCTATCATACGAGCATCAACGCAGCGCCATTTGAAGCACTTTACGGTAGAAAGTGCAGATCTCCTATCTGTTGGAGTGAAGTAGGAGAAATACAACTTACTGGACCAGAAATTATTCATGAAACCACCGAAAAGATCATTCAAATACAACAGCGATTGAAAACGGCCATGAGTCGCCAAAAGAGTTATGCTGATGTAAGAAGAAAACCGCAAGAATTTCAAGTGGGCGACAAAGTCATGTTGAAAGTGTCACCCTGGAAAGGCGTTGTACGATTCGGTAAACGAGGAAAGCTAAGTCCTAGGTACGTAGGACCCTTTGAAATCACCGAAAGAATTGGAACAGTTGCTTATCGATTAAAGCTACCGCAAGAACTTAGTAGTGTTCACAACACATTTCACGTGTCAAATTTGAAGAAATGTTTAACTGAAGAGGATGTCGTAATTCCTCTTGACGAAATACGAATCAATGATAAACTCTATTTTATCGAAGAACCTGTTGAAATCGTGGACCGTGAGGTCAAACAATTAAAACAAAGCAAAATACCGATAGTTAAAGTTCGTTGGAACGCAAGACGGGGACCCGAGTTTACTTGGGAACGTGAAGATCAAATGAAGCAAAAGTATCCACATTTGTTCACTGATATCGCTCATGAAACAGGTACTACTCAAAATTTCGGGACGAAATTTTCTTTAACGGGGAGGTACTGTGATGACCCGAAAAAAAATTCAACTAATTTAAACTAATTGTCTATATGATTTATTATTTTGGCACGTTAAACAAAATCTGTTAGATTTAGTCTCAAAATTTTAGAACTGTTTCATATATACAATTACCTTTGACTACTCTCAACGATTCATGAACAATTATATGTATGTATATATATATATATATGTACAAGTAAAAACAACTTTCCTACAGTAAAACCCTAGTTGCTACAGTAAAAATTACTTTGCTACAGTAAAACACTATTTACTACAGTAAAATACTATTTGCTACAGTGAAACCGTATTTTGCTACAGTGCTACAGTGAAAAAGCTACAGTAACACACTATTTGCTACAGTAAATACGATTTGCTACAGTAAAACACTATTTACTACAGTAAAACACTATTTGCTACAGTAACACTATTTGATGTCGACGAACTTGCAAACAAAAACGGAAAAGGCGGCCATGCGATCGCATGGCAAAAACACTGAAAACTCATGCGATCGCATGAGCTACAGTAAATCGAAAAGTAATATAAATACGCAGTTTGTTCGACGAAATTTTTTCACATCTATCTCTCAATATTTAAATTTATATTATAATTTTAATTTTAAATTTAAGTTTAATAATAATAAGGTATATACGAGGGTGTTTTTAATTCGGGTTTCAAACCGCTTTAAGCTAAGGAAATATTGGGTATTATTCGGGGTATTGTTCTTGAATCCAAGGCCAACCATACAGTCGTCTACCATCATTACGTCTACGCAATTTGCCTACAATATTGAATCGCAATATTGAACTTTGAGTTATAGTCTCCCTTTTTAAATACTTTAAATATTTTTGGGCTGAGAATACATGCAATTTATTTTAAACGTGATAAGACACAAGTACATACTAAATTCTACACTGAGTTAAACCGGAAATCCCTTAGCTTTGGTAACTAGTAGCTGCCAGTACATAGGATATGGACTGGTGGACGCGAATAATTGTATATGGATCCATAGGGCTTGACATCCCCGTCCGAGCTAGAGCGCTAGCCTTTTAACGGACGTATGTTATTTGAGTTTAAGACACGTTGGTTTGCGTGTATTAAAACGAATGGGGTAATTATCACTATAGCGTTAAGTTTAGTTACCAGGGTGCTCTGTAACGTAGAATCTATTGATAAACTTTTGATGAAATCTTGTGGTCTATCTTTATACATGTTTATGACTCGAGCAATTAAACCTATAACTCACCAACATTCGTGTTGACTTTTTAGCATGTTTTATTCTCAGGTCCTTAGAATGCTTCCGCTGTGATGTGCTTGTTGCCTGCATGGAGTCTCTCATGCTTTGTACAAAGTTTATTGCATTCAAAATAAAACTGCGTTGTGTAATAAATAATTGGACTGTGATGTCAACCTGTAAATTAAAGACTTATGTATTTCGGGGTTTTGCTTATACCTAAGCACTAGCCCACATGTTTATAACTTTCTATATTTAGAAAGTCACTTATTTTAATGAATGCAATATTTTATCAAAACGTATCATATAGAGGTCAAAACCTCACTGTGAAATCAATGATTAACGTGCCGCGTCAATAGCGATTTTGACGGGTCGTTACATTATCACCTGAGAACAACACAACGAAGTCAATATACATATCTCAATCAATAGTATAATCAAATCATACTATAAACTAGGTCATAACACCATATATTCATAATTTTATGAGTCTACATCATGACTCCATTCAATAATGGCATACAGGTGCGTGCAAAACACGACATACACGCTAAAACTCCTTTTTCGACCCAAAAAAAGTTTGATCTAGTTTCTTAAAAGTTCACCATTGAAAAGTATTCTTTATTACGATTCTAACGATAGTTTATTCATCAAAAACGGAGTTACGTTTTGAAAGTTACGCCCGTTTCAATTTCATAAAAGGTACTGTAGCAAATAGTGACATTGTAGCAAATAGTGACACTGTATCAACTCGGTACTGTAGCAACTCGGTACTGTAGCAACTCGGACACTGTAGCAAATAGTGACACTGTAGCAACTCTGTACTGTAGCAACTCGGGGGTACTGTAGCAACTCGGGTACTGTAGCAAACTGGGTTTCTGTAGCAAACTGGGTTTCCAACCTATTTCGCTGATTTTGTGATTTCTTCCCCAAAAACTCGATTTCTAAGTGTTTTTGACCAAATTTTAAGCACAAGAAAGTTACTAAACATATATAAAACCTATTTCTAACATCAATTAAGCATAATAAACATATTTCATGAAGATTCAGGCCCAATTTCACACTTTTAGTCAAGAACCCAAAAAAACCTCAATTTCAACAAGAATCAAAGTATGAATCGACGAAGCACTTACCTTGTGATGATCACCAATACACAAGTAACAGATTACTAGCTCGAATTCAACAAACTAACAAGCTTTGATCTTTAGGGTTTGAGAGGATGAAGGAGTTAGGTACGTTCTTAATTAGGAAAAGTCTTGAAAATGGGTGAAAGAAGCAGATACATACACTTAAGGGGTTTAAAACCCATACCCCACGACACACGGGTATTTATCAGTTATCTAATATCTTTCGTACATCGTTAGGAGGCCCTAACGGAGTCCAAATTCAACAAACGAACCTGTTCTGTGACCCTTGTCACAAATTGGTCTCAACTAAATAACCAAATAATTATAAACATATAATTATTAAAATCACTAATTACACCATACCCTAAGGGTACAATGGTCATTTCATCTAGGCCCAAAACGCGGGTGTTACATTTTAGATAACAATTTCAACATGAAATAGATTTTAAATGACTCCTATAAACTTTCTAGATCATCAATTAAGCTTAACACATAACAGGGATTTCGAATTTTACCAAGAACAATTTCTTTGACTTTTGAAATTCGAACTTTGACTCCAAAATTGAGATTCGATATGAAAAATTGAGAGTTGAATCTTTCCAGATAGTTTGAGTAGAAGGTTTCCAACACAATTGCATTTATACATTTTGAGAATTAAATCGTTTTCGAAATTTTTGAAAAATTTGTACAAAAACAAGGAACCGAGCTGTATACGGTTTTTGTTTTTATTTTAATTCAATAACTTGAGTTTATTATATTTGGTAATCGATAATGATAGTGAAAAGGAATTGAAGTGGTTCAGTTCTAACATAATTGATCGTTTATATGAAGGCCCGTGATTAAAATTCTTCTCAATCAGACAAAATAAATAAGAATATAAAAAGATATAAAGCTTGATACACTGCTAACGATTTTTAACCCTATCTGATAAATTCGTGTATTACGTACTGGTTTGAGATATAAACAAAAATATAACACAGTTTGATTATGATGCCTACCCGAAAATCATGCTGTATATTATTTTGTTTATAATTAATAAAAAGGTTAATAGTTATTAAATATAAATATATTAATGTTATAAAAATACTGATAAGTATAATAAAAAATAATAATAATATTATTATTAATCAAATTAAGTCTAATGGTAATAATAGAAATAGTGATAATAAATATTAATAATACTAATATTAATAATTATTATATTAATAATAATGATTAAAATAAATCATGGTAAGTATGATAATAAAATGATAATAATAATATTATTAATGTTAAAAAAATAATGATTTTTAATGATTTAGGTGTTAATAATATTTGATAATTCTACAAATAATAATTAAGACATATCAAGTTACATGTATCAAATCTCTTATTAAAATAATAATATTTATAATGCTATTAATACTATTAAATAATATTCATAAATCAAATGTACCAGATTTCATATAATAACATTAATGATACTGTTATTAATATTAAAATTAATATTAATATTTATATTGATAGTGAAGATATTTATTTTAATACAACAACTATATTTTAAATTGTATTTTATATTATTAATTACATGATATAATATGATAGCCTTTAATGAATATTTATTATTTATATTATAATACACATATAATAATATTTAATCATAGAATTTATAGTTATATATATATATATATATATTTATTTATTTTAAATTTACACTCAATTACTTTGTATTCTATTTTACGTATTTAATTCAAATGTTTAAATTATATTTTATAATTTCAATTTAATATACGTATACTTACATTTACATATACATATTTATTTACAAACAATTGTTCGTGAATCGTCGGGCATGGTCAAAGGTCAAATGTATACATGAACGCAGCTCAAAGGATTTTGAGACTTTAACATTACAGACTTCGCTTATCATGTCGAGCTTATATAAAGATTAAGTTTAAATTTAGTCGGAAATTCCCGGGTCATCACAGTAATAGTTCTAGTTAGGTTTGTTTCGATTTATGGTGCATGTGACACGGGTCAACGAACAACAATCTGTTTTGGAGTTCATGCATCGAGTTCTTCAAATGGAATGAAATCTGGCGAGTTGGGATCAAAGTTGGAGTTAAAGATGGTGGTGATGATTGTGGTCGCGAAGAAGAAGAGTGGTTCGGTGGTCATGGTGGTTTGGTGTTAGTCGAATGGATGATGAAGGGTTATCAAGGTGGTGAAGTGTGGTGATTTCTGGACAAGAAAAAGAAGAGTTGGAGAAATGGTGATGGTTGATTTTTCTTCTTTTATGTTTCTCAAACATATGTATTATAGGTAGATTAATTAGAGAAAAATCGATTGACTTCCTATTGAGATGATGGTTTGTTTTATACAGAAATTGGCTTGACATTGGTTCACGGGCAAAACAGAGAAAGCAGATCAATAATGATACTTGCTTGTATATATCTGATTACTCGTAATTATTTGCTTTATATATATTATATTTAATTTAAATAATAAATAAATATTAATAATAATAATACTTTTATTAATGTTAATAATAATAATATTAATACAAATAACAAGGATACTGATAATAATTTTTATAAAAATACTAAGTTTAATAATATAATTACTAATAATGGTAACAATAACTATAAAGATAATACAAGATAATAAATAGTATTATTTTTATTTTTATATTATTTTTTTTAAAATAATAATAATGATGATAACTATAATAATAATAATAATAATAATAATTAGTATTATTTACATTACAACTAAATTATAATTTTTAATTATTTTTATAATAGTATTTATAACTATATCAATAATAATGATAATGAAATTAATAATACTAATATTGATATTAATATTAGTAATAATGAAAGTAGTAACAATAATATTAGTATAAATTTAATAACTATATTTTAACTTGTAATCATATATTATGCCAAATAATATTTCAAATTACTAAATATCTATACATTTAAATATATATGTATCTATTTACAATTAGTTGTTCGTGAATCGTCAGGAATAGTCAAAGGTCAAATGTATATATGAAACAATTCAAACTTTTTGAGACTCAACCTTACAGACTTTGCTTATTGTGTTGAAAATACAATATCGTATCGAGAGTTTGATTTAAAATTAGTCAAAATTTTCCGGGTCATGACATGTCAACAGTGTGGCTTATGCTCCTCCGGCTTGTATCATCAAGTCAACCTCTTCCTTGGTGCATATTTTGTGAGATCGAGTATAGCATGTGTAGTATAGCAGTCCATGTATCTCTCTTGTAATTATTCGTGTGTGTGTGTGTGTGTGTTTGTGTGTGTGTGTGTGTGTGTGTATATATATATATATATATATATATATATATATATATATATATATATATATATATATATATATATATGGGACACGTTCAAACGAAAACTACAAAAAAGGTGAGAACTGCAAGAACTTTTTAATTACATGGTTTATATGCATTTATATTCAATTAATTTTATATAACTGTTATCTAATGTTCATATCATTGGTAAACAAATGTTCACAACCACATATTACATGTTCAATTGTGAATTATATTAAAATATTCGCATGTTTACACACGCATATGCACATGTGAAGGGGAAATTGTATATTTGATTATATAGTTAAATTATAGGTTTTTTCAAACTAGTTTTTGTGCAATCTTACTCTCCATCAACATTTATATGTGATTCAACCTACTAACATGTGAAAATCCTTAAAATTTAATGGTTCTCGCAGTTCTTGCAATTTTTTTTGGTTCTCGTTTAAACTTTTAACTATATATATATATATATATATATATATATATATATATATATATATATATATATATATATATATATATATATATAAGTTTAATGGCATTTCAAAAAACAACATTTTCAAGGAAAAGTTCCTTTTTCTTTATTTTATAGTGTTTCTTCCTTGACCACTTAATTTTTTAATATATATATATATATATATATATATATATATATATATATATATATATATATATATATATATTCTATTTATTAATTATTTATTTTTAAGGCAAACGCACAATCTCACACTAAAGAACAATCACGAACTAAACAAGTTAAGATCTTAAGGGTTTGTCCTAACAAGTAGAACCTAATTTTAAAATCATTACACAACAAAAACTTACGAATTGTTTAGTCAAATGTGTCAATCGATCTTTTTTGTCTTGTAATGTTTGGCGATCTACCAAAAGATTTTAACTTGGGTTTCATTTAAAGCAATATGAGGATTCCAACAGTTATTCTTTTTAAATATAATGTTACTAACTTAGATTTCTATTTATCGATTATGTAATGCCGGATTATAATGTTACTAATTTAATTTGGTTGTGGTTGTTTAGTGTTTACAAGCAAAGTGCAGGTGTATAAATAGATAATTCTTTTTATTGTGATTCTTATTCTTATACGAAATAATTGATTAGATATGGCATAATGAACTTTGGTTAAGAACAAACATCAATCTAGCATCATTATTATTTCAATATATTGTGCATAATCTCTTCATAATTAGGCCCACCACCCACTTAATTAATATGGTCCGCTATATCTATCAATCTAGCATCATTAATTATTAATTAGTACTAGTATTTTTCTAATTTGGAAGTTACGGAGTAATTATTATGCTAATCCTATTAGCTTGTTTGGTCTACATTGCTAGCTTCGAATAGAAAAACTTCCTTATCTCTTCGCCTGCATCTTTTGACATATAACTGAAACATTTAGAAATGTATTGTAAAGTACGTAGTATTTGATACTAAATTTTATAATTGTAATTTGACTAAATAACAACAAAATATTGTATATAATATATATATATATATATATATATATATATATATATATATATATATAGTGGTAGTAGGATCAAGAGGGAAGTAACCAATCGGGGGGAAGCGGGGGGAAGTAAAATTTTTTTTTTTTTCGTTTTTTGAAAAAACGTTGTTCACGAACATTATAGATGAGATGAAAATATGAACATTTAGAAGAGACACTTTGTGATAAATGTTTTTATTTTGGCGGGAAAACGCTCGAAGAAGTAATATATAACAATTATCGTGTTTTTCGAGCGTATATTGAGGTTTTAGCTATTAGGGTTTAGATATTAGGGTTTATAGGGTTTAGATATTAGGGTTTAGAAATTTAGGGTTTAGGGTTTAGATTTAGGGTTTAGATTTAGGATTTAGATTGAGTTTTTAACACGAACGGTTTAGAGTTTAGGGTTTAGGGTTTGGTGTTTTGGGTTTATGGAATAAACCCAAAACACCAAACCCTAAACCCTAAACTCTAAATCGGGCTAAATTTTACTTCACAAAACATGGAAAAAAAAACGTTCATATTCTTAACGAACAATATTATCTTGAATGTTATTTTTGTTGATCGTTTTCCCTCATAAATAATAACATTCATCACGAAGTGTCTCTTCTAAATGTTCATATTTTCGTGTGATCTTGATGCCAGGAAAAAAAAATTCCAAAAAAACGAAATAAAAAAATAAATTTTGCTTCCTCCCGCTTCCCCCCGATTGGTTACTTCCCCATTGATCCTACCCCTATATAGTTATATATATATATATATATATATATATATATATATATATATATATATATATATATATATATATATATATATATATATATATATATATATATATATAGGGGCAGGATCAATGGGGAAGTAACCAATCGGGGGAAAGCAAAAAAAAAAAATTTTTTCGTTTTTTTTGAAATTTTTTTTTTCCGACATCAAGATCACACGAAAATATGAACATTTAGAAGAGACACTTCATGATGAATGTTATTATTTAGGCGGGAAAACGATCGACAAAAATAACATTCAAGATAATATTGTTCGTGAAGAATATGAACGTTTTTTTTTTCATGTTTTGTGAAGTAAAATTTAGCCGATTTAGAGTTTAGGGTTTAGAGTTTAGGGTTTAGAGTTTGGTGTTTTGGGTTTAGAGTTTGGTGTTTTGGGTTTATTCCATAAACCCAAAACACCAAACCCTAAACCATAAACTCTAAACCTTAAACTTTAAACCGTTCGTGTTAAAAACTCAATCTAAATCCTAAATCTAAACCCTAAACCCTAAATTTCTAAACCTTAATATCTAAACCCTATAAACCCTAATATCTAAACCCTAATATCTAAACCCCAATAGCTAAAACCTCAAAATACCCTCGAAAAATACGATAATTGTTAAATATTACTTCTTCAAGCGTTTTTCCGCCAAAATAAAAACATTTATCATAAAGTGTCTCTACTAAATGTTCATATTTTCATCTCATCTATAATGTTCGTGAACAAAGTTTTTTCAAAAAATGAAAAAAAAAAAGTTTTTGCTTCCCCACGCTTCCCCCGAATGGTTACTTCCCTCTTGATCATATATATATATATATATATATATATATATATATATATATATATATATATATATATATATATATATATATATATATATATATTATAAGATATATGACAATAGCTTAATCTAATATTTTATAAGCTCTTAAAATTTGTCATTTAAACGTACATAGACACCCTTAATCTATTTTTTTTAAAGGCAAAGAGTGTATATATATAACTAAGTCAACGAACATATGCAGAAGCTAGCATTGATGCAAATACAAAAGGGTGATGATTCGTACACCACCAAGTTTTAGCCATACACCACTAATTGTGCTTTAAAACATTGTACTGTACAACTGCCTGATGCACGTTTAGTGGTGTACGGTTAAAAATGGTGGTGTACGAATCAGCTCCCAATACAAAAAACGCATCAGACTAGTCACTAGAAGGAAACACGGAAAACTAGAAACATAGTTGATCCTACCAAGCTAAGATGCGAAGGAAGTAACCTAGCATGAGAAAGAACTATAAATTTCACAAGACACGATGTTTATGTAGTCAATTATGCCACTCAAATTTCTTTGATTTACATCTCTTCGCGACTTTTAATCTATTACACAATGAATAACAACACATGCATGCAGTTCAATATACATTTTGAAACACCTAAGCTTAATTATATGTATTTAAGTATTTAACTATTATCTACGTTATTATTTGAGGTCCATGTAAAATTATATTCTGTACTCGATAATAGTATGTACGTGGTAGTATATATTTAAGGAATTTAGAATATTGGGTGTTTAGGAAAAGGTAGATATATATGGTGGGACCCGTAAATCACCTTAAAGAAAAGCAAGTGTGATGAATTATGGTCATTAATCAAGTTTTTCTGATTTCATGTCATCGCATCTCTTCTTTTTAATTATATTTATAGCAAATTCGTTGAAATGTCGATTCTCCTTGTCGATATCCACTCCACAAAACGCAAATTATGCGGGTCCACTTCGCCATCACATGTTTTGATGCTAATGGACTTGTGATCAACAAATGTCCTGTATCACTTTGATTTGAATGAATAAATCTAAGGTGTAAGTTACATTAATACAGTCATGATGGAAAAAGCCCTGGGAAACAAAATCTTATTAACATTATATTTTGAGTGGCTAAATAATAGGTTAAAATGATTATACTCCGTATAATAATTTGATTAACCTATATGCATCTAAGTAATACTCGCTCGTCTCAAATAGATAAAAACCATACCATCCGCTGTTTAGCATTAGATAGATACAAAGAATGCATATGCATAAGTGTTTTCACACACATAATCAGTTCGTACAACGAGTGGATCACTCGTATCCGAAAGGGAACCAAAAGCAAAAAGCTCATACACATTACTACAAATTCTTTTAACGAACATATACTTATTATTCAATTCGGGATTTGAACCGACAATCTCATGATGAAGGAACAACTCGATACCGCTAGGCAATTACCATTTCCTTATATGAAGATGGTTGATTTTTTTTTTTTAAATGGTAATAAACCATTCAAAAGTTTGAAAAATAGAAAACTTAGAAAAAAATTTGCAAACATAGTAATTCCGGACTTCCAAACTCCGGATTTCACCATTTCACCCAAAACCGGAGTTTGGAACTCCGGTTTCAGCCCTCTCTCATCAAAAGCTGCACGTTTACTGACCATAATTTGGGTGAAAATGTTAAATCCGGAGTTCCAAACTCCGATTTTGAATGAAATGTTGAAATCCGGAGTTCCAAACTCCGGAATTACTATGTTTGCAAAAGATTTTCCAGGTTTTCTATTTTTCAAACTTTTGAATGGTTTATTACCATTTCAAAAAAAAAAAAAATCGAAGATGGTTGGTATTTAAGTTAATTACTTATCATAAACGGCAAACTCACGTACACTGCATATTTTACACGAATAATCTTTTAAAGAGGACTCGAACTCATAACTTGAAGGTTAGGAGGGCTCCTCAATAACTCTACACCAAATTAAAGGCCCTATGGTCGTATATAATTAATTTGAATGTTTAGTCATATCATTACTTAGAGCATCATCCGTTAATAGTCTAATCACCCCATTTTGTACATTCATTTTTCAAAATCTAGTCATGTCAAACCTAAGAAATGTGACAATTGGTAGTGGAGCATATAACATATGCTTCAAAAACGTCATTGTTTATTTATGTTATTCGTATCTAACACGATCTTTAAAAGTCTATCACTCCAATATAACGAATAATTTGCCTTTAGGTTACCAAAAGCGATAATGACTCTGGTTAAATAAAGGTGAAAGAACCTGTTAGTGCATAATGTAAGTCTTTAGTTGTTACGAATATTCTTGAACAATATGAATTCTATTATAATTGATTTGCAAGTAATAAGTTATATATGTTCGTATATGTCACATATATTGAGATATGAAAACTTTAAACAAAAGGAAAGAAATCAAATTAGCTTGGAGATTAAGTTAGCTTTGAAGTCAAGTTTTACTTAGGGAGCAAGTATTTTATTTTTGAATTGCCTTTGGCTTGAAGGACAAGTTAGCTTTTTCAACAAGTAGCTAGCTTTAATGTTTCACTATAAATAGACTCATAGCCTCATTGTAATTGTTGAAGGTATTTCGTATGCCCGAGAGACATATTAAATTAACGTGGCCACTATGTTATGATCCAAGTCGGGTCATACCCAATAACAAGCTTACCAACACCTTATATGTATTTAATCCTAACGATTGGATCGTTAAATAAATACGCGACACTTGAACTTTAGAAAATCGGTTTTCTAATTTATAATCAATTGAGATAAATTATTTGGATAATTTATATATGATGTAGATTTAATTATTTATAGGTTTAAATAATTATGTTGTGTTATATTTTATAAAATTGGTTTATAAAATAAGTGACTTAACAAATGCATACTTTATATAATAAGTTTTATATAAATTACAAGTATTTTATAACATGCTTTATAAAAATATAAACCTTTTATATATTTAAAAGTATGCAGAATTTTGGAGTCTCCAAGGAGACACCCATGCCTTGTTTTATCACTTTCAAGCTAGCACAACTACTAAGGGACATGCTTATGTAGTTTACCAATGCCTTGACTCAATACACACATGCAAAATACATCTTACACTTAAAAAAAAACTGCATTTTCAGCTCCATTTTCAGCTGGAAAAACCGTGGGGTTTTTGGGGAGCAAAGGGTGTTCTCAATTTTTTTTTTAAGCTAAAATCAAGTGTCAAATAAATCCTAACTAAAAGCTAGGGTGTTGGTGCAAAGTTTGGGGTATAACAACTTGAGGTTTCATCCTTTTGAAGCTCCAATTTTCATCATCTTCATCATCATCTTCTTCATCTTGTAACCTCCTAACTTGGAGTAGGTACATCCCTTTAAACTAGCTCTTTTACATTTAAGTATATTTTCTAGACTTGATCTATTTTGGAATTCATATTAAAATGGTTAAACATATTGAAAGTTTTTCATGGTAAATTGCTTCCGCTTCCATCTTGTAACATGAATGTTTATGAAACTTGTTTATATGATGAATTCCATCAATGGTATCTAGAGCCAAAGTCTTAGAAATATACTTCTTGTATTTGGCTTTAAAACCCATTTATCTTACATTCTTGTAACATGCATGAAATGAGAATGTAAAAAAATAAAATTTTGGGTTTTGGTGGGGATGGTTTTTTGGCCGAAAATATGGGGTCTCCAAAGTGGGTTTGGAACTTCATTTTGGCCAAAAATATTTGTTGTTTGTTGTTGTTCACAATCGAGCCTAGACCATGTGTTTGAATGTTTGAATGATTTGGTTGTTATTCATGGTTGTAATATTCATTCATTTGGTTTGTATTAATTTGTGATTATTTTGTAATTTGGTATTGTAATTTATTCTAGTTTGGTATGTAAAAATAGAGTAGGATGTAATTTCTTTTTCCTAGAAAAATGTAGTAGGTTACATATTTTTTGTAAAAAGAGATGAAGATGAAGGATGAACACAAGATGGTGCTTTTGAAGATGCAAGATTAAGTGGGAGATTTTGTAAAATCTCTTACTTTGTGTTTAACCCTTTTCCGGTGACATTTGTTTTTTTGGCTAAACAAATGTCCACCACATTGGCTCTTGATTGTGAACATTTTATTATGCTTGCGTGTTTGTTTATTATGTGTGTATGTTTGGTTACTACAAGATAATTCACATGTTAACAACTTGCAAAAACAACATTATAATTGGTTATAGTAAAACAACAAAAGGACACTAATAAATGGTTATTAAGGACATGATGTTAATGTATATAAAATGGTTTATATCATGTAATTGGCTTTACTAATATGACATGAAAATTGGTTTTTCATAATGTACTATACACCAAATGCATGTTGGTGTATGGCAAATGTTTTCTTAAACTAGAATTTCTGAAAACTTAAAATCCCTTAACTAAAACAAGGTAAACAAGTTAAACGCAATTCTTTTGTGGGAACACTTGAACATAGTAGGGAAGTCATAATGGGATAAAGGTCACCTAACCATTATGAACTAACTAATATGGTTAAGGTAAAATTCGCATGCTTGTGGGATAAAGATCACCTAACCACTTGTATGTTGATTTTACATGTTTACACAAGTAGGACAACTTGATTTGGGAATCATGAACTTAGGGTCACCGAAGCATGAGGAACAAATAGGCGTTGATGGGATAAGTATGCCATGCAAAAGGATTGCATGATCCCATAATTTAGAAGTTGCAAAAGGGTTGCAATTGTCATATAAATGACTACCTAGCTAAATCAAATAACGGGATAAAGGTCACCTAACCGAAATTTGATTTACCGTTGGATTCTAATATTTAATAAGACAATTAATTATAAAAGGGTGTTGTTTATTAAATTTAAAATCGATTCTTAAATGAACTTTGTTAATTTTGTAGATGGCCGCAAATAACAACAACATGCAAAATGCACCACTTAACCTAAACAACCTATCATTAAGGTCTCTCCTCGAGAAAGACAAACTCAACCATACGAACTTTATGGATTGGTTCCGTAATCTTATGAATGTCCTCAAACTTGAGGATAAAGCGTATGTGTTGGAGGACCCTATTCCCGACCAACCGGATGAGGAAGATCTAGAGGGCATGGCTTATTATGACAAGTATTGCGCCGATTCGGTGCAAGTCACTTGCCTAATGCTTGGGACTATGATACCCGAACTCCAAAAGGATTTCGAACATCATAGTGCATATGACATGATTACACAATTGAAGGAGATGTTCCTTCAACAAGCACATGTCGAGCGCTTCGAAACGGTTCGAGCGCTACATGCATGTCGTATGGATGACACCCAATCCGTATCCTCTTATGTCCTCAAAATGAAAAGCCTTATTGATCGCGCAAACCGTTTTAATCTCAACATATCTAATGAGCTAGCCACCGATCTTATCCTAAACTCCTTGTCAAAGAGGTTTGACCAATTTGTAATTAATTACAATATGAATGGGATGGATAAGACCATTGGTGAACTTCATGGCATGTTAAGGACGGCCAAAACTAGCATGGGTAAGAGGGCTTCACCCGTGCTAATGATCAATGATGGTGGGTCCAAAGGTAATAACACCTCTAAGCCAAAGGCGGCTAAGAGGAAAGGACCCACTCATCAAGGCAAGGGAAGGGGGAGGATGGTTACCCCAACCAAAAACAAGAACAAGAAGCAAAAGGTTGCCGGACAAGCAAACCCCAAGGAAGACCCATGTTTCGGTTGCGGTGAAATGGGTCACTGGAAACGAAACTGCCCGGTCTACCTTAAGGAGTTGAAAGAAAAGAGGGATGCGGGGCAAACCTCAGGTAACATATATATGGTATATATAGAGCTTAGTATTACTTCTTCTAATACATGGGTATTAGACACTGGATGTGGAACTCACATTTGCAATTCTTTGCAGGGGTTCAAAAGAAGTAGCAAGCAAACGGGAACATCAAGTCTCTTTATGGGTAATGGAGCCAAAGTGCAAGTGAAGGCTCAAGGAGACTTTGTATTAAAACTTCCAAGTGGTTTGGAACTTATTTTGAATGATGTTTTGTATGCACCCGACTTATGTCGAAACATTATTTCTGTTTCCCGTTTGAAACAATATGGTTTTAATGTTAATTTTATTAATGATGATATCCATGTTTGTTTAGATAATGTATTCTATTTCAAGGCTTCGCCTTCAAATGGAATTTATGAATTGGTTCATGATGACACATCATCTAGTAGCTCAATGTACCATAAAAGCACCAAGAAACTCAAAAGGGATTTGAGTGATTCCTACTTATGGCATTGTCGCCTTGGTCACATAAACAAGAATCGAATGCATACACTTCAAAAGAATGGCCTTTTGAAATCAAATGAATTAGACTCGTTTGATGTATGTGAATCTTGTTTACAAGGCAAAATGACTAAAGCACCTTTCAAAGGGACCTACGAAAGGGCTAAGGACTTATTGGGATTAATACATTCGGATGTATGTGGACCCTTTAAGCCCATAGCTAGGAATGGTGAAAGATACTTCGTTACTTTCATTGATGACTTCAGTCATTTCGGATATGTCTACTTGTTAAGACATAAGGACGAAACTTTTGAAGCATTCAAAGAGTATCAAAACGAAGTGCAAAATCAACTCAATAAGACAATTAAGGTACTTCGAACCGATAGAGGAGGTGAATACCTAAGCGATGCCTTCCAAGATCATCTTAGAAGTTGTGGGATTATCTCGCAACTTACTCCACCCGGGACACCACAACTTAATGGTGTGTCCGAAAGGAGGAACCGAACCCTAATGGATATGGTTCGATCTATGATGGCTAGAAGCTTGTTACCTCTATCATTTTGGGGTTATTGTCTATGCTCTGCTGCTCGTATTTTAAATATGGCCCCAACCAAGAAAGTGGAACGAACACCTCATGAGATGTGGTTTGGAAAACCTCCATCTCTATCATACTTAAAGGTATGGGGATGTGAAGCTTATCCTAAGCGTTACGTCCCTAATAAGTTGAATGCTCGATCCACGAAGTGTATCTTCATAGGATATCCCAAGGATAATATGGGATATTATTTCTATGATCCATCCGAGCAGAATGTATTTGTTGCTCGGAAGGCGGAATTCCTTGAAACTAAGTTCCTAATGGAAGGAAGTAGTGAAAGGAAGATAGATCTTGAAGAGGTTCAAGATCAAGTAGATGATACACAATTGGTTGACACTAGCACTCAACATGAAAATGTTGAGAGTGATCAAATGAATGATCAAAATACACAAGACGTTCGCAGATCTGGTAGGATTAGTAATCCTCCTGAGAGATATGGGTTTCTCATGGATGGTTGCGATGTGGTTGATTTGGATGAACCAATAAACTACCAAGATGCTTTATCAAGGATTGATAAAGATAAATGGCAGGAAGCCATGAACGCTGAGATGCAATTCATGTATGACAACCAAGTTTGGGAACTTGTTACACAACCTGCTGGCTCAAGGCTAGTTGATTGTAAATGGCTTTTCAAAATGAAAACCGACATACATGGAAACTTGGATACATATAAAGCTAGACTTGTAGCAAAAGGTTTCACTCAAACTCAAGGGGTTGACTATGATGAAACTTTTTCGCCTGTGGCAATGCTAAAGTCTATTAGGATATTACTTGTCATTACTGCTCATTATGATTATGAAATATGGCAAATGGATGTCAAGACTGCTTTCCTAAATGGATATCTTGTGGAAGATGTCTATATGGTTCAGCCTGAAGGTTTTGTTGATCCGAAATATCCTAAAAAGGTATGCAAGTTAAAGAAGTCAATCTACGGATTGAAACAAGCATCTAGAATGTGGAATCATCGTTTTAATGAGGAGGCCAAGAAATTTGGCTTCATTAAAAATGGTGATGAAGCTTGTGTATACAAGAAAGCTAGTGGGAGCACTATCATGTTCCTTGTACTATATGTGGATGATATATTGTTATTTGGAAATGATATTCCAGCAATGCAAGGAGTTAAAACTTGGCTAAGTAAACGCTTCTCCATTAAGGATCTTGGAGAAGCACAATATGTTTTGGGGATTGGGATCTACAGGAATAGATCCAAGAAACTGATAGGTTTAAATCAAAGTGCATACATTGAAAAGATCTTGAAAAGGTTCAAGATGGAGAACTCTAAGAAAGGTTTGGTACCTATTCAAAAGGGAACACTTCTCAGTTCATCTCAGTGCCCCACCACGAAAGATGAACAGGAGAGAATGAAGAAAGTCCCATATGCTTCTGCCATTGGGTCAATCATGTATGCAATGATATGCACTAGACCGGATGTGTCATGCGCTCTTAGCCTGACAAGTAGATACCAGAATAACCCAGGAAACAGTCATTGGATTGCTGTTAAAAGTATATTGAAATACCTTAGGAGGACTAAGGATATGTTTCTGATATATGGGTCTGGTGAGGAGGAACTCGCTGTAAAAGGTTACGTGGACGCGAGTTTCCAAACTGATCGAGATGATTCTCGATCACAATCCGGTTATGTCTTCACATTAAATGGAGGTGCGGTCTCTTGGAAGAGTTCAAAACAGGATGTTGTTGCATTATCTACTACAGAATCAGAGTACATTGCCGCCTCATTGGTAGCTCAGGAAGCTGCATGGATGAAGAAATTCATCGACGACTTAGGAGTGGTCCCTACCATTCAAGACCCTCTTGAGATCTTTTGTGACAACGAAGGTGCGATTGCTCAAATCAAGGAACCTCGTGCTCACCAAAAGACCCGTCACATTGAGCGGAGATTCAACTACATAAGGGATGAAGTTGAAAAAGGAAAGATATGTATTCGCAAAGTTCACACAGATCTAAATATAGCGGATCCACTCACGAAGCTCTTACATGGTGCAAAACATCAAGGGCATGTTAGTGCATTAGGACTTCGATATTCTAGTGATTGGTCATGATCTGTTTTAAGTATTGTAACGGAATGAAATTGTTCAAACTCATTAATATAATTATGGTATTAATTTATTTTGAGTTATGTTCCTATTTTGCATATTTTATCCATGAATAAGTAATTATTCTAAATTCCGTAGTCGATCACGTTTGTGGGAGCAAATGTGAGGTTTAGACTATTATGAACTCGGATTGGTATACATTCACGGGATGAATGTGGTGCAAGGTTGCAACCAAGGTTCATAGATATTTGTGGGATACAAATATTGGAAGACCCGCCCTCAAGACTTACTAAATGGAGCCTTTGTGGTTGATCACATGTAATCTTGAGTAAAGGCGAATATCATTGCATCCTCTGACCTGAGATACATATTGGGTTCGGACATTCACTAAGTATTGTGCCTTGATTCTTTCCTTCACTATTCTGAAATATGGTAGTTCACAAGGAAGAGCTCAGGCATAATGCAAGGTACATATTTAGGACGTATGTAGTCAAGATGGAATTTGTCCCTCTTATTCGTTGAGAGTCAGATGTCTAAGGCCTGATAAAGTTAAATCTAAAAGAGAGTGATCACTCTGTATCTCTTGGAGTTAGCATGACATCTAGGATGAAAGGATAAATGAAAGATTCACCTATTCATATTCGAGATGGGAACTCGAAAGGGATGATGTTATTGAATGGCAAAAGTCATAACATATTGGGGGTGATGGACGGTCGTTAGGTGGTATCCATCACTTGCATTAATTTCTTATGTCTCTTGTGCAAGTGGGAGATTGAAGGTATTTCGTATGCCCGAGAGACATATTAAATTAACGTGGCCACTATGTTATGATCCAAGTCGGGTCATACCCAATAACAAGCTTACCAACACCTTATATGTATTTAATCCTAACGATTGGATCGTTAAATAAATACGCGACACTTGAACTTTAGAAAATCGGTTTTCTAATTTATAATCAATTGAGATAAATTATTTGGATAATTTATATATGATGTGGATTTAATTATTTATAGGTTTAAATAATTATGTTGTGTTATATTTTATAAAATTGGTTTATAAAATAAGTGACTTAACAAATGCATACTTTATATAATAAGTTTTATATAAATTACAAGTATTTTATAACATGCTTTATAAAAATATAAACCTTTTATATATTTAAAAGTATACAGAATTTTGGAGTCTCCAAGGAGACACCCATGCCTTGTTTTATCACTTTCAAGGTAGCACAACTACTAAGGGACATGCTTATGTAGTTTACCAATGCCTTGACTCAATACACACATGCAAAATACATCTTACACTTAAAAAAAACTGCATTTTCAGCTCCATTTTCAGCTGGAAAAACCGTGGGGTTTTTGGGGAGCAAAGGGTGTTCTCAATTTTTTTTTGAAGCTAAAATCAAGTGTCAAATAAATCCTAACTAAAAGCTAGGGTGTTGGTGCAAAGTTTGGGGTATAACAACTTGAGGTTTCATCCATTTGAAGCTCCAATTTCATCATCTTCATCATCATCTTCTTCATCTTGTAACCTCCTAACTTGGAGTAGGTACATCCCTTTAAACTAGCTCTTTTACATTTAAGTATATTTTCTAGACTTGATCTATTTTGGAATTCATATTAAAATGGTTAAACATATTGAAAGTTTTTCATGGTAAATTGCTTCCGCTTCCATCTTGTAACATGAATGTTTATGAAACTTGTTTATATGATGAATTCCATCAATTGTGTGCACAAAAATAATAAGAAAAATTATATGGTTTGCGCCCGTGGAGTAAATCCTTCTCCGTGTTTGGAGTTGGGATATAACCACGTTAAATCCATGTGTCGTTTATTTATCGTTTATTGCTTTAGCTAATTCGTTTGTCATTTGTGGGTGTATGATTAGATTAAATCATACGTCTTGTTTGGGTCCAATAATCCTAATAAGTGGTATCAGAGCTCATGGTTTCGAGTGGGAGCGATGGCGAGTTGAAAGCATGAACAAACGACAAATCTAGGATTTGTGCAACATGGATCGAGATCTAGAGACTTAGTTGATCGCGAAGAACTTGCGGATATGGTCTATGTACTCGTGATATAAACTATTATAATTGTCTATGATTACTAATAGAATATTGTGGTGGCTCGCGGTGGTAACGGAGTTAGTGGTCGGATCGATAAGTTATGTTGCGGGAGAGGTTTGCAAAATTCGGATGTTCATAAACTATTGCAGAAGAAAATTTATAGCGGGTTCGTTAACCGTTGGATTGCCATGATATTTTAACTAGGAGTTGTAGACTCATATATCTAATTGTGGTCAGAATTTCATAGAGATCGGACCGTTCAATTGGGAGATATGATTTTCCGAAGTTGCAGAAACTCAGGTTGGGGTTTTATTGCGCAGCTGTAGTAGGAAAATCATTGCCGGTTCGTCTACTGTTGGATTGACCTGAAAATTGTACTGTAGGTGTTCGGCAAGTAGATCTAGAGTCTATAAAAATTTGAAAGTGATCGGACCATTAGATTTGGAGTTATGTGTTTTCGAAGTGGACAGCCGTCATGAAAACTCTTGGGGTTTTGTGATTGCGCAGTAGAAGTAGAAAATTCATTATAAATTCGTCTACTGTTGGATCGATCTGAAAATGTTACTGGTATTGCAAAACAGTCGTATCTACTAGTGGTTTAAATTTGGTGATGATCGGACCGTTGGATTTTTAGATATGTTTTTTCGAATCTGAACAGTTTTCAGGGTGAACTTTTCGGGTTTTGATGACGCGAGTGCGAGATAGTTTAGTCTCAGAAATTTCGGGTGATACGAGCTGGATATTGTGAGATGTTGGTTTGTTACAGAGCTCACAAGGGTGGTTTCTCTCAGGTTTGGGTCTTTCAGTAATAATGCGATTACATTCGGGTTATTATAGACAGTGAGAGTTATCGGGGAAGTTTTTTATGCTTGCGGTTTTGAAACGGGACAACCAAAGGTTTTGGTTGGATATTCTAAAGTGTGTGGAATATGCGGTCGGGTTAGAGCTTCTCTCACTAAGGAGATTGGTTGACGAAGGGTGTCGGATAGAACGTGTTCGACTACTGCTCAGGGTTTTGGGTGATGTTTGGTTCAACAAACGAGCTTTTTTTTCGAGGTTACCAATTAGGAGTTTTTAGGTGATTGATGGAGTGGATAATCTTGTAAGTCCTGGAACTTGAAGTGTAACATCCTGTTTCCCCAGTTGATCGGGACGCCGTCCAAAATGATGGGACGTCGTCCCAATGTGAAGGGCTAGACGCCGTCCAGACCATTGGACGCCGTCCAAATGGTCTGGCAGGCCAGCTGTCTCCTTTATGATATTTAAAAGGGGTAAATGGGTAATTTCACTTGGGGAACAACTTTAAGGCTCCAAGGGTCAGTTGGTGGGTGCCTTTACTTCACTTTTACCTACCTTATCTTCATCCACTTCAAGTTTAGAGAGAGAGAGAGAGAGAGAGAGAGAGTTTCCTTGTGAAAGAAAGCTCAAATAGAGGAGGAAGAAGGTTGTTTCGGGTCAAAGTGCGTGTTTCAAAGTTGTTCATCTACTCCCTAGCTACGTTGTGATTGTGGGGGTAAGTTCTAAACCTAATTCCTCTACTTAATTAGTGATAAGGGTTAGGGTTTGGGTTAGTAATGAACATAGAACCCTTTTGTTAGTGAATTGGGGGTTTTGGGTGGGTTTGGGACATGAGGACTCAAAGGATGACTAACCTAGAGTTTTGAAATGTTCAATGTGTTTTCGAGTCTTAAATTGGTTAGTAATTACTAGCACACCTTGTGATTAAGTATATGGGTGTTATTTGGGTTGTGGGTGACCCAAATGGGTGTGTTAACCTTGAAATGGGTCAAATGAGTCTTGGGTGACCTAAGTTGTAAAATGAGCGTGTGGATGCGATAACCTTGCGCTATTAAGTGGGTTAAGACCATTTTGGACTAGTGTTAGGGTTTTTGGCGAAGTTGAGCTAATTTGGGGCTAAGAGTGCAAATGGGTCAAGATTTGCACTATGGGTCTAATTGTTGCTAAGATGGTGAGTGAGTTGGTTGACCAACTTGATTGTGTGATTGATTATATGCGTAATGTATTAGGTAAATTATATTGAAGGTCGCAAGCTTGATCGCTCATTCACCGAAGGCGATAAGGTGAGTGGAATAATTATATATATATATATATGCGTATATAGTGTATTTGCTTGCGGGCTTGTGGTTAGTGCTATCCAGGCTTGTGGATTCACTATAGTGTTATCCGGGTGTGTGGATTCACTACTCTTTTGTGCGATGGAGACCACATGTGCGTGAAGGGTGGTTCGGTAAGTGCGGACATCCACCTAGGGGGTTAGTTATACTAACGGTCATTGTGCGAGAACCAACTATCATTGTGCGAGTACCGTTCCCTTGTGTGCGTTATGGTTAACCATGGTTATGTGTGATAGTTTGTTTTAGCATATCGAATTGTGTACTATATGCTTTTGGTAATGCTAGCTCATTGAGATTGCGGTTATCTAGTTTTGCATTGTGATTGCATAGTTGCTAAATTGCTGGCTCGTATACGGTATTGTGTAAGTGTTTGCAGGTGAATAGATTATAAATGTATATGTATAATTATTGCATTCACTAAGCTTTAGCTTACCCTCTCGTTGTTTACCTTTTTAGGCTCGGGCTTGGATAAGGGCAAAGGTATTCGGTTGGATTAGTGGTCTCCCGTTTGTTTTGGTTGGGGGACGCTTTGGGAAGTTTATGGCTTTTGAAGTTCGATCAAGATTTGGGTAGTTTAATCCCAAACCCCATGCTCTAGATGTCGTTTGGAATTTAAACTCTTTGGTCGAAACTTGTAATTTTGAACGAAATTAGTAAGACGGGACGACGTGGGCCCGGTATTGTAAAACTTATTTTTCGTCATGGAATTCCTTTAGTTTTATATATATTGGCATGTTGTCAAAGTGGTTTCGTTTAAGTGTCGGGAAGCGGGTTTTCCGCTCATGTAAGTTGGACCCGGGGAGCAGAATTATTCAGCGCATTAGGACGCCATCCAAAAAGGTTGGACGCCATCCTGGCCTTCAGTACTGGACGCCGTCCAGAATCCTAGACGCCGTCCAGATGTACTCATACAGAATTTTTTTTTTGGGTCGTATTTTGGTATAACGAGGGTTGGGTCGTTACATGAAGCTTTCAAGATATTGCTGAGAGTGTCAGAAACTCGGAGTGAGTTTAAGAACTGACGAAAGTATCGGGTAAGTGGTAGTTGGACGACTAGTGGGAGTTGTAAAGATGGTTGTGCGATATGTTTCTCTAATTTTCACAATGTTAGTGCGTCGATTCTGACTAGATACTCGGGTACTTATTTTACTCTCCAATGGCAAAGAAATTTGTAACTGATCGGGTGGTACGAAACATATTCTTCTCAGGTAGCAGCGGTTTTTTTTTCTTACTCGTACAGTGGGAGCGTGCTTGAGATTGAGAAGATGGGTTCGTGAAATTCATAGCTATGAGGATCAGTGTACCAGCGTGAAAGCGGAAAGTTGAAAGTGTAGATTTCGAGATTGTGACTGCGTTCTCACTAGAGCCTTGATGAATAGTCTACAAGGGCGATTGTCAGATTTTCTGATTGCTGGGAAGGAAAATTAGTGATAAACGAAAATTCTGTATGAGGGTGATCATTGACATATCGGTGACAGGGTTGGCGTGTCTAGAGTGATGAGTTGAGGCGGTTTTGTCTCCTGTTTAAAATCATGTGATTGAAGTCTCGCACACTTCAATGGTGGCGCAGAAATCGAGAGATGACCCAATCTAGCAACGAAGATCAGATTATTACTCAGCTATTTGAGTGTCGAAAGTCTTCCTTCCCATGGTGTGGAAGTGCGGCGTGTTCCAGGTGTTTATTCGGCGGTGTTCAAATGGAGTTCCATAATCGAGTGATCTAGAGTTGTTGTGGGTGTCTAACACAATTGACAGGTGAAGTTGATTACGTTTTGGCAAGAGTAGTTGAAGTACTCTTTATCGAAACCTGCTAACTTGTTGGTTAGAATGTGCGTGTCCCAAGAAGCTTTCTTGGTGGTATAGATGGGTAGGTTTAACAATGTCGAGACAGGTAATCTGGTATGGGTTTGTTCAAAGTCTCCAAGTGGGAGATTGTTGAGATATGAAAACTTTAAACAAAAGGAAAGAAATCAAATTAGCTTAGAGATTAAGTTAGCTTTGAAGCTAAGTTTTACTTAGAGAGCAAGTATTTTATATTTGGATTGCCTTTGACTTGAAGGACAAGTTAGCTTGTTCAACAAGTAGCTAGCTTTAATGTTTCACTATAAATAGACTCCTAGCCTCATTGTAATTGTGTGCACAAAAATAATAAGAAAAATTCTCTGGTTTGCGCCCGTGGAGTAAACCCTTCTCCGTGTTTGGGGTTGGGATATAACTACGTTAAATTCATGTGTCGTTTATTTATCGTTTATTGCTTTAGCTAATTCGTTTGTCGTTCGTGGGTGTATGATTAGATTAAATCATACGTCTTGTTTGGGTCCAATAATCCTAACAAAATACATTGTTTTTATGTATTCGTATGGATTAGGTATGCATCCGTACGAATCAAGCTGATTGAAACGGATACAGGTACATCTACACGGATCAAGATTACATCTGTGCAGATCAGTCGTCAGACACAATAAATAGAGGGTCTCTGTGACACCGCTAATTTTTTATTTTTTATTTTAAATACGTGGCGGAAGCATTTATTTATTAATTACAAAATCCACATTAACTATTGCTAAGACTGTGATGACCCGGGAATTTCCGACCAAATTTAAACTTTAATCTTTATATGTTTCCGACACGATAAGCAAAGTCTATAATGTTGAGTCCCAAAAATTTTGAACTATGTTCACATATGCAATTACCCTTTGACTATGCTCGACGATTCACGAACAATTATGTGATAATAAATATGTAAATAAATATATATATGTAAATATAAATACAAGTGTACATATAAATTGGAATTAATATAACACCATTTAATTATTTGAATTAAATACGTAAATCAATATATAAAAGAATTAAGATGATATCAAGATATATATATATATATGTATATATATATATATATATATATATATATATATATATATATATATATATATATATGTAATTTAGTACACAATTAATATTATATGAATATAGTAAGATAAATATAATACATAAACATTAAATATTTAAATATGTTGTTATATAGTAAATAATTAATAAAATATAAATTTTTATATTAAACTTAATTACAAGTTAAAATATAGTTATTATATTACTTTTGATACTAGTATTATTAATTTAATATATAGTATATATATACATATGATATATATATATATATATATATATATATATATATATATATATATATATATATATATATATATATATATATATATATATATGAGTTTTGACAAGCATAAATTGTTTTATCAATGTTATTATCTTCATTATTATTATTATTAATATTATCAATATTATTATTAGATACATAAAATCTATATATGATATTTGATACATTTAATTGCTAATATTATTTTTAATATCAATATTATTATAATTAGTAGTTAAGATTATGATTTCATGTTATTATTAAGATTAGCATTATTATTATTATTATTACCAATAATAATATTATTGTTATCATATACATAATAATTATTATGATTACTTATTATTACTATTATTATTATTTGATGTTATTATTATTAATAGTGTACTATTGTTATTTTTATGTTATTGTATTATTTTAATTTCGATATTTATAATACATAATATTAAGGCAATTAATATTATTAATATTTATTAAATATTAAGATTTATATATATATATAAAGCTAGATGTATAAAAAATACAGCTATATAATGCAAATAAAAGCAGATATATATATCTTACCTGCTTCTTTTCTTTTCTGTATACTCGTGACATTAGTTTCAGAGTCACCAACCCTACCTTTTGACTTAGTCGAATTTTTTTTAGAAATCAATCATCCAAATTTCACTATATATGTTCCATCTCTGTAATTGTTAAGGGAAATAGAGTTGTTCATTTTTTTTTCTTTCTCTGTCTCATCTAACGAAACCATTTAAACATTGTTTTGATTCGGAGCGAATTGAAGAAAAGTAAAAATGTAGCAATGTTCTAAATCATGTCGTGAACGTTTCCTCAAATTCTCAAATCTTAAATCGTTATATCAAAGTAGAATTTCGAAGTCAAAGCTTTTCAAGTCAAAAGTCAACAGTTTGGTTCTTGGCCAAATTCGTGTTTACTGTTATGTTTTAGGTTAAATTGATGATTCCTAGAGTTTCCAGGAACGATTAAAGATATAATTCATGTAGAAACTTTTGTACAAAACAACCTTAAAATCGAAAACATATATTTTTTTTTAAAAAGGCTGCGACAGCAGCTATTTTTTTTCTGTTTCTGTTTCTATTTATTTTTATTTTTTTTGTTGTTGTTTGTTTGATATTATAGAAGAACCCAACACTTGTTAGTTAATCTTAGGTCCTAAATTAACTTTGAAATTGGTTATAGTGTTGGGTTTGAGCTGAATTCGTTTAGTTGAAGGAAGAAGCAGAAAAGAGAACAAATTAAATTCGGGTTATAAAAATTAGAGAGGGTTATATTTCAGAAAAAATGGAAATGGTCCAATGGTTTATGAGTGTTTGGTGGAAAAGAGAGGTCTCGGGTTCGAATCCCTCTTGTGGTAGTGTATATTTTTTTTTTTGGGCCAATTTCCTTGAAGGTAGCCTTTTACTACTTCTATTATTATTATTATTATTATTATTATTATTATTATTATTATTATTATTATTATTATTATTATTATTATTATTATTATTATTATTATTATTATTATTGTTATTATTATTATTATTATTATTATTGTTGTTATTATTATTATTATTATTATTATTATTATTATTATTATTATTATTATTATTATTATTATTATTATTATTATTATGATCATCATCATCATCATTATTATTATTATTATTATTATTATTATTATTATTATTATTATTATTATTATTATTATTATTATTATTATTATTATTATTATTATTATTATTATTATTATTATTATTATTATTATTATTGTTATTGTTAGGTATTATTAATTATGGTTATTAATTCAGGTATTAGTGTTATTATTATTATTATTAGCATTATTATTTAGAAAATTATTAGTACTAACATTATTATTATTAAAAGTATTATTATTATTGATAATATTAGTTATTATTATTATCATTATCACTAGCATTATTATTAAGTAATAATATTATTAATATTATCATTGCTATAAGTAATATTAATATTATTAATCGTATGATTTTAGTATTATTATAAATATTATGATTATGATTAATATTGGAAATATTATTATAAAAATGATACGATTTATTAGTACTTTCATAAATATTAGCATTATTATCATTATAGTAGAACTATTATTATTAACATAAGTATATTATTAACGTTATTATCATTATTTTTTTTTATCTTTACTAATACTAACTTAGTATAATAATAACTACGATTTTGATAAACAAATGAAATATATATACATAAATATATTTAACATACACAACATAACAAAGTATTTTTTTTTATATATAAAACGAATATATGAAACCTAAATATATTATTAACATAAAAATAATATAATTAATAAATTATATATATATAAACTTATTCGAGTACGATTATGAGTATTGATAAATATACAAATGATATAGGTTCGTGAATCCGAGGCCAACCCTACACTTGTTCAATGACGTCATATGTATTTTTACTACAAAATACATTATTGTGAGTTTCATTATTCCCTTTTTTAAATGCTTTCGCAATATATATTTTTGGGACTGAGAATACATGCGCTGTTTTTATAACTGTTTTACGAAATAGACACAAGTAATTGAAACTATATTATATGGTTGAATGATCGAAATCGAATATACCCCTTTTTATTAAGTCTGGTAATCTAAGAATTAGGGAACAGACACCCTAATTGACGCGAACTCTAAAGGTAGATCTATCGGGCCCAACAAGCCCCATCCAAAGTACCGGATGCTTTAGTACTTCGAAATTTATATCATGTCCGAAGGAGGATCCCGGAATGATGGGGATATTCTTATATGTATATTGTGAATGTCGGTTACCAGGTGTTCAATCCATATGAATGATATTTTGTCTCTATGCATGGGACGTATGTTTATGAGAAATGGAAATATGAAATCTTGTGGTCTATTAAAATTATGAAATGATTATTTATGTTAAACTAATGAACTCACCAACGTTTTAGTTGACACTTTAAAACATGGTTATTCTCAGGTACGAAAGAAATCTTCCGCTGTGCATTTGCTCATTTTAGAGATATTACTTGGAGTCATTCATAACATATTTCAAAAGACGTTGCATTCAAATCGTTGAGTTCACCAAGATTATTATTAAGTCAATTATAGATAGATATATTATGAAATGGTATGCATGCCGTCAACTTTCGATGTAATGAAAGATCGTCTTTTCAAAAACGAATGCAATGTTTGTAAAATGTATCATATAGAGGTCAAGTACCTCGCAATGAAATCAACTGTTGTGAATCGTTTATAATCGATATGGACTTCGTCAGGATGGATTAGGACGGGTCCTTTCAGTTGGTATCAGAGCAGAGGTCTTAGCGAACCAGGTCTGCATTAGTGTGTCTAACTGATAAGTCGTTAGGATGCATTATTGAGTCTGGACTTCGACCGTGTCTGCATATCAAAAGTTTTGCTTATCATTTTGTGTCAAAAATTACCTGCTTATCATTCTTAGAGAATCACTTACTTATCATTCTTAGTCTAGACACGTTTTACTGCATTGACTGCTTGAATAGTGTATAGACAAAATTCATATCTTAGCGTATCTGCTACTTCATATCTTAGCGTATCTGTTACTGTAACTTTGCCTGACAACTTCCGTAGATTCCTCCGTAACTTATGGGATTTTAGTATTATATATGCATATGTAAATTATGTACTGCAGGGTACTAATCTATATCCTATAATCTATTTCTTATCGAAAATCCTTCATCTGATCGTACGGGAGGAATCCCTAAACCAGTTCGAGTCCCTCAGATTCTGATAGCTATTCCGATAGTTATTCCGACAGCTATTTCGACATAGATGTTCACCTAAGCTCCGAAAACAGCGTCATCGGCATGAACCAACCAATCAGCCATTATCAATTTATCTGATGGGTTCGTAGTCGACTTAATTAATGAAAACACGCAGAAGGCAATCCCTTCCACCAACCGAATTCACCTCTTGACAATGAACCTGAAGCGTTTACTGGCGAACCTGTTCGAGACACCATTTTTCAGTCTCATTTTCAGGGTAACTTGACAAGATTATATTCTATCCACAATTCTGAACCTTATTCATCCGCTCATTCCGACCGACAATCATCCTGGAGTAATAAGTCAACAAACTTCGCGCTCGAATAATCAATTCGGAGAATATGGTGCAAAATGTACCAGCTTCAGCAACATCACCGGCATCAACAGTACAATCAATAACAGCACCAGTACCATCAACAATCCATGCTTCAATATCATCATCTGTACTTTGAGTATGATCTTCGTTCGACATGTCGAATATGTAATCTCTAAAGTTTTAAAGATTATTTATTCTAGTTCCAACCGAAAAGCAAATGAGTTTAATATTATATTAACTCATTAAATCCATGAATACATCTGAAGAAAATATATATGTATATATGTTTTCATAAAGATTGTAATTAAAAATTCTCTTGTACAAGCTGTTAATGGTGAAAATATTTTAACGGGTTGGTAATACCCGAGGACTATTCAAATTTCACATTAATAAGTTACATTGTACGTTCTTCGAATCTGTTTCAACAGTCATATACTATCCTACTTACATCCACTGATATATAAATCCATTCACCACAGAATAACCATATTTATCCAATTACATATTTGGATTTTGACCTATCAGAATCCAACAAGTGGCATAATGAAGAAATAATGAACACAATAAAAATTGATTAGAAACAGACTAACTAACAATATGAAATTTTGTTAAGAAAACACGCTAACAAGATCCTAGCTAACTGTTCCTAGCTAACTGTTAAATCTGTATCACATTTTATTTATCGCAATTTATTTATCGTAATTTAAATTCTCGCAATTTTATTTATCGTAATTTAATTTCTGTTATTTACTTTACGCACTTTATTTATCGTCATTTATTTTCTGTTATTTATTTTACGCACTTTAAATATCGGGACACGTATACAAGGTTTTGACATATCATATCGACGCATCTATATATATTATTTGGAACCACCATAGACACTCTATATGCAGTAATGATCGAGTTCTCTATACATGGTTGAGGTTGATTCTCAAATAATATATATACTTTGAGTTGTGACCGAGTCTGAGACGTATACGGGTCACGATATTTATTAATTAATTCGAATATTATATATTAAAATATATATAAATTATTAGACTGTCAACTGTGGACTATCAACTGTGGACTGCCAACTTTGGACAATTAAAATGAATTAAAATATTAATTATAACATATGAAACTAAATAATTCTTCAAGTTGCCACTTGATTTCATCTTAAACCTCATTTGTATCTTGACGATTACAATCTACGTTCAAACCTTTTATGATTCTTGAAAACACCTCAATCGTTAGGATGAATCAACCGCACTTCATTAATGGAAGGAAAGATTTATGCATATAGTTATGCACCTGAGAAACTCTCGGCAACTGAGTAAAAGTTTAACACGTAGCCGCTTCAGGTCCTTTGACATTTATTAGCAAAAAAATAACTTTGCGATCCCTTTTTAAAGTAGCCAATTTTGTCACAGCTCCAGCAAGTCAACTTCGACTTTTCATTCGAAGTAGCCTTACTATAATCCTGATATATACAATTACCCTTTTGATACCGGAAAATTCTTTTATATTCCACCATATTACCAGCAGACGTACCAGCAACCTCGTTGCTTTTTGGCTTAAATCTCTCTGATAAATCATTATATTTATTCATTGAAATCCTAACATATACTCATCCGCATCTTATAACGAGAACTGCCATAACAATTACCGGGAATCAGCAATCAGTACTTTGAAAACTCACAGCATATCTACATCAACAGTTGTATGTATGACATTTATCTCTTAGAATTATGATCCCTCATTCTGGAATTCTGAAAAGCACTCAGTCACAAATCAATACTCTGAATGTTGAGAAAGCTGAATGAAGCAGCAGAAACCATAGACAGCCATAAATGCCCCTAATCATCGGAAGTTTGATGATAAAGAATAGTATGTTGGAAAAGCTCATAAAAGTTGGAACTGGAAAACGGATTGAGCTAACCATGAAGGAGACCAAGGACAAATACAAGGACCATACCACATATTCAAAGAATCCAGATAATTATGGATCCGTTAAAATCTTTAGAGAATATCTTGCTCCGAAGTCATGTTAAAATCGTGCGGAAAAATCTTTCCCCATCAACCATCGAACTTACAAATTCCAAAATATCATCATCAATATCTTCGATATTTCTGAGGACATTTTCATAAATATTCTCGTCTGAAATTATATACCTCTTCGTGCTTCCTGTGTATCATTATATTGAAAACATTCAATAGAAAATTTAGTACCGAAAAGCAGATTATGCGAAACTATGAAGAAAACCGTGGACAAATCACAAAGAATAAGTTTGACTTCAAAGAATCCAAATGATTCAATGTCTACTAAAGTCTTTAGTGAATATCTTGCTCCTTACTCTAAACCCTTGCAGATAATAGTTTCTATCATCCGCTCATCTTAGATATTCCAAGATATTATCGTATCTCTCATTATAAATATCCTCCATATTTCTGGAGATATTTTTATAACTATTCTTATCTGAAATCATTAATCTCTTCGTGCTATCAGTATTACATCATATAGAAACTGTTAGTTTCTATATTCTGTAAACTTTCGAGTCTAAAATATGAATGTTTTGAATTAGTGTTGGGAACTGATGCACGAGTTAGTATAATATAATGACACTTGATCAACGTGATTATATTACAATAAGTCATGCTGAGTTTCTAATGGAACGTGATGATTCACAGATTATAACGTCATCATGTGCCATGTTACATAACTCTTTCATTCCGCTTAACTTTTAAACATATCAAAAAATGTATTCTTGATGATTCTATCTTCCGTGAGGTTGATAAATTTGAAAATCAAATTGTGCTATCACGTTCTTAAAACATTATAATCATTCGAAACTCTCTATCTACAAATTCTGAACCATTATTCGCTTGATTTAAAGTCGGGAAGAGAAAACAAGAGCATGAAGCTCCGATATATAAGAAAAATATAAAGCCCAACAACACCATCGAAATTACAAATTGTGGATATCAGTGCGTATAGCAATATAAATACACGGGAGGATTATAAATACAATAATCCCTAGACCATAGTAGAAATAAACAGATTCTTCAGGTGGGAGTTGGAAAAGAAGAATGATCATTGCGATAGTCAGAATAAGAACAAGGATTAGAACTGGATTAAGCATTATTATAATCTTTTAGATATATGAACTGAGAAAGAAGGTATAGAAGTGGTGGAAACTAATGGAATGGAAAAGATAAATTTATAGTGGAAATATCAGACAGAGCAATCAAGGCAGATCATCGCATTTAATTAAAGAGATCCTAATTTCCTCATTTACCGAAGAATCATATCTTTTAGATTTCGAAGATTTTTGTGATGACCCAGAAATTTATGACCAAATTTAAACTTAATCTTTGTATGATTAACATTTTCGACACGATAAGCAAAGTCTGTAAAACTGAATCTCAAAATTTTTGAACTACTTTTATATATTTAAATACCCTTCGGTTGTTTTCGACGATTCGCGAACAATTATACGTAAATAGATACATATATACTATAACTTGAAAAGGTAACAATGTATTAATTATTTGATACCATACATTAAACTTATTGGTTTAAATATCTATTTGAATATATATGATAAGTTGAAATATTTATTATTAAAATTTATTTATAAATAACTTCCAATGTGTATTTAAAAATCGATTTATGTATATTAAAAAGATATATACATATATAATTTCAAGTTATTTAGTAAACGATAGTAACATTCTTTTATTGATTCGATTGATATTTAGATAAGTTAACTAAAGCGTTTAAGATGAACCAGTAAAACACAAATTTGCTACAGTATTTTCAAATTGCTACAGTACCCAAAATGCTACAGTGTTTTCGAAAATCACTATTTACTACAGTGAATTGCTACAGTAAAAATTGACTTTGCTACCGTAAAACACTATTTCAAAATGAAAATGTATGTATTGTATATATATATATATTAGAAGTAAATGACCAAAATACTCGAAAGTTTAAGATATATTTTGAGTGGTATGGTTTAGGGTAATTTAAGACTATATTTTAACAAAGGTACGAGTCACGAAACGTAAAAAGCGAGTTTTCTAAGTGTACGAAAATACGTTCGAGAAATCGAAACCGGGACATAAGTCGAGTAACAACGTACGACTTATCAGAACGAAAATTACAAGTCAAATATGCAGGGAATAAAATATAATATATAATTAATTAATTTAAATTATATATATTATATATATTATTATATTATGTCGACAAGCTACGCGTTAAAAACATGTGAGCTGGAAAAAGAGGCCATGCGATCGCATGGCCAGACAGCCTAAAATCCATGCGATCGCATGGAAGGAGAAATCAGGCCACACTATAAAAGCTCGACCACTTCCACTTCTGATTCAAATCATTTTTACTCCGTATTATTATTATTATTATTATTATTATTATTATTATTATTATTATTATTATTATTATTATTATTATTATTATTATTAAGATTAATATTATTATTAATCTTATTATTATTAGTATTATTAATTAGTATTATACATAAAATACTACGACGAGGTTATGAGCGTGTCACTTTCAAAAATGAGTTTTACGAGCGGGATAGAGCTAAGGAAATTATGGGTTATTACTAAGGAGGTTATGGGTAATGTTCAAGAGTACTGTTCGCAAGTCAAACCTAGTGTTTATCATCTCTGTTGCGTCTACGTATTTTTTTTGAAATATTGAATCACAATATGGATACGTTGAGATCTACGATTATTTGATATTCCGAGTTTCGGTCACATTACGATGAACACCTTTATGTGCTGCTAAGGTGAGTTTCATAAGATCCCTTTTACTCTCTACATTTTTGGGCTGAGAATACATGCAAATGCTTTATTAACCGATATACAATATTTATATGCGTGAGTTTCATAAGATCCCTTTTACTCTCTACATTTTTGGGCTGAGAATACATGCAAATGCTTTATTAACCGATATACAATATTTATATGCGTGAGTTTCATTTGCTCCCTTTTTAATTTCTTTTGCAATCTATATTTTTGGGCTGAGAATACATGCACTTTATTTTTAAATGCAATGGATACAAGTACATACTAAATTCTACACTGAGTTTGAACCGAAAATCCCTTAGCTTTGGTAACTAGTAACTGCCAGTTATAAGAACTGGTGGGCGCGAGTAGTAGTATATGGATCCATAGGGCTTGATATCCCCGTCCGAGCTAGGGCACTAGCCTTTTAACGGACGTATGCTATTTGAGAAGCGTACACGTTGGTTTGCGTGTATTATTAAGATGATTATACAAAGGGTACAAATTATATATACGTTAAGTTTAGTTACCAGGGTGCTCAATTTCGTAGAATATTTTGATAAACGTTTCTGGATGAAACAACTGAAATCTTGTGATCCACCTTTATATACAGATTATGCGCAACATTAAAACTATGAACTTACCAACCTTTGTGTTAACACTTGTTAGCATGTTTATTCTCAGGTTTCCTAGAAGTCTTCCGCTGTTTGCTTAGATGTTAAACAAGCTATGTGCATGGAGTCTTACATGACATATTTTTCAAGGAGACGTTGCATTCACCAAATCATCACCATGTATCTTATTTTGACTGCATTGTCAACAGAAATACTGTTGTAAACTATTATTTATGGTGATTGTCTATATGTGGAAATCATCAGATGTCGAAAACCTTTGATTTAAATATTCATTTATGGTGTGCCTTTTCAAAAGAATGCAATGTTTACAAAATGTATCATATAGAGGTCAAATACCTCGCAATGAAATCAATGAATGACGTGTTCGTCCATATGGATTTGGAGCGATCATCACAATTTTCTTTGAAATCCCTTGAATTCCGGAATTCAACCAAGACAACGTCAAAATTTAAGACGCACCTTATCTTCTAAATTCAACCATGACTACGTCACAAGTTAAAACGAAACTTCATTTATTCATTTCACTCCTTTGCGATAGCTTCATTCGTACTCTTCGAATAATTGAATTATTTTATCCGTATTATTCAAATAATGATAACACTCTATTTATTAGCTCATATTCGTCAGGAAAACATTTTTATTGTTAGCTATGACGACCTCACTCAAATTTCGGGACAAAATTTCTTTAACGGGTAGGTACTGTGATGACCCGGGAATTTTTGACCAAATTTAAACTTTAATCTTTATATGTTTCCGACATGATAAGCAAATTCTATAATGTTGAGTCCCAAAAATTTTGAACTATGTTCATATATGCAATTACCCTTTGACTATGCTCGACGATTCACGAACAATTATGTGATAATAAATATGTAAATAAATATATATATGTAAATATAAATACAAGTGTATATATAAATTGGAATTAATATAACACCATTTAATTATTTGAATTAAATACGTAAATCAATATATAAAAGAATTAAGATGATATCAAGATATATACATACATATATATATATATATATATATATATATATATATATATATATATATATATATATATATATAATTCAGTACACAATTAATATTATATGAATATAGTAATATAAATATAATACATAAACATTAAATATTTAAATATGTTGTTATATAGTACATAATTAATAAAATATAAATTTTTATATTAAACTTAATTACAAGTTAAAATATAGTTATTATATTACTTTTGATACTAGTATTATTAATTTAATATATATATATATATACATATATATATATATATATATATATATATATATATATATATATATATATATATATATATATATATATATATATATATATATATATATATATATATATATATATATGTGAGTTTTGACAAGCATAAATTGTTTTATCAATGTTATTATCTTCATTATTATTATTATTATTATTAATATTATCAATATTATTATTAGATACATAAAATCTATATATGATATTTGATACATTTAATTGCTAATATTATTTTTAATATCAATATTATTATAATTAGTAGTTAAGATTATGATTTCATGTTATTATTAAGATTAGCATTATTATTATTATTACCAATAATAATATCATTGTTATCATATACATAATAATTATTATGATTACTTATTATTACTATTATTATTATTATTATTTGATGTTATTATTATTAATAGTGTACTATTGTTATTTTTATGTTATTGTATTATTTTAATTTTGATATTTATAATACATAATATTAAGGGTATTAATATTTATTAAATATTAAGATTTATATATATATATATATATATATATATATATATATATAAAGCTAGATGTATAAAAAATACAGCTATATAATGCAAATAAAAGCAGATATATATCTTACCTGCTTTTTTTCTTTTCTGTATACTCGTGACATTAGTTTCAGAGTCACGAACCCTACCTTTTGACTTAGTCGAATTTTTTTTTTAGAAATCAATCATCCAAATTTCACTATATATGTTCCATCTCTGTAATTGTTAAGGGAAATAGAGTTCTTCATTTTTTTTTTCTTTCTCTGTCTCATCTAACGAAACCATTTAAACATTGTTTTGATTCGGAGCGAATTGAAGAAAAGTAAAAATGCAGCAATGTTCTAAATCATGTCGTGAACGTTTCCTCAAATTATCAAATCTTAAATCGTTATATCAAAGTAGAATTTCAAAGTCAAAGCTTTTCAAGTCAAAAGTCAACAGTTTGGTTCTTGGCTAAATTCGTGTTTGCTGTTATGTTTTAGGTTAAATTGATGATTCCTAGAGTTTCCATTTATGCAGCTATTTTTTTTATTCATGCAGCTATTTTTTTCTGTTTCTATTTATTTTTTTATTTTTTTTGTTGTTTGTTTGATATTATAGAAGAACCCAACACTTGTTAGTTAATCTTAGGTCCTAAATTAACTTTGAAATTGGTTATAGTGTTGGGTTTGAGCTGAATTCGTTTAGTTGAAGGAAGAAGCAGAAAAGGGAACAAATTAAATTCGGGTTATAAAAATTAGAGAGGGTTATATTTCAGAAAAAATGATGATGGTCCAATGGTTTATGAGTGTTTGGTGGGAAGGAGAGGTCTCGGGTTCGAGTCCCTCTTGTGGTAGTGTATATTTTTTTTGGGCCAATTTCCTTGAAGGTAGCCTTTTACTACTTCTATTATTATTATTATTATTATTATTATTATTATTATTATTATTATTATTATTATTATTATTATTATTATTATTATTATTATTATTATTATTATTATTATTATTATTATTATTATTATTATTATTATTATTATTATCATCATCATCATCATCATTATTATTATTATTATTATTATTATTATTATTATTATTATTATTATTATTATTATTATTATTATTATTATTATTGTTATTATTATTGTTATTGTTAGGTATTATTAATTATGGTTATTAATTCAGGTATTAGTGTTATTATTATTATTAGCATTATTATTTAGAAAATTATTAGTACTAACATTATTATTATTAAAAGTATTATTATTATTGATAATATGAGTTATTATTATTATCATTATCACTAGCATTATTATTAAGTAATAATATTATTAATATTATCATTGCTATAAGTAATATTAATATTATTAATCGTATGATTTTAGTATTATTATAAATATTATGATTATGATTAATATTGGAAATATTATTATAAAAATGATACGATTTATTAGTACTTTCATAAATATTAGTATTATTATCATTATAGTAGAACTATTATTATTAACATAAGTATATTATTAACGTTATTATCATTATTATTTTTTTTATCTTTACTAATACTAACTTAGTATAATAATAACTACGATTTTGATAAACAAATGAAATATATATACATAAATATATTTAACATACACAACATAACAAAGTATTTTTTTTTATATATAAAACGAATATATGAAACCTAAATATATTATTAACATAAAAATAATATAATTAATAAATTATATATATATAAACTTATTCGAGTACGATTATGAGTATTGATAAATATACAAATGATATAGGTTCGTGAATCCGAGGCCAACCCTACACTTGTTCAATGACGTCATATGTATTTTTACTACAAAATACATTATTGTGAGTTTCATTATTCCCTTTTTTAAATGCTTTCGCAATATATATTTTTGGGACTGAGAATACATGCGCTGTTTTTATAACTGTTTTACAAAATAGACACAAGTAATTGAAACTACATTATATGGTTGAATGATCGAAATCGAATATGCCCCTTTTTATTAAGTCTGGTAATCTAAGAATTAGGGAACAGACACCCTAATTGACGCGAACTCTAAAGATAGATCTATCGGGCCCAACAAGCCCCATCCAAAGTACCGGATGCTTTAGTACTTCGAAATTTATATCATATCCGAAGGAGGATCCCGGAATGATGGGGATATTCTTATATGTATATTGTGAATGTCGGTTACCAGGTGTTCAATCCATATGAATGATATTTTGTCTCTATGCATGGGACGTATGTTTATGAGAAATGGAAATATGAAATCTTGTGGTCAATTAAAATTATGAAATGATTATTTATGTTAAACTAATAAACTCACCAACCTTTTGGTTGACACTTTAAAACATGGTTATTCTCAGGTACGAAAGAAATCTTCCGCTGTGCATTTGCTCATTTTAGAGATATTACTTGGAGTCATTCATAACATATTTCAAAAGACGTTGCATTCAAATCGTTGAGTTCACCAAGATTATTATTAAGTCAATTATAGATAGATATATTATGAAATGGTATGCATGCCGTCAACTTTCGATGTAATGAAAGATCGTCTTTTCAAAAACGAATGCAATGTTTGTAAAATGTATCATATAGAGGTCAAGTACCTCGCAATGAAATCAACTATTGTGAATCGTTTATAATCGATATGGACTTTGTCCGGATGGATTAGGACGGGTCCTTTCAAAGATAACCAGTGTCACGTGTCATTACAAAATACATATTTATACGGAGAAGATGTAGTTACAATCTGTTTTCAAAAGAACACAGTTTAAACTATAAAAGATCACATCAGAGTTAATCCTGTCAAACATAACATCACCAAGCCCGTCTTCTCCCAAAAAGCACTATCTACAAAAGCTATCAACCTGCAGGGAGGAGATGGAGGGGAATCAGCACGAAGCTAAGTGAGTACGACTAACTACAGGCCATAGCATACATAAGTGTTATACTAATCATGTCACAATAGTCTAACACACAAACTTCACCCAAGTGCCGTCTACAGAGACTCTGGCAGCTCGGCCAAACCATTAACTACCAGCTGATCGAACTGGGGCTTACCAGAAGTTCCTCCACCACCGTATGTATATACATAATCCACACGCGACGGACGCGTCATTCACATATATATACACCACGGTTGTCTAGGCTACCACAGAGGAACCCAACCCGCAGGTTGATCTCTCCTACCGAGGCTACCACACAATAGGGACGCACTGGGCTCCAGCAGACAAGCATCAACTAACATGCAGTCATCACAAGTACTAACTAACCACAACAATAAGTATATCTAACAAGCATGACAATCATAATATAACATGCTTCTATATACTATATTCTTCGGTTAGTCCCACTCACCAATTACCAGCAAATGAGAAGGTATTCAGCTATCAAATCACTGAACCTTCTCTTTCTCCTTTTCTCCTGAGAAAACATATACACAAGTTAGTTTCTGTTCGTTAACATCAAATAACACAATATATAAATTTTTGTATCAAAAACTGTCTGCTAAAATTTGTTGCTTTCAAAATTTACATCATAAACATCGAAATACAAACGGGCAGCATAAAGGCTAAAAAAATTAACACTTAGGTAAAATATTCTGCCCTGGACACTCAGTCGGTCGACTGACTCTTACAGTCGGTCGAATGACTTTCCCAGTCGGTCGATTCATTTGGTATTACATCAATCGGCCGAAGGTAAATCTCAGTCGGTCGGTTCACTCAACAGTCGGTCGGTTGTCTTCGTCAATCGGCCGGTTCAACCCTCAGTCGGTCGACTGTCGATCGACAGTCGGCCGAGTGTGTTCATCTTCATCAGAAACTAAACAAAGGCTACGGACTTCATTATGAAATCCTCAAATCTCGATCTAGAGCTCGTTTTAAACACCAAAATCGACCACAACTTATTCACTACTTGTTATAGACTCAAAACCCACAACAATTTGACTATAACAACACTTAAATCACATGTTTTGACACAAATTTACACTTTTATGAAAACTAACACAAAACCTTAAATTTCTCAAAGATTAGAGCATGGAATCTTGTGATCCTTACCTTAAACGAATCAGTGAATCACAAGGAACACAAAGATATGAACAATTTGAGCTCTAGCTAAAGATTAAGGATTAGGGTTTGATTGTAGGTGAGGAAGATGAAGAACGGGTGTGTTTGGGAATTTTATAGAAATGGGAAGAAGAACACATGCACTAGCCACTTAATTTAGGTTAATTTCCCACACTGTGCAACACACGGGTATTTATCAGTTATCTGATATCTTTCGTACGTCATTTGGCAACCCAAACGGAGTCCAAATTAAATAAACAAACCTGTTCTGTGACTCTTGTCACAAACTGATCCTAACCACATTATTAATTAATAATAAACATTAAATAAAAATAAAAGCATATAGTAACACAATGTGACGACCCAGAAATTTCCGACCAAATTCAAACTTAGTCTTTATATGTTTCCGACATGATAAGCAAAGTCTGTAGTATTCAGTCTCAAAATTTTTGAACTGTTTTATATAATCAATTACCCTTCAACCATTCACGGCAATTCACGGACCATTATTTGTAAATAAATATGTATACATATAAATATAAATATAAATAGAAATATATGTATATATATAATAACTTAAATAAAAATATATGATATAATGATATTATTATTAAAATAAATCTATATATATATATATATATATATATATATATAGGTAAAGTGTATTGAATATAAATATATGGTTTCGAATTTATTTAGTAAGCGATAATAGCACTCATTCATTATTTCGAGTGATATTAAACAAGTAAAATGCGAGCTTGTGAGTGTATTAAAATAAATATCTATGTTTTATGATTGAGGTGTGGCTGTTTATTTTACTTCGATAACAACAACAAGTTATGATATACTGATAAGTAATATTCTTGTCATCTAGCATTCTGTCTATCACAATAAACACAAACACACTCACATTAATTTTAACATCAACAACAAATAATAAAGGTAATATTTATTTATATACATATGAATATGAATCATCACACACCCCCACCAACTTGAAGACTATTATTTATCTCTTTTGTTGTCAACTTCAAAAACCCACTTGCTCGACACCTTTATATATATATATATATATATATATATATATATATATATATATATATATATATATATATATATATATATATATATATATATATATTTGAGATACAATGAGCTGTACCCATTCTATTTCCTATCAATTTGTTCACATGGATTAAAGGTACTATATTATTATTATTATAATTAATTATTGATTATTATCAATTATTAGTTTTATCTTATTATAGTATATTTATAGTATATATAGATAACACTTTTATATATATATCATATTGTACCAAAGTTGTTATATGTCAATATCTAAACTCGTCTTTCCTGTCTGATCAAATACTCTGCCACTTCAGTTATTACTAGAAAACAAACCACTAAAGTAATCAATTACTGTATTAAGAATGTGATATACAACTGATTTTGTTTTCTTTAAACTTTATATGATATATATAAAATTAACATATAGATATAGAAGAACACTTATGAGAAACCCATTTGTTTTAGTTTATAGTGTTTACATGTTCTCAACTCACCATCATAAAATCCACAACCCACCATCTTCGTTCGTATTGTTTTTCATATTCGTGGTCAGATCAACAACCATCAAAAACTGTCACACTCTCTTCTTCCTCATTTTTTTTCCCTTCTTGCTCCTTCTTTGTGAACTCAAAAACAAACCCATTTGAATTGCCACATCTCAAACTGCTTCTATGCAGCTACTAATCTTGTTTAAATTCAACAACCATCACAAACCCCTTTATTTTTTTTCTTCCTGCTGTGCTGCTATGCTAGTCTCTATTTCTGTTTAACGAACCCAATAAAACCACCACAACTATAATATAAAACAGCCATGGTTCCAATTTTAACTTAATCGTTATCTGTTTGCATCCCCACAAAACCACCACATTATTGTTGAGCTACTGCTGGACGATTACTGCAGTCCAAGTCTGTTCAGCCCCAAAAATCCCACCTCTCTCTCTATATACCTTACCCTTTCCACTCTCTATCTCTCTCCCTCTTTTGCAAATCATGACTGCTGCTATTCGAAAATTAAAGCAGAAAAGAAGAGAGAAACAAATATTCATATTTTTCAACAAACTCTGCATCATAAATTTTATTCAAATTCATCATAAACCCAAACATCATATCACTCAAATTATAAACATCAACACTTTATGTAATCAAATTCTGGATTAATAACAAAAACATAACAGTCGTAAATCATCAAGAATTATAATCAATTCCAGATTCATAATTATTTGATTTGAGTCCATCTTCGAGCTCGTATCGGTCCCTGGAGTGACAAGGTGACTTTCAGAATAAATTACACTTAGACTATGATCCATTTTCGTTCACTCAAGCTTTGTGGTGCTTTAAATCGATATGAAATCAAACAAAGATTTCCAGAGTTCAAGAACAACGATTAAAGCCTTTTGGTCAAATTATAAATTCACAAACTCTAGGGTGTTTCTGAAGCGATTGATTAATTTCTAATATTCGATGCAAGATTCTAAACATTTTTCATGAATTAAATTATACCTAATACGCTCTGGATTTCAAATTCTGATTTTCAACTTCATCATCACCATCGCCTCTGATATTAACAAAAACTAGAGTTGTTGTTCCCGACCTTGATTTCATTCAAACATTTCTTAAGCTTAAGTATAGAAAACGGATTCAGATGATATGTTGACATGATTTGTGGAATTAGATCTTGGAAAAGAATTGGGGATCGATGGAATTGGGGGAAAACAGAATCAAGCAGAGAAAAATAAAAGGGAACCGGATGGGTTAAAAAAGGCCATTGGTATATGTTATGGGCTGAAACTCTTTAAGGCCCAACAAGTTGATAACTAATGGACTATACTAGTTAAATTCTGTTTTGGGCTTAACAACTCGGGCCATATCATAAAAATCCAATGGGTTCTGTTCCTGTTTCGATATCCACACAAAGTCACACAATTTATTTAAGGTATGAATATTAATATTGTTATTTTTATCATTTTTTTTTTTTTGTTATTAAAAGTGTTAAAGATAAAGATTTAGATATGAAGATAAGACTAAATTATGATTTTAAATATGATTAAGTTTAAAAATGGTATAAGTTAATGATATATGATTATGATTAGGAGGATGATAATGATCATAATAATATGATAATACGATGATGTTAAATTGATAATGATGATTGGAAAGACAATGATGATAGTTTAAGTTAAGGATAGATATATGATGAAGGAAATTGTTTCATATGATAATTAATCAAATGATTTAAAACAGAAACAAACTAGTGGTTTGGGCAAGTGTATCGGGTTAGCGGGAAGTCGCGGGTTCAAACCCGTGCTTAGGCATTCATTTTTACTACTTCTTTAAGGTAGTTTAATTATTATTATTATTATTATTATTATTATTATTATTATTATTATTATTATTATTATTATTATTATTATTATTATTATTATTATTATTATTATTATTATTATTATTATTATTATTATTATTATTATTATTATTATTATTATTAATATTATTATTATTATTATTATTATTATTATTATTATTATTATTAGATTATTTATTCATAATTATTAGTATTATCATTAAACGTTATTAGTATTAACATTATAAATATTATTATTATTAGTACTATCTTTATCATTATTATTAAAATTATCATTATTATTATTATTATTAGGATTACCATAACTTTTATCATAATTAGTTTTATTTTTATCATTATTATTATTAGTACTATTAATATATCAAATGTAGATTTTTATATAAAAATATATTTGTGACATACAACCTAACCATATTTATACTTTTGTAATAAATGTTAATTATTTATATAAAGATGAATATATCTAATCAAGTTATTAACAAGACACATGATATAAAATAACAAGTAAAATCACTAATAATATATATATTTGTTCGATTACCATTACGTGTATTAATATACATGATTGAATAATAGGTTCGTGAATCCAAGGCCAACCTTACATTTGTTCAATGTCGTCATATGTATTTTTACTACAAAATACAGTACTGTGAGTTTCATTATTCCCTTTTTAAATGCTTTCGCAATATATATTTTTGGGACTGAGAATACATGCGCTGTTTTTATAACTGTTTTACGAAATAGACACAAGTAAATAAAACTACATTATATGGTTGAATGATTGAAATCGAATATGCCCCTTTTTATTAAGTCTGGTAATCTAAGAATTAGGGAACAGACACCCTAATTGACGCGAACTCTAAAGATAGATCTATCGGGCCCAACAAGCCCCATCCAAAGTACCGGATGCTTTAGTACTTCGAAATTTATATCATGTCCGATGGAGGATCCCGAAATGATGGGGATATTCTTATATGCAAATTGTGAATGTCGGTTACCAGGTGTTCAATCCATATAAATGATTATTTTTTGTCTCTATGCATGGGACGTATATTTATGAGAAATGAAAATCTTGTGGTCTATTAAAATGATGGAAATGATTATTTATGTTAAACTAATGAACTCACCAACCTTTTGGTTGACACTTTAAAGCATGTTTATTCTCAGGTATGAAAGAAATCTTCCGCTGTGCATTTGCTCATTTTAAAGATATTACTTGGAGTCATTCATGGCATATTTCAAAAGACGTTGCATTCGAGTCGTTGAGTTCATCAAGATTATTATTAAGTCAATTATAGATAGATATATTATAAATGGTATGCATGCCGTCAACTTTCGATGTAATGAAAGATTGTCTTTTCAAAAAGGAATGCAATGTTTGTAAAATGTATCATATAGAGGTCAAGTACCTCGCGATGTAATCAACTGTTGTGAATCATTTATAATCGATATGGACTTCATCCGGATGGACTAGGACGGGTCCTTACAGTTGGTATCAGAGCGGTGGTCTTAGCGAACCAAGTCTGCATTAGTGTGTCTAAATGATAAGTCGTTAGGATGCATTAGTGAGTCTGGACTTCGACCGTGCCTGCATGTCAAAAGTTTTGCTTATCATTTCGTGTCGAAAATTACCTGCTTATCATTCTTAGGGAATCACTTGCTTATCATCCTTAAAGTCTAGACACATTTTACTACCTCTATTGCATAGATAGTGTATAGATAAATTCGTATCTTAGCGTATCTGTTACTGTAAACCTTGCCTGACAACTTCCGTAGATTCCTCCGTAACTTATGAGATTTTAGTATTATATATGCATATGTAAATTATGTATTGCAGGGTACTAATCTACATCCTATAATCTATTTCTTATCGAAAATCCTTCATCTGATCGTACGAGATGAATCCTGCAACCAGTTCGAGTCCCTCAGATTCCGATAGCTATTCCGATAGTTATTCTGACATAGATGTTCACCTAAGCTCCGAAAACAGCGTCATCGGCATGAATCAACCAATCATCCATCCCCAATTCATCTGATGGATTCATAGTCGACTTAATCAATAGAAACGCGCAGAAGGCAATCCCTTCCACCAACCGAATTCACCTCTTGACAATGAACTTAAAGCGTTTACCGGTAAACCTTTTCGAGACACCATTTTCAGTCTCATTTCCAGGGTAACTCGACAAGATTATATTCTATCCACAATTCTGAACTTTATTCATCTGCTCGTTCTGACCGACAATCATCCTGGAGTAATAAGTCAACGAACTTCACGCTCGAATAATCAATTCGGAGAATATGGTGCAAAATGTACCAGCTTCAGCAACAGCACCGGCATCAACAGTACCATCAATAACAGCACCTGTACCATCAAACAATCCATGCTTCAATATCATCATCTGTACTTTGAGTATGATCTTCGTTCTACGTATCGTTCTACCTCAGTTATCTTCGTTCGACATGACGAATATGTAATCTCTGAAGTTTTAGAGATTATTTATCCTAGTTCCAACCGAAAAGCAAATGGGTTTAATATTATATTAACTCATTAAATCCATGAATACATCTGAAGAAAATATATATGTATATATGTTTTCATAAAGATTGTAATTAAAAATTCTTTCGTTCAAACTGTTAATGGTGAAAATATTTTAACGGGTAGGTAAAACCCGAGGAATATTTAGATCTCACATTAACATGTTGCACTGTACATCCTTCAGTTCCGATTCAACGGTCATTTACTATCCTACTTACAACCACAGATATACGTATCCGTTCATTCACGAATAACCATTTTCATTCCAATTCAATTTCATATTCGAATTTCGACCGATCAGAATCCAAGTCAAAATATAACAAGTGGCATGATGAAGAAAACATTGGACAAAATAAAATTTGTTAGAAACAAACAAATTAACTATGAGAAATTCTGTTAAGAATCCACGCTAACTGTTTTCAGCTAACTGTTTCTAGCTAACTGATTGCATTTATTTCTCGCAATTTATTTTATCGCAATTTAATTCTCACAATTTTATTTATTGTCGTTTAATTTCTGTTATTTACTTTACGCACTTTATTTATCATCATTTAAATTTCTGTTATTTATATTACGCACTTTAAATATCGGGTCACGATATGTATTAATTAATTCGAATATTATATATTAAACTATATATGAATTATTGGACTATTAATTGTGGACTATCGACTGTGGACTAATAACATTGGACAATTAAAATGAATTAAAATATTGATTATAACATATGAAACTAAACGTTTCTTCAAGTTGCCACTTGATCTCATCTTAAACCTCATTTGTATTTTCACGATTACATTCTGCGTTCAAACCTTTCATGATTCTTGAAAACACCTCAATCGATAGGATGAATCAACCGCACTTCATCTACGGAAGGAAAGAGTTATGCATATAGTCATGCACTTGAGAAACTCTCGACAACTGAGTAAAAGTTTAACACGTAACCGCGTCAGATCATTTGTCATTTATTAAAAAAAAAAATAACTTTGCAATTCCTTTTCAAAGTAGTCAATTTTGTCACAGCTCCAACAAGTCAACTTCGACTTTTTCATTCGAAGTAGTCTTACTATAATCCTGATATATATACGATTACCCTTTTGATACCGGAGAATTTTTTTATTATTCCACTACATTACCAGCAGACGTACCAGCAACCTCGTTACTTCTTGGCTTAAATATCTCTGACAAATCATTATAATTATTCATTAAAACCCTATCATATACTCATCCGCATTTTGTAACGAGAACTGCCATACCAATTACCGGGAATCAGCAATCAATACTTTGAAAACTCACAACATATCTACATCAACAGTTATATGTATGACATTTATCTCTTAGAATTATGATCTCTCCTTCTGGAATTCTGAAAATCACTCAGTCACAAATCAATACTCTGAATGTTGAAAAAGCTGAATGAAGCAGCAGAAACCATAGACAACTGTAAACGACCATAATCATCGAAAGTTTGATGATAAAGAATGGTATGTTGGAAAAGCTCAGAAAAGTTGGAACTGGAAAACGGATTGAGCTAACCACGAAGGAGACCGAGAAAAATACAAGGACCATACCCTATATTCAAAGAATCCAGATAATTCTGGATCCATTGAAATCTTTAGTGAATATCTTGCTCCTTACTCTAAACCCTTGCAGACAATAGTTTCTATCATCCTCTGATCTTAGATATTCCGAGATATCATCGTATCTTTCAATATAAATATCCTCCATATTTCTGAAGATATTTTTATAATTATTTTAATCTGAAATCATCAATCTTTTCGTATTATCAGTGTTACATCATATAGAAACTGTTAGTTTCTATATTCTGTAAACTATTGAGCTTAAAATATGAATGTTATTGAAGTAATGTTGGGAATTGATGCATGAGTTAGTATAATATAATGACACTTGATCAACGTGATTATATTACATTAAGTCATGCTGAGTTTCTAATGGAACGTGATGATTTGCAGAACATATCGTCATCACGTGCCAAGTTACATAACTCTTTCATTCAAATTAACTTCTGAACATATTAAGAAAATATATTCTTGATAGTTCTATTCTCAGTGATTCTGGTAATTTCACAAATCAAATCGTGCCATTACGATTTCCTTCTTAGAACATTAACAATGTTCATTCTGAAGTATATATCTGCGAATTCTGAACCATTACAAGCGGTGTTTAATCGCAAGAAGAAGAAACGAAGGGACAAAGCTCCAAAATATAAGAGAAAATATAAAGCCCAATAACAACACGGAGGTTACAAACTGTGGATATTAATACGAATAACAATATAAAGACATGGAATAATTAAGAATAGTATTACCCAAGGTAATAGTAGGAGTAAACAGATTCTTCTGGTGGAAGATTGGAAAGAAGGATGACAGAAATGATGATTAAGAAAACATCAAGGATTAGAACGGAATTAAGCATTTCACAATCTTTTAGATGTATGGACTAAGAAAGAAAGTATAGAAATGGTGAGAATAATGAAACGGAAGAGTTTGATTTATAATGGAAAAATCAGACAGAGTAATCAAGGCAGATCACGGTATTTAATTATAGAGATCTTAAATTCCTTATTCGCCGAAGAATCAAATCTTTTAGATTTCGAAGATTTTCTTTAAATCCCTCGAATTCCGGAATTCAACCCCCTACATCAAAAGCTAAGACGCACCTTATTTTTCTAAATTCAATCGTGACTACGTCACCGGTTAAGTCAAATCTTCATTTACTCATTTCACTCTTTTGTGATAGCTTCATTCGTACTCCTCGAATAATCGAATTGTTTTATCTATATTACTCAATTACTCAATGATGATAAAACTCTATTTATCAATTCATACTCGTCATGAAAACGTATTTATCATTAACCATGACAACCACACTCAAATTTCGGGACGAAATTTCTTTAACGGGTAGGTACTGTGACGACCCGGAAATATCCGACCAAATTCAAACTTAGTCTTTATATGTTTCCGACATGATAAGCAAAGTCTGTAGTATTCAGTCTCAAAATTTTTGAACTGTTTTATATAATCAATTACCCTTCAACCATTCACGGCAATTCACGAACCATTTTTTGTAAATAAATGTGTATACATATAAATATAAATATAAATAGAAATATATGTATATATATAATAACTTAAATAAAAATATATGATATAATGATATTATTATTAAAATAAATCTATATATATATATATATATATATATATATATATATATATATATATATATATATATATATATATATATATATATATATATATATATATATATATATATATATATATATATATATAGGTAAAGTGTATTGAATATAAATATATGGTTTCAAATTTATTTAGTAAGCGATAATAACACTCATTCATTATTTCGAGTGATATTAAACAAGTAAAATGCGAGCTTGTGAGTGTATTAAAATAAATATCTATGTTTTATGATTGAGGTGTGGCTGTTTATATTACTTCGATAACAACAACAAGTTATGATATACTGATAAGTAATATTCTTGTCATCTAGCATTCTGTCTATCACAATAAACACAAACACACTCACATTAATTTTAACATCAACAACAAATAATAAAGGTAATATTTATTTATATACATATGAATATGAATCATCACACACCCCCACCAACTTGAAGACTATTATTTATCTCTTTTGTTGTCAACTTCAAAAACCCACTTGCTCGACACCTTTATATATATATATATATATATATATATATATATATATATATATATATATATATATATATATATATATATTTGAGATACAATGAGCTGTACCCATTCTATTTCCTATCAATTTGTTCACATGGATTAAAGGTACTATATTATTATTATTATAATTAATTATTGATTATTATCAATTATTAGTTTTATCTTATTATAGTATATTTATAGTATATATAGATAACACTTATATATATATATATATATATATATATATATATATATATATATATATATATATATATATATATATATATATATATATATATATCATATTGTACCAAAGTTGTTATATGTCAATATCCAAACTCATCTTTCCTGTCTGATCAAATACTCTGCCACTTCAGCTATTACTAGAAAACAAACCACTAAAGTAATCAATTACTTTATTAAGAATGTGATATACAACTGATTTTGTTTTCTTTAAACTTTATATGATATATATAAAATTAACATATAGATATAGAAGAACACTTATGAGAAACCCATTTGTTTTAGTTTATAGTGTTTACATGTTCTCAACTCACCATCATAAAATCCACAACCCACCATCTTCGTTTGTATTGTTTTTCATATTCGTGGTCAGATCAACAACCATCAAAAACTGTCACACTCTCTTCTTCCTCATTTTTTTTTCCTTCTTGCTCCTTCTTTGTGAACTCAAAAACAAACCCATTTGAATTGCCACATCTCAAACTGCTTCTATGCAGCTACTAATCTTGTTTAAATTCAACAACCATCACAAACCCCTTTATTTTTTTTTCTTCCTGCTGTGCTGCTATGCTAGTCTCTGTTTCTATTTAACGAACCCAATAAAACCACCACAACTATAATATAAAACAGCCATGGTTCCTGTTTTAACTTAATCGTTATCTGTTTGCATCCCCACAAAACCACCACATTATTGTTGAGCTACTGCTGGACGATTACTGCAGTCCAAGTCTGTTCAGCCCCAAAAACCCCACCTCTCTCTCTACATACCTTACCCATTCCACTCTCTATCTCTCTCCCTCTTTTGCAAATCATAACTGCTGCTATTCGAAAATTAAAGCAGAAAAGAAGAGAAAAACAAATATTAATATTATTCAACAAACTCTGCATCATAAATTTTATTCAAATTCATCATAAACCCAAACATCATATCACTCAAATTATAAACATCAACACTTTATGTAATCAAATTCTGGAATAATAACAAAAACATAACAGTCGTAAATCATCAAGAATTATAATCAATACCAGATTCATAATTATTTGATTTGAGTCCATCTTCGAGCTCGTATCGGTCCCTGGAGTGACAAGGTGACTTTCAGAATAAATTACACTTAGACTATGATCCATTTTCGTTCACTCAAGCTTTGTGGTGCTTTAAATCGATATGAAATCAAACAAAGATTTCCAGAGTTCAAGAACAACGATTAAAGCTTTTTGGTCAAATTATAAATTCACAAACTCTAGGGTGTTTCTGAAGCGATTGATTAATTTCTAATATTCGATGCAAGATTCTAAACATTTTTCATGAATTAAATTATACCTGATACGCTCTGGATTTCAAATTCTGATTTTCAACTTCATCATCACCATCGCCTCTGATATTAACAAAAACTGGAGTTGTTGTTGTTCCCGACCTTGATTTCATTCAAAAATTTCTTAAGCTTAAGTATAGAAAACAAATTCAGATGATATGTTGACATGATTTATGGAATTAGATCTTGGAGAAGAATTGGGGATCGATGGAATTGGGGGAAAACATAATCGGGCAGAGAAAAATAAAAGGGAACCGGATGGGTTAAAAAAGGCCATCGGTATATGTTATGGGCTGAAACTCTTTAAGGCCCAACAAGTTGATAACTAATGGACTATACTAGTTGAATTCTGTTTTGGGCTTAACAACTCGGGCCATATCATGAAAATCCAATGGGTTCTGTTCCTGTTTTGATATCCACACAAAGTCACACAATTTATTTCAGGTATAAATATTAATATTGTTATTTTTATCATTTTTTTTATGTTATTAAAAGTGTTAAAGATAAAGATTTAGATATGAAGATAAGACTAAATTATGATTTTAAATATGATTAAGTTTAAAAATGGTATAAGTTAATGATATATGATTATGATTAGGAGGATGATAATGATCATAATAATATGATAATACGATGATGTTAAATTGATAATGATGATTGGAAAGACGATGATGATAGTTTAAGTTAAGGATAGATATATGATGAAGGAAATTGTTTCATATGATAATTAATCAAATGATTTAAAACAGAAACAAACTAGTGGTTTGGGCAAGTGTATCGGGTTAGCGGGAAGTCGCGGGTTCAAACCCGTGCTTAGGCATTCATTTTTACTACTTCTTTAAGGTAGTTTAATTATTATTATTATTATTATTATTATTATTATTATTATTATTATTATTATTATTATTATTAATATTATTATTATTTTTATTATTATTATTATTATTATTATTATTATTATTATTATTATTATTATTATTATTATTATTATTATTATTATTAGATTATTTATTATTACTAACAAAATTATATCATAATTATTAGTATTATCATTAAACGTTATTAGTATTAACATTATAAATATTATTATTATTATTAGTACTATCTTTATCATTATTATTAAAATTATCATTATTATTATTATTAGGATTACCATAACTTTTATCATAATTAGTATTATTTTTATCATTATTATTATTAGTACTATTAATATATCAAATGTAGATTTTTATATAAAAATATATTTGTGACATACAACCTAACCATATTTATACTTTTGTAATAAATGTTAATTATTTATATAAAGATGAATATATCTAATCAAGTTATTAACAAGACACATGATATAAAATAACAAGTAAAATCACTAATAATATATATTTGTTCGATTACCATTACTTGTATTAATATACATGATTGAATAATAGGTTCGTGAATCCAAGGCCAACCTTACATTTGTTCAATGTCGTCATATGTATTTTTACTACAAAATACAGTACTGTGAGTTTCATTATTCCCTTTTTAAATGCTTTCGCAATATATATTTTTAGGACTGAGAATACATGCGCTGTTTTTATAACTGTTTTACGAAATAGACACAAGTAAATAAAACTACATTATATGGTTGAATGATCGAAATCGAATATGCCCCTTTTTATTAAGTCTGGTAATCTAAGAATTAGGGAACAGACACCCTAATTGACGCGAACTCTAAAGATAGATCTATCGGGCCCAACAAGCCCCATCCAAAGTACCGGATGCTTTAGTACTTCGAAATTTATATCATGTCAGATGGAGGATCCCGGAATGATGGAGATATTCTTATAAAATTGTGAATGTCGGTTACCAGGTGTTCAATCCATATGAATGATTATTTTTTGTCTCTATGCATGGGACGTATATTTATGAGAAATGAAAATCTTGTGGTCTATTAAAATGATGGAAATGATTATTTGTGTTAAACTAATGAACTCACCAACCTTTTAGTTGACACTTTAAAGCATGTTTATTCTCAGGTATGAAAGAAATCTTCCGCTATGCATTTGCTCATTTTAAAGATATTACTTGGAGTCATTCATGGCATATTTCAAAAGACGTTGCATTCGAGTCGTTGAATTCATCAAGATTATTATTAAGTCAATTATAGATAGATATATTATAAAATGGTATACATGCCGTCAACTTTCGATGTATCATATAGAGGTCAAGTACCTCGCGATGTAATCAACTGTTGTGAATCGTTTATAATCGATATGGACTCCATCCGGATGGATTAGGACGGGTCCTTACACACAATACAAACTTAAGGGCAATCTAGTAATCTTACATCTAGGCCCGATTGAGGATGTTACAAATCTACCCCGCTTAAGAAGATTCCGTCCTCGAAATCTGGTCAAGGTCAAACAAATGGGGATAGCGTGCCCTCATTAACTCCTCGGTTTCCCACGTCAAGTTAGAACCTAAACTGTGCCGCCATTCCCCTAACACCATAGGAATCCGTTTCTTTCTTAGCTTTGTGACTTTCTTGTCCACTATTCTAACTGGCTCTTCTACTAACTTCTTAGATAAATCAACTTTCAAATCCTTCAATGGAAGAATCTGACTTTCATCGTCTACTTTACACTTTCTTAAATAACAAACATTGAACGTGTTGTGTATTCCTGCTAACTCTGATGGAAGATCTAAAACAACAGAGTGATCATTCAAAATTTCTTTGATCGGAAATGGCCCAATAAACCTCGGTGCTAGTTTACCACGTTTACCAAATCTGATCACCCCTTTACACGGCGAAACTTTCAGATAAACACGATCACCTACATTAAATGTCACCGAACGTCTGCGCGGATCAGCATACATCTTTTGTCGTTCTCTGGCTGCTTTTAACTTCTCACGTGCAATTTCAACCTTTTCTGCAGTTATCTGAACAATTTCGGGACCTGCAAATTGTCTCTCACCTGCTTCTAACCAACACGTAGGAGTTCTGCATTTTTGACCATACAACATTTCATACGGTGGCATTCCGATACTCGAATGATATGAATTATTGTAAGCAAACTCTATCAATGGAAGATGCGAATCCCAAAAACCTCCATAATCTAAGACACATGCTCTCAACATGTCTTCTAATGTTTGAATCGTTTGTTCACTCTGATCGTCTGTTTGTGGAAGATATGCTGTACTTAAATTCACACGCGTACCCAGATTCTGTTGTAGACTGTTCCAGAAGTTCGATACAAACCTAGTATCTCTATCGGAAACTATTGACAACGGTACACCATGACGACTAACGATTTCTTTCAAGTACAACTATGCCAAATCACTCAACGAAGCTGTTTCACGAGTAGCTAAAAAGTGAGCACTCTTTGTTAAATGATCCACAATCACCCAGATCATGTCGTGTCCTTTCCGGGTTCGGGGTAACTTGGTTACAAAATCCATCATTATATGATCCCATTTCCACTGAGGAATTTCTAACTGTCTTAGAGATCCATACGGTTTCTGATGTTCTGCCTTAACTTGCGTACAAATATGACATTTTTCGACAAAATTTGCAACATCTGTCTTCATTGTCGGCCACCAATACAATGTTTTCAAGTCTCTATACATCTTTGTACTACCTGGATGCACTGATAATCTCGATTTATGCACTTCAGTAAGGATTAAATCCCTCAAATCTCCAAGCATAGGCACCCAAATTCGGTCATTATAGGTCTTTAATCCTCTAGAATCATTGCATAGGTCAAATTTTCTTTTAGTCATTTGTTCAGTCTTTAGGTTTTCATCATTCAAAGCTACTAAATGAACGGTTTTCAATCGATCAATCAAGTCTGAAACTATTTCAATTCTCATAAATCTAACATTTTCGATGGTTTTCTTGCGACTCAGAGCATCTGCGACCACATTTGCTTTACTCGGATAGTACTTAATCTCACAATCGTAGTCTTTAATCAATTCTAAACATCGACGTTGACGCATATTTAATTCTTTCTGCGAAAAGATATATTGAAGACTCTTATGATCTGTATAGATTTCACAATGTGTACCATACAAGTAATGTCTCCAAAGCTTCAAAGCAAACACAATGACAGTTAACTCTAAATCGTGAGTAGGGTAGTTTCGTTCATGATTCTTCAACTGTCGTGAAGCATACGCTATAACTTTATTTCTCTGCATCAAAACACAACCCAGACCTGCACATGACGCATCGCATTAGACCACAGAATCTTCTGTTCCCTCTGGTAAAGCTAAAACTGGCGCTTGACATAACAACTGTTTGAGAGTCTGAAAAGCCTTTTCTTGTTCATCAGTCCATCGAAAGGCTACATCTTTTCTAGTTAACTTATTCAACGGACCTGCTATTTTAGAGAAGTCTTTGATAAATCGACGGTAATAACCTGCTAAACCCAGAAAACTCTTAATTTCTGTCGACGTTTTTGATGAGTTCCAATTCATTACGGCCTCTATCTTAGACTGATCCACTTTAATACCCTGTTCACAAATCACATGACCCAGAAACTGTACTTCCCGCAACTAAAATTCACACTTAGAAAACTTGGCGTACAACCGTTCCTGTTTCAGAAGTTCTAATACTAATCTCAAATGTGTTGCATGATCTTTCTCGGTTTTCGAATATATCAAGATATCATCTATGAAGACAATCACAAACTTGTCAAGATACTGATGACACACCCTGTTCATGAGATCCATAAACACTGCTGGCGCGTTTGTTAACCCAAATGGCATAACTAAAAATTCATAATGACCATATCTAGTTCTGAACGCTGTTTTTGGTATATCGTTCTCTTCAACACGTACTTGATGATACCCTGAACGTAAATCAATCTTTGAAAAGTAAGAAGCACCCTGTAACTGATCGAATAAATCATCTATTCTCGGTAAGGGATACTTATTCTTTATTGTTCTCTTATTCAAATCACAGTAATCTATACACATACGAAGCGACCCATCTTTCTTTTTCACAAATAACACAGGAGCACCCCATGGTGAAGAACTTGGTCGAATAAACCCCTTATCTAAAAATTCCTAAATCTGAGACATCATTTCTTAGATTTCTGATGGAGCTAATCTGTAAGGAGCTTTTGCAACTGGTGTAGCACCGGGAACCAAATCAATTTTATACTCTACTTCACGTACTGGAGGTAACCCTGGTAAATCATCTGGAAATACTTCTGAAAATTCTGACATAACGACCTGCTTCTTCTCTTTCTTAACATCAATCACGTAGGCTAAGAATGAATCACACCCTTTCGTTATTGCCTTCTGAGCTTTCATTAGGGAAACCATAGGAAAGTTAAATCCACTGCGCTCTCCCCTAGCTATCACTCGGGATCCATCGGCCAAACGGAAAGAAATCATATTCTTATCACACTTAATATTAGCCCTATTAGCTCTTAACCAATTCATACCTATGACTACATCAAAGCTAGGTATAGGCATCAACAAACAAGTTAAAGGGAAGGAATGGCCGTCAATTTCGATGGTAATTCCAGACACAGATGATGTGCATGGAACCATTTTACCATCAGCTACTTCTATTCCCAAAGGCTCATCTAACATCCTAACATGCAACTTCAACTTATCACAGAAGTCTAAGGACATAAAAGATCGATTCGCTTAAGAATCAAATAACACACGAGCTGGTAAGGAATTAACCAAGAACATACCGGTAATGACATCATCAGTAGCGGTTGCAGCGTCTACCGTCATCTGAAACGCCCTTGCCTCTGCTGTTGGAGGATTCTTTCTCTTCTGCCCGGCAGTAGAAGGAGAAGATCCCCCAGAAGTAACCGACCTCGCCCCTGACCCTGCCCCAGAACCGGATCTTGACGCAGATGGACAATTAGCAGATCTATGCCCCTCTTGATGGCAACTCCAACAAACATTAGACTTAAATGAACAAGATGTTGATTCATGACCTAACACTCCACATTTCAAACACCTTCTGGTCATTGGAGAACACGCACCTACATGGGTTGACTTACAAACATTACACCACCCAGACTGAGTTGAACCCGACCCACTCATATCAGACTTACTTTTCTGTTTAAACCCACCTGACTTCTTACCACGAAATCCTGATTGCTTACTTGATTGCTGAACAGACTGACCACCCGATTGACTTTCTGATTTTCCTCCAAAAGATCCACTTTTCGAACTTTCTCTTTTCGCTGCCATGATATCATCTTCAGTAATCTTCGCCATCTCATGAGCCTACACCAATGTGGTTGCAAATCTCGCAACTGTTCTATATTCTGGCTTAATCACCCGCATAAAATGCTGAATCTTATCTTTCTCAGTTGGTACCCACTGTTGAATGAACCTTAGCTTAGATGTGAAATCTCTGAAAACCTCATTAATCGTCATACTTTTTGTCATCTTCATACTCAGAAACTCGGTTTTCAATCTTTCCATCTCATACTCAGAACAATACTGCTCACGAACTTTAGCAGCAAATTGTTCCCAGGTAATTTGACTGATCTGTTCTTTAGGTAAATATGCAGTGATAGAGTGTCAACATTCCATTGCTTCACCTTTGAGAAGCCTACTAGCAAATAACACCATGGATTCTGGCTCACAAAAATATGCTTCTAATGCCCTCTCCACTTCTCTTAGCCAATCGAGGGTCATCGTAGGGTTTGTGTGTCCGCTGTACTCAGGAGGTTTGCAGTCCATAAACTGTTTATAGGTACACTTCCTTCTTGTCTCAGGGACTTGAAATGGGTACATCATTTGATTAGGAAAAGTCTGGTTAAACGGGAATGGCATTTGATAGTTTTGATAGGTATTTTGTGGAAACTGTGATTGGGAACTGCCACCGGCTTGATTATAATGGTTTGAAGGAAAAGTTGTGTTTAACGCAGTGGTATTAGGGTTCCATTGCGCCCGTTCTTGTTCCAATTCCTTAATTTTCTCCCGAGCTTCTAGTAACCGACTTTGAAGTTCTATTACTTCATGTGAGGTTTCCTCTTCTGATGACACATGTCCATCTTCGTCAGGGGCTCTGAATGTACCAGTTCCAGGAACAGTAGGGCCAGTAGCAGTTGCTTGATTATCTGCCATTACTGCACTACCACAACACTCACACCAAAGCTTAGTATAAATTCTGTTAGTACTAACAACTAACACATATCCTGTCTTAATACTCACTTAACCCATCCCCAGCATGTTATGTTTGACATGACTCTTCTAAGTTTGGGAACATGACATGTAGATCACAATGCACATGCCGCCAAACTCAGCTCTGATACCAACTTGTGACACCGCTAATTTTTTTTTAAATACGTGGCGGAAGCATTTATTTATTAATTACAAAATAAACATTAATATTACTTAAATACGATATCCATATTAACTATTGCTAAGACAACCAGTGTCATGTGTCATTACAAAATACATGTTTATACGGAGAAGATGTAGTTACAATCTGTTTTCAAAAGAACACAGTTTAAAATATAAAAGATCACATCAGAGTTAATCCTGTCAAACATAACATCACCATGCCCGTCTTCTCCCAAAAAGCACTATCTACAAAAGCTATCAACCTGCAGGGAGGAGATGGAGGGGAATTAGCACTAAGTTAAGTGAGTACGACTAACTACAGGCCATAGCATACATAAGTGTTATACTAATCATGTCACAATAGTCTAACACACAAACTTCACCCAAGTGCCGTCTACAGAGACTCTAGCGGCTCGGCCAAACCATTAACCACCGGCTGATCGGACTGGGGCTTACCAGAAGTTCCTCCACCACCGTATGTATATACATAATCCACACACGACGGATGCTTCATTCACATATATATACACCACGATTTTCTAGGCTGCCACAGAGGAACCCAACCCGCATGTTGATCTTTCCTACCGAGGCTACCACACAATAGGGACGCACTGGGCTCCAGCAGACAAGCATCAACTAACATGCAGTCATCACAAGTACTAACTAACTACAACAATAAGTATATCTAACAAACATGGCAATCATAATATAAAATGCTTCTATATACTATATTCTCCAGTTAGTCCCACTCACTAATTACCAGCAAATGAGAAGGTATTCAGCTATCTAATCATTGAACCTTCTCTTTCTCCTTTTCTCCTGAGAAAACATATACACAAGTTAGTTTCTGTTCGTTAACATCAAATAACACAATATATAAATTTTTGTATCAAAAACTGTTCGTTAACATCGAAATACAAACGGGCAGCATAACGGCTAAAAAAATTAACACTTAGGTAAAATATTCTGCCCTGGACACTCAGTCGGTCGACTGACTCTTACAGTCGGTCGACTTTCGACACAACCGGTCGACTGTCGACACAACCGGTCGACTGACTTTCCCAGTCGGTCGATTCATTTGCTATTACATCAATCGGTCGAAGGTAAATCTCAGTCGGTCGGTTCATTCAACAGTCGGTCGGTTGTCTTCGTCAATCGGCCGGTTCAACCCTCAGTCGGTCGACTGTCGACCGACAGTCGGCCGAGTGTGTTCATCTTCATTAGAAACTGAACAAAGGCTACGGACTTCACGATGAAATCCTCAAATCTCGATCTAGAGCTCGTTTTAAACACAAAAATCGACCACAACTTATTCACTACTTGTTTTAGACTCAAAACCCATAACAATTTGACTATAACAACACTTAAATCACATGTTTTGACACAAATTTACACTTTTATGAAAACTAACACAAAACCTTAAATTTCTCAAAGATTAGAGCATGGAAGTTTGTGATCCTTACCTTAAACGAATCAGTGAATCACAAGGAACACAAAGATATGAACAATTTGAGCTCTAGCTAAAGATTAAGGATTAAGGTTTGATTGTAGGTGAGGAAGATGAAGAACGGGTGTGTTTGGGAATTTTCTAGAAATAGGAAGAAGAACACATGCAGTAGCCACTTAATTTAGGTTAATTTCCCACACTGTGCAACACACGGGTATTTATCAGTTATCTGATATCTTTCGTACGTCATTTGGCAACCCAAACGGAGTCCAAATTAAATAAACAAACCTGTTCTGTGACCCTTGTCACAAACTGATCTTAACCACATCATTAATTAATAATGAACATTAAATAAAAATAAAAGCATACAGTAACACAATACAAACTTAAGGGCAATCTAGTAATCTTACATCTAGGCCCGATTGAGGATGTTACAAATCTACCCCCCTTAAGAAGATTCCGTCCTCGGAATCTGGTCAAATACCCCTGTTTTAACATACATGCAACCAACATGTACAATACACGCAAACCAACGTGTACTAAACTCAAATAGCATACGTCTGTTTTATAGTTCAGGCTAGGGTTTCTATACCTGGAACAGACGGGGATGTCAAGCCCTATGGATCCATATACTACTACTCGCGCCTACCAGTTCTTATAACTGGCAGTTACTAGTTACCAAAGCTAAGGGATTTTCGGTTCAAACTCGGTGTAGAATTTAGTATCTACTTGTATCCATTGTGTTTAAAATAAAGTGCATGTATTCTCAGCCCAAAAATATAGATTGCAAAAGCAATTAAAAAGGGAACATATGAAACTCACCTTAGCAGCACATAAAGTCGTTCACCGAAATGTGACCGAAACTTGGAATACCAAATAACCGTAGATCTCAACCTAGAGAACATATGTTGGTCAATAATTGTCTATCAAGCTAGGTCAGGTCATAGTGTATCACAATCCTAATGCTCGAGATCGACATACAAAAGTTATCAAAAGTCATTTCAAAAAGTCAATCTGACTTAATACAATAGTTGAATGATCATGGCAATCGAAACATTTTAACATTTCACATAGTTTCCTAATTTTTGTAAAATTAAACTATAGTTTTTATAAGGCTTTAAAATATGATAAAACAATCAATTTTGACAATTGTTCAACAAAACGAGACGTGCCTTATATAAAAATTCATTTACTCTGCTGGTAATATTTAAAAATTCAATTTATCAATCTTATAAACAAGTTGTTTAAATATTAATTGCAGATTCAAAAGCAATTTCAATTAACGTCAATCATAATTCAGTTGATCATATCTTTTAATTCATTCATCGAAATCATACGATATCTAAATGAAAAGTTATTGATTTTTCGCCAGCTTTTCAAAAACATGCATATCATATACCTTTTATTAGTAATATATGTATTTAATTTGTGATTCATCATAAACTGTTTAACAACGAAATTTAGCATACTAGCATGCATAAACATATATACTCGAGCATTAGACATGTATACACTATTAATATATAAAAGATAAGATATAAATGCTCACGTATCAATATTGTGATTCAATATTGCAGGAAAGTACGTAGACGCAACAGAGATGATAAACACTAGGTTTGACTTGCGAACAATACCCATGAACATTACCCATAACCTCCATAGCTATAACCCATATTTTTCTTAGCTCTATCCCGCTTGAAAACCCATTTTGAAAGTGACACGCTCATGACTTCATCGTAGTATTTTATGTATAATACTACTAATAAAAATAATAAGATTAATAATAATAATATTAATCTTAATAATAATAATTATAATAATAATAATAATATAAATATAAATATATATACGAGTGTAATATGTATGTGTGCAAAAAAATGGAACGAATTCGACTGAATTTATAGATCCTGACATGTTCCAGCCCTCCATGCGATCGCATGGTTTATGGGCATCATGGCCATGCGATCGCATGGCCCTATGATCCAGCTCACAATTGTTTGTCTCGTTGTTTGTCGACATAATATTTAATTATATTTATAATATAATTAATTTATATAATTATTTATATATTATATTAAATTTTCGTGCATAGTTGATTTGTAATTTTTGTTCCGATAAGTCGTACGTCGTCACTCGACTTATGTCCCGCTTCCGATTTCTCGAATGCATTTTCGTACGCGTAGAAAACTAGTACTTTTCGTTACGCGACGTATACCTTTATTAAAAATTAAACTTAATCATTGATAAACTATGTCACTCGAAGTGTAGCTTTAATCAATTAAGTGTTTTGGTTATTTACTTCTATAAATCATCGTCTCATAGTATATGTAGTGACCCGAACTTTTCCATGTTTATATATATTAATTTAGATTGATATTTACGTGACTAAATGTTTCCAACGTGTTAAGCAATCAAACTTGTTAAGACTTGATTAAATGAAATAAGTTTCATATAGACAATTGATCACCCAAGTTGACCGGCGATTCACGAACGTTATTGTAACGACCCGGATTTTTCCGATCGTTTTATACTTATGAGATTAATATTTACATAAATTAAACCTTACCAACATGATAAGCAATCTAAATTGTTGAGATTTATGTTTTAAAAAAGAGTTTTAGACAACGTTTGACCGTCCAATTTGACCGATGATATCACGAACTATATAACAAACGATAATTATACGTTTGTGTATATATATGTATTTATATATATTTAACATGATCTAAGAATGGTTTAACATCTCATTGTGTACTAATAACAATAAGTTATAAGTATACTTTGAGACTACTAACTTAAGTTTTCAAAATGATAACTATACGTAACGTTATTTGACATATATACCTTTAACCTATAATACTTATACAAGTATCGTATAAATATGTATTTAATCACTTTTAAAGGGCTTATATACATAAAACAATATAAGTATATTTACAAAAGATATCTATATTTGAATTCTCGTTCCGTTTCCTCAAAATTTCTACACGCATACCTAGAGTATATGTACTCGTATCATACCCAGTTCCTATACGTATTTACTATTAGTATATACACATCACAATCACTTTATTAGCAGCCATGAGTCAGCCAATTTTGGATCTTAGCATGCATGATTAATCAATTTGCCATATTACAAGACTTTTGCACAATATTACAAATTTATACATCTTTTCACCACCATTTATACTCCATTCCAATTTTATTTTTACTACACATTTTCTCTAACCAAAAACACACTCTTAGGAACCTTAAGTGTTCTTCAAAATCTCAACAAATAACCATGAAGATCTAACTTCAAAAACAAGCCTTAATCATCATAATAAATTCCTTACAAGAAAACTTCAATAATCCTTCCAAAAATACAAGTTTACTTCCAACCTTTTGATCCAACTCAACCACTCTTTTGGTTCTAGGATTTTTCTCATCTTTTACAGTAACTTTGTCCAAGTAAATTGAGGTAGTAACCTTGTTCATAACCTTATTCGATTCATATTTATATAGCTATCTTATTTTGTGTTGTAAAATTTTAACAACAAGAACATAGTTTGAATGATTTCAAACTTGTTTGAAAACTAAATAGATCCTTCTAACTTAACTTTTAAAATACTTCAAGACCTGTAATATATCATAATGATATGCTAACTTAACAAGATATAACTTGGTTTTACAAAGAACATCTTAAAAACTGAATCTACTTCGTCGGAGTGCAATCGGGGACTGTTTTGGGTTGGATAATTAAAAACTATCTTGAACTTTGAATTGAAAGTTTATGTTCTGGAAAAATGATATTTCTTATGAATATGTTAACTCATAAAAATTTCATGGTTTAACTCAAAGTGTAAGTATTTTTAGAAAAATGATCATTAAATGTTGTTTTTATGATGGAAAATGATCACTTTCATAAGTTTCACCAAAGTTTGACCTATAACCTGTGATTTCGAATACAACCTAAGGTATTTTCAGTTCATATTCTTAAAATTTGATTCGATCCAAGGAAGTGGCAAGTTGAACCAACAAAAACGGAGTTGTAATGAGGAAACTACGACTAAAACAAGATCGGGTATCCGAAGCTAGTTTAGCTACGAAAATATTTGGAGAAAAATTAAATTAATCATATATTTTCTAATTAATATGATATTTCATATATATTTACTTATGATTTGATTTTATATATTTTAGGACCACCCGTAAACAACACGAGAAGATTAATCATAAGACCTCATGATTGTACGCAACACGTCATTTGACAACACGGTACTTTATGTACGCAACACGTCACTTGACAACATGGTACCATGGGTCGAGATTAATTCTGATCAATATGAATACGATGGGGTCTTTATTTATTTTATTTAAGCAACTAATTGTGGACCACTAACATCGGACTGCTAACTACGGACTAAGAAAATATTAAAAGTATTAAAAGTATATATATATATATATATATATATATATATATATATATATATATATATATATATATATATATATATATATATATATATATATATATATATATATATATATATATATATATATGTAACGATTACTTAAAAAGAAAATATGTTGATATATTATATATGGTTAGGTTCGTGATATCTATCGGAGACCAAGTCGTGATAAATACCTTCAAGGCAAAAGTGAGTATATAGTCCCACTTTTAAACTCTAAATATTTCGGGATGAGAATACATGCATTTTATGATTTACGTTATGGACACAAGTGATTAAAAATAAATATTCTACGTTGAGTTGTACCACTGGCATACTTCCCTGTAACTTGGTAACTATTATTTACATGAGGTATTGTAAACACGAATCCTGTTGATAGATCTATCGGGCCTGACAACCCCAACCGGACTGGACGACCAGTATTCAACGGTTGCACAGTACTTCGTTTCGGTGACTACACTTGGTACGGTGTAGTAAGATTTCATAATAAAGGGAATATGCGACGTTGATTAAATGTTAAGTATGGTTATCAAGTGCTCAACAACTTAGAATATCTTTATTAAAACGTTTATATATGAAATCTTGTGGTCTATATTTATAACGCTGCCGGCATTAAACCTATATCTCACCAACTTTATGTTGACGTTTTAAGCATGTTTATTCTCAGGTGATAACTAAAAGCTTCCGCTGCAACATGTTGAATTTAAGCAAGATCTTGAGTATGCATATTTGTGTCAAAAATAAAACTGCATATCGGAGGATTTGTAATGTAAAATATGTTGGAAGTCGTATTGTTATTATCACATGTAAAGTTTGTAAGTCTAAGATTATCGCTAAACGATAATCATTATTATCTTGTTTAAACCTTGTATTTGTAATAAAAGTTATGGTTTGTATTGTAAAAACGAATGCAGTTTTTGAAAAACGTCGCATATAGAGGTCAATACCTCGAGATGAAATCATATGTTATTGTATTCGTCCTTATGGTTAAGGTCGGGTTATGACATGTGGTATCAGAGCGTTGGTCTTAGAGAACCAGAAAAATTGCATTAGTGTGTCTTATCGAGTTTGTTAGGATGCATTAGTGAGTCTGGACTTTGACCGTGTTTGATTTCGAAAAATATTGCTTATCATTGTTGGTTAAAAATTAATATGTAAATATTATGTGATACTAATTTACTAGTTGTTATGTGATAGATGTCTAGCTTAGAACTTGTTATCACATTCAGCGACTCCGAACCAGAATCTTCAGATGGTGTTCCAGTCATTAACCTATCCGATGATGAAAACGACACCTTTGGGGAAGACTCACAAGTTCCGGATGAATCAATTGAAGAGGAACCAGAAGGTGATCCTGAGGAGGAAGAAATACAGGAAATTACTAAAGACAAGTTCGAACGAGGAAAGAAACGAAAGGCTACTGAATTGGAAAATCCAAATCCCGAGTTTAGAGAGGATGTTGTGGCACCAACTCCACCAGATACTTCCACACCTATTCCCGCTATTCCTATTAGTTCTATCCCGGCATCCAGTTCTTCAGCCCCTCAGCCAAAACGCAGGGAGACAACCAGGATAACCTTTAAGCAATTCCTTTGAACACGAACGCTTTGGGTTAAATGACACGCTGTTGTTTTAAACCATGGGATCATATAACGTTTTGTATAATATTACTAGTGTGGTTTGCTTAATGTTTGATGTAAGATAAGCATATGTAAAATAGTGAAGTGTGAAATGCAACAATTTTCCATGGTTGAGTATTATTTGGGTGATAGTAATTGATTTTCCTACTAAGCTATTAAGTATGAACTTTAACGGGTAGGTACTACCCTTGGTATAATTATAAAACGCTAATAAGAAGAAAAGACTTTTATAATAATAACTGGTTCATATTATTAATAAGCTATGATGTACTGTAAATACATACTACAGCTATAATATTCCATGTGAATAATTATTTTTTTCATTCTTATTGAAGATTATGGCGCGATTGAACCGAATGACGGAACAAGAAATCCAGGAACTCATCAATCAGCGAGTGAATGACAGAATGTTATGGGTCGAGGCTGCAAGAGGTGCTGCAGTTAATCCAAATCCTCGTGTGGGATGCACTTACAAAACTTTTCAAGGTTGCAAGCCCTCATCATTCAGTGGAACAGAAGGACCGGTCGGTTTAACCCGGTGGATCGAAAAGATTGAGTCTGTGTTTAAAATCAGTGGTTGTATTGAGAAGGACATGACCAAGTATGCATCGTGCACCTTACAAGATAGTGCACTCACGTGGCGGAAAAACTATGTGAAGGCCGTAGGAGGAGATGTAGCTTATGATACTCCCTGGGAAGAATTCAAAACAATGCTAATCAACGAATATTGTCCAAGGAACGAGGTTAGGAAGTTGGAAGCTGAATTACGAAGCCTGAAAGTTGTTGGTACAGAACTCACCAACTACAATCAGTGATTCATGGAATTAGCTTTGCTATGTCCCGAATTGGTACCAACCGAAGAACGAAAGATTGAACTGTACAAAGACGGTTTGCCTAAAAAGGTCAAGGAAAATGTTACAGCATCCAAACCTAAGACTATTCATGAAGTTATCACCATGGCAAACGAGTTGATAGACCAGATTATTCTGGATAAGAACACCGATGTCAAGACATCGGGAAACAAAAGAAAGTGGGAAGGTAATCATCAACAATCCAACAAGAAACCACGCAAGGTGCGGGTAGCGGTTCGAACTCAGGTTACAAGGGACAAAATCCTTTATGTAACAGATGCCACAAACATCACTCTGGTTATTGTAATGTGGTGTGCAACAATTGTAATCGAAAGGTCATCTTGCTGAAGATTGTAGGGTTCCCGCTACAAATACAAACGGTACCAAAACTCCTGCCACCAATGCAAATAGAACTGCCTTGGCCACTGTTACTTGTTATGGGTGTGGGAAACAGGGTCATTATAAGAGTCAGTGCCCGAATCCAGAGAAGAATAACGGATCTGCACGTGGAAGAGCATTTGTTATTAATGCTAGAGAGGCGTATGAAGACCCGGAGCTTGTTACGGGTACGTTTACCATTAATAACTTATCCGCATCTATTATATTTGATACTGGTGCCGATAGAAGTTACGTGTGTAGAGACTTTTACGCTAAATTGAATTGTTCATCATTACTCTAGATGCTAAGTACATGATTGAGTTAGCCAATGGTAAACTAATTAAAGCCGATAAAATTTGCCGTGATTGTAAAATAAATTTAGCCGGAGAAACATTTAAGATTGATTTGATACCCGTAGAATTAGGAAGTTTTGATGTAATAGTCGGCATGGACTGGATGTCCAAAATAGGAGCTGAAGTTGTGTGCGCCAAGAAGGCAATTCGCATTCCTCGTAAGGATAAAACGCCAGTAATGATTTATGGAGAGAAGGTTAACTCAAAGCTAAAACTCATTAGTTGTTTGAAAGCTCAAAAGTTCTTGAAGAAAGGGTGCTATGCTATCTTAGCACATGTTAATAAAGTCGAAACGAAGGAAAAAGTGAGGAGCATCAACGACGTGCCTGTGGCAAGAGATTTTCCCGATGTTTTTTCGGAAGAATTACCGGGATTACCTCCATTTAGATCTGTAGAATTTCAAATAGATCTAGTACCAGGAGCTGCACCAGTGGCTCGTGCTCCATATAGACTTGCACCGTCAGAGTTAAAAGAACTTCAGAGTCAGTTAAAAGAATTACTGGACCGTGGATTCATACGACCAAGTACTTCACCGTGGGGAGCTCCAATTTTATTTGTTAAGAAGAAAGATGGATCTTTTAGGATGTGTATAGATTATCGTGAATTAAATAAGTTAACTATCAAGAATCGGTATCCATTACCGAGAATTAACGACTTATTTGATCAATTGCAAGGATCATGTGTGTACTCGAAAATCGACCTCAGATCGGGCTATCATCAATTACGCGTCAAAGAAGAAGACATTCCGAAAACAGCTTTTCGGACACGTTATGGTCATTACGAATTTTTGGTTATGCCGTTTGGGTTGACTAATGCGCCAGCTGTATTCATGGACCTCATGAATCGAGTTTGTAGTCCGTATTTAGATAAGTTTGTTATCGTTTTTATTGACGATATTCTTATCTATTCCAAGAGTGAGCAAGAGCATGAGCAGCATTTAAGGTTGATATTAGAGTTGTTAAGAAAAGAACAGCTATATGCCAAATTTTCTAAGTGTGCTTTTTGGTTAAAAGAAGTGCAGTTTCTTGGCCACGTTGTTAGTAGCAAAGGAATTCAGGTTGATCCAGCTAAAATTGAGGCCATTGAAAAATGGGAGACTCCTAAGACACCAACGCAGATACGCCAATTTTTGGGTTTAGCTGGTTATTATAGAAGGTTTATTCAAGATTTTTCCCGAATAGCTAAACCATTAACAGCGTTAACACAAAAAGGAAAGAAGTACGAATGGACTTCTGAGCAGGATAGTGCATTTCAATTACTAAAGAAGAAGTTGACTACGGTGCCTATTTTATCGTTACCTGAAGGGAACGATGATTTTGAGATATATATTGTGACGCTTCGCGACAAGGTTTTGGTTGCGTCCTTATGCAACGAAAGAAAGTTATTGCATACGCATCTCGTCAATTGAAGATTCACGAGCGGAATTACACGACGCATGATCTAGAACTGGGAGCAGTAGTGTTTGCATTGAAGATATGGAGACACTACTTATATGGGGTTAAATGCACTGTGTTTACCGATCATAAAAGCCTTCAACATATCTTCAATCAGAAACAGCTGAACATGAGGCAACGTAGGTGGGTCGACCTGATAAACGACTATGATTGTGAAATTCGCTATCATCCCGAGAAAGCGAACGTAGTGGCCGACGCTTTAAGCAGAAAGGAACGGGAACAAATTCGAGTACAAGCGATGAACATAAAAATTCGCATGAATCTCAACTCACAAATCAAAGAGGCTCAACGAGAAGCCCTTACTAAAGAAAACATAGGAAATGAAATAATGAAAAAGTATGAGAAGCAACTCGTTATACGGGAAGATGGAATTCGATATTTTGCAAACCGTATTTGGGTACCGAAGTTGGGTGGATTAAGGAAGTTGATATTGAATGAGGCACATAAGACAAGATACTCGATACATCCTGGAGTTGGAAAGATGTATCAAGATCTTAAGACGCATTATTGGTGGCCTAATTTAAAGACAGATGTTGCAACATATGTTGGGGAATGTTTAACTTGTTCCAAAGTCAAAGCAGAACACCAGAAGCCGTCAGGGTTACTTCAACAACCAGAAATCCCAGAATGGAAATGGGACGGTATTACCATGGATTTCATCACAAAGTTACCTAAGACTGCCTGGAGTTATCACACCATTTGGGTAATAGTTGATCGTCTCACCAAATCTGCACATTTCTTGCCTATAAAGGAAACGGATAGAATGGAGAAACTATTACGATTATACATAAAGGAAATTGTTTCAAGGCATGGAATACCTATTTCCATTATATCCGATCGTGATAGTAGATTTACATCAAAGTTTTGGCAATCACTACAGGAGGCCCTGGGAACTAGTTTGGATATGAGCACCGCATTTCATCCACAAACTGACGGGCAGAGTGAAAGAATAATTCAGACTCTTGAAGACATGCTCAGGGCATGTGTGATCGATTTTGGAAACGGATGGGATAAATATCTACCATTAGCAGAATTCTCGTATAATAACAGTTATCATGCGACCATTAAAGCTGCACCATTCGAAGCATTGTATGGAAGGAAGTGTAGATCCCCTATCTGTTGGAATGAAGTTGGAGATCGACAATTAACTGGTCCCGAGATCATACACGAAACAACTGAGAAGATAGTACAAATCAAGGAGAGATTGAAAACAGCCCGTAGTCGCCAAAAGAGCTACGCCGATGTCCGAAGGAAACCATTAGAGTTTCAGATCGGTGACATAGTTATGTTAAAGGTGTCACCTTGGAAAGGTGTAATACGTTTCGGTAAAAGGGGTAAACTGAACCCAAGGTATGTAGGCCCTTTCAAGATCATCGAACGCATTGGACCGGTAACTTATCGACTCGAGTTACTGCAACAACTCGCCGGAGTACATAATACATTTCACGTATCAAACCTTAAGAAATGTCTTGCAAAGGAAGATCTCACCATTCCTCTTGAAGAAATCTAAGTCGACGAGAAACTGCAATTCATAGAAGAACCAGTCGAAATCATGGACCGTGAACTTAAACAACTTAAGCAGAGCAACATACCGATCGTTAAGGTTCGTTGGAATGCTCGAAGGGGTCCCGAGTTTACTTGGGAACGAGAGGATCAGATGAAACAAAAGTACCCACATTTGTTTCCCGAGAACGCAAAATAGGTACAATTTTAAAATTTCGGGACGAAATTTATTTAACGGGTAGGTACTGTAACGACCCAGATTTTTCCGATCGTTTTATACTTATGAGATTAATATTTACATAAATTAAACCTTACCAACATGATAAGCAATCTAAATTGTTGAGATTTATGTTTTTAAAAAGAGTTTTACACAACGTTTGACCGTCCAATTTGACCGATGATATCACGAACTATATAACAAATGATAATTATACGTTTGTGTATATATATGTATTTATATGTATTTAACATGATCTAAGAATGGTTTAACATCTCATTGTGTACTAATAACAATAAGTTATAAGTATACTTTGAGACTACTAACTTAAGTTTTCAAAATGATAACTATACGTAACGTTATTTGACATATATACCTTTAACCTATAATACTTATACAAGTATCGTATAAATATGTATTTAATCACTTTTAAAGGGCTTATATACATAAAACAATATAAGTATATTTACACAAGATAGCTATATTTGAATTCTCGTTCCGTTTCCTCAAAATTTCTACACGTATACCTAGAGTATATGTACTCGTATCATACCCAGTTCCTATACGTATTTACTATTAGTATATACACATCACAATCACTTTATTAGCAGCCATGAGTCAGCCAATTTTGGATCTTAGCATGCATGATTAATCAATTTGCCATATTACAAGACTTTTGCACAATATTACAAATTTATACATCTTTTCACCACCATTTATACTCCATTCCAATTTTATTTTTACTACACATTTTCTCTAACCAAAAACACACTCTTAGGAACCTTAAGTGTTCTTCAAAATCTCAACAAATAACCATGAAGATCTAGCTTCAAAAACAAGCCTTAATCATCATAATAAATTCCTTACAAGAAAACTTCAATAATCCTTCCAAAAATACAAGTTTACTTCCAACCTTTTGATCCAACTCAACCACTCTTTTGGTTCTAGGATTTTTCTCATCTTTTACAGTAACTTTGTCCAAGTAACTTGAGGTAGTAACCTTGTTCATAACCTTATTCGATTCATATTTATATAGCTATCTTATTTTATGTTGTAAAATTTTAACAACAAGAACATAGTTTGAATGATTTCAAACTTGTTTGCAAACTAAATAGATCCTTCTAACTTAACTTTTAAAACACTTCAAGACCTGTAATATATCATAATGATATGCTAACTTAACAAGATATAACTTGGTTTTACAAAGAACATCTTAAAAACTGAATCTACTTCGTCGGAGTGCAATCGGGGACTGTTTTGGGTTGGATAATTAAAAACTATCTTGAACTTTGAATTGGAAGTTTATATTTTGGAAAAATGATATTTCTTATGAATATGTTAACTCATAAAAATTTCATGGTTTAACTCAAAGTGTAAGTATTTTTAGAAAAATGATCATTAAATGTTGTTTTTATGATGGAAAATGATCACTTTCATAAGTTTCACCAAAGTTTGACCTATAACCTGTGATTTATAATACAACCTAAGGTATTTTCAGTTCATATTCTTAAAATTTGATTCGATCCAAGGAAGTGGCAAGTTGAACCAACAAAAACGGAGTTGTAATGAGGAAACTACGACTAAAACAAGATCGGGTATTCGAAGCTAGTTTAGCTACGAAAATATTTGGAGAAAAATTAAATTAATCATATATTTTCTAATTAATATGATATTTCATATATATTTACTTATGATTTGATTTTATATATTTTAGGACCACCCGTAAACAACACGAGAAGATTAATCATAAGACCTCATGATTGTACGCAACACGTCATTTGACAACACGGTACTTTATGTATGCAACACGTCACTTGACAACATGGTACCATGGGTCGAGATTAATTCTGATCAATACGAATACGATGGGGTCTTTATTTATTTTATTTAAGCAACTAATTGTGGACCACTAACATCGGACTGCTAACTACGGACTAAGAAAATATTAAAAGTATATATATATATATATATATATATATATATATATATATATATATATGTAACGATTACTTAAAAAGAAAATATGTTGATATATTATATATGGTTAGGTTCGTGATATCTATCGGAGACCAAGTCGTGATAAATACCTTCAAGGCAAAAGTGAGTATATAGTCCCACTTTTAAACTCTAAATATTTCGGGATGAGAATACATGCATTTTATGATTTACGTTATGGACACAAGTGATTAAAAATAAATATTCTACGTTGAGTTGTACCACTGGCATACTTCCCTGTAACTTGGTAACTATTATTTACATGAGGTATTGTAAACACGAATCCTGTTGATAGATCTATCGGGCCTGACAACCCCAACCGGACTGGACGACCAGTATTCAACGGTTGCACAGTACTTCGTTTCGGTGACTACACTTGGTACGGTGTAGTAAGATTTCATAATAAAGGGAATATGCGACGTTGATTAAATGTTAAGTATGGTTATCAAGTGCTCAACAACTTAGAATATCTTTATTAAAACGTTTATATATGAAATCTTGTGGTCTATATTTATAACGCTGCCAGCATTAAACCTATATCTCACCAACTTTATGTTGACGTTTTAAGCATGTTTATTCTCAGGTGATAACTAAAAGCTTCCGCTGAAACATGTTGAATTTAAGCAAGATCTTGAGTATGCATATTTGTGTCAAAAATAAAACTGCATATCGGAGGATTTGTAATGTAAAATATGTTGGAAGTCGTATTGTTATTATCACATGTAAAGTTTGTAAGTCTAAGATTATCGCTAAACGATAATCATTATTATCTTGTTTAAACCTTGTATTTGTAATAAAAGTTATGGTTTGTATTGTAAAAACGAATGCAGTTTTTGAAAAACGTCGCATATAGAGGTCAATACCTCGAGATGAAATCATATGTTATTGTATTCGTCCTTATGGTTAAGGTCGGGTTATGACATGTGGTATCAGAGCGTTGGTCTTAGAGAACCAGAAAAATTGCATTAGTGTGTCTTATCGAGTTTGTTAGGATGCATTAGTGAGTCTGGACTTTGACCGTGTTTGATTTCGAAAAATATTGCTTATCATTGTTGGTTAAAAATTAATATGTAAATATTATGTGATACTAATTTACTAGTTGTTATGTGATAGATGTCTGGCTTAGAACTTGTTATCACATTCAGCGACTCCGAACCAGAATCTTCAGATGGTGTTCCAGTCATTAACCTATCCGATGATGAAAACGACACCTTTGGGGAAGACTCACAAGTTCCGGATGAATCAATTGAAGAGGAACTAGAAGGTGATCCTGAGGAGGAAGAAATACAGGAAATTACGAAAGACAAGTTCGAACGAGGAAAGAAACGAAAGGCTACTGAATTGGAAAATCCAAATCCCGAGTTTAGAGAGGATGTTGTGGCACCAACTCCACCAGATACTTCCACACCTATTCCCGCTATTCCTATTAGTTCTATCCCGACATCCAGTTCTTCAGCCCCTCAGCCAAAATGCAGGGAGACAACCAGGATAACCTTTAAGCAATTCCTTTGAACACGGACGCTTTGGGTTAAATGACACGCTGTTGTTTTAAACCATGGGATCATATAACGTTTTGTATAATATTACTAGTGTGGTTTGCTTAATGTTTCATGTAAGATAAGTATATGTAAAATAGTGAAGTGTGAAATGAAATAATTTTCCATGGTTGAGTATTATTTGGGTGATAGTAATTGATTTTCGTACTAAGCTATTAAGTATGAACTTTAACGGGTAGGTACTACCCTTGGTATAATTATAAAACGCTAATAAGAAGAAAAGGCTTTTATAATAATAACTGGTTCATATTATTAATAAGCTATGATGTACTGTAAATACATACTACAGCTATAATATTCCATGTGAATAATTATTTTTTTCATTCTTATTGAAGATTATGGCGCGATTGAACCGAATGACGGAACAAGAAATCCAGGAACTCATCAATCAGCGAGTGAATGACAGAATGTTATGGGTCGAGGCTGCAAGAGGTGCTGCAGTTAACCCAAATCCTCGTGTGGGATGCACTTACAAAACTTTTCAAGGTTGCAAGCCCTCATCATTCAGTGGAACAGAAGGACCGGTCGGTTTAACCCGGTGGATCGAAAAGATTGAGTATGTGTTTAAAATCAGTGGTTGTATTGAGAAGGACATGACCAAGTATGCATCGTGCACCTTACAAGATAGTGCACTCACGTGGCGGAAAAACTATGTGAAGGCCGTAGGAGGAGATGTAGCTTATGATACTCCCTGGGAAGAATTCAAAACAATGCTAATCAACGAATATTGTCCAAGGAACGAGGTTAGGAAGTTGGAAGCTGAATTACGAAGCCTGAAAGTTGTTGGTACAGAACTCACCAACTACAATCAGTGATTCATGGAATTAGCTTTGCTATGTCCCGAATTGGTACCAACCGAAGAACGAAAGATTGAACTGTACAAAGACGGTTTGCCTAAAAAGGTCAAGGCAAATGTTACAGCATCCAAACCCAAGACTATTCATGAAGTTATCACCATGGCAAACGAGTTGATAGACCAGATTATTCTGGATAAGAACACCGATGTCAAGACATCGGGAAACAAAAGAAAGTGGGAAGGTAATCATCAACAATCCAACAAGAAACAAGAAACCACGCAAGGTGCTGGTAGCGGTTCGAACTCAGGTTACAAGGGACGAAATCCTTTATGTAACAGATGCCACAAACATCACTCTGGTTATTGTAATGTGGTGTGCAACAATTGTAATCGAAAGGTCATCTTGCTGAAGATTGTAGGGTTCCCGCTACAAATACAAACGGTACCAAAACTCCTGCCACCAATGCAAATAGAACTGCCTTGGCCACTGTTACTTGTTATGGGTGTGTGAAACAGGGTCATTATAAGAGTCAGTGCCCGAATCCAGAGAAGAATAACGGATCTGCACGTGGAAGAGCATTTGTTATTAATGCTAGAGAGGCGTATGAAGACCCGGAGCTTGTTACGGGTACGTTTACCATTAATAACTTATCCGCATCTATTATATTTGATACTGGTGCCGATAGAAGTTACGTGTGTAGAGACTTTTACGCTAAATTGAATTGTTCATCATTACCTCTAGATGCTAAGTACATGATTGAGTTAGCCAATGGTAAACTAATTAAAGCCGATAAAATTTGCCGTGATTGTAAAATAAATTTAGCCGGAGAAACATTTAAGATTGATTTGATACCCGTAGAATTAGGAAGTTTTGATGTAATAGTCGGCATGGACTGGATGTCCAAAATAGGAGCTGAAGTTGTGTGCGCCAAGAAGGCAATTCGCATTCCTCGTAAGGATAAAACGCCAGTAATGATTTATGGAGAGAAGGGTAACTCAAAGCTAAAACTCATTAGTTGTTTGAAAGCTCAAAAGTTCTTGAAGAAAGGGTGCTATGCTATCTTAGCACATGTTAATAAAGTCGAAACGAAGGAAAAAGTGAGGAGCATCAACGACGTGCCTGTGGCAAGAGATTTTCCCGATGTTTTTTCGGAAGAATTACCGGGATTACCTCCATTTAGATCTGTAGAATTTCAAATAGATCTAGTACCAGGAGCTGCACCAGTGGCTCGTGCTCCATATAGACTTGCACCATCATAGTTAAAAGAACTTCAGATTCAGTTAAAAGAATTACTAGACCGTGGATTCATACGACCAAGTACTTCACCGTGGGGAGCTCCAATTTTATTTGTTAAGAAGAAAGATGGATCTTTTAGGATGTGTATAGATTATCGTGAATTAAATAAGTTAACTATCAAGAATCGGTATCCATTACCGAGAATTAACGACTTATTTGATCAATTGCAAGGATCATGTGTGTACTCGAAAATCGACCTCAGATCGGGCTATCATCAATTACGCGTCAAAGAAGAAGACATTCCGAAAACAGCTTTTCGGACACGTTATGGTCATTACGAATTTTTGGTTATGCCGTTTGGGTTGACTAATGCGCCAGCTGTATTCATGGACCTCATGAATCGAGTTTGTAGTCCGTATTTAGATAAGTTTGTTATCGTTTTTATTGACGATATTCTTATCTATTCCAAGAGTGAGCAAGAGCATGAGCAGCATTTAAGGTTGATATTAGAGTTGTTAAGAAAAGAACAGCTATATGCCAAATTTTCTAAGTGTGCTTTTTGGTTAAAAGAAGTGCAGTTTCTTGGCCACGTTGTTAGTAGCAAAGGAATTCAGGTTGATCCAGCTAAAATTGAGGCCATTGAAAAATGGGAGACTCCTAAGACACCAACGCAGATACGCCAATTTTTGGGTTTAGCTGGTTATTATAGAAGGTTTATTCAAGATTTTTCCCGAATAGCTAAACCATTAACAGCGTTAACACAAAAAGGAAAGAAGTACGAATGGACTTCTGAGCAGGATAGTGCATTTCAATTACTAAAGAAGAAGTTGACTACGGTGCCTATTTTATCGTTACCTGAAGGGAACGATGATTTTGAGATATATATTGTGACGCTTCGCGACAAGGTTTTGGTTGCGTCCTTATGCAACGAAAGAAAGTTATTGCATACGCATCTCGTCAATTGAAGATTCACGAGCGGAATTACACGACGCATGATCTAGAACTGGGAGCAGTAGTGTTTGCATTGAAGATATGGAGACACTACTTATATGGGGTTAAATGCACTGTGTTTACCGATCATAAAAGCCTTCAACATATCTTCAATCAGAAACAGCTGAACATGAGGCAACGTAGGTGGGTCGAGCTGATAAACGACTATGATTGTGAAATTCGCTATCATCCCAAGAAAGCGAACGTAGTGGCCGACACTTTAAGTAGAAAGGAACGGGAACCAATTCGAGTACGAGCGATGAACATAAAAATTCGCATGAATCTCAACTCACAAATCAAAGAGGCTCAACGAGAAGCCCTTACTAAAGAAAACATAGGAAATGAAATAATGAAAAAGTATGAGAAGCAACTCGTTATACGGGAAGATGGAATTCGATATTTTGCAAACCGTATTTGGGTACCGAAGTTGGGTGGATTAAGGAAGTTGATATTGAATGAGGCACATAAGACAAGATACTCGATACATCCTGGAGTTGGAAAGATGTATCAAGATCTTAAGACGCATTATTGGTGGCCTAATTTAAAGACAGATGTTGCAACATATGTTGGGGAATGTTTAACTTGTTCCAAAGTCAAAGCAGAACACCAGAAGCCGTCAGGGTTACTTCAACAACCAGAAATCCCAGAATGGAAATGGGACGGTATTACCATGGATTTCATCACAAAGTTACCTAAGACTGCCTGGAGTTATCACACCATTTGGGTAATAGTTGATCGTCTCACCAAATCTGCACATTTCTTGCCTATAAAGGAAACGGATAGAATGGAGAAACTATTACGATTATACATAAAGGAAATTATTTCAAGGCATGGAATACCTATTTCCATTATATCTGATCGTGATAGTAGATTTACATCAAAGTTTTGGCAATCACTACAGGAGGCCCTGGGAACTCGTTTGGATATGAGCACCGCATTTCATCCACAAACTGACGGGCAGAGTGAAAGAATAATTCAGACTCTTGAAGACATGCTCAGGGCATGTGTGATCGATTTTGGAAACGGATGGGATAAATATCTACCATTAGCAGAATTCTCGTATAATAACAGTTATCATGCGACCATTAAAGCTGTACCATTCGAAGCATTGTATGGAAGGAAGTGTAGATCCCCTATCTGTTGGAATGAAGTTGGAGATCGACAATTAACTGGTCCCGAGATCATACACGAAACGACTGAGAAGATAGTACAAATCAAGGAGAGATTGAAAACAGCCCGTAGTCGTCAAAAGAGCTACGCCGATGTTCGAAGGAAACCATTAGAGTTTCAGATCGGTGACATAGTTATGTTAAAGGTGTCACCTTGGAAAGGTGTAATACGTTTCGGTAAAAGGGGTAAACTGAACCCAAGGTATGTAGGCCCGTTCAAGATCATCGAACGCATTGGACCGGTAACTTATCGACTCGAGTTACTGCAACAACTCGCCGGAGTACATAATACATTTCACGTATCAAACCTTAAGAAATGTCTTGCAAAGGAAGATCTCACCATTCCTCTTGAAGAAATCTAAGTCGACTAGAAACTACAATTCATAGAAGAACCAGTCGAAATCATGGACCGTGAAGTTAAACAACTCAAGCAGAGCAACATACCGATCGTTAAGATTCGTTGGAATGCTCGAAGGGGTCCCGAGTTTACTTGGGAACGAGAGGATCAGATGAAACAAAAGTACCCACATTTGTTTCCCGAGAACGCAAAATAGGTACAATTTTAAAATTTCGGGACGAAATTTATTTAACGGGTAGGTACTGTAACGACCCGGATTTTTCCGATCGTTTTATACTTATGAGATTAATATTTACATAAATTAAACCTTACCAACATGATAAGAAATCTAAATTGTTGAGATTTATGTTTTTAAAAAGAGTTTTACACAACGTTTGACCGTCCAATTTGACCGATGATATCACGAACTATATAACAAATGATAATTATACGTTTGTGTATATATATGTATTTATATGTATTTAACATGATCTAAGAATGGTTTAACATCTCATTGTGTACTAATAACAATAAGTTATAAGTATACTTTGAGACTACTAACTTAAGTTTTCAAAATGATAACTATACGTAACGTTATTTGACATATATACCTTTAACCTATAATACTTATACAAGTATCGTATAAATATGTATTTAATCACTTTTAAAGGGCTTATATACATAAAACAATATAAGTATATTTACACAAGATAGCTATATTTGAAATCTCGTTCCGTTTCCTCAAAATTTCTACATGTATACCTAGAGTATATGTACTCGTATCATACCCAGCTCCTATACGTATTTACTATTAGTATATACACATCACAATCACTTTATTAGCAGCCATGAGTCAGCCAATTTTGGATCTTAGCATGCATGATTAATCAATTTGGCATATTACAAGACTTTTGCACAATATTACAAATTTATACATCTTTTCACCACCATTTATACTCCATTCCAATTTCATTTTTACTACACATTTTCTCTTACCAAAAACACACTCTTAGGAATCTTAAGTATTCTTCTCAATCTCAGCAAATAACCATGAAGATCTAGCTTCAAAAACAAGCCTTAATCATCATAATAAATTCCTTACAAGAAAACTTCAATAATCCTTCCAAAAATACAAGTTTACTTCCAACCTTTTGATCCAACTCCACCACTCTTTTGGTTCTAGGATTTTTATCATATTTTACAGTAACTTTGTCCAAGTAACTTGAGGTAGTAACCTTGTTCATAACCTTATTCGATTCATATTTATATAGCTATCTTATTTTGTGCTGTAAAATTTTAACAACAAGAACATAGTTTGAATGATTTCAAACTTGTTTGAAAACTAAATAGATCCTTCTAACTTAACTTTTAAAACACTTCAAGACCTGTAATATATCATAATGATATGCTAACTTAACAAGATATAACTTGGTTTTACAAAGAACATCTTAAAAACTGAATCTACGTCGTCGGAGTGCAATCGGGGACTGTTTTGGGTTGGATAATTAAAAACTATCTTGAACTTTGAATTGGAAGTTTATGTTCTGGAAAAACGATATTTCTTATGAATATGTTAACCCTTAAAAATTTCATGGTTTAACTCAAAGTGTAAGTATTTTTAGAAACATGATCATTAAATGTTGTTTTTATGATGGAAAATGATCACTTTCATAAGTTTCACCAAAGTTTGACCTATAACCTATGATTTCGAATACAACCTAAGGTATTTTCAGTTCATATTCTTAAAATTTGATTCGATCCAAGGAAGTGGCAAGTTGAACCAACAAAAACGGAGTTGTAATGAGGAAAAAAACGACTAAAACAAAATCGGGTATCCGAAGCTAGTTTAGCTACGAAAATATTTGGGGAAAAATTAAATTAATCATATATTTTCTAATTAATATGATATTTCATATATATTTACTTATGATTTGATTTTATATATTTCAGGACCACCCGTAAACAACACGAGAAGATTAATCATAAGACCTCATGATTGTACGCAACACGTCATTTGACAACACGGTACTTTATATACGCAACACGTCACTTGACAACATGGTACCATGGGTCGAGATTAATTATGATCAATACGAATACGATGGAGTCTTTATTTATTTTATTTAAGCAACTAATTGTGGACCACTAACATCGGACTGCTAACTACGGACTAAGAAAATATTAAAAGTATATATATATATATATATATATATATATATATATATATATATATATATATATATATATATATATATATATATATATATATATATAACGATTACTTAAAAAGAAAATATGTTGATATATTATATATGGTTAGGTTCGTGATATCTATCAGAGACCAAGTCGTGATAAATACCTTCAAGGCAAAACTGAGTATATAGTCCCACTTTTAAACTCTAAATATTTCGGGATGAGAATACATGCATTTTATGATTTACGTTATGGACACAAGTGATTAAAAATATATATTCTACGTTGAGTTGTACTACTGGCATACTTCCCTGTAACTTGGTAACTATTATTTACATGAGGTATTGTAAACGGGAATCCTGTTGATAGATCTATCGGGCCTGACAACCCCAACCGGACTGGACGACCAGTATTCAACAGTTGCACAGTACTTCATTTCGGTGACTACACTTGGTACGGTGTAGTAAGATTTCATAATAAAGGGAATATGTGACGTTGATTAAATGTTAAGTATGGTTATCAAGTGCTCAACAACTTAGAATATCTTTATTAAAACGTTTATATATGAAATCTTGTGGTCTATATTTATAACGCTGCCGGCATTAAACCTATATCTCACCAACTTTATGTTGACGTTTTAAGCATGTTTATTCTCAGGTGATAACTAAAAGCTTCCGCTGCAACATGTTGAATTTAAGCAAGATCTTGAGTATGCATATTTGTGTCAAAAATAAAACTGCATATCGGAGGATTTGTAATGTAAAATATGTTGGAAGTCGTATTGTTATTATCACATGTAAAGTTTGTAAGTCTAAGATTATCGCTAAACGATAATCATTATTATCTTGTTTAAACCTTGTATTTGTAATAAAAGTTATGGTTTGTATTGTAAAAATGAATGCAGTTTTTGAAAGAGGTCAATACCTCGCGATGAAATCATATGTTATTGTATTCGTCCTTATGGTTAAGGTCGGGTTATGACAAAATTGTGAAAACTACATGTTGTGGTATATATAGACATATATATATATATATATATATATATATATATATATATATATATATATATATATATATATATATATATATATATATATATATATATATATATATATATGGTTGACATGAGATTATGATGAGTAAGTATCTCACTAAGTATATTAACAATGTGTGATATACATAAGAAATGAGATTACTAAGTTAAGAAACTCGAAATGATATATATAACGATTATCGTTATGATAACGTCTACTAAATACATATGTATCATATTAAGATATTGATACACTATATTTAACATGATAAAATGATATTTAAATATATCATTAAGTGTGTTAACAATGAACTACATATATAAAAACAAGACTACTAACTCAAGAATTACGAAACGAGACTTATATGTAACGATTATCGTTGTAACGATATTTTAATGTATATATCATATTAAGAGATATTCATACATCATAATATCATGATAACATAATAATTTAACATCTCATTTGATATAATAATTAATTGAGATCGTTAACTTAAAGGTTTCAAAACAACACTTACATGTAACGACTAACGAAGACTTAACGACTCTATTAGAATGTATATACATGTTGTGTTTTAATATGTATTCTTACACTTTTGAAAGACTTCAAGACACATATCAAAGTACTTCTACTTAACAAAAATGCTTACAATTATATCCTCGTTCAGTTTCATCAACAATTCTACTCGTATGCACCCGTATTCGTACTCGTACAATACACAGCTTTTAGATGTATGTACTATTAGTATATACACTCCAATGATCAGCTCTTAGCAGCCCATGTGAGTCACCTAACACATGTAGGAACCATCATTTGGCAACTAGCATGAAATATCTCATAAAATTACAAAAATATTAGTAATCATTCATTACTTATTTACATGAAAATAAAATTACATATCCTTTATATCTAATCCATATACCAACGACCAAAAACACCTACAAACACTTTCATTCTTCAATTTTCTTCATCTAATTGATCTCTCTCAAGTTCCATCTTCAAGTTCTAAGTGTTCTTCATAAATTCCATAAGTATAGTTTCATAAAAATCAAGAATACTTCCAAGTTTGCAAGTCTACTTCCAAGCTTTCTAATCCATTCCAAGTAATCATCTAAGATCAAGGAACCTTTGTTATTTACAGTAGGTTATCTTTCTAATTCAAGGTAATATTTATATTCAAACTTTGATTCAATTTCTACAACTATAACAATCTTATTTCGAGTGAAAATCTTACTTGAACTGTTTTCGTGTCATGATTCTGCTTCAAGAACTTTCAAGCCATCCAAGGATCCTTTGAAGCTAGATCCATTTTTCTCATTTCTAGTAGTTTTATCCAGAAAACTTGAGGTAGTAATGATGTTCATAACATCATTCGATTAATACATATAAAGCTATCTTATTCAAAGGTTTAAACTTGTAATCACTAGGACATAGTTTAGTTAATTCTAAACTTGTTCGCAAACAAAAGTTAATCCTTCTAGCTTGACTTTTAAAATCAACTAAACACATGTTATATATCTATATGATATGCTAACTTAATGATTTAAAACCTGGAAACACGATGAACACCATAAAATCGGATATACGCCGTCGTAGTGAAACCGGGGGCTGTTTTGGTTTGGATAATTAAAAACTATGATAAACTTTGATTTAAAAGTTGTTCTTCTGGAAAAATGATTTTCCATATGAATATGAAACTATATCCAAAAATCTTGGTTAAACTCAAAGTGAAAGTATGTTTTTCAAAATGGTCATCAAGATGTCGTTCTTTCGACGGAAATAACTACCTCTTTAGTAATTGACATGTAACTTAAATTTCTGACTATAAACCTATACTTTTTCTGTTTGGATTCTTAAATTAGAATTCAATATGAAACCATAGCAATTTGATTCACTCAAAACGGATTTAAAATGAAGAAATTATGGGTAAAACAAGATTGGATATTTTTGATCTTTTTAGCTACGGGAAATGTTTAACAAATCTATACAAATCATATCCTAGCTAACTTATATTGTATTATACATGTATTCTAATATATTATGTAATCTTGGGATACCATAGACACGTATGCAAATGTTTTGACATATCATATCGACCCATGTATATATATTATTTGGAACAACCATAGACACTCTATATGCAGTAATGTTGGAGTTAGCTATACAGGGTTGAGGTTGATTCCAAAAATATATATACTTTGAGTTGTGATTTAGCCTGAGACGTGTATACACTAGGTCGTGGATTGATTCAAGATAATATATATATCTATTTATTTCTGTACATCTAACTGTGGACAACTAGTTGTAGGTTACTAACGAGGACAGCTGACTTAATACACTCAAATCTTTAAAACATAATAAAAATGGTTGTAATTATATTTTGATCATACTTTGATATATATGTACATATTTGTATAGGTTCGTGAATCGATCCGTGGCCAAGTCTTATTTCCGAGGAAGGAAATATCTGTGAAAGTGAGTTATAGTCCCACTTTTAAAATCTAATATTTTTGGGATGAGAATACATGCAGGTTTTATAAATGATTTACAAAATAGACACAAGTACGTGAAACTACATTCTATGGTTGAATTATCGAAATCGAATATGCCCCTTTTTATTAAGTCTGGTAATCTAAGAATTAGGGAGCAGACACCCTAATTGACGTGAATCCTAAAGATAGATCTATTAGGCCTAACAAACCCCATCCAAAGTACCGGATGCTTTAGTACTTCGAAATTTATATCATATCCGAAGGGTGTCCCGGAATGATGGGGATATTCTTATATATGCATCTTGTTAATGTCGGTTACCAGGTGTTCACCATATGAATGATTTTTATCTCTATGTATGGGATGTGTATTGAAATATGAAATCTTGTGGTCTATTGTTACGATTTGATATATATAGGTTAAACCTATAACTCACCAACATTTTTGTTGACGTTTAAAGTATGTTTATTCTCAGGTGAATACTAAGAGCTTCCGCTGTTGCATACTAAAATAAGGACAAGATTTGGAGTCCATGTTTGTATGATATTGCGTAAAAACTGCATTCAAGAAACATATGTCGATGTAATATATTTCTATTGTAAACTATTATGTAATGGTCATGTGTAAACAGTATATTTTAGATTATCATTATTTGATAATCTACGTAATGCTTTTAAAACCTTTATTGATAAAATAAAGGTTATGGTTGTTTTAAAAATGAATGCAGTCTTTGAAAAACGTCTCATATAGAGGTCAAAACCTCGTAATGAAATCAATTAATATGGAACGTTTATAATCAATATGAACGGGACATTTCAGTTGGTATCCGAGCATTTGTCTTAGAGAACCAGAAAATTTGCATTAGTGTGTCTTATCGAGTTTGTTAGGATGCATTAGTGAGTCTGGACTTCGACCTTGTTTTCTTTAAAAATGATTGCTTAACATTTTTGTTGGAAACTATATATTATTAACATGTAAATATTATGTGATATATTAATCTCTTAACATGTTTGATATTGTGTGATAGATGTCTACCTCTAGCACAAATCCCATTGACTCACCTAATAATAACGAAGAGTCAAATATATATTGGCAAGATTCACTAGTTCCCGAAGAACCAGAAGAAGAGGAAACGGAACCGGAAGAAGAGGAACCGGAAGAAGAAGAGGTTCCGGAGGGGGGAATAGTAGGAACCACAGAAAACCGGTCAAATAAAAGAAAATCCTCAACCAATGGACAAAAGTTAATAATGGTCAATGGTGTTTCCGCTAAGGAAGCAAAATATTGGGAAAATTACCAATTTTTCGATGAATCGGATCCTGATGAGGATTCCGATGATGTTATAGAAATTACCCCGACCCAATTTAATGAGGCAAAAGAAAATAATAAGGGAAAAGGCATCAAAATAGAGAAATCTGATTCCGACCCCGATGAACTTTATATGTACCGTCAACACTCGTATTTTCAATATCGTGACAATAACCCGGGAACCTCTAAACCACCAGGTTTTTCTAAACCAATGTGGAAAACGACGACTCGTATTAGAGGAACATCATATATCCCTAGAAGATTAGGAAAAAGAACCAAGTCCGAATAAGAAGAAACCAGTGATTCAGATTAGAGGGGTGTGAGCATGTTGTGTAATAAATGTATTGTAGTGTGCTTGTACTTTTATGTTCTATGTAAAAATTGCTTGTATTATTTTTTATTACGAATCTAATCCTTGTCTATTTTACAGTATAAAAACAAAATGGACGTTAAGGGTAGACAACCGAATATTTTAGAAGACCTACCAGAGGATATGATTGAGGAAATCTTGTCTAGAGTCGGTCAGAATTCATCAGCACATTTAGTTATGGCGAAATTAACTTGTCAAACATTTGAAAGACTTTCCAGAAATGCCTTCGTTTATAAAAGGCTTTCCTTTGATAGGTGGGGTATATCACATTGGGGAGACTTTAAGTTACGCCGTGTTTTCTTTAAAGCGTTAAATGCGGGGAACCCAAATGCAATTTTATGCTACGGGTTAAGAACCTATTTTGACTCAACATATCCCAACATAGGATTTCGTGAATTAGAAAGAGCTTCTAACATGCAACATAAAGAAGCATGTTATGCTTACGGGTTAGTGATGTTCGCTTCTTACCAAAGTGAGAAAAAGAACATCGGATTGCAGCTTTTAAATAAAACTTTCCCACAAGTGACGGATTCAGTAGTTGGGGTGAGAAACAAGGTTTTTAGATTATTACGGGGCTGTTGGACATTACGAAACCCTCGTCCTTTTGAAGACATTACAACATGCTGCCTAGCCAATGATCATAACGGTTATTTTCCACAAGACCAAGGATGGGAAGTCGTCTTAGTAAAACCAGAATGCATGACTTGTTTCTGGACTTATGAATTACGTGTCTTTATTTTCTTTGCTGAACAACTTGCGTATTAACTAGATTTATCTTCAAAACTGTCCTGTATCATAGTGTACTATATTTCATGTTATATGTAATATAGCGAAGTTGTAAGTTTGAAGAATATTTGTATGTGATATATTATTATAATCAGTTTTTCATATGGAATTGTAGTAGTTGAATTGTATATTAGCTACTAAGTATGAACTTAACGGGTAGGTAGTACCCGAATTTAAACTTATAAAATGCTAATATGAAGAAAAAGCTTTTATAAATGAGTTCATATTATGCTACGAGATACTATTGACTACTCTTAATATTCTGTATGATTAACTTGTTTCATTTGACTATTTTGAAGGAAATGGCACCGACTACTCGACACACCTTGAATATGAGCGAAGAGGAATTTCGTGCCTTTCTTGCTTCAAACATAGCCGCAGTACAGGCCCCGCTTCATACCAACAATAACTCTAAATCTAGCAATACAGCTAATGGCGCAAGAAATCGTGTAGGATGCTCCTACAAGGAATTCACTGCCTGCAAATCTTCAGAATTTGATGGGACCGAAGGACCAATCGGATTGAAACGGTGGACCGAGAAAGTTGAATCGGTGTTTTCCATAAGTAAGTGTGCTGAAGGAGACAAAGTGAAGTACGCTACGCATACCTTCACAGGTATTGCGTTAACATGGTGGAATACCTATCTAGAGCAAGTGGGACGAGATGCTGCTTACGCGCTACCGTGGTCAGCATTCAAGCACTTGATGAACGAGAAGTACTGTCCCAGAACCGAGGTCAATAAGCTCAAGTCAGAACTTACAGGGTTACGAACACAGGGATTCGATATTACTTCGTACGAAAGACGATTCACAGAATTGTGCCTATTGTGTCCGAGAGCATTCGAAGATGAGGAAGAGAAGATCGACGCATTTGTGAAAGGGTTACCGGAGAGAATCCAAGAAGATATAAGTTCACACGAGCCTGCCTCCATACAAAAGGCATGTAGAATGGCTCAGAAACTAGTGAACCAGATTGAGGGAAGAATTAAAGAACAGGCGGCCGAAGAGGCCAACGTGAAGCTAGTCAAAAGAAAGTGGGAGGAAAACGGTGATAAGAGTCACCAAAACAACAACTACTATCCCAACAATCGCAACATCAATCGCAACTACAACAAATGGCACAACAACAACAACAACAACTACAACAATCATCCCAACAACAATAACAACCGCAACAACAACAACAATCAGAAGCAGCTATGCCAAAGGTGTGAAAAGTATCACTCGGGGTTCTGCACCAAATTTTGTAACAAGTGTAAAAGAAATGGTCATAGCGCGGTCTATGGACCAGGGGTTAACAGAACGAAAGGAACAAATGGTGTCGGAACGAGTAATGGCGGAGCAAGTAGTGTCGGAGCAAGTTATGCCAATGTACTTTGTTATAAATGTGGAAAACCGGGCCACATTATTAGAAATTACCCAAACCAGGAGAACACGAATGGACAAGGCCGCGGAAGAGTTTTCAATATTAATACGGCAGAGGCAGAGGAAGACCCGGAGCTTGTTACGGGTACGTTTCTTATTGACAATAAATCTGCTTACGTTTTATTTGATTCGGGTGCAGATAAAAGCTATATGAGTAGAGATTTTTGTGCTAAATTAAGTTGCCCATTGACGTCGTTGGATAGTAAATTTTTACTCGAATTAGCAAACGGTAAATTAATTTCAGCAGATTATATATGCCGGAATCGAGAAATTAAACTGGGTAGCGAAATATTTAAGATTGATTTGATACCAGTAGAGTTAGGGAGTTTTGATGTAATAGTTGGCATGGACTGGCTGAAGGAGATGAAAGCAGAGATCGTATGTTACAAAAATGCAATTCGCATTGTACGAGAAGAAGGAGAACCCTTAATGGTGTACGGAGAAAAGGGCAACACGAAGCTACATCTTATTAGTAATTTGAAGGAATAAAAACTAATTAGAAAAGGTTGCTATGCTGTTCTAGCCCACGTCGAGAAAGTTCAAACTGAAGAAAAGAGCATCAATGATGTTCCCATTGCAAAAGAATTTCCCGATGTATTTTTGAAAGAATTACCGGGACTACCTCCACATCGATCTGTTGAATTTCAAATAGATCTTGTACCAGGAGCTGCACCAATAGCTCGTGCTCCTTACAGACTCGCACCCAGCGAGATGAAAGAACTGCAAAGCCAACTGCAAGAACTATTAGAACGTGGTTTCATTCGACCAAGCACATAACCATGGGGAGCTCCTATTTTGTTTGTCAAGAAGAAGGATGATACATTTAGGTTGTGTATTGACTACAGAGAGTTGAATAAAATTACCATCAAAAACCGTTATCCACTGCCGAGAATTGACGACTTATTTGATCAACTACAAGGCTCGTCAGTTTATTCGAAAATCGATTTACGTTCTGGATATCATTAAATGCGAGTAAAGGAGGATGATATTCCAAAAACTGCTTTTAGGACGCGTTATGGTCATTACCAGTTTATGGTTATGCCGTTTGGATTGACTAACGCACCAGCTGTGTTCATGGACCTTATGAACTGTGTGTGTAGGCTATATCTTGACAAGTTTGTCATTGTTTTTATCGATGCCATACTTATTTACTCAAAGAATGATCAAGAGCACGAACAACATTTGAGAAAAGTGCTAGAAGTATTGTGGAAAGAAAAACTGTACGCTAAGTTTTCAAAGTGTGCATTTTGGTTGGAAGAAGTTCAATTCCTCGGTCACATAGTGAACAAAGAAGGTATCCAGGTGGACTCGGCAAAGATCAAAACCGTTGAAAAGTGGAAAACCCCAAAAACTCCGAAGCATATACGTCAATTTTTAGGATTGGCTGGTTACTACAGAAGATTCATTCAAGATTTCTCCAAAATAGCAAAACCCTTGACTGCATTAACGCATAAAGGGAAGAAATTTGAATGGAAGGATGAACAAGAGAAGGCGTTTCAGTTATTGAAGAAAAAGCTAACTACGGCACCTATATTTTCATTGCCTGAAGGGAATGATGATTTTGTGATTTATTGTGACGCATCAAAGCAAGGTCTCGGTTGTGTATTAATGCAACGAACAAAGGTGATTGCTTATGCGTCTAGACAATTGAAGATTCACGAGCAAAATTATACGACTCACGATTTGGAATTGGGTGCTGTTGTTTTTGCATTAAAGACTTGGAGGCATTATTTATATGGGGTCAAAAGTATTATATATACCGACCACAAAAGTCTCCAACATATATTTAATCAGAAGCAACTGAATATGAGACAACGCGGGTGGATTGAACTGTTGAATGATTATGATTTTGAGATTCGATACCACCCGGGGAAGGCGAATGTGGTAGCTGACGCTTTGAGTAGAAAGGACAGAGAACCTATACGGGTAAAAGCTATGAATATAATTATTCGTACTAACCTTACTACTCAAATAAAGGAGGCGCAACAGGGGGTTGTAAAAGAAGGAAAGTTGAAGAATGAGATACCCAAAGGATCAGAGAAACATCTTAATATTCGGGAAGACGGAACTCGATATAGGGCTAATAGAATTTGGGTAACAAGGTTTGGAGATGTGAGAGAAATGGTACTTAAGGAAGCACATAAAACCAGATATTCAATACATCCCGGAGCGGGGAAGATGTATAAAGATCTCAAGAAACACTTTTGGTGGTCGGGTATGAAAGCCGATGTTGCTAAATATGTAGGAGAATGTTTGACGTGTTCTATGGTCAAAGCTGAACATCAGAAACCATCAGGTCTACTTCAACAACCCGAAATCCCGGAATGGAAATGGGAAAACATTACCATGGATTTCATCACTAAATTGCCAATGACTGCAAATGGTTTTGATACTATTTGGGTAATAGTTGATCGTCTCACCAAATCAGCACACTTCCTGCCAATGAGAGAAGATGACAAAATGGAGAAGTTGGCGTGATTGTATTTGAAGGAGGTTGTCTCCAGACATGGAATACCCGTCTCTATTATCTCTGATAGGGATGGTAGATTTGTTTTAAGGTTCTGGCAGACGTTGCAACAAGCATTGGGGACTCGTCTAGACATGAGTACTGCCTATCATCCACAAACTGATGGGCAGAGTGAAAGGACGATACAAACGCTTGAAGACATGCTACGAGCATGTGTTATTGATTTCGGAAACAATTGGGATCGACACCTACCGTTAGCAGAATTTTCCTACAACAACAGTTATCATTCTAGTATTGAGATGGCGCCGTTTGAGGCACTTTATGGTAGAAAGTGCAGGTCTCCGATTTATTAGAATGAAGTGGGGGATAGACAGATTACGGGTCCGGAGATAATACAAGAAACTACTGAGAAAATCATCCAAATTCAACAGCGATTGAAAACCGCCCAGAGTCGACAAAAGAGCTACGCGGACAGTAAAAGAAAAGATATAGAGTTTGAAATTGGAGAAATGGTCATACTTAAGGTTTCATCTTGGAAAGGCGTTGTTCGATTTGGTAAATGGGGGAAACTAAATCCAAGGTACATTGGACCATTCAAGATTATAGATCGTGTCGGACCAGTAGCTTACCAACTGGAGCTACCTCAACAACTCGCTGCTGTACATAACACTTTCCACATCTCGAATTTGAAGAAATGTTTTGCTAAAGAAGATCTCACTATTCTGTTGGACGAAATCCAAATCAATGAAAAACTTCAATTCATTGAAGAACCCGTCGAAATAATGGATCGTGAGGTTAAGAGACTTAAGTAAAACAAGATACCGATTGTTAAGGTTCGATGGAATGCTCGTAGAGGACCCGAGTTCACCTGGGAGCATGAAGATCAGATGAAGAAGAAATACCCTCGTCTATTTTCAGAAGATTCGTCAACACCTTCAACAGCTTAAAATTTCGGGACGAAATTTATTTAACGGGTAGGTACTGTAGTGACCCGAACTTTTCCATGTTTATATATATTAATTGAGATTGATATTTACATGACTAAACATTTCTAACATGTTAAGCAATCAAACTTTTTAAGACTTGATTAAATGAAATAAGTTTCATATAGACAATTGATCACCCAAGTTGACCGGCGATTCACGAACGTTACAAAATTGTGAAAACTACATGTTGTGGTATATATATAGACATATATATATATATATATATATATATATATATATATATATATATATATATATATATATATATATATATGGTTGACATGAGATTATGATGAGTAAGTATCTCACTAAGTATATTAACAATGTGTGATATACATAAGAAATGCGATTACTAAGTTAAGACACTCGAAATGATATATATAACGATTATCGTTATGATAACGTCTACTAAATACATATGTATCATATTAAGATATTGATACACTATATTTAACATGATAAAATGATATTTAAATATATCATTAAGTGTGTTAACAATGAACTACATATGTAAAAACAAGACTACTAACTCAAGAATTACGAAACGAGACTTATATGTAACGATTATCATTGTAACGATATTTTAATGTATATATCATATTAAGAGATATTCATACATCATAATATCATGATAACATAATAATTTAACATCTCATTTTATATAATAATTAATTGAGATCGTTAACTTAAAGGTTTCAAAACAACACTTACATGTAACGACTAACGAAGACTTAACGACTCCATTAGAATGTATATACATGTTGTGTTTTGATATGTATTCTTACACTTTTGAAAGACTTCAAGACACATATCAAAGTACTTCTACTTAACAAAAATGCTTACAATTACATCCTCGTTCAGTTTCATCAACAATTCTACTCGTATGCACCCGTATTCGTACTCGTACAATACACAGCTTTTAGATGTATGTACTATTGTTATATACACTCCAATGATCAGCTCTTAGCAGCCCATGTGAGTCACCTAACACATGTGGGAACCATCATTTGGCAACTAGCATGAAATATCTCATAAAGTTACAAAAATATTAGTAATCATTCATGACTTATTTACATGAAAACAAAATTACATATCCTTTATATCTAATCCATATACCAACGACCAAAAACACCTACAAACACTTTCATTCTTCAATTTTCTTCATCTAATTGATCTCTCTCAAGTTCCATCTTCAAGTTCTAAGTGTTCTTCATAAATTCCATAAGTATAGTTTCATAAAAATAAAGAATACTTCCAAGTTTGCAAGTCTACTTCCAAGCTTTCTAATCCATTCCAAGTAATCATCTAAGATCAAGGAACCTTTGTTATTTACAGTAGGTTATCTTTCTAATTCAATGTAATATTCATATTCAAACTTTGATTCAATTTCTACAACTATAACAATCTTATTTCGAGTGAAAATCTTACTTGAACTGTTTTCGTGTCATGATTCTGCTTCAAGAACTTTCAAGCCATCCAAGGATCCTTTGAAGCTAGATCCATTTTTCTCATTTCCAGTAGTTTTATCCAGAAAACTTGAGGTAGTAATGATGTTCATAACATCATTCGATTCATACATATAAAGCTATCTTATTCGAAGGTTTAAACTTGTAATCACTAGGACATAGTTTAGTTAATTCTAAACTTGTTCGCAAACAAAAGTTAATCTTTCTAACTTGACTTTTAAAATCAACTAAACACTTGTTATATATCTATATGATATGCTAACTTAATGATTTAAAACTTGAAAACACGATGAACACCATAAAATCGGATATACGCCGTCGTAGTGAAACCTGGGGCTGTTTTGGTTTGGATAATTAAAAACTATGATAAACTTTGATTTAAAAGTTGTTCTTCGGGGAAAATAATTTTTCATATGAACATGAAACTATATCCAAAAATCTTGGTTAAACTCAAAGTGAAAGTATGTTTTTTCAAAATGGTCATCAAGATGTCGTTCTTTCGACGAAAATGACTACCTCTTTAGTAATTGACATGTAACTTAAATTTTCGACTATAAACCTATACCTTTTCTGTTTTTATTCTTAAATTATAGTTCAATATGAAACCATAGCAATTTGATTCACTCAAAACGGATTTAAAATGAAGAAGTTATGGGTAAAACAAGATTGGATATTTTTGATCTTTTTAGCTACGGGAAATGTTTAACAAATCTATACAAATCATATCCTAGCTAACTTATATTGTATTATAAATGTATTCTAATATATTATGTAATCTTGGGATACCATAGACACGTATACAAATGTGTTGACATATCATATCGACCCATGTATATATATTATTTGGAACAACCATACACACTCTATATGCAGTAATGTTGGAGTTAGCTATACAGGGTTGAGGTTGATTTCAAAAATATATATACTTTGAGTTGTGATTTAGCCTGAGACGTGTATACACTGGGTCGTGGATTGATTCAAGATAATATATATCGATTTATTTCTGTACATCTAACTGTGGACAACTAGTTGTAGGTTACTAACGAGGACAGCTGACTTAATACACTCAAATCTTTAAAACATAATAAAAATGGTTGTAATTATATTTTGATCATACTTTGATATATATGTACATATTTGTATAGGTTCGTGAATCGATCCGTGGCCAAGTCTTATTTCCGAGGAAGGAAATATCTGTGAAAGTGAGTTATAGTCCCACTTTTAAAATCTAATATTTTTGGGATGAGAATACATGCAGGTTTTATAAATGATTTACAAAATAGACACAAGTACGTGAAACTACATTCTATGGTTGAATTATCGAAATCGAATATGCCCCTTTTTATTAAGTCTGGTAATCTAAGAATTAGGGAACAGACACCCTAATTGACGCGAATCCTAAAGATAGATCTATTGGGCCTAACAAACCCCATCCAAAGTACCGGATGCTTTAGTACTTTGAAATTTATATCATATCCGAAGGGTGTCCCGGAATGATGGGGATATTCTTATATATGCATCTTGTTAATGTTGGTTACCAGGTGTTCACCATATGAATGATTTTTATCTCTATGTATGGGATGTGTATTGAAATATGAAATCTTGTGGTCTATTGTTACGATTTGATATATATAGGTTAAACCTACAACTCACCAACATTTTTGTTGACGTTTAAAGCATGTTTATTCTCAGGTGAATACTAAGAGCTTCCGCTGTTGCTTACTAAAATAAGAACAAGATTTGGAGTCCATGTTTGTATGATATTGCGTAAAAACTGCATTCAAGAAACATATGTCGATGTAATATATTTCTATTGTAAACCATTATGTAATGGTCATGTATAAACAGTATATTTTAGATTATCATTATTTGATAATCTACATAATACTTTTAAAACCTTTATTGATAAAATAAAGGTTATGGTTGTTTTAAAAATAAATGCAGTCTTTGAAAAACGTCTCATATAGAGGTCAAAACCTCGCAACGAAATCAATTAATATGGAACGTTTATAATCAATATGAACGGGACATTTCAGTATATACATATACATATATACATTTTCATTTTAAAATAGTTTTTTACTGTAGCAAAGTTACTGTATCGAAGTTTTTTTTACTGTAGAAATAGTGATTTTCAAAAACACTGTAGCTTTTCGGGTACTGTAGCAATTCGAAAATACTGTAGCAAATTAGTGTTTAATGGTTCATCTTAAACGTTTTAGTTAACTTATCTAAATATCAATCGAATCAATAATTGAATGTTACTATCATTTACTAAATAATATATATATATATATATATATATATATATATATATATATATATATATATATATATATATATATATATATATATATATATATATATATATATTGTTCGTGAATCTTCAAGAACAGTCAAAGAATAATTGATTACATGAATATAGTTCCAAAACTTTCGTGACTCAACATTACAGACTTTGCTTATCGTGTCGAAAACATTAAATCATTTAAAGATAAAGTTTAAATTTGGTCAAAAATTTCCGGGTTGTCACACAACGCATTGTAGATGGCTCTTCTACAGTATTTAGGGACAAACGAACCCTAGATCATCGATATTTACTTAAAGGATAAACCCACGACACTGCATCATCTCGAAACAATGAAAGAGGCTTGATATCGGCTAAAAAGTCATGTTTTTACCTCCGATATCAGGCCAATATTTAACAAAGTAATATACTTTCTCGCCAAATTATGCATCTATTTGCTTAGATTGGTACATTTGGTAATTACGAAGGCAATGCACAAAGAATCAGCGAAAACGGACTTAAAACGAAAAATTTAGAGCAAAAACGACAAAAACCTGGAAAACGCCAAAAAACGGCCTGCCAAAACCCAAGAAAATGGCCTGCCACTGTATGTGGATGGCCGGCCTGATAAAAACCGCCCTCCAATTACACAGGCTAATTAAACAGGGCACCACCAATTTGGACAGCCCAACAACCAATTACACGGGCTAATTAAACGACTGACCACATATTGAACGACCTTCCATGATTATGGACGACCTGCCATGGACGGCCAGCCAGGCAAGGATCAAGTATAAATAAGGCTCATTTGTATCCATTTCATAACACTCTTCACTATCCACTCTTCAATTCACTCTCAAATTTAGTTTAGCTTTCTAGTCTAGTTCGAGAATAGTCTTTCGAGGCCTTCTTACCTCCGAGCGAGAAATTAAGTACCCGGAGGCGAATGCCGAAGATTGTACTAAGAAGCTGTCTAAAGTCAGAGTTGTCACTTTTGTACTTTCGGAACTCGATTAATATACTTGTACTTTTATCTTGACTCTATCTTGTTATAATGTCTTTTATTACTTTGACAGATGATATTATTGCCATGATTAGCGAGTATTTATATTTTGTGCATGCTGTGATGTAGTTGTTACGCTGTCTGAATATACAAATTGTGTAATGAGATACTGTTGAGATGCTTTTCGATTATGATTAAACTCAATCACTTTCCGACTAATAGAACGTGGTTATCGGCTCTGTAATTAGGAAGTCGTGAACCCCGATTTAGAGTACAATATCAGTGTCACTCCTTGGTAAGACACCTCTGCTGGATACATAGGGCGTTTGTCAGAGGCACAACGGTTGTAGTAAGGCAACCTACCCTACGGATTCCGACGGAGGTTCTTTCGTAATGGAAGCCCTAGTTGATACTAGGAGTACACGGCCAGCCTCAGGCTATGCTAGAGTAGTTACTACGCATGTAAACATAGTACGTATATCGAGGAGGCACAACGGTTGTAGTACTCTATACCTCTGCTATGTATGGCCATGGAAACGACCTCACTGTTGAAGAGTACATTGCACCATAACGCGGTCTCAGACATTGCACTCCGTCTGAGGGATTCTTTAGTAATAGGAACTGTTTGTTTAAACCCATAAAGGATTGGAACCGTTAGGATAACCGAACGTTTACATGGAGACTACTGTCTGGCCATGACGTTCCTTTATGGTTGATTTCTTTTAAATAAGAACCTAACTGATCTTTATAAACCAATCGTTAATGAAAGCATCAGAAACGTATCATGTCTCTCGGATAAGGGATACCCTCTACTTTAGCTTATGTTTAAGAAAGTTTGGGCCAAGTGGATAGATTAATACGCTGCCTTATCGGGTCGCTCATAATAAAAGAGCCGTCTAGTGTTAATAAGTAGCTGTGTTACTCTGGCGTCGAAGGAAGAGGCGTTGCTGCTCATTCAGAATCTTCAAGCCTATCGCATACATTATGTCCAGTGACATGTCAGTCCTCTAACATGGGCGGTAGGACCAATATAACGGGTAAAGGGTTATCAACTATTCATGAGCCATCATTACACAACTCAGCAGTGTAACTAACGAAATCATATCATGTACATCTTTAACCTTATCTGAAATACAAATTTTACCTATCTGTATTTATTTTATCCTTTAGAAAATTAGAAAACCCAAAATAGAAACACAACTACTCCTTGTTAGTTATTTTTGTCAGGTTTTAGGTTCGATTCTGTAGAATTCTTTAAAAACGACCCTAGGTCATACTTCCGTTACTCACCATAAGGAGTAGTAGATTTAGGCCCTGACCTTATAAATTTAAAACACGGGTACATCCCCACTGGGAGACCTCGACCGACGACGTGCGGCCCGACGACACCGCACACTAAAACCTAACCGTCCTTTTTGACCATATCAAGGCTCGAGTAAAAGATCGTATCTTGTTGATCGAACGCAATTGAGGTTGGCCTTGAATGCCCACTTGTCTAGCTAACGAGGAATTAATTAAATTAAATAATTTACTAAATAATCTTACAATTATTGGCAGGGACAAAGATACTTGATCATGGAAATTAAATAGAATGCGCTTTTCTCATCAACAAGTGTAACATCCTAAAATCTATTAGAGGTAAAATATTCTAACATATGTATATATCATTTTTTTTATTTTCTATTACTAATAACAGCAAAAGCACCATATGCCGTTTTGTTTCATATTTGGTCGTTTTGAAGTTCCACGTGCCCCTTTTACGGCTATACCATTGTTATTAAATAAGTATTATTGGGCCTAGGCCCAATGGCCTCTTCACTAGTTATATATAAGTCTAGAAGTCTAGATATGACAAAAGAAATACAAATATTTACCTAAATCATGTGGATTCTTCATGAAATATTCAATTTCACTCTAAATCAGTAACAACCCTATTTGTCAAGGCCGAATATTAGGGCGTGCAAGGCGTGCAGTCACACATGACTCATTATATATACATAGGGGCTAAAAAATATAGCCTAATATTACATACTTATGTTCATATATTATTAGGAATTTAAAAAATTGGAAAAAATAAATTTAGCTTAATACAACCATTATTTTAATTGATCATTTTACTTATGACTTTATTAGTATTATTCAACTTATTTTATATGAAATTTTTTTATAAAAAAGTAGTTCACTTTTATTTTTGAACAGGTCCCATAAAATTAAGAGGACAACCTACTACTTGTCATGGCTTAGAGAAATTTCTTTGCAGTTAAGAATTCGATGATTAAAGCCATATATTTAGTAAATCTTGAGTGCATATGTATGGAAAATGCTTACGGCATACAGTAGAAACCTTACGTGTTCGTTGGTTTAATTCATAAATTCAATCTTTCTTTCTTTTTTTTGGGTAAAGGGTTTTACCCGGTAAATATTATTTAAAAAAATAATAAGAATAAGAATACAAATAAAGAATAACGACTACAAGTGCACCTTGCGGCCTCACAAATAACCACAAACCAAGCTAGAACCTACACAACGAAAATAGGACTAGCAAAACCAAAAAACTATGACGCCTAAGTCATGACATGGACCAATAACTTACAACCAACCCGATTTCATGCCAAACGGGGCTGTAGCCTTATGTGACGACCCGGAAATTTCTGACCAAATTTAAACTTAATCTTTAACGTTTCCGACACGATAAGCAAAGTCTATGAAGTTGAATCCTAAAATTCTTGAACTATTCAGTTACCCTTCGATTGTTCTCAACGATTCGCGAACAATTATATGTAAATAGATATATATACTATAACTTGAAAACGTAACAAAGTGTTAAGTAAATGATACTGTGCATTAAACTTATTGGTTTGATTATCTGATTGATATATTCAACTACAAAGTTAAAATATTATGCCAAACGATTGAATTAAAAGATATTTATTAGGTCTCTTAATGATTATGATATTGTTACGGGTCTCTGTTGTGAGGTCCACACTTATTTGAGAAATTATTCCTTTTTAATGGTATTCAGAATAAATGGTAAAGTGTTTGTTTAAATAACGTAATTTGGAGACATACAATAATAAGGAATATTAACTGTTGGAATTAGATATATGAATAACTTGCGATATGTATTTTAAAATGTGTTTATTAATATTGAAAATATATATTTAACAATACGATAAAATATAATATTAACTTGGTCATAAAAACGAATTGTTATTATATATATATTAACAAATAGCGAGATGATGATTTATAGAAGTAAATGACCAAAATACTCGAAAGTTTAAGATATACTTTGAGTGGTATAGTTTATGAACAATTTAAGACTATATTTTGACAAAGGTACGAGTCGCGAAACGTAATGTACAAGTTTTCTCAGCGTACGAAAGGACGTTCGAAAACCGAAACCGGGACATAAGTCGAGTGATGATGTACGACTTATCGGAACAAAAATTACAAGTCAACTATGCATGTGAATTTAATATAATATATAATTAATTATATAAATTAAATATATTAAATATATAATTAAATAATTTGTCGACAAGCAAGAAAACAAACGAAAGTGAGCTGTCCAGACAGGCCATGCGATCGCATGGCATTTGCACTGAAAGCCCATGCGATTGCATGGGCATCAGATTCAGCAAACATGTATAAAAGCTCGACCGTTTCTGATTTTTGATGTATTCCATCCATCTCTCTCTCACACTCTTATATTTATATTTATTATTATTATTATTATTATTATTATTATTATTATTATTATTATTATTATTATTATTATTATTATTATTATTATTATTATTATTATTATTATTATTATTAAGATTAATATTATTATTAATCTTATTATTATTATCAGTAGTATAATAATTATTAGTATTATACATAAAATACTACGACGAGGTTATGTCCAAATGTTTTCAAAATGGATTTTTCGAGCGGGATAGAGCTAAGAAAATTATGAGTTATAGCTATGGAGGTTATGGGAAATATTCATGGGTATTGTTCGCAAGTCAAACCTAGTGTTTATTATCTCCGTTACATCTACGTACTGTCCTACAATATTGAATCTCAATATTGATACGTAAGCACTCATATTTTATCTTTTATATATTAATTGTGTATCCATGTCTAGTGCTCGAGTATATATATTTATACATGCTTGTATGCTAAATTTCGTCGCTAAACAGTTTATAATGAATCACGAATTAAATACATATATTACTGGTAAAAGGTATATGATATACATGTTTTTGGAAAGCTGGCGAAAAATCAATAACTTTTCATTTAGATATCGAATAGTTTCGATGAACGGATTAAAAGATATGATCAACTGAATTACGATTGACGTTAATTGAAATTGTTTTTGAATCTGTAATTAAGATTTAAACAACTTGTATACGAGATTGATAAAATGGATTTTTGAATATTATCAACCGAGTAAATGAATCCTTATATAAGACACGTCTTGTTTTGTTAAACAACTGTCAAAATTGACTTTTTGAAACGACTTTGGATAACTTCTGTATGTCAATCTCGAGCATTAGGATTGTGATACACTATAACCAGACCTAGCTTGATAGACATTTATTGACCAACATATGTTCTCTAGGTTGAGATCTACGATTATTTGGTATTTCGAGTTTTGGTCACATTTCGGTGAACAACTTTATGTGCTGCTAAGGTGAGTTTCATTTGCTCCCTTTTTAATTGCTTTTGCAATCTATATTTTTGGGCTGAGAATACATGCACTTTATTTTAAATGCAATGGATACAAGTACATACTAAATTCTACACCGAGTTTGAACCGAAAATCCCTTAGCTTTGGTAACTAGTAACTGCCAGTTATAAGAACTGATGGGCGCGAGTAGTAGTATATGGATCCATAGGGCTTGATATCCCCGTTCGAGCTAGAGCACTAGCCTTTTAACGGACGTATGCTATTTGAGAAGCGTACACGTTGGTTTGCGTGTATTATTAAGATAATTATACAAAGGGTACAAATTATATATACGTTAAGTTTAGTTACCAGGGTGCTCAATTTCGTAGAATATTTTGATAAACGTTTTTGGATGAAACAACTAAAATCTTGTGTTCCACCTTTATACACAGATTATGCGAAACACTAAAACTATGAACTCACCAACCTTTGTGTTGACACTTGTTAGCATGTTTATTCTCAGGTTCCCTAGAAGTCTTTCGCTGTTTGCTTATATGATAGACAAGCTATGTGCATGGAGTCTTACATGGCATATTTTTCAAGAAAACGTTGCATTCACCAAATCATCACCATGTATCTTATTTTGACTGCATTGTCAACGGAAGTACTGTTGTAAACTATTATTTACGGTGATTGTCTATATGTAGAAATCATCAGATGTCGAAAACCTTTGATTTAAATATTCATATATGGTTTGCCTTTTCAAAAGAATGCAATGTTTATAAAACGTATCATATAGAGGTCAAATACCTCGCAATGAAATCGATGAATGACGTGTTCGTCCATACGGATTTGGAGCGATCGTCACACCTTAGAAGAATTTTTCTCAGCCATAAATGTTGCAGTTTCCTCTTCATCAGGCTCTATATCACTCAACTTTCTCTACAAAAACATATATACATATATTAGTAGAATAAGCATGGTATAGTTGCAATGTTAAAAGCAAGCTAGAGCTACAATCCTAGTAAGAATGTCAAGATCTTAAAGAACACAATGTGATTCTCGTGTTATTTTATAAAATTGAGTTATGTGCTATTATCTTGTTAATTGCTACTTCATTAGATATGAATTATGCGTATTAGCATTCATTGCATACGATTTTAATTAAATTACATATGTATTATCAACTTTCAAGCCGTGAATTGGGCGATGGAATAACTGAAATAAATCATGGGTTAGATACGGTTACCAAGTCTCATAATAATTATTGGGAATGTAAATTGGGGCTCAAAATGTGTTAAATCATAAGGCACGGAAATTATTATTTTCATAGCAATCTTAAAACCTACGTGTTGGTGTGTGATATTTTGAACGGAAAATACACGACCCTCACAAAGCCTTTAGACTTACGCATACCCTCACGAAGCCTTTGAACGGAAAATACACGGCCCTCACGACCCTTACAAAGCATTTAGCCATAGTACATCAGTATGTAAGATGCTTAAGGCATGAATACATATGTACCTGATGTCAAAGCAGAGGGGTATAAAATACTATTAAATTTTAGCAGAAAATACTATTAAATACGATACAATTTTACACAAGATATTTATTTATTTATAGAATGGATATACTTAAACCTTGCTACAACACTTATAGGCAGTGTACCTAATCGTACAGTAGTGTAGTTTTTAGTAAGTCCGGTTCGTTCCACAGGGAAATCTTTAAACAAAGCTCAACGCTATATTAGTTTACTTTTATAAAAATACAAATATATATATAAGTAATATTATTATTATAAAGGGGGGTTTTTACCGTTTAATGACCGGTTTGTCGATTTTAAAACTTTAGTCGCAGTTAAAACCTAATGTAAAATATAAAATACAAGACTTAAATTAAAGCGTAAAGTAAATAACGATAATGAAATTGCGAATAATAAAAATGCGATAAAATTAAATTGCGATAATTAAAAGTACGATAATTAAAAGTGCGATTAAATAACAATAAAAGTGCGATAATTAGAAGTGCAATTAAATATAAAATAAAGGAAATTAAATATGAAATAAAAGAATTATGCTTATTTAAACTTCCGTAATCATGATGTTTGACGTGTTGATTTTAGTTTTATGCCCATGGGTTAATTGTCCTTTGTCCCGGATTATTCAATATGTCCGTCTGGTTTTTGTCCATAACAGTCCATCAGTCATAAATATAAATTGCAAGTGTCCTTGTCAAATTATTATTATACCCGAAGTTAAATATTCCAACTAATTGGGGATTCGAATTGTAACAAGGTTTTAATACTTTGTTTAATGAATACACCAGGTTATCGACTGCGTGTAAACCAAGGTTTTACTACTTTGTTAACAATTACACCAATTACCCTTGAATGTAATTTCACCCCTGTTTTGATTATTCTAGTGGCTATTAATCCATTCCCGTGTCCGGTTAAATGAACGATTATTCGTACATATAAATACCCCGCCCATCGTGTCCGATCGAGTGTATATGGTAATTTATAGGGACGCCCAATTGTAAATCTTTATATTAACATTAACAAACTTTCATTTAGTTAAACAAATATAAAGCCCATTAATAGCCCATAGTCTAGTTTCCACAAGTGTCGTTCTTTTGTCCAAACCCCAATTATGGTACAAAGCCCAATTACCCAATTTTAGTAATTAGCCCAACATCATGATTACTTCGTTTTAAATAAGCATAATAATAACTTAGCTACGAGACATTAATATAAAAAGGTTGAACATAACTTACAATGATTAAAAATAGCGTAGCGTTACACGGACAGAATTTCGACTTACACCCTTACAACATTCGCTAACATACCCTTATTATTAGAATTATAATTAAAATTAAAATATAAATTATAAATATAAATATATTTACGTATGAAGAGGAAGAGAAAAAAAATGATTAAAACTCGGCAGAAAACTGGCTTTTTATAGGACCTGACCAGCAATCTCACACCATGCGACTCGCATGGATTTGTGCTTCTGGCCATGCGAGTCGCATGGCCACCCTGGATCCAGCCAACTACTTTGTTTTCTTCTTGCCGACGTAATATAATAATAATAATATATATAATATATAATTATATATAATTATATATATTATATTATATTCTTGTGCATAGTAGACTAGATATTTTTGGTCCGTTGCGTCGGGCGTTTCTTCTTGGCTCAGGTCCCGGTTCCGGATTTTCGGACGTCCTCGCGTATTATTTTAAATCGCGTACTTTGCGTCTTGTAACTTGTACTCTTGTCATTTTGAGACGTTCCTCATCAATATTTTGAACCTTTTTAATTGTATCTTGTACTTTTTAGCTCTTTGGACCTTTTTGTCTTCAATTTGTCGAATCTGCCTTTTGTCTTCACCTTTTATTATTTAAACGAATATCTCTTGTAAATAGAACAATTGCAACTAAAAGCTTGTCTTTCTTGAGGAATAATGCTATGAAATATATGTTCGTTTTTAGCATTATCAAATATTCCCACACTTGAGCGTTGCTTGTCCTCAAGCAATATCGTATTGAAATACTAGAATCACTTCTTTATTCTTCACACTTTGTACATCAGTGATTTCTATACGGCGGTATAAACAATGGTAGTAACGATATGGTTTACAGTCCCACATGACTATAAAAATTTAGATCCATTAAGGAAATTGGATCTTTATGAAAACATTTGATCTTTTGAAAATTAAATCTAGTTTTTACCCTAGATAAGTTTTCCGGAATAACCCTTTACCGGTGTTTGCAAAATATTTTTGTGGGTTTGGTGGGTTTCAGATTTGAAAATTTAGCTCAAAACTTGCGGTTTTGTGTCACCCACTTGCTAACCTTGTATTTGGAAAGCAACACGTCCAGTTTACTTGTTCCGTATATTACCTTTCGGTAAACTACCGTCCGGTTGTAAAGGAAAGCGTTGAACAAGCAACTGTTAAGGCAATGTCCCGTGACATGCTTTTGATTATGGTCTATAACGTGTCGGACGCAATTACTATCCTTGGTAGGAGCAATAGTAAAGCTCACCCTTATAATTTTTCGGTCTGGCACAAGGTCCTGTCTCCGACCATGCTATGCAACCACCGTTCTTACGGTTGACACCCGATTTAGTTCAGGTGACCTAATGAATTCCAGGTGAATTCCTAGGATTTTACGTTCAATGGTAATGAACGCATTGAAAATGGGTTTTCAGAAAACAAATCGGTTTGTAATTTTTATCAAAATATTTTCTCGTTCAAGCTCGAGTTTAGATATCATCGAATTCCATGAGTTTGAATTCTCAATCTTTAAGGTCAATCTCAAGGATTGAGTAATATCAGGCTTAAAAGCTGATTTTTGATCTTTAAGGAGATTATCCTTTCTGGGGATCTGATTCATTAGTCTTATCCAGCTAATTTGCATGGTGCCCCCCATTGTACAAGATAAATCCTTCTCATGGTTAGGATAAATCTGACCACTTGGCGACCCTGTTTAATGCTGAGGTCCGTGGATTTCCTGCTGATTTTAGTGATGACTTTTCTAGATTTTTCGTCAACCTACAGCTGGTCTGAACGACAACTTCATGACCTAAATCAAGAAGCGCGTGTCTTTTTCGGAAGACTTTACTTCCTTTTAATGATGGAATTGATTCATCGTGTAGATCCATCTCTTCTTTTCTTTCATTGGGTAAAACAGTTTAGTTTAGTCCAAAGCAAAAGTATTTTCAGTTATTTGTTACAAATATATGTGACATATGTTTAAAATAACTTGGTAAATTTTCCCACACTTGGCTTTTATTTTCCTTTTTATCGTCCTCTATTCCATTTTAAATGAATTTTAACATTTTAGTTTGTTTCTCAATTTATGTCCTTTCCGAGGTAACAATAATTTCGGTGTTAAAACCTAGTTTTATCGTTCATAAATATGTATAAACATGATTTTGAATTCATTTAATTGAAAATTTTGAAAAATTTTACTAGAATTGGGTAGTCAGTATATAAGACTAGGGCTGTTCTTTTTTATCAGAGAGCACTAGATTCTAATACAACTACTGCTTTACTAGTATTTTTAATGGTAACCAAGTGTTTAATATAAAAATTTTAAAATCCGAAAGAATTTAACCCCTTCCCACACTTAAGATCTTGCAATGCCCTCATTTGCAAGAAATTAGTAACAATTTAAATTATTGAGGGTGATTTGTGTGAAAATGATTAAATTTTTACCAAAGTTTCCAAATATATTGGCGTTTGTTTGCTGAATGATAAATGGTGTACGTCATTTGTTCATTCCGTCTTGTTGTTATTTCACATACATTTTGCATCATTGTCGTCAAAATTACTTGCTTTTGCTGAACTTAATGCCAGTCTTTGAAAACGCGTTGTTTTACCCTGTTTTGTGCATAAAAGAGAATACATACAATACAAATATAATCATACATGCAATTTGAAATGGAACTTTGGCATCCCACTTTCAAACTATAAGAAAAATATTAGTACACAATAATAATAGAAATATCAAACATTACATAAACGTAATAGAAATGTTAAGTGTTTAAAATAAAAATAAAAATTACCAACTTATCTCTACTGATCAGGAGGTGGGTTAGGAGGAAAATTAGGATATGGATCCCAATTCATGTTCGCGTCCGGGTTCCATGGCTGATTATAGGTGAACTGGTATGCTGCGTCATAATCATATGAATCATAGGGTGGTCTCATTTCTGGCTGATGTGCGGGATAGTATGCGGGTCAGGTCGGATAATACATCTCGCCAGGCTGCAACTGGCTTATAATTTGGCGCTGATGATAATCCCATCGGCCATGCTCTCGTTGCCGGGAATGCTCGTAGTCATTCCGACGTTGCCATGCCTCGTACTGCATATGCCTATCATAGTTCGTCATGTATTCATCCTCCATACGAATGCCTAAATCAAGAGCAGTCTCCCGAACAACTCTTATAATGTTGTTCGCCTCCTCCATCTCGTCATCCGAACCTCTCTCTACCTGTCGCTGAGGTCCCTCATATCGATATACCCGACCACGTCTCATCAATAATACCCTTGCACCGTGATAAAGGTTTGAACTTATAGTTTCACCTCCGTCCTCTATTTCGTTCATTGGACCCCCTTGGTGCTTATCTATACCTAAATACTCTCCAATGAGAGTAATGAAAATACCACCACCTATAATACTCCCCGATTTCATCCCCGAAACTACATTAGCGAGATAATAACCAACACAATAGGGAATGTTAACGAAACTCCTCGGGTCTCTAATACACTTAAGGTAGAACAAATCGTTTACGGTCAATTTCTCCTTATTCCTACCCCTTTGTGTAATTGTGTTTGCTAAGAATCTATGAATCACCCGGAGTTCAGCTCTGTCTATATCTAAGTATGTATGATTTCCACTGGCGTGAAATTCATTAAAGTGGGACATACGCCTCCAGATGGCGTTAATATCAAAGTCCCTATCTACCCTTTCTCCTTGGGCAATCAGGCTATTACAGTCGGGGCTCAAAAGTTCTGCAGGGGTGTAAATCTGTAAGGCCCTGGCTAAATCTATCATGGACATTCTGTACATGCGTCCACCTAACAGAAATCTAATAAAGCTTCTATCATCTATCCTCCTAACATCACTGTTTAACTTAATAGTACTAAGTAATTCTATACACCATTCCCTATATATGGTTCTACGAATGGAAAATAGGCGCATCCAATCGTTAAACTGAGAATTACCATACCTTTGCACCAATAATTCCCGAATCGGTTCGGCAAGGTCAACTGTTTCCAAAGGTACCCAGTCAATTGCCCTTGGCATTTCAACAACCTTAAAGTAGAGAATGTGCATGTTCTTTTGATAATCTGGATACTCTATCCAACATCGATCAAATCTCAGATTTGGGTGTAATTGATCTTCATTAATGTCTAAGCTCAGAATCCTTTGATGTGGAGCGAATTGACGAAACTGATTCATAAATAATTGATCTTGATCGTGATATGGAATATGTTGCTCCTCCTGTTCTTCTTCTTCTTGTTGCATATGTTGTTCTTGTTCATGAAACATTTCCGGTTCGGGCTCTGGTTGCCTGGACGATGATGCTCCTGAACCTCCAGTATCGGCTCTCTGCAAAACACATTAAACACAAAATTTTTTTGCATCCAAATATGCATTAGTGTTAGCAAAATAATAACTTGAAACAATTATGATGACATGTTCAATTCATAACATATTTTATACATATTTTCCTAAAAATAACAATTATATACTTTTACATACGAAAATGTGTACAATGTTTTATCACATTTAAACTCTTAAACATGTCAACAATAATTATTATAACAATTAAACACTTGTTACATGGCATTCAAATCAAACTAGTGCTCATTTTCATATTTTTGTCAAGTCTACACTTTGTCAAATAAGCATATACGAAAAATGTACATCAAGTTCATAAGCATTTATCTCAAATAACATGCCAAAATAATCACTACTAGCAATGAAACAAGTTTCAAATGGCCTTTATATCAAATTATCCAAGTTCATGAATTTTTAGACTTAAAAAGTCCACTTTAATTCTCAAAAACATGTTTAGGCTCAAAGTTTGGATCAATTAACTACCTAAACATGTTACACTACTTAATTTAGCAACAATTCATGACAAAAATCGGCCATAACCTGTTTATATTAAAAAGCCCCAAATTGCTCAAGAACACAAACCCTAGATTCTTAAAAATTTGAAGTTTTTAGCTTCAATTCATGTTAAATAGCTTCTATCTAGGATATACATGCATAATATAACAACAATTTAGCTCTAATTACACCTAAATTTAACAAAATCAAAATATAAATTTTCTAGCTCAAGAACACAAAAATTCGAATTTAAAGAGATTAGGGGTGAAATCTTTACCTTTCTCCTGAAGGGGTTGAGACTACTGAATCTAGGCATGTTTGTTGTGAAGTTTTGCAAGAAATTTGGTGAAAAATGGCGGATTTTTGAGAGGATTTGGGAGAGTTTTCGTGTATATGTGTGTGTATTTGTGAAAGAAGCAGAACTCGGCTGAGCTTTTGATCCTGTCCAGTTTTTATCTGTCATGCGAGTCGCATGACTTTGTAGCCTACCCCCATGCGACTCGCATGGGGGTATTTTCCAGGTATTTTTTAATTATTTTTTTTTTTTTTTTTTTTTTTTAATAAAACCTTATACTTTTGAAACATAGAATTAAATAAAATTTTAAAAATTTTGTTTCTTTTTAAGACGAGGTCGTTTCGGGACGATGCCCTAGTCCGTCCCTCGACAAAATTTTAAAATTTGTCTTTTTGTAGCGATTGTTTTAAAAGCTAAGATTTTTGGGTTTTTTAATGTTTTTGGCATACTTTAAATCAATAAGATTAAAAATAATGTTAATAAAAGTTCTCGTCCCTCCCTCGGGTAAAGCAATTTCGGTTCAAAGACCTAGTCTTCAACTTACGACGAATTTTAAAAATCATATTTTTAACTTAATGAGATAAAGTAAATTTTTGTTTTTAAATTCACACAACTTAAATATAAAATTCAAAATTAAAAATTAAAAATTCACACCAAACTCAAAATTTAAAATGCATAAAATTAAAAATTAATATTTTAAAAATTAAAAATTCACACCAAACTTAATTTAAAAATTTATAAATTCATATCAAACTTATATTAATTTTTCAAATATTTACAATTTTAAAAATATTGTTTTTACAAAGTTTACAATATTAATTTAAGATTTAAATATTAATTTTAAAAACATAATAAAATTAAAAATCTTTTTGTCTTTTTATCCCACTTTAATCAATCAAATATTATCAAAAATATGCGCCCCTCTTTTCGGTAAAGTAATTTCGGTTCCAAGACCTAATTTAACTCATGACGAATTTTTGAAATATTTTGGTTTGATTGTTTAAAGATATTTATACCTTAAGAATAAACGTTAAATTTCGCAGTGATGTAATAAATTTTTGAACGATATCAATAATTTCGGTCGCCAAACCTAATTTTATTCAATACCAATTTAATACTTTTTAGCGAACAAATTAGCGTTTATTATCAAAAGGTTAAAAATAAAAATAAAAATAAAAACTGTACAGACATACCTGTGAAATAGATTTCTTAGTTATATGATCTATTATATTCATAAGATAGTCGGTTTAATTGATTTTCCATGGCTGCATAGGCGTAACCTCGAGCATTCATTGTCTTTTCTTCTAAACATATGAACGGTCCGTCTCTGCATAAAGTAACAAATTCGGTATTTGAATATGTTTGATTATTTGAACATTTACCTCCATGTGACCATTTTCCGCATTTGTGACATCGTTCTAGGTGTCGTGCTCTTCTTTTCGCTGCGGATTTTGATTTTCCTTTACCAAATTGTAACTTATTATCTTCGCATCTGGATCCTTTTCTAACTCCGTCCATTCTTTCTCTGATTACTGATACTATTTCACTCGGGAGTATGTCATTATTACGTTTAGTGATCAAAGCGTGTAGCATTAGACCATGGTTTAATTCACAGGCAGTCTTCATTTCGTAAAAACCTAAAAAAAAATAAAAATTCAGAATGGGGGGAGAAGACTAGTTCTTTAGGGTCTGCTAGGGAAAGACCATACGTGTTCCATTTTCGAGAACTACACGAAAACAGACAATCTAACTCTAACAGAAATATATATTATCCTTTAAAGACTTGATTCTCCCCACACTTAGTTAGCTGTGGTGTCGAAATTGTGATTAACTTCGTTGTCGACTTCCATCGGACCATGTATGTAATGTTTAACTCTGTGACCATTAACTTTAAATTCAATCCCATTTGAATTTATTAATTCTATCGTTCCGTATGGGAAAACTCTTTTGACTATGAATGGTCCAGACCATCTTGATTTCAATTTTCCAGGAAATAGCTTGAATCGTGAATTGAAAAGAAGAACTCTGTCTCCTTCTTTAAATTCTTTTGAACTTCTGATTCTTTTATCATGCCATTTCTTCGTTCTTTCTTTATAGATTAACGAATTTTCGTATGCTTCATGTCTTAATTCTTCTAATTCGTTTAGTTGACTTAATCGTAGACGTCCGGCTTCATGTAAATCAAGATTACATGTCTTCAAAGCCCAAAATGCTTTGTGTTCAATTTCTACTGGAAGATGACATGCTTTTCCATAAACAAGTCTAAAAGGTGTGGTTCCAATTGGAGTTTTGTAGGCTGTTCTAAAAGCCCAGAGTGCATCCTCCAATTTAATGGACCATTCCTTTGGATTTGATCCTACGGTTTTCTCTAGAATACGTTTTAAAGTTCGGTTGGTATTTTCAACTTGTCCACTTGTTTGTGGATGATATGCGGTGGAGATTTTATGAGTTACTCCAAATCTTTTAACAACTTTCTCAAGTTGATTATTACAGTAATGAGTACCCCGATCACTTATTAAAGCTTTCGGTGTTCCAAACCTTGCAAAAAGACGTTTTAAAAAGTTGACTACAACTCGTGCATCGTTAGTTGGGAGAGCTTGTGCTTCCGCCCATTTAGATACATAGTCAATGGCTACGAGTATATATAGATTATTATGAGATTTTGGAAATGGACCCATAAAGTCAATACCCCAAATGTCAAATACTTCACATACTTGGATGACATTTTGTGGCATTTCATCACGTTGACTTATTTTTCCGGCCCTTTGACATGCATCACAGGATTTGCAAAGAAGGTGTGCGTCTTTGTAAATTGTAGGCCAATAGAATCCAGCTTCATAAACTTTTCTTGCTGTTAGTTGAGGCCCATAATGCCCTCCTGTTGGTCCTGTGTGACAATGGTTTAAAATTTTACTAGCTTCATCTCCAAATACACATCGGCGTATTATTCCATCGGGACAACTTTTAAACAGATGTGGATCTTCCCAGAAATAGTGTTTTATATCACTGAAGAATTTCTTTCGTCTTTGGTACGATAATCCTTTTTCAAGGAATCCACAAACTAAGTAGTTTGCATAGTCTGCAAACCATGGGATTTCTTTATAATCTATCTTCAATAGATATTCATCAGGAAAGTTGTCTTGTATGGCTGATTCATTCAGAACTTCTAATTCGGGATTTTCAAGACGAGAAAGATGATCAGCGGCGAGATTTTCTGCTCCTCTTTTATCTCGGATTTCAATATCAAACTCTTGTAAGAGTAAGATCCAACGGATTAATCTTGGTTTAGCATCTTGTTTTGAAAATAGGTATCTAAGAGCAGAATGGTCGGTATAGACCACCGTTTTTGCTAGAACGAGATATGATCGAAATTTGTCAAAAGCAAAGACAATAGCAAGGAGTTCCTTTTCAGTAGTTGTATAGTTTGTTTGTGCTCCTTGTAATGTCTTACTAGCATAATATATAGGTTGAAATCGTTTTTCAATCCTTTGTCCTAAAACGGCTCCCATTGCAAAATCACTTGCATCGCACATTAGTTCAAATGGTAGATTCCAATTTGGTGTTATCATGATCAGTGCATTAGTGAGTTTTTCTTTAAGAATATTAAAAGATTTGATACATTCATCTGAAAAGATGAATGGCGCATCCTTTTCTAGGAGTTTATTCATAGGAGTGGCAATTTTAGAAAAATCTTTTATGAAACGTCGGTAAAAACCGGCATGCCCTAGAAAACTCCTAACTCCTCTAACATTGGTGGGATGTGGAAGTTTAGCAATTACATCTACTTTAGCTCTATCCACTTCAATTCCTTCTTTTGAAATTTTATGTCCAAGAACGATGCCTTCTTTAACCATGAAATGGCATTTCTCCCAATTAAGTACTAGATTTGATTTTTCGCATCTAATTAGCATTCGTTCCAGATTAACTAGACATGATTTAAATGTATCACCGAAGACTGAAAAGTCATCCATGAATACTTCCATGCATTCTTCTATCATGTCATGAAAAATCGCCATCATACACCTCTGAAAGGTTGCAGGGGCGTTACAAAGTCCAAATGGCATGCGTTTGTAAGCAAAAGTACCATAAGGGCACGTGAATGTGGTTTTCTCTTGATCTTCGGGTGCTATTGGAATTTGAAAATATCCGGAAAATCCATCTAGAAAACAATAGTAACTATTTCCGGCTAATCTTTCCAACATTTGATCTATGAAAGGTAAGGGAAAGTGATCTTTTCTGGTGGCGTCATTTAATTTTCTATAATCAATACATACACGCCATCCTGTTACAGTCCTAGTAGGAATAAGCTCATTTTTCTCATTTGTGATGACAGTCATGCCACCCTTCTTAGGTACGCATTGAACTGGGCTTACCCATGGACTATCAGAGATTGGATATATCAAACCTGCATCTAGCAGTTTAATAATCTCTTTCTTAACTACATCTTGCATATTAGGATTTAGTCTTCGTTGGCGTTGCACATACGTTTTATGATCTTCTTCCATAAGGATTTTATGTGTGCAATATGAAGGACTTATTCCTTTAATATCATGAATCTTCCATGCAATGGCTGGTTTATGAGCTTTCAACACAGAAATGAGTTGTGATTTCTCATTTTCAGTAAGAGAAGATGATATTATTACAGGTAATTCAGATTCACCATGTAAATAAGCGTATTCCAAATGGTTTGGAAGTGGCTTTAACTCTAATTTCGGAGGTTCTTCTATCGATGATTTATATCGATATCTATCTTCTTCTTTTAGCATTTGAATTTCTTCTGTTGTTGGTTCATATCCATTAGCTATAAGTGTAGCTAACATTTCAGCTTCATCAATTGGTTCATTACTTTCTCCTAAAGAACATTCTCCTGTTCCTTGTAATTCTGGAAATTCTTCTAATAATTCTGCATGTGCATCTATAGTTTTAATATAATAACATGTATCATCTGCAGATTGTGGTTGTTGCATTGCTCTATCAACTGAAAAGGTAACACTCTCATCCTCTATACTTAGGGTCAGTTTCTTACCGAACACGTCTATCATTGCTTTAGCCGTGTTTAAAAATGGTCTTCCTAATATGAGAGGAACTTGAGAATCTTCTTCCATGTCCAGAACAACAAAATCTACTGGGAATACTAAAGTACCAACTTTAACTAGCATGTTTTCCATTATCCCTCTAGGATATTTTATTGATCTATCGGCTAGTTGTATGCTTATTCTGGTTGGTTTCAATTCTCCAAGGTCTAGTTTAGCGTATAGTGAATACGGCATTAGATTTATACTAGCACCTAAATCTGCTAATGCTTCTATTGAACTAAGACTACCCAGAAAACATGGAATTGTGAAACTTCCTGGATCAGATAGTTTTTCTGGTATCTTATTCAACAGCACTGCTGAACAATTAGCATTCATAGTAACAGCCGAGAGTTCTTCCATTTTCTTTCTATTCGTAATCAGATCTTTCAAGAATTTAGCATACCTTGGCATTCCTGAAATCACATCAATGAAAGGAAGATTTACATTTATCTGTTTAAACATATCCAAGAATTTGGATTGCTCGGCTTCAAGTTTCTCTTTCTTCATTTTACTCGGATAAGGAAGTGGTGGTTGATATGGTTTAACATAAGGTTTATCCTTAACTGTGTTATCTTCATTAACCTTTTCAACTACCGGTTCTTTTTCCTTATCTTGATCAGGTTGTGGTTCTTGTGTAGTAGGAATAGTTTCATCAGAAGTTACAGGTATTTCAGGTGGTTTAAGTGTTGTACCACTTCTTGTGGTAATAGCTTTAGCTGTTTCATTCCGGGGGTTAGCATTTGTATCGCTAGGTAGACTTCCCGGTTTTCTTTCACCTATTAACCTTGCTAGGTTACTTACTTCTTGTTCCAGATTTTGAATAGAAGCTTGTTGATTTCTAAATGCTTGAGCATTTTGTTCATTTGTTTGTTTTTGAGATGTGAAAAACTGCGTTTGAGTTTCAACTAGCTTCGTCATCATATCTTCTAAATTCGGCTTTTTATCATCGGTTTGTTGTGGTGGTTTGTTTTGAAAATTCGGTCTTTGCTGATTATAAGTATTATTGGATACTTGTTGATTGCTAGGACCTTGTTGGTTGTTGTAAGGAATATTTCGGTTATAATTCTGGTTTTGATTGTAAATCGGTCTTGGCGGTTGATAATTATTCTGATAATTATTTCCAGGCCTTTGGTTTATGTATGAAATATTCTCTCTTTGTTCCATTGTTAATTCAATACTGAGACAATCTTTTGTCAAATGTGGTCCTCCACACTGCTCACAACTAATTCGTATTGAGTGAATATCCTTAGTCATCTTTTCCATTCGTCTCTCGAAAGCATCTATCTTTGCCGAAATGGAATCTAAGTCATGGCTAGAATCGGCTCTAGCTGCTTTAGATGATCTAATGATATCTTTTTCTTGGTGCCACTCATGTGAGTGGGAAGCAGTGTTATCAATAATTTTGTAAGCATCAGTTTCGGTTTTCTTCATAATAGAACCACCAGCTGCTATATCTATGTCTTTTCTTGTAGTGATGTCGCATCCTCGGTAGAATATTTGTACTATTTGACAGGTGTCTAAACCATGTTGCGGACATCCTCTTAACAACTTTCCATATCTTGTCCACGCCTCATATAGAGTTTCATTTGGCTTCTGTGTGAACGTAACAATTTCTGCTTGAAGTCTTACGGCTTTAGATGCAGGAAAGAATTGTTTAAGAAATTTGTCAACTAAAACATCCCATGTATCGATCGCCCCTTCAGGTAACGATTCCAACCAATCTTTGGCTTCTCCCTTTAAAGTCCAGGGAAATAACATGAGATATATCTGTTCATCCTCCACTTCTCGGATTTTAAATAGTGTGCAGATCCTATTAAAGGTACGTAGATGTTCATTTGGATCTTCCTTCGGCGCACCACTAAATTGGCATTGATTAGTCACCATGTGTAAAATTTGTCCTTTGATTTCATAATCTGGCGCATTAATGTCTGGATGAGTAATTGCGTGACCTTGGCCAGTGCGTTTAGCTCTCATTCGGTCTTCCATACTTAAAGGTTCCAGATTCTCCATAATTGAATTTGTTGAATCGGTATCACTAGATGATTCTGATTTAATAGTTCGTTCCTCAACAATCTCTGTTTGAATGATTGGTGGTTCCGGAGGAAAGTTTAGTGGTTCAGGATCTACGAACCGTTCCTGAATATTTTCTGGATTCTCAATTGTGAGGTTTGTTTCAAAAACTGGATTATCGGAAATTTGAACTGAAGTACTTGGTCGACTGGATGACGATTCTAAAGAAAAATCAACGGCGGTTATATTTGTTAAACGATGTCTTGATCTAGTTACAGGTGGTGAACGTACAAAAGGTGGTGAACGTCTTGCTCGGTGCATTCACTGAATATCCTATTAGTTTTAAAAAGGAAAGAAAAATTATAATAAGTTATCCAATCAATAGACTTTTCTGATTTTGCCCACGTTTCGAATAGCCAAAAGATGCAGCAGAGGGGCAGGATTCGTTTGGTCTCAATATAATTGAGGACTGTTTGGCTTCAATAACCCGGTCCACGTACAAATCCAACTATTACTACGAACCAGAAAATTTTGATGTCTATCAATTTAACCACTTAAAATAAATTTTCGTAATTTTAAGAAATTTAGATAAGAAGTAGAATAAAAATCTATGTCCTAAAACTAGAATAGCGAGAAATAAGAGAGAAAAAGAGTTCGTCGAAAAAGAAAAAAAATATGGTTGAAAAATAAAAGGTGGCGGAAAAATAAAAGAAACTTATAAAAACTTAAAAATACTTAACTAACCTAACCTTATTACTACAACTAACTTAAAATTATAATCACAAATTGAAATTACTAATTGGAATGATAATTGATACATAGTAAAAGGTCTAAAAATATTAAAGCTTACAGGAAAAACTAAATCCCAAATGGAAATAACTTAAAAAGAAACTAAAACGTAAAAAGGCGTCGCAAAATTCTAAAGCATCTAAATCTTAGTCTAAAGAAAAAGCACTTAAGGAATTCTACGGCAAAGCCTAAAAATCTAGGAGTAAAAATAACTATAGCAAAAACTAAGTTTAAAATTAAATTTGAGCTAAAAATATAAATATTACGCTACAACGATTAAAAAGGGACAAAATATAAAAGTTATAAAAAGTGAAAAAAAAAATACAATTTTTATTAAAATATTATTTTTATATTAATAATATTAAAGTATTAAGTTTTAAATATAATAAAACTAATTAAAAGTAATTAATTAAACTAAAAACTTAATTAATAATAATAAATCAAATTAGGGTTTAATAATAATAAGATTATATTAACCGTAATAAATGCGAAATTAGGGTTTGGATGTGGCCCTGTCAGACCCCTCATGCGACTCGCATGGTTTAAGAGGGCGGGTCATGCGAGTCGCATGACTGAACTGAACCGGTTCAACTGGACAGGTTCAATTTGACAGGTCACGTATATTTAATATTTATTTATTTTTTTTCTGTTTTATATTTAAAATATAAATATATATATATAATTAAAATAAAACTTAATTTTTAAAACTAAAAATAAACTTAAAATACTTTATAATTTTGTAAAAATAAAAGAAAAACTTAAAAAAATATATTTAAAATATTTTTTTTTTCGATTTTAAAAGCTTTTTTTTTTTATATATATTTTTTTTTATTTTTAAACAAAAATATAAATTTTACAAAAACTAATTATAACTTAAAAATTAAAAATATGGCGTTTCGCTTCGGCGGGATCCCCGGCAGCGGCGCCAAAAATACTTGATGTCAAAGCAGAGGGGTATAAAATACTATTAAATTTTAGCAGAAAATACTATTAAATACGATACAATTTTACACAAGATATTTATTTATTTATAGAATGGATATACTTAAACCTTGCTACAACACTTATAGGCAGTGTACCTAATCGTACAGTAGTGTAGTTTTTAGTAAGTCCGGTTCGTTCCACAGGGAAATCTTTAAACAAAGCTCAACGCTATATTAGTTTACTTTTATAAAAATACAAATATATATATAAGTAATATTATTATTATAAAGGGGGGTTTTTACCGTTTAATGACCGGTTTGTCGATTTTAAAACTTTAGTCGCAGTTAAAACCTAATGTAAAATATAAAATACAAGACTTAAATTAAAGCGTAAAGTAAATAACGATAATGAAATTGCGAATAATAAAAATGCGATAAAATTAAATTGCGATAATTAAAAGTACGATAATTAAAAGTGCGATTAAATAACAATAAAAGTGCGATAATTAGAAGTGCAATTAAATATAAAATAAAGGAAATTAAATATGAAATAAAAGAATTATGCTTATTTAAACTTCCGTAATCATGATGTTTGACGTGTTGATTTTAGTTTTATGCCCATGGGTTAATTGTCCTTTGTCCCGGATTATTCAATATGTCCGTCTGGTTTTTGTCCATAACAGTCCATCAGTCATAAATATAAATTGCAAGTGTCCTTATCAAATTATTATTATACCCGAAGTTAAATATTCCAACTAATTGGGGATTCGAATTGTAACAAGGTTTTAATACTTTGTTTAATGAATACACCAGGTTATCGACTGCGTGTAAACCAAAGTTTTACTACTTTGTTAACAATTACACCAATTACCCTTGAATGTAATTTCACCCCTGTTTTGATTATTCTAGTGGCTATTAATCCATTCCCGTGTCCGGTTAAATGAACGATTATTCGTACATATAAATACCCCGCCCATCGTGTCCGATCGAGTGTATATGGTAATTTATAGGGACGCCCAATTGTAAATCTTTATATTAACATTAACAAACTTTCATTTAGTTAAACAAATATAAAGCCCATTAATAGCCCATAGTCTAGTTTCCACAAGTGTCGTTCTTTTGTCCAAACCCCAATTATGGTACAAAGCCTAATTACCCAATTTTAGTAATTAGCCCAACATCATGATTACTTCGTTTTAAATAAGCATAATAATAACTTAGCTACGAGACATTAATATAAAAAGGTTGAACATAACTTACAATGATTAAAAATAGCGTAGCGTTACACGGACAGAATTTCGACTTACACCCTTACAACATTCGCTAACATACCCTTATTATTAGAATTATAATTAAAATTAAAATATAAATTATAAATATAAATATATTTACGTATGAAGAGGAAGAGAAAAAAAATGATTAAAACTCGGCAGAAAACTGGCTTTTTATAGGACCTGACCAGCAATCTCACACCATGCGACTCGCATGGATTTGTGCTTCTGGCCATGCGAGTCGCATGGCCACCCTGGATCCAGCCAACTACTTTGTTTTCTTCTTGCCGACGTAATATAATAATAATAATATATATAATATATAATTATATATAATTATATATATTATATTATATTCTTGTGCATAGTAGACTAGATATTTTTGGTCCGTTGCGTCGGGCGTTTCTTCTTGGCTCAGGTCCCGGTTCCGGATTTTCGGACGTCCTCGCGTATTATTTTAAATCGCGTACTTTGCGTCTTGTAACTTGTACTCTTGTCATTTTGAGACGTTCCTCATCAATATTTTGAACCTTTTTAATTGTATCTTGTACTTTTTAGCTCTTTGGACCTTTTTGTCTTCAATTTGTCGAATCTGCCTTTTGTCTTCACCTTTTATTATTTAAACGAATATCTCTTGTAAATAGAACAATTGCAACTAAAAGCTTGTCTTTCTTGAGGAATAATGCTATGAAATATATGTTCGTTTTTAGCATTATCAGTACCTAAGATGCTTAAGGCATACCATAAATACCTTACATGTTCTTTGGTTTAATTCATCAATTCGAGCTATTTGCATTAGCATTCATCGTACTCGATTTTAATAATAATATATTTTGGATATGCATTATAAACTTTCGAGTCATAGATCGGAATATTGTAGAACATTTGAAAGAAAATATGGTTTGAATACGGTTACTCGGTGTTATGATAATTATTGGGAACATAGTTTGGGGCTCAAAATGCGTTTGTACACAGACGTCATAGAGCACGAATATTATTATTTTCATAGCTATATGAAATCCTACAGGTTGGTGTGTCATATTTTCACGAAAAAATACTCGAGCTCACTAGCCTTTAGACTTACGTATACTATATGCATATCTTAGGTCATCCAAGGAAAAGTGATCCAAAGGAGGACTCTCTTCGACTAATAAAGTAAAGTGAGACCGTTGATATAACATTCGACATTGTTGAAAGAGAAATATCTATCAAAGGATGATAGTTTTGCGTTCTGTAGTAATGCAAATGGGAACTTCGGATATTGGTTGTAAGATATGGCAAGTCGTTTAATGGATATGCGAGCTTTAATGTTGAAATGGTCAAATGCCCTTATTGAGATACAAGTAAAGTGTTTTGAATGACTTTCGAGGAAAAATAAGAGGAAGCACGTCGATTGATTCTCAAGGATTCCAACCCACTGCTTTTGGCTCTATGACAACGGAATGTAGTATGGGAAATGGACTGTTGGTGCTACCTTAGCAACACTGCTTATGATTCTTATTAGTTCACAGTAATTGAACTATGAACACCGGACTCTCACTTAAACAATAGATATGAATTATTAGTGCAGAAATTGAGAGAATACGATAAATGAATAGAAGACTAATGATATTGATCGTAAAAAGTACATCTTCAAACTAAAATATACGTCCTTATTTATACAGATAAACACCAAATCTAGAGATTTGGTTTCCAAAACTACTTCGCTATAAATAAGGAAAAGATAAATCAAAAACCAAACAAATTAGCTATTAATTCAAAAGTCAATTCTGGAGATAAAACTGAATCTTCAAATCATATCTTCTTAAACTTTAAGTATATCTCCAGAATAATCTTTAGCTTTGCCTCCAAGAAAACTTCAACCGTTGACTTCAGCAAATTTCAGAGCCTGCAACTTCAGACTCTAAATCTCCAGATTCTAGCATGCTTTTGACTCATCAGATTTTCATTTTCCCTATAATCTCCCCCTATCTGATGATGTCAAAACAACCTGTACACCTAATTAACCACCTTAGCATACTCCTTTTCAATAAGCTTACACTTGCTCTTCATGTGAGGAATTTTCTTCAACATATTCAGCTTGTTATGCAAGTGTTTCAACAATTGCACCCTAAAAGGAAATGTTTGCTCTGTTTCACACCTGGACAAAAGATTAATCAACATATCAATGCTTGCCTCTTCAAACTGATCACATCTAATCAACATCTTTTGATTTTCAGAAGTATTTATCATCAAGCCATCCAAGTATTCAACATAGTTGTCATCAACAAACTCCAAATGCTCAGGAACAGCATATCTTTCAACATGTCCCTTAACTCTTCTCTTCTTCATTTCCAGGTTAAAAGTTTCACAAAACACTTCATATTCTTTAACACTAATGAATCCCTCTTCAAATACCACGTGAACCAACATGCACACTCTCTTTAACACTTCATTCACAATAACTTGATCCCCTGCATACTCCTTGATACAAACAGCGATGCCTCTCCATTCACAAAAACCTAAACGAACAATTTGATTCATTTTTACTCTTAACCTTCTGTCTGGCAAATGTGCCATTGTTAACAGCAAAATCACACCTTCAAACTCAGATTTTTCAACTTCAACTTTCAAAACATCACCATCATATCTTCTGAATCTGAATCTCTTGTTCATCTGGACTCTGAGATCAGCATCTCCTCTTTGAGTAGCAGCAACCACAACATTACTAGAATTACCCTGCTTGTCACCAGTACCCTTATCAATAACATTCTCCCCCTCAATTTGTTGCTCCCCCTCAATGTGAGTCCTCTTAGATTGCTTCCCCTCAACACTTGCAATACCTGCATCTGCAGTACCTGCATCATCCGACCTCTTTCTTTTCTCCCCCTTTTTGACATCATCTAAAGGCAGAGAAGAGATGAACTTCCAAATTTCAGTCTCTTGATGCTTGAGAGAACAAATATCGGATGCAAAGCCAGTAAAACATTGTCTCAGTTCATCAACACCAACAATTCTTTTCTCCAGCTCAGCTGTCATAACCCGTCCTTAACCATAAGAACGCGTTAGATAACGTATGATTTCATTGCGAGGTATTGACCTCTATATGAGACATTTTTGAAAGAAAACTGCATATATTATACATTACAAACCATAACCATTATTTTTGTTACAAGCTTAAGACAATAAAAAGAAGATTAACGTTTAGCGATAATCTTCGACTTACAAACTTTACAAATGATGACAACAACACGGTTTCTAGCATATTTTACAATACAACATCTCGGATATGCAGTTTTATTTTTGACACAAACATGCGTACGCAAGATCCTGGTTAGATCCAACATGATGCAGCGGAAGCTTTAGAAATCACCTGAGAATAGACATGTTTTAAAAGGTCAACATAAAGTTGGTGAGATATAGGTTTAATGCCGGCAGCAATATATATATAGACCACAAGATTTCGTATATAAACAGTTTAATAAAAGTATTCTAAGTGGTTGAGCACTTGGTAACCATACTTAACATTTTCACGTCGCATATTCCCTTTAATATGAAATCTTACTACACCGTACCAAGTGTAGTCACAAAACGAAGTACTGTGCAACCGTTGAATACTGGTCGTCCAGTCCGGTTGGGGTTGTCAGGCCCGATAGATCTATCAACAGGATTCGCGTTTACAATACCGCTGTAAATATTAGTTACCAAGCTACAGGGAAGTATGCCAGTGGTACAACTCAACGTAGAACATATTTTTCAGTTACTTGTGTCCATATCGTAAAACATAAAATACATGTATTCTCATCCCGAAATATTTAGAGTTTAAAAGTGGGACTATATACTCACTCTTGTCTTGATGATATATATATTTTGACCCGGTCTTCCGGTTGATATTACGAACCTATCCATATATAATATATCAATATGTTTTCATTTTAAAACAAACGTTATATATATATATACTTGTTATACTTTTAATACTTAGAATAATTCCTTAGTCCGTAGTTAGCATTTCTTTGTTAGTAACTCAATTTTAATGGTTCATTTTTAGATGTTTAATATACCCGCAATGAAATAAACCAAACCCCCAACGAAATAAATAAAACCCCAACGTATATGAATTGGTCGAGATTAATCTTGACCCACGGTACCGGTGTTGTCAAATGACGTGTTGCGTACATAAAGTACCGGTGTTGTCAAATGACGTGTTGCGTACAATCATGGGATCTTATGATTAATCTTCTCGTGTTGTTTACGGGTGATCCTGAACCATATAAAATTGAATTATAAGTACATATATATAAAATATCATGTTATCTTATAAAGATGTGATTTTATGTAAATTTTTCCAATGAATCCCGAAGTCAATTAAGTCTTGGATAACCAATTTTGTTTCGGTCATAGTTTCTTCGTTACAACTCCGTTTTCGTTGATTCAACTTGCCATCTCCTTGGATCGAGTTCTTCTTTAAGACTATGAACTGTAAATACCTTGGTTTGTATTCAAAATCATACGGCATAGGTGAAAGTTTAGTGAAACATAAGAAGTTAAACATTTTTGTTACAACAAAATCATTTAATGACCATTTTTCCAAAAATACTTATACTTTGAAAAACCAAGTTTTACCTTGTTAAATTAACATATAAATAAGTTATGTTACATGTCTTGAAGTATTTTAAAAGTTAAGTTAGAAGGATCTATTTAGTTTGCAAACAAGTTTGAAAACATTCAAACTATGTTCTTGTTGTTAAACTTTTGTACCACAAAATAAGATAGCTATATATATATGAATTGAATAAGGTTATGAACATAGATTCTACCTCAAGTTCCTTGGATAAGTTTGCTGTAAAAGAGGAGTAAGAAGCTAGAATCAAAAGGGTGATAGAAGTGGATGAAAGATTGGAAGTAAGTTGGTGTTCTTGGAAGGTTTTCTTGAAGTGTTGTTGTAAGAGTTTTCTTATGGTATTTTAGTATGGTTTTTATGGCTAGATCTTCTTGATAAGTTGCTGAATGATTATGGAGGTTAAGAGTGAAGAGAGAGTGTGTGTTTATCTTAAGAAATTTGGAGTTAAAATGAAAGAGAATGATGATACATATATAGGAAAAAAAACGTGGCCATGGGGGGGTATCAAGACAAAATTCAAGCTATCATTTTATGTATCTAGTCTTAATTGCTTCCAAGTTCAATTACCTAGCTATAAGGGCAGTAACAAGAGTAGGTTTGGTGGTGATTTGATGTGTATTTACTATTAGTAAATACGTATAGAAGCTAGGTATGATACGAGTATAAATACTCTAGGTATACGTATAGAAATTTTGTGAAAAATGGAATGAGGGTTCAAATATAGCTATCTTTTGTGAATACACTTATATGGTTTTATGTATTTAAGTCTTTAAAAGTGATTAAATACATTACTTATACAATATATGTATAAACATTATAAGTCTTAAGTATTTATGTCAATTAACGTTACGTATTGTTATCATTTTGAAAACTTAAGTTAGTAGTTTCAAAATATACTTATAACTTGTTGTTATTAATACAAAATGAGATATTAAAACATTCTTTAATCATGTTAAATATGTATATATACATATATATACACAAACGTATAATTATCATATATTGTATAGTTCGTGATATCATCGGTCAAACTAGACAGTCAAACGTTGTGTAAAACTCTTTTCGGAAATATAAGTCTCGACAATTTGGATTGCTTATCATGTTGGAAAGGTTTAATTTATGTAAATATTAATCTTATAAGTATAGAATGATCGAAAAAGTGCGGGTCGTTACATTACCTCCCCGTTAAATAAATTTCGTCCCGAAATTTTAAAATTGTACCTATTTTGCGTCATCGAGAAACAAGTGTGGATACTTTTGCTTCATCTGATCCTCTCGTTCCCAAGTAAACTCGGGACCTCTTCTAGCATTCCAACGAACCTTAACAATCGGTATATTACTCTGTTTGAGCTGTTTAACTTCACGGTCCATGATTTCGATTGGTTCTTCGACGAATTGTAGTTTCTCGTCGACATGGATTTCTTCAAGAGGAATGGTGAGGTCTTCCTTTGCAAGACACTTCTTAAGGTTCGAGACATGAAAGGTATTATGTACTCCGGCGAGTTGTTGCGGTAACTCGAGTCGATAAGCTACCGGTCCAATGCGTTCGATAATCTTGAACGGACCTACATATCTTGGGTTCAATTTACCCCTTTTGCCGAAACGTATCACACCTTTCCAAGGTGACACCTTTAACATAACCATGTCCCCGACCTGAAACTCTAATGGTTTCCTTCGGACATCGGCGTAGCTCTTTTGGCGACTACGGGCTGTTTTCAATCTCTCCTTGATTTGCACTATCTTCTCAGTCGTTTCATGTATGATCTCAGGACCAGTTAATTGTCGATCTCCTACTTCATTCCAACAGATAGGAGATCTACACTTCCTTCCATACAATGCTTCGAATGGCGCAGCTCCAATGCTCGCGTGATAACTATTATTATACGAGAATTCTGCTAACGGTAGATATTTATCCCATCCGTTTCCAAAATCGATCACACATGCCCTGAGCATGTCTTCGAGAGTCTGAATCGTTCTCTCACTCTGTCCATCGGTTTGTGGATGATATGCGGTACTCATATCCAACCGAGTTCCTAGTGCTTCCTGTAGTGATTGCCAGAATTTTGAGGTAAATCTACTATCACGATCGGATATAATGGAAATAGGTATTCCATGCCTTGAAACAACTTCCTTTATATACAATCGTAATAGTTTCTCCATTCTATCCGTTTCCTTTATAGGCAAGAAATGTGCAGACTTGGTGAGACGATCAACAATCACCCAAATGGTGTCGTATCCCCAGGCAGTCTTTGGTAACTTCGTGATGAAATCCATGGTAATACCATCCCATTTCCATTCTGGGATTTCTGGTTGTTGAAGTAACCCTGACGGCTTTTGATGTTCTGCTTTGACTTTGGAACAAGTCAAACATTCCCCAACATATGTTGCAACGTCGGTCTTTAAGTTAGGCCACCAATAACGTGTCTTAAGATCTTGATACATCTTTCCAACTCCAGGATGTATCGAGTATCTTGTCTTATGTGCCTCGTTCAATATCAACTTCCTTAATCCACCCAACTTCGGTACCCAAATACGATTTGCAAAATATCTAATTCCGTCTTCCCGTATAACGAGTTGCTTCTCATACTTCTTCATTATTTCATTCTTTATGTTTTCTTTATTGAGTGCTTCTTGTTGAACTTCTTTGATTTGTGAGTTGAGATTCATGCGAATTTTTATATTCATTGCTCGAACTCGAATTGGTTCTCGTTCCTTTCTGCTTAAAGCATCGGCCACCACGTTCGCCTTTCCGGGATGATAACGAATTTCACAATCATAGTCGTTTATTAACTCGACCCACCTACGTTGCCTCATGTTCAATTGTTTCTGATCAAAAATATGTTGAAGGCTTTTATGATCAGTAAACACAGTGAATTTAACCCCATACAAGTAGTGTCTCCACATCTTCAATGCAAACACGACTGCTCCCAATTCTAGATCATGCGTCGTATAATTTCGCTCGTGAATCTTCAATTGTCGGGATGCAAATGCAATAACTTTCTTCCGTTGCATAAGAACACAACCAAAACCTTGTCGCGAAGCGTCACAATATATTTCGAAATCATCGTTCCCTTCTGGTAACGATAATATAGGCGCCGTAGTTAACTTCTTCTTTAGTATTTGAAATGCGTTCTCCTGCTCCGAGGTCCATTCATATTTCTTCCCTTTTTGCGTTAACGCTGTCAACGGCTTAGCTATTCGGGAAAAATCTTGAATAAACCTTCTATAATAACCGGCTAAACCCAAAAATTGGCGTATCTGTGTTGGTGTCTTAGGAGTCTCCCATTTTTCAATAGCTTCAGTTTTTGCTGGATCAACCTGAATTCCTTCGCTATTAACAACGTGACCAAGAAATTGCACTTCTTTCAACCAGAAAGCACACTTAGAAAATTTAGCATAAAGTTGTTCTTTTCTCAACAACTCCAGTATCAACCTTAAATGCTCTTCATGCTCTTGCTCACTCTTGGAATAGATAAGAATATCATCAATGAAAACGATAACAAACTTATCTAAATACGGACTACAAACTCGATTCATGAGGTCCATGAATACAGCTGGCGCATTCGTCAATCCAAACGGCATAACCAAAAATTCGTAATGACCATAACGTGTCCGAAAAGCAGTTTTCGGAATATCCTCTTCTTTGACGCGTAGTTGATGATAGCCCGATCTTAAGTCGATTTTCGAATAAACACATGATCCTTGCAATTGATCAAATAAGTCATCAATTCTTGGTAGTGGATACCGATTCTTGATAGTTAACTTATTTAATTCACGATAATCTATACACATCCTGAAAGATCCATCTTTCTTCTTAACAAACAAAATTGGAGCTCCCCACGGTGAAGTACTCGGTCGTATGAATCCACGGTCCAGTAATTCTTTTAACTGACTTTGAAGTTCTTTTAACTCGGACGGTGCAAGTCTATATGGAGCACGAGCCACTGGTACAGCTCCTGGTACTAAATCTATTTGAAATTCTACTGATCTAAATGGAGGTAATCCCGGCAATTCTTCCGGAAAAACTTCAGGAAAATCTCTTGCCACAGGCACGTCGTTGATGCACTTTTCTTTCTTTTCGACTTTATTAACATGTGCTAAAATAGCGTAACATCCCTTTTCTAAACACTTCTTGGCTTTCAAACAGCTAATGAGTTTTAGCTTTGAATTACCCTTCTCTCCATAAATCATCACTGGCATTTTATCCTTACCAGGAATACGAATTGCCTTCTTGGCACAAACAACTTCCGCTCCTATTTTGGACATCCAGTCCATGCCGACTATTACATCAAAACCTCCTAATTCTACGGGTATTAAGTCGATTTTAAACGTTTCTCCGGCTAGATTTATTTCACAATCACGACAAATTTTATCGGCTTTAATTAGTTTACCATTAGCTAACTCAATCAAGTACTTAGCATCTAGAGGTAATGATGAACAATTCAATTTAGTGTAAAAATTTATACACACGTAACTTCTATCGGCGCCAGTATCAAATAAAATAGATGCTGATAAGTTATTGATGGTAAACGTACCCGTAACAAGCTCCGGGTCTTCTCGTGCCTCTCTAGCATTAATAACAAACGCTCTTCCACGTGCAGGTCTGCCATTCTGATTCGGACACTGGCTCTTATAGTGACCTTGTTTTCCACACCCAAAACAAGTAATGTTAGCCAAAGCAGTTCTATTTGCGTTGGTGGCAGGAGTCTTGTTACCGTTTGCATTTGTAACGAGAGCCTTACAATCTTCAGCAAGATGTCCTTGTCGGTTGCATTTGGTGCACAACACACTACAGTAACCAAAGTGATGTTTGTGACAACGGTTGCATAAAGGACTTTGTCCTTTGTAACCAAAGCCTGAACCACTACCCGCACCTTTCGGGGTTTCTGGTTTCTTAAAAGATTGTTGTTGGTAACCTCGATCATAATTTCCGTTCCACTTTCTTTTGTTACTTGATACCTTCACCTCAGTATTGAATGCTTTCTTATCCAAAATGACCTGATCCATTAGCTCGTTCGCCATGGTTATCGCTTCATGAATTGTCTTAGGTTTCGACGCCGTAACGTTTGCCTTGACCTTTCTGGGCAAACCACCTTTGTACATTTCAATCTTTCGTGCTTCGGTTGGAACCAATTCAGGACATAGTAAAACCAATTCCATGAATCGCTGATTGTAGTTGGTGATTTCAATACCAACCACCTTCAAACTTCGTAACTCATCTTCTAACTTAATAACCTCATTCCTTGGACAATACTCGGTGATTATCATTGCTTTGAATTCTTCCCATGGAGTATCATAAGCTACATCTCCTCCTACCGCCTTCACATAATTCTTCCACCATGTGAGTGCACTATCTTGTAAAGTGCACGATGCAAACTTGGTCATGTCTTTTTCATCACAACCACTGATTTTGAACACCGTCTCCATCTTTTCTATCCATCGGGTTAAACCGATCGGTCCTTCCGTTCCACTGAATGATGATGGCTTGCAAGCTTGGAACGTCTTGTAGGAGCATCCTACACGAGGATTTGGATTAACTGCAGCAGCTCTTGCAGCCTCAACCCATAACATTCTGTCGTTCACTCGCTGGTTGATGAGTTCCTCGAGTTCTTGTTCCGTCATTCGATTCAATCGCGCCATTTCCTAATGAAAAAAAAATAATCATTCACATGGATTATTATAGATGTAGTGTGTATTTATAGTACATTATAGCTTGTTAATAATATGAACCAGGTATTATTATAAAAGCCTTTTCTTCTTATTAGCGTTTTATAATTATATCTAGGGTAGTACCTACCCGTTAATGTTCATATTTAATAGCTTAGTACAGAACCAATTACTACAATCTAAATAATACTTAACCATGGAAAATTATTGTATTTCATACTTCGCTATTTTACATATGCTTATCTTACATCGAACATTAAATAAACCACACTAATAATATTATACAAAACATTATTTGATTCCATGGTTTAATTCGGCAGCGCATCGTTTGGTCTATTTCCCAAAACATTTATGTCCAGGGAATCCCCCAACGCGAATCCTAGCTGTCTCCCTACGTTTTGGCTGAGGAGCCGAAGAACTAGATGCGGGGATAGCACTAATAGGAATAGCGGGAATAGGGGTGGTAGTGTTGAGTGGAATTGGTGCCACATCATTCTCACTAAGTTCGGGATTTGAATTTTCTAATTCATTCGCTTTTCGTTTCTTTCCTTGATCGAATTTTTCTTTCGTAATTTCTAGTATTTCTTCCTCGGGTTCACTTTCTTCTTCGAGTTCACTTTCCGATATTTCTATAGTTGGTTCATCCGGAATTTGTGAGTCTTCCCCAAAAATACCACTTTCGTCATCGGATATGTTAATGACTGGAACACCATATGAAGGTTCTGATTCGGAGTCGCTGAATGTGATAATAAGTTTCGAGCCCGACATCTAACACATAACAACTAACCCATTAGTACTTACATAATATTTACATATAAATTTTTAACCAACAGTGATAAGCAATGGTTTTTAAAATCAGACCCGGTCAAAGTCCAGACTTTACTAATGTATCCTAACGACTTCTTGGTTAGACACACTAATGCAAACCTGGTTCGCTAAGACCAACGCTCTGATACCACATGTCATAACCCGTCCTTAACCATAAGAACGCGTTAGATAACGTATGATTTCATTGCGAGGTATTGACCTCTATATGAGACATTTTTGAAAGAAAACTGCATATATTATACATTACAAACCATAACCATTATTTTTGTTACAAGCTTAAGACAATAAAAAGAAGATTAACGTTTAGCGATAATCTTCGACTTACAAACTTTACAAATGATGACAACAACACGGTTTCTAGCATATTTTACAATACAACATCTCGGATATGCAGTTTTATTTTTGACACAAACATGCGTACGCAAGATCCTGGTTAGATCCAACATGATGCAGCGGAAGCTTTAGAAATCACCTGAGAATAGACATGTTTTAAAAAGGTCAACATAAAGTTGGTGAGATATAGGTTTAATGCCGGCAGCAATATATATATAGACCACAAGATTTCGTATATAAACAGTTTAATAAAAGTATTCTAAGTGGTTGAGCACTTGGTAACCATACTTAACATTTTCACGTCGCATATTCCCTTTAATATGAAATCTTACTACACCGTACCAAGTGTAGTCACAAAACGAAGTACTGTGCAACCGTTGAATACTGGTCGTCCAGTCCGGTTGGGGTTGTCAGGCCCGATAGATCTATCAACAGGATTCGCGTTTACAATACCGCTGTAAATATTAGTTACCAAGCTACAGGGAAGTATGCCAGTGGTACAACTCAACGTAGAACATATTTTTCAGTTACTTGTGTCCATATCGTAAAACATAAAATACATGTATTCTCATCCCGAAATATTTAGAGTTTAAAAGTGGGACTATATACTCACTCTTGTCTTGATGATATATATATTTTGACTCGGTCTTCCGGTTGATATTACGAACCTATCCATATATAATATATCAATATGTTTTCATTTTAAAACAAACGTTATATATATATATACTTGTTATACTTTTAATACTTAGAATAATTCCTTAGTCCGTAGTTAGCATTTCTTTGTTAGTAACTCAATTTTAATGGTTCATTTTTAGATGTTTAATATACCCGCAATGAAATAAACCAAACCCCCAACGAAATAAATAAAACCCCAACGTATATGAATTGGTCGAGATTAATCTTGACCCACGGTACCGGTGTTGTCAAATGACGTGTTGCGTACATAAAGTACCGGTGTTGTCAAATGACGTGTTGCGTACAATCATAGGATCTTATGATTAATCTTCTCGTGTTGTTTACGGGTGATCCTGAACCATATAAAATTGAATTATAAGTACATATATATAAAATATCATGTTATCTTATAAAGATGTGATTTTATGTAAATTTTTCCAATGAATCCCGAAGTCAATTAAGTCTTGGATAACCAATTTTGTTTCGGTCATAGTTTCTTCGTTACAACTCCGTTTTCGTTGATTCAACTTGCCATCTCCTTGGATCGAGTTCTTCTTTAAGACTATGAACTGTAAATACCTTGGTTTGTATTCAAAATCATACGGCATAGGTGAAAGTTTAGTGAAACATAAGAAGTTAAACATTTTTGTTACAACAAAATCATTTAATGACCATTTTTCCAAAAATACTTATACTTTGAAAAACCAAGTTTTACCTTGTTAAATTAACATATAAATAAGTTATGTTACATGTCTTGAAGTATTTTAAAAGTTAAGTTAGAAGGATCTATTTAGTTTGCAAACAAGTTTGAAAACATTCAAACTATGTTCTTGTTGTTAAACTTTTGTACCACAAAATAAGATAGCTATATATATATGAATTGAATAAGGTTATGAACATAGATTCTACCTCAAGTTCCTTGGATAAGTTTGCTGTAAAAAAGGAGTAAGAAGCTAGAATCAAAAGGGTGATAGAAGTGGATGAAAGATTGGAAGTAAGTTGGTGTTCTTGGAAGGTTTTCTTGAAGTGTTGTTGTAAGAGTTTTCTTATGGTGTTTTAGTATGGTTTTTATGGCTAGATCTTCTTGATAAGTTGCTGAATGATTATGGAGGTTAAGAGTGAAGAGAGAGTGTGTGTTTATCTTAAGAAATTTGGAGTTAAAATGAAAGAGAATGATGATACATATATAGGAAAAAAAACGTGGCCATGGGGGGGTATCAAGACAAAATTCAAGCTATCATTTTATGTATCTAGTCTTAATTGCTTCCAAGTTCAATTACCTAGCTATAAGGGCAGTAACAAGAGTAGGTTTGGTGGTGATTTGATGTGTATTTACTATTAGTAAATACGTATAGAAGCTAGGTATGATACGAGTATAAATACTCTAGGTATACGTATAGAAATTTTGTGAAAAATGGAATGAGGGTTCAAATATAGCTATCTTTTGTGAATACACTTATATGGTTTTATGTATTTAAGTCTTTAAAAGTGATTAAATACATTACTTATACAATATATGTATAAACATTATAAGTCTTAAGTATTTATGTCAATTAACGTTACGTATTGTTATCATTTTGAAAACTTAAGTTAGTAGTTTCAAAATATACTTATAACTTGTTGTTATTAATACAAAATGAGATATTAAAACATTCTTTAATCATGTTAAATATGTATATATACATATATATACACAAACGTATAATTATCATATATTGTATAGTTCGTGATATCATCGGTCAAACTAGACAGTCAAACGTTGTGTAAAACTCTTTTCGGAAATATAAGTCTCGACAATTTGGATTGCTTATCATGTTGGAAAGGTTTAATTTATGTAAATATTAATCTTATAAGTATAGAATGATCGAAAAAGTGCGGGTCGTTACATCAGCCAACCTGTGATTAATTTCTGTGACAGACCCTGAACCACCTGTACTAGTCAACCCCTGCATATCCCCAACCAACCTCCTTACCTCTATCAGCTCATCTTTTGAAACAAAATTATTATGAAAGTTAAGATTATTAATCTTAGACTGCACAACAGTGAGCTTGTCATCAAACTCCTTAGTCAACTTGGTCAAAGCCTGATGTAGGCCAACCATGGTGACTGGTGCCTCAGTCTGAGAAGTAGTGCCAGAAGATAAGGGTAGGGTTGGTATGTCCTCACAGCCTTCCTGTTGTAAAGAAAGCTGATCTTTGGACATAGAAGATTTTGAGGCCTGTATCTCACCCTGTGACAAGAGTGTGATATTGGCAGCCTGTGCAAGAAGGTGTAAGGATGGAATATTTTGGGTGGGTAGTGGCAGACTTAAGTCTGGGGTAAAAGTTTGCTTGGCCATTGCAGTAGGTTGTTGAATTTGGTTATTTGAGTCCAGGATTGGGACTTCTTCATGTAAGTCAACTGAGTGGGTTTTCTCAGTGACTGTAATGTGGGTATCCAAGTTAACTAACCTACCAGGTTCAGGTTGGGTTAAAGCACTCCTCTCACCAACCTCTAGCAGAGGTGGTGGAGCAGTACGTGCAGCACTCTTCCTAGTTTTGAGGTGAATCCACAAGTGCTGTAGTATTTAAGGTTTTAGATATGGTGGTATTCTCAGTATGAACTGGTGGGTTCATAAGGTGGGTTGAGTTGGTAATTTGCTCAGCAGCAGTGGGTGAAGATGGGTTAGAGTGAGGTGGGATTTCCTCACCCATGTCTTCAGCCTGCTCTGTTTGTGAAACAACATGGAGTGGAGTTTGTGTGGGGGTAGAATCTGATTGCTCAGATTCTAAAGATGGTTGACCATTGTTGTGACCTTCTGCAGACCCTGATTGCTCAGATTCTGAAGAAGATGCCCCTGCAGACCCTAATTGCTCAGAATCTGTAGGTTGGTCTGCACGGCCAAGATTGACCCAATGCAACATAGCAGGAGTAAGAGCTACCTCTTGATCATTCACAATGTGGCTGTGAAACATTCTGACACTACATTCTGGAATAAAGGTATACTCATACACACGAAACACTTTAAGCCCATCATACAAAGCAGGAGTCATAGCCTGTTCAAACATTAAACTTAAAAACCTGATAAAAGGCACATTATGATCTCTTGGAGTTTTTTCAGTGAGAACCAAGAGTTCATTGAAGACTAAACGTGCAAAATCAATATTTCTTCCTGTGACCATAGCATGAAATAGATGTGCCTCAAAATCATTAACCTCAGTCAGAATACCACATTTGAAGCTCAAACTTCTAATGACATTCGATAACAAAAACATCCACCTTGGAGAGAACATACTAATCTTAACAGAAGAATTAGTTAAAGGCTGACCAACCATAGGAAAACAAGATCTCACAGCAGACCTTGACACAGTTCTAACAAAGTTATCCTGAACAGGAAGATTCAAAGCAATTCTTAAATGATTTTCAGTAATAGTTAAAGAATTGTTACCATCTCTATAAGTACCAGTGATAGATCTAGCTTCTTTGTTTCCAACACAGGTATACCAAAATTCACCTAACATCTCTGGAAACATGATAGTTGTCTTGAAGAAAGCCTCCTTTAAAGGGTGATTTTGCATGAACAATACCAAATCCTCATACCCTTCATTAGCAAAATTCGCAGGAATAGTAGCACAAGCAACCCTATTGTTAGCTGAAACCTGCACATCCTTCTCTCCTCTAATTTCTTTTGCCCTAATCATGTTATCGGTGGGAACAAGAACAAAAGGAATGAACTTCGTATTTGCCATTAGCTTCAATAAAAAAAAACTTGCAAGAACACGAGTGTATTATGAAAACTGAGAGAGGTTTGAGAGGTTTTGAAGAAGATGATGATCGAATGAGAGGGATTAGGGTTTATGTTTGAAGATTAATTTGAAGAAGATTTTGAAGAAGGAAACTTAGGGGAAATATAAATACCTCTGACACAAAAAAAATTCAAAAAGTTACCATTAACCCCCTTCAAAATTTAACTTTTTACTTTATAAACCCGAATAAAGAAAACTCTTATTGACCAAATAAGGAAACAAGTTTACAGTAAAAATACACAAGCAGAGTAAACCTTTCCAGACTTTAAATAACATGATGTCATCCAGAATCTAAATTTTTTTTTTTTTTTACAACAAGAGTTTAGAGAGTATCATTACTGGACAACATTTCAATTGATGGATTTAACATTCCAATTTGTCCAAGAAGATAAAAATGCCTTTCCTCAGGAAGTGCTTTAGTGAAAATATCTACCAATTGATCCTTAGTGCCAATATGCTTTAAAAACACTTCGCCATTTTCAACACAATCCCTTATAAAATGATGCCTGATTTGAATATGCTTGGTTCTTGAGTGAAACAATGGATTCTCAGTAATAGCAATTGCACTTTCATTGTCACACATTATTGGAGTGTTGGTCAATGTTAACCCAAAATCCAGAAGTTGATGTTGCATCCAAAGTAACTGAGCACAACAACTTCCTGCAGTAACATATTTAGCTTCTGCTGTGGAAGTGACCACAGAATTCTGCTTTTTACTAGACCAGCTGACCAATTTTCCACCTAGCAATTGACATCCACCAGAAGTGTTTTTTCTATCTAATTTGCAACCTGCATAGTCTGCATCTGTGTAACCAATTATATCAAACCCTGAGTCTTTAGAGTACCAAAGACCCAGGTTAGGGGTACCTTTTAAGTACCTAAAAATTCTTTTCACAGCTTTATAATGAGACTCCCTAGGATCAGATTGGTAACGTGCACAAAGACATGTAGCAAACATTATATCAGGTCTACTTGCAGTTAAATATGGCAAAGATCCAATCATACCTCTATAGGTTGATTGACAAGTGAGTTTCCCAGATTCATCTTTATCAAGCTTTTCAGAAACACTCATTGGAGTTCTTAAAGTAGAACAATTTTTAAAATCAAATTTAATTAACATGTCAGAAATGTAGTTACTTTGGTTAATAAAAATGCCTTCAGAACTCTGTTTTATTTGCAACCCAAGAAAATAGTTTAAAGTACATAAATTACTCATTCTATACTCTTCAGACATAATGTTAGAAAACCATTTTCTTAAGTGTGGATTTGTAGACCCAAAAATAATGTCATCAACATAAATTTGAACAAATAACACATCACCTTTGTCCTTTTTGATAAACAAAGTCTTGTCAATGGCTCCTCTGGAGAAATTCTTTTCTAGAAAAAATGTTGACAAGGTATCATACCAGGCTCTAGGAGCTTGCTTCAGACCATACAATGCTTTTTTCAATCTGTAAACATGCTTAGGAAATTTATTACTTACAAAACCAAGAGGTTGTTTCACATAAACCTCTTCTTGCAATTTACCATTCAGGAAAGCACTCTTCACATCCATTTGAAACACCTTGAAATCTTTGTGAGCAGCATATGCCAGAAACAGTCTAATAGCTTTAATTCTAGCAACAGGAGCAAAAGTCTCATCATAGTCTATTTCTTCTTCTTGTCTATACCCTTGAGCAACCAACCATACTTTATTTCTTATTACAATACCATCTTTATCAACCTTGTTTCTAAAAACCTATTTTGTGCCAATTGCAGTTTTATCAGCAGGCTTTGGAACCAATTCCCAAACATCATTCCTTTCAAATTCTGTCAATTCTTCAGTCATAGTCTCAACCCAATCATTGTCAGCCAATACTTCATATACTTCTTTAGGCTCAATTAGTGAAAGAAAACAAGAAAAGAAGCAGTAATTTGCTACAGCAAAATCAGACACAGGTGTCTGAGAAGAAGAACTAGGTTTAGGAAGACCTGTAGGATCCACAACATAATCCTCAAGATGCTTTGGAGGAACTATGTTTCTAGATGATTTTCTAGTAGGAACAATGAGATCCAAAGTGGTATTTGATGACTGATCACCACTTTCTTGATTGAAAACAGATTCTTCTTCCTGTAAAGGTTCTTCTGTATGAGAATTATCTACAACTTCATTTCTCAATCCAGACAAATTTGGTTCATCTGACTCAGACTCTGAATCCAGAGTCTGAACACTATTCCCTGAAATTAAATCAGATAATTCACTAAGTGCAGATAGCTCAGTACTACATGACTGATCCATTTCTAAAGAACTTTCATCAAAGGAAACATTAATGGATTCTTCAATCTTCATTCTCCTCTGATTATATGCTCTATAAGCTTTGGATACAGAAGAATATCCCATAAATATACCTTCATCAGACTTTGGCTTCATCTTATCAAGCTGATCTCTTTGATTTAAAATATAGCATTTACACCCAAATACATGGAAGTAATGAATAGTAGGCACCTTTTTATGATATAACTCATAAGGAGTTTTACCATGTTTCTTCACAATCAAGGACCTATTTTGAGTGTAACATGCTGTATTGACAGCTTCAGCCCAGAACCTTAGGGCAACATTTGATTGACATGGCATGGTTCTGGCTGCTTCAATGAGTGTCCTATTTCTTCTTTCAGCAACTCCATTTTGTTGTGGAGTTCTAACAGCAAAGAAATTTTGACCAATTCCAGACTCTACATAAAAATCAATTAATGTGACATTTTTGAACTCAGTACCATGATCACTTCTCAACTGTTTGACAAGAACACCCTTCTACACCTGCTCTTTCTTGATCAAGTTGATGATTTCTTCAGGAGCATCACTCTTTGCAGCTAAGAAAATAACTCATGTAAATCTGGAATACTCATCAACAATTACCAAAGTATATCTTTTTTCACCCAGACTACTAGTGTTCATTGGACCAAACAGATCCATGTGAAGCATGTGAAGTGGAACACTAATGGTAGCTAGAGTTTTTGAGGGAAACTTTGTTTTGGTCTGTTTACCCATAATACAAGCAGAACAAGGTTTATCTTTCTTGAAAGGTTGTTGTGGAAGACCTCTTACAAGCTTCTTTTTGGAAACCTCATTGATATTTTTGAAATTAAGATGAGAAAGCCTTTTGTGCCAAAGCCAATTAAGTTCTGGACAGTCTGAGAGTACAGACGTGTCTCAATTCCAGCATCAACAGATTCTAGATCTAGCATATACACATTTTGAAATCTTCTGGCCACAAGTGTTGGCCTTCCTTTAGGATCATAAATAATACCAGCTTTCTTCCTAATTCTGATTTCACAGTCTTCATCAGCAATTTGGCTCACACTTAGCAGATTATGTTTCTGCCCTTCAACTAAAGCAACTTTCTTAAATGTAACACTTCCAGCTTTAACAGTACCATAACCAATTGTCTTTGCAACAGAATTATCCCCATATCTTACAGAGGGACCCTTTTCTTCAACAAACCCTACTAGATGCTCTTTGCATCCGGTCATGTGTCTTGAGCAACCACTATCCAGATACCACATAGTACCCTGCTACACAAGACACAAACAAAAGAGAATGATTAGTTTTTAAGGGGAACCCACTTTTCAGTAGGTTCAATTGGAGTGCTCTTCACTCTCCAAATAAAAGCTTTGTTTCCAATCCAGATCAACTTGTCTTTAACAGATTTTAAGACACTTTTGTTTTCACAAACTTTGGGTTTCCATACCTTCTTAATTTCCTTAGGAAAACAAGATGTTCTTTTAACTGAAGGTTTTTCTTGACTCTTGATTTTTTCATTGAGCTTAGAAATTTTCTTTTTAAGTTTTTGAATAGTCTTAACTTGTTTTGACTTTGACCTTCTTTTAGTTAACCCTTTTGAATCTGAACAAGTGTCAGTGTCAGTGGATGATTCAGAGTTGTTATTGCAACTTGACTCTTGGGTGTCAGACTCTAGGTCAGAACATACACTATTATTTTGAGAGACTAAAATGCTAGAGTCTGAAGGTTTCAAAAGTTCAGACTCTAATGGATTTTTACTTTCAAGTATTATAGTCTCAGAAGGTTCAACAGGATCTAATGACCTTACAAAAGCATTGGTTAAAATCTTTTTATCACCATCAAATTTTACAAATGTGTTTGGTAGAATGTCTGGTTTGAATACACTTGGATCAACTTCCACATTATTATCTAATATGTAGTTTTCACCTAGTATTGCTTTGACATCATTTGGAATTTATTTGGCAATAGCATCAGAATTTTTTTTGGAAGATACACACCAGGATTTACAAATTGATTCATAATGTTTTGACCTTTTAATTGATCTTCCTAATTCAATATTTAACCTTTTAGTTTCTTCTGTGTATGCCATTTTATATGTGTCAAGTTCTACCTCACATTTTTTCAAGACTTTAATTTCAGCATCTTTGTCTTTGATAGTGTTTTTAAGATCAAAAATTTGTGTTCTTAACCTATCAATATCATCTAAACACCATTGAAAGTCAAGCAGCAAGTACTGAAACATTCTCACTTTTTCATTATCAAGATAGTTCACAAAGTTTTGTTCCTTATAAGCAGAAACTTTATTACAAGTAGAGTCTTTATCCATCTTCTCAATAGCTTTCGGATCTTCCTTAAACTTGCTAGAACTACCATCAATTATAGCCATAAGACACTTATCCTCCTCCTCATCAGATGATGAGTCTTCATCTTCCCATGCTTCCGTGTACAGAGCTTTCTCTTGTTCTTTGTTCTTAGATCTTTCTGTTTCACTCTTTAACTTCATGTACTTAACTTTCTACTTTCTTGCTTTGTCAACAGACTTATTGGAGTTAGCACCTCCTTCACCCTTAGACCAGCAGTCAGCAGCTATGCGTCCTAACTTGCCACACTTAAAGCATTTAGCTTTCTTTGGATCAAAAGTACCCTTGCCTTTACCCTTCTTATAACCAAACTTTTTCTGCTCAATCCTTTGAGTCAAAAGAGCCATCTGGACTTCCAGATCTTTGATCTCCTCATCTTCATCAGATTCACTATCATCATCAGAAGTTTCATCACTCTCAGATTCAACCTTGCTAGAATAACTAGAGAATAACTGCTTATTCTTCTTTGTGGTAGCCACCAATGCAGCTTCTGGATCTTTAGCAGTTTTTTTAGCATTGATCTTGTTCTTCAATTATGTTTCCTCGAAGTTTGATAGTATACCAAACAATTCACTCAACTCATAGTTATCTATCTTCTCACTAATTACCATAGATGTAATTACAGACTCAAAGTTTGAAGGTAACAATTCAATGAACTTTTGACATAACACTTGTTATGTTTTCTCTACACCAACACTTTCAAGATCATTTATCAGAACCTGAAATCTTGAATGAAGATCACTTAAAGATTCTTTAGGCTCAGCAGCAAAATTTTCATAGCATATAATCAGATTCTTCTTCTTTTGAGTCTTAAAAACAGTGACTCCTTCATAGTCATTAAGCAATAGATCTCACATAGCTTTAGCAGTCTTGGCGTGACTGATCTTTCTGAGAATTGAAACAGTAACAGCATTCCCAATAATACTCCTTATTTTGCTATCCAGTTTGAACTTGATAGCTTCTGCTTCGGTCCACCTTTCTCTTGGTGTTTCACGAAAATAGGCAGGTTGTGCAGCAACAGTATCTGTGGCAGGAACAGCAGCTATCATTGAACCAGGAATAATGGGTCCTGTTGTAAGAACATGCTCAGCTTCTTCATGAATAGATCCTAAAAACCATAGGACTTTCAATTTCCAAGTTGCAAAGTCTGTGCCATCGAATATTGGCACACCTTTTCCAGCCATAGCTGGGGTAGGAATGGTACTGGTAGACATATTTATAAAAATATGGATCATTTGTAAAGATTACCGTAATAAGATTTACACCTTACCCGCTCTGATACCAGTTATTAGTTCACAGTAATTGAACTATGAACACCGGACTCTCACTTAAACAATAGATATGAATTATTAGTGCAGAAATTGAGAGAATACGATAATTGAATAGAAGACTAATGATATTGATCGTAAAAAGTACATCTTCAATCTAAACTATACGTCCCTATTTATACAGATAAACACCAAATCTAGAGATTTGGTTTCCAAAACTACTTCGCTATAAATAAGGAAAAGATAAATCAAAAACCAAACAAATTATCTATTAATTCAAAAGTCAATTCTGGAGATAAAACTGAATCTTCAAATCATATCTTCTTAAACTTTAAGTATATCTCCAGAATAATCTTTAGCTTTGCCTCCAAGAAAACTTCAACCGTTGACTTCAGCAAATTCCAAAGTCTGCAACTTCAGACTCTAAATTTTCAGATTCTAGCATGCTTTTGACTCATCAGATTTTCATTTTCCCTACAATTCTAGATTCTATTAATACTTTTTTTTTTCAGTTGTGATATTGTTCATGTGCTATATCCATTCTATGTAAGTTGTTTGGGCACCTGATGGTCGCTTGCTGCTGCAATATTATGTATTTTGTGTTTTAGTTAAGAAAATTTGTTGCTTTTCATATATATATATATATATATATATATATATATATATATATATATATATATATATATATATATATATATATTGGTAGGATCAAGAGGGAAGTAACCATTCGGGGGGAAGCAAAAACTTTTTTTTTCGTTTTTTAAAAAACTTTGTTCACGAACATTATAGATGAGATGAAAATATGAACATTTAGTAGAGACACTTTGTGATAAATGTTTTTATTTTGGCGGGAAAACGCTAGAAGAAGTAATATATAAAAATTATCGTGTTTTTCGAGCGTATTTTGAGGTTTTAGCTATTGGGTTTAGATATTAGGGTTTAGATATTAGGGTTTAGAAATTTAGGGTTTAGGGTTTAAATAATAACATTCATCACGAAGTGTCTCTTCTAAATGTTCATATTTTCGTGTGATCTTGATGCCGGAAAAAAAAATTCAAAAAGAACGAGAAAAAAAAAATTTGCTTCCCCCCGCTTCCCCCCGATTGGTTACTTCCCCATTGATCCTGCCCCTATATATATATATATATATATATATATATATATATATATATATATATATATATAAAGACGTGATTACTAATCAATTAATGTGGTTCGACTTTGTTGGGAAGTCGAGTGGGTTACCTCTATCGTAATCGTGGAGTACGAGAGTGTGTAATAGATAAGTGTAAGTACTCACAAAATATCATTGTGGCTTAAAGGGCTAGCGTGTTACTGCAACCTAATGTCATTATTCGTATAGTGTTCACTGATTAATTATGTCTTGTAGGCTTAACTTTTAATGCCAAGAGGTGTCTGAGATCAGTTAGCTAATACATATATTGTATACTTTGTAGAAATGAGTTATGTATTAAATGTATACCAAGACTGTTCAGAAGGCGTATCATTACTATGTTAGTATGGCATATGTATACATTGTAATCAAAATGTCTATTGACATTATGAAGCACGTACAGTTGTTATTTGTTATTTACAAACAATCAAAACGATCAATGGTAAGGAGAGACAGCAAGAGCAACGTGTCGATTAAAACCATCACAAATAATCGCATCGGTCAAAATCCACCACAAAATTTATTTGGTCATCCTAGTAGAAGCATAGGAAAGAAGGGCACCTGAAAATGGCGTAGATGTGTGTAGAACCAACATAAAAACTCTAACATGTAGTTGTAAATTACTATTGAGGACACACTCAACACTAACATAGGGCAATTATAGATTGATATATAGAGTAATGAAACTCTTAAGGAAAATGATAAACTCTTAAAAATTGTTTAACATTACAGAGTTATACGTTCAATGTTTACGAATAGTTCCACGAGTGAAAACGATTTAAGTTCGGTGTTTAGGGTCAGTGTTCTCCCGAAACATTAATTTGAAAAGGTTGAAGACTGACACCGAGTGTTTAGTTTAAAACATGTTCAGAAACATAGCTTTAAATCATTCTTAAAAAGTATATTATCGCCGGTTTTTGAATGAAACTTAGCTAAAACTCCAACCAAAACAACCACTGAAGCGGTGGTGCAGAGTTGAGGAACGCGTGACTCCCGATGCACTTCTAGTGCGATTAATTGACCGAATAGAGCAAAATATGTAGCTGAAATATAAATTTTTTTAATAATAGGATAGAAATCACTATCTTTTAACACCTATTGTTATGCGGCTTGTTCAGGCCTGCTTTACGTTTAACACACCGCCAACACATAGTAGCACGACGTGTTGGTGGTAAAACAATGTGACGTGCTACAAGGTTGCATGGAGAAAAATTGACGTGCTTTCATCCAACTTACCATTTTCATCCAAGTTCATTTATTTATTTAATACTCTCTCCCTCCTATTTTGATAGTCTAGTATTTCATGTTGAATTGTTTCAAATTAATAGTCAATTTCAATACATAGATAAGACTAAAAAAGTAAAATTCATTTATGCCATTAACTTTTGCATATAAGATCAAAAATAGGTAAAAAGTAAAGTGTAAAACTGTAAGTAAAGAAAAATTACAGTGAATGATGAGATTTCTTAAACTGTATTTTTTGTTTGAGAACTATTAATATCAGACGGAGAGTGTATAAATTTAGTATTTTTAGTTCCCTTTTTATCCAACTTCTAGTTATATTTTGACATATTATCAAACACACCGTTCAACATGCCACCCTCTCTACTGTTAATGTTTGTAGCACGTCTTTCACGTCAACGTCAACTACCCCATCCACCAACCAACACACCAAAAATCCTCCTTACCATATCAATAGGTCTAAGAATTACCATATTTTTTATTTATATAAAAGAAAAAAGTAGGTGTTGAGCAAGAATAATAACTGAACAAGAAGATATTGGGTGACATGGGATGATCATGTGAAAACAAAAACAAGTAGATATAGATGATGTTGCTTTTTTGAAGCAATGATTCCTACTTTCACATGGAATGGATGGATTTTTAAGATAGATAAATATTGGTTTGTATTTAGGAATAAAAAGGACAACCCAATTGGCCCCCTTTGCTGTATCTTTGCTTTTTTTCTTGTTCAAAAGAAAGTGCTTTTGGCCAAGAAGGGTTGTGTTCCTTCCAACCCATTTTCACAAAAAGACCATCACAATTTGATAGTGGGGTGTAAGTGTAACCATCACCTTTTGCCTAACCATTACAATATCCCAAAATGTCATCATTTAAACATTAATAAAGAAAACGTCATTTTTATGGGTCACTTAATCTTGTTTTTGATGGAAAAGGAATAAACATGGGTGTCATGGTTCACTCCTTATAAAGGTGTAACTAACAAACTTTTGTTTCTAAGTGTAAGCGATTGTAGATTAGCTTATATGCTCGAAATCAAATCTTCTCACCTTTTATATATGATAATAACACCATCTGTTTTTATTATCATGATGTGAAATGTGACCATTTTGTTTGTATTTGAGATGAAGTGTTGGAGCTCATGGTTATAACTTGTAACTTGTTAAGGTGATTTTAAAAATTATCTGAAACTAAAGTTGTAAGGTTATTTTGTAAGAAAGCAAATCAGAGTTTCATATCGGATATGTGAAGAAATAAATATATACATATAAGTCTAAGGAAACCTCCTAATACTACTACTACTATTTGTAGATAAATATTTACGAATGAGTGAGGCAACGTCAATACTATGTCTAGACCATTTTTATAAGTGTATCATCACCTTTTATCGTAGTGAGTATTTGAGAGCTCCCAACGCACATTATATTGCACAATTATATACTGCTCATGAAGAGAAACATGGTTTCAAGGGAATGCTCTGGAGTATTGATTGTATGCCCTTGAGAGTGGAAGAATTATTCCGTCGCTATGAAAGGTCAATACACAAAAGGTGGTCACAAGAAACTAACGGTTATGCTTGAAGTAATTGGTTCATATGATTTTTCGTTTTATTAGTATTCGTTACTTATGCAAAAATTAAAAGATTGACACAATACTCGCTAATTAACATGAGTCATTGTGGTGATGAGGTCGGTGATGTGAATGCTAATGTTTATTTGGGTGATGCTCTTCCGATCTTGAAGTTCTATTCGAATCATTTGGAGGTGATACAACACGCTTTGAATGTAGTTGGGATTGAACAAGCTGGTGGTGACGTGTCAGTTAGTCTGGTGTATGTAGATGGTGTTGTTGTTGCGTTCGAGGTTCCCGTAGCTTCGGTGGATGTTGATGGTTTGATTGAGCCGATTAAGATGATTTCTTCCAAGTTTTAGATGCATGTGAATGTGTAAAGTGTAACAACTTCGACTTGGGCCTAGTGGTAATGACCCATTTATCCTTAATTAATATTAACTTATTAATATTAATGAAATTATAATCATGTGCTTGTAATTATTTGATCATATAGTTGTGTCCAGTCTGTGACAAGGGCCACAAGACATATTTTGTTATGTGAAATGGACCTCGTTAGGACCGCTTAATGAGGTACATTGTGTTTCAGATAACTGATAAATACCCATATGATATACAGAATGAAATTCGTTCCCATGAAGAAAACCCAAAATAGATATATACTCCTGCTCGTTCATTTCACTTACTTTTTTAGCAACCATAAACCCTAAAACACTCTAATGCTCTTAATCCTAAAATCAAAGGTGTGAAATCCAAGCTAGTAATTGTGTGTATCTGATTACAGTGTTTCAAGGATTAAAACCAAGGTATGTATCTCACATTTTGAGTAATTCAAAGGGGTTTATAAGAAGTTTCATAAAAGTGATAAATTAAGGTTTTATTTTTGATGATATGTGGTTGTTATGCTTGATTGTTGCTAGTTATAGCTTTTATATGTGTTATGTAATGTCCTTAAACCGTTCAATCGACCTAAACATGTTTGTATATCGAAGTTGGGTGTAAAAAGTCCCAAAAACGAGCTGAAATAGCTGTTCTAGAGTCCTCGTACGAAGTGGGTTTTACTTCGTATGAAGTGGTCTCTTATCGCAGGCGAAGAGGTCTAGTTCGTACGGACAGTTATCAGCATTTGGAAAAAATTGAAATGGTCGTAACTCGTGCGAAGTGCCAATGACTTCGTGCGAAGTGATGGGTAACTCGTGCGAAGTGCCTATGACTTCGTGCGAAGTGATGAGTAACTCGTGAGAAGTGCCTATGACTTCGTACGATCGAGGACTGAGTTATGTTTGATTTTGTTAAGTCCTTCTGCTCGTGCGGAAGTGTTGTACTTCGTGCGAAGCTCGTGTCGCTTCGTGCGAAGTGCAAAATGGAGTGATGTGTTTAAATTGTGTAACTCTGTTATTCAGATATGTAATCTGAACTGTTATTAGTATATGAGATATAAAATTGATTTTGATATCTCAGTCTCAGGTACTAAGGACAAAAGTGAAGGCTCGGTAAAATAAGATCACGGAATTTGTGTGCTATCAGGTGAGTGAGACTACCTTTATAGACATGATTATACAGTGACAAGTATAATGACTCATGTCATGCTTATGATTAGACTGTGTAGTGAGTCTGTGACTAGTGCAATGATTCTATGTAACTACGTGTACACCAAGTGATACCATCTTAGTGCTTTCGGATGGAAGAGGTCAACGCTTCTTTCATGGTGTTTTTCTGAGGGAAGTGTGTTAGGTCCACATATTACTGATGGGTGGTATATTTTAAATTGCGAGCGTGTCACGTCAGAAAGACTATACCAGTGATTCAGTAAGACTGTCGGTAAACTCTAGCTTGATCGGCTAGAAGTTAACGGCCCGTACAAGCCGCCAGTCCTATTGTGATACTATGTGATTAATGACCAATGACTTATGATGTGTTTGATGCTTATAGTGATGTCTATTTATATATTTTCATTCACTTAGCGGTGCGCTAATCCCCCCACGGTGTTCTTTCCCTTCATATGACGTAATGCATGTTTTGGGATGGGCGTGGCAGAGATGAAGTGATGTTTACACACTTGATAACTCTAACGTTTTGTATATACTGTTTTATAATATGGTCTATAATTGAATAAAACCTTAATTTATATGAATTCTCGCTATTATGGAAGAAAAAAATAGTTCAACAAAACCTAACACGCCTCATTACCGTTGCATAAGGTTGAATGCAACTCTTTTAAACCCAGACAGCACAGTGGGGAACGTGTTAATCGATATTTACTGATTCAAGGAGCAAGGAAGGAGTACAATGCATGTTTTGTTTTCTCTTATTGTGTTTCTATTAGCTAAATGTGCTAAGCCTTCACCTTGTGGGCTTTGGAGTATGTAAACATGACTTAAAGTCATTTGGTGATGTCTTGGTCTTCATGGAACGAATCGGAGAAGACCCGGATTCTCATCCTGGAGCGAACCGAAGGCGAGCTCAGATAGTCATAAGTCAAAGTGTAAAACTCACTCTCAAAAGCTAGTATCTTTTACATGTCTATCTCGTTATTTCGTTATACTTTATTACACTACAACATTATAATTTATAATGTATATTAATTAATAGCGCATCTATAAAAAAATGTTGGTGAATTAATCATCATCTTTGATTATTAAGATAATTAAATATGTCTCATGAATAAGAACCCCAAACTCATTTCAGAGTTGACTGCTCTCTCATCGTCTTCACTCGTTTATTTGAACAAATTCTACACTCTTCTAGTTGATTACTTTGTCAAACACAAGAACAAATAAATTTTGAAGATGAACTATGTTAAAGATTGTGATGGAAACCCAACTCCCCCACTATATATATCTCTACATAATTGAGTCTTGGTTATCTTTTTCCAATGTTTCCTAATGTAGTGACAAACATGTGAACCTTAAGCAATTAAAGAGTTTCGTAATGTTAGGAGGATGATATTAGATGAATTAAAATCGTGTTCAAAAAGTCTTTGTATGGCCTAATTTACCTTAATATATCGTATATCATTTCGATAGTATTTATAATTATGTCACAGAAAACCATCTAAAACACGTTCAAAGAAAATCCATTTAACACAATTTCTACGTGACTATTCTACCCAAAGGGCATCTATTTTCTAATCCTTATTTCAAAGTTTGCCCAACCCTAGAAACCAAAGAAGGTGACAACACTCATGACTTTTACCATAATTCTAGATACAATCCTGAATTTGGGTTAATTATTTATAATCTTCTTATTTGAATCATGAAAATCGAAATTTATACTTTTATAAAGATATAGATATAGATATATAATATTAACAAAATTTTACCGAGTTGTAGCTCAACTGGTAGTGGCATGCCTCTCTTACCGAGATGTCCGGAGTTCGACTCCGATGTGCTGCAAAATTGCACTCAATGTTATCCCTGAACTGAAGTATCCACCCAGGTCGCCTTTCACTTAGTGTGGGGGGCAGCGGGGAGGGGTGTTTTACCGGAAAGCTCTCAGATTGGTCCGAGTTTCCTCCAGGGCAGTAGTTGGGGGCGGGTTATGCAACTACATGAGATGAACGCGTGAGTGGTTTAGTCCCCCTAGGTGATCCCAAATTGATGTCCAAAAAAAACAAGCTAGTTGAATTAGCTTATAGAATAGGCTTTTAACTTACTCAATATGAAACTACATAATTATTTTTTATATAATTATTTATCATATATTTTAATATTTTATTGTATTTTTAATCAATTTTAGTTATAAGATTTTAACTTCAATTACTTTTCTAAGCACTTGTAAAAATAATATGTTTCTGCTTTCAGGTTCAAAATTAAACTTCGTTTTTAAGCTACATGGTACCCTTACCCACCGTTGTAAACGGCGTCCGTTGCGTCCGTTGCGACGTCCGTTGCGGCGTTTTGGTGACTAAAACGTTTCGACCCCGTCCCGTTTTCTTATAAGCCGATCAACGGTCAAAAGTCAGGTCAAATGCAGGGAAAATTGGGTCAACGCTGGTCAAAAGTCAGAAATTCTGTTAAAATCGGTCATAACTCGGTCAAATCAATCAAAATTGACTTAGTTTAGTATTCTATTTTGTATTATATTAATGCTAATAGCAATTATAGGTACAAACTTGTCAACGAAGATTTTTTAACTCTAAAATATGTGTAAATATATATTTATATATATATATATATAAGTCAACATTAATCAACATTCGTTTCGACCCCGTCTCGGCCTCACTTTTTCCGTTGCGACGTTTTGAGGTCGCTACCGTTTCGGCCCGTCTCGCGTCTTTTTCAACCTTGCCCTTACCATTTCATGCTTGTCTCTTTTATCATGTATAGTGTAAATAACTTATATACATATATAATATATCGGTGCTTTTCAAAAAGCTACTATATAAATTTGTTTTTCTATCATATCCTTCCCGTTTCCCACAATAGCTTGTTGGTTGATATCATGATAATCTAACAAAAGTTTGAAGTTTAAAAATAACTAGCAACATATTTATCAGTGGTCAGAGAAAGAGTGAAAACAGATCAAGATAAATCACTTATTTGCGAAGTAAAAATATTTGTCTTCTTCGAGAATGAAATTTTATTTATTTACATATTGATATATTTTTAATCAAATGAAAAAGATACGCATCACATGGCTACTATGTATTCTACTATTCTTAAATTCCTAAATGTAACTTAAAAAAATAAATATTAATGTAATACATCAAATACTTATAGATATAAAAATTAATATAATAACTACTATATATTAAAAAAAAAAAAAAAAAAAAAGAGTCCAACTAAAACAACTATTGACACTTTTTTTGTGTTGGTTTAGTTTATGGTTGCTTGAAACAACTTTTCCATATTGACATCATCTCGGTGCAATTTCTCGACAAGTGAGTTGTTGAAGCTGCTACGGCGGTGACCAGTGGTTTCACTGCCTCGTTGGCAGTGGCCGATGGTTGTAACAGTCATAGGTGGCATCATGTGCCAGCGCTGGTAGACTTTGGTGGTTCATTGCCTAATTGGCGGTAACCATTGGAGATGTTTGATACATGGTGGTGTGTGGATCTGCCTCTCTTCGGTTGGGTGGCCCACCACTTTTATGGTGGACCACCCGTTGTTGATTGGAGTGGATGAAGGAGTAACAATGTGCTTATGTTGTTGGATGATTGTACTTGTTAGCCGTGGGTGTGTACCGAGTCCTTCTTCTTCCCGTGGCGTCTTCAGATATGGATTACGCGACGATATCTCAGTTGGAGATCTTGTTTCAGATATGGGTTTGGTCCCGTATTTTCGGTGGTTAGGAAATCTTTGTGGCGGCTCGGGATGAATCGTCATTGTCGCGGTATGCGTTCTCCCAACCATGTCGCTATTATTATCTTTGTTTTTTTTTTTTTTTTTTATGTTTGTATGTGATTATTATTTGGGTATTCTTTGTTGGCATTGTTAAACTTGTACTTCGTAATACTATTCTAATCAATTATGTTCCACTTAGTTGGTACGAACGTTGTTTTTTAGACTTGTAGTCTGGTCGTTTGTTTGGCCATGTCTAGAATTCCTTTTAAACAGTCTTATTCATTCATTGATTTTGGCATCCGTTATATTTTATTTTTAATGTTATTATTTATTATTTTTGAAAAATAGAAAAAAAAAAAAAAAAAAAAAAAACTACGGAGTACTTTTTAAGAATTGGATTGAGTTATAATAATAATAATAATAATAATAATAATAATAATAATAATAATAATAATAATAATAATAATAATAATAATAATAAAATAAATAATAATATAATGATAATAATAATTATAATAATAAAATAAAAAATTATTTTCTCTTTCATCGAAAAGCAAACCCAATCCCTCCAATAAAACCCCCCACCCTTCACCATTTCTCAGTTCTCACCTACGCTTTACATTTGCATGCTCTCTCATTTCTCTCTCTCTCTAAACTCACAATATTTTGCAATCTCAAATTCACATACAGAAGCAGCAGTTTATTAATCAGTAAATCACAGGTATCATGGCTGTTGAAGCAACTCATCACCCTCTTTTTCATCCTCAAATGATGATTACAAATGCCGCCATTGATAATCAAAACCAAACAACCGCCGGTATTGCTAATTTTAACAGCTATGGAGTCACTAATCCGCTATCAACAACCGCTATGTATCGCTCCGGTTACGCTGATTCCGTTAACGCTTTCACTGCGAATAACGCTCCGTTAAAAGCGGAAAGCGGTCTCACGTGCAGTCTTCCGATTTCTCGAAAGCGGTCACGTGATTCTTCTGATTACAATACATTGATCTCCTTAGTTGACAGTCAAAGTCAAAATCAGCTCAAACAGTCCCGAAATTATACCTTTCTCGGTGAAGATATTTCGTTACAGATCCAACAACAGCAGCTAGAGATTGATCAATACATCGCTCATCATGTAATTAATCTGTTCCTCAATTTTCATTTTTAAACTCTGTTTTGGGAGAAAAATTAAACCTAATTCTGATTGAAATTATGATTTACAGACGGAGAAATTAAAAATGGAAATCGAAGAAAGAAGAAGGCAAAATTCACGGAGAATAATTGCGGCGATTGAAGAACAAATATCAAAACGATTAAGAGCAAAAGAAGAAGAAATAGTAAAAATCGCGAAATTAAATTGGGCGTTAGAAGAGAAAGTGAAATCACTGTGTGTAGAGAATCAAATCTGGCGCGAATTAGCTGAATCAAATGAAGCAACAGCAAACGCATTACGTAACAATTTAAAACAAGTTCTGGAGCAAGTTGTTCATGAAGATTATCGACAAACTGTTGCTTGTGTGGATGAGTTCGCTGAAGATGCACAATTATGTTGCGAGAGCAATAATGAAGAAAAGAAAGTGATTGAAAATGATAATTGTACGAGCAGTAGTAACAATAATAACAGATTGTGCAAAAAATGCGGAAGGGAGGAATCGCGTGTGTTGTTGCTGCCATGTAGGCATTTGTGCCTTTGCACAGGGTGTGCTTCTTCCGTTAACATATGCCCTGTTTGTAAATCCACTAAAAATATTAGCGTTCATGTCAACTTATCATGATATTGTATTTAGTTTTAGTTTTAAGATTTAAGATTTATTATAGATTGCGGAAAAACTAACAAATTGTAGCTATTAATTCACTAGTTTTTTGTTAATAATAATGTGTTCATTTTAGTTGCAACTTATTTATTTATGTTTTTTCTACTCGTAAAAAACTATATTTATCCTCCGTATATATTATTATTTTTATTATTATTATTATTATTATTATTATTATTTGTTAGTATTATAAAATACAAAATAATATTCCTAGAGAATAGAGATAGGGTGATGGGGTAGATGGGGGGTGATGTCAACATGGGAACCGGAAAGTGCAAAGGAGCAGTGGTAGCCTTCCCAAATGTCCGTATTTGACCCCACGCTTTTTTCTTTTCTTTATCCTTTATCCTTTTTTGTTTTTTTTCCTTTTCTTTTTGTAGTATTCGATTTTTCATTATATACAACTTTATGTAAATTTTTAATAAAATATATTGTAATAAATAGGTTTTAGGTAAAGCATGAGCTATTAATTACTAGACGTGGACATTTGCTCTTTTGACCATTTAATTATCATCACGTTTTCTTTTAATTACGTACCCACCGCTCAATGTTTATATTTTATGGAGTATTTCTATTTCTATGTGTTCATTTAAATATAGATTTTTATTTTTATTTATAGGAAGGGGTAGGAACAATTTAGGCGTGACAAATTTAATAAAAGTGATGTTGCAAGTATTCAATTAGTTTAGAGATTATTAAAATGCAGGTATTAAAAGAGGCGTATTTGACATTGGAAAGTGATAGCGGCAAAGTAAAATAGAAGGAAGGTAAAGTTATGAGACAGATACATTTATTTTATTCATATATTCAATAATCAATAGCCCATTCCAAGGCATTACTTGTGCTTATTCATTATCGAATCAATTGGATACATTATCTTGTATCTATCAAAAAGGACATATATAACATCAATATTTATTTAAATCAATTCACTTTAATAGGAAACATAGTTATCATAATTGTCTTTTTAACACGTCTTTAAAGAGCCATCACAAGTTAACATCAATTTATTGCAAGTATATGTTACGGAAAATGATTTGTACGTATCAAATGTAGTTTAAATCTAAAGATTTGATTGGTTTAAGTTAGAAAATGTATCAAGAATATTAAAAAAGATAATTTTGTATTAGTATAAATTTTTAGGAATTTTCTAATCAAAACCTTTAGGGCTATTTTCAAAAAAATAATAATAATAATAATAATAAATAAATAAATAAATAGTAAAATAAAATATTACGTCAATGGAACGCTAGAGTTAGTGAGTTAGTTCATAAGAAGTTAGTGAGATAGTTACTATCAAATTACAAGTGAAATAAGTCGGTCTTAATTTTCTAAAGATAACCCTTAAAGTCATTTTTAAAATTTCTTGAATTATTATATTTCTAATATTGCTATATTTAATAAAACTATGAAATTATACACCCAACAAAATTAATGGGCGTTTGTAAAGTATATATACGATATATGTGGAATGTTGTTAATGTTGGTAACTTTTATTAATTGACTTGGCGGTTTTTAGGAAAAGTTTCGGCTATCGTGTATGGTTTAAAAATCTGTGTTTGACACATTAAACATGAACCCTTATAAACGATTAATTTTCAATTCGTAAAAAATTAATATTTGTAAGCCAATGATTCATAAACTAGAAAACTACAAATTAAAAACTTTGTCGCATGTCCCGTGATAGTATAAAAGTATGTGAATTATTATATAGAATTTAGATATAGATTTTGGGCTTTTTAAAAGTTTTTGGATATTTTCGGTTGTAAATTCTGGACAAAATTGCTGAAATAGTCCCTGTGATTTGTATCAAAATGCTGATTTTGTCCCTGCGCTTTTTTTGACTGATTTCATCCTCGTGGTATGTCAATGTTGCTGATTTAGTCCTTATTTTCAACGGACGTTAAAAAATTCCGTTAACTCCTATCACATGCCACGCACATGAGGGTAAAAATGTCCTTTTATCTTTTCCTTTAAATAAAATTGCTGATATGATCCCCGATTTGTCTTTTCTTTAAGAACACCACCTATCTTCATCTTCCTCAAAAATAATGAACCCTAACCTTGTGCATCAATTAAATCATCAATTAAATCACAACACCTTCAAAAAAATAAAATACATGATCCTCAAATTAAATCGCAACACCTATTATCTATCATCAAAGTTCATATTACACAAACCCACACATCAATCTTCTATCAATCATCGAATTAAAACTACAAAAAAAAAAAAAAAAAAAAAAAAATAAAAAAAAAAAGACTGTCACATATGCACAAACGCACCTCCAGTACCGACGAACAGATTAGATGGATTCCGGTGAGAAGCTTCGGATCTGGTAACTATTTATGTTCGAACGGATTTTGTTATTTCCGACCAGTTCACCATCAATGTACATGAAAGAGTTGCAGAAGTACCAGATCTGACTCCCATAGTCAACTATTTTGCAACTATCACACAATTTTGTGGTCCATTTCAGGCATCCGATTGTGGTTGTAAGTTTTTGGCTCCCTGGTGCAAAAGTTACGAAACAAACATACATTCACCTGATGTTTTGTATTTTAGTTAATAATTGGTACTCCACTTTTTTATTGGTTATAGAATTAGGATTGAAACTTTTTTATTAGTTAACAAAATTTGAGGGTGTTGTTCAACGAAGAACAATAGGTGTACTTTTTATTTTTTTAATATATATGTTTACATCTTCTTTTTAAATTTTCCATTGGTTTTGATTTGGGAAGATGGATTTGAATTTGAGTTTAGATTTAAATTTGGATTTGAGTTTAGATTTAAATTTGTAATTGGAAATGAATTTGGTGTTGATTAGGGTTTGTTGTTGATTTAAATTTGGGAATGAAAATGAGTTTAGATTTAGAGTTTACTTAGAGTTGATTTGGGTATTTGTTTTAGAGCTTAAATGCTATTTTTGATTTGGAGAAGATGAAGATAGGTGGTGAAGTTTCTTAAAGAAAAGATAAACTAGGGATCATATCAGTAATTTTGTTTAAAGGAAAAGATAAAAGGACATTTTTACCCTCATGTGCGTGGCATGTGATTGGAGTTAACTGAATTTTTTAACTTCCGTTGGAAATAGAGACTAAATCAGCAACATTGACATACCACGAGGATGAAATCCGTCAAAAAAAACCACAAGGACTAAATCAGCATTTTGGTACAAACCACATGGATCATTTCAGCAATTTTGTCTAAATTCTATATATGTTTCAGAGACTCCATTCTTTTTTTTTTTTTTTTTTTTTTTTTTCCAAGTGATCCTAAAAATTGTTGTAAAATAGTTGAGGTAGTTGAAATTTAGTGACTATTCTCAATGTGTATGTATTTATGAATTTCTATAAAACAACTCTTAAAACTTATATTTAATTATTATTTATTATATAATTTTATTTGTAAGTAAATTTTATTAATTAAATTAGAATTTAATATTTAATAATACTCCCTTCGTCTCACTACAAGTGTCCACTTACTTGTTGCACACAGTTTTAGGAAATCCCACTAACTTCATTCTCCACCAATCAGAATTTTTCTCTCTCCAGAATAACATCCTCTCATTGGTTGAAATATAAAGTGGACACTTGTAATGGGACATCCCAAAATAGAAATGTGGACACTTTAAGTGGGACGGAGGTAGTATTAATTATGTGATGTCAAAAACTATTATATACAGTATCTATACAAATATAAATACGATTATTACATACTAATATTAGATTGATTAGATTGATAGGTCAATTTATTTTCACTCGATTAAAATCATCTTAGATAAGTTTATAATTTGATAGGTTAAGTTATGGAGTTTAGGGGATAATTATTACTCAAAATGTTCTTTTTTCTCTCTTTCACTTTTGGTACGTTTGGCAAAATTAGATGGGTAGTTGGTGCCTTTTCGGTGGTAGCTTTTAACTAATACTTCATAGCTTTTAGTTATTAGATGATACGAGTAGCTTTTAACTGATAGTTTATAGTTGGTAGCTGGTAGCAATTAGTTTTTTTATATGTATTTAGGTGTTTGACAGAGTAACTGAACTGTTAAAATATAGAGTAATGACAAAATGTTAGGAGCCTTTACTTAAACGCTACTTCTATTAGCATTTATGTAGCTTTTAATGTTCAACTCCGTTTTTAAGTTTTAAACTCTTTTAACCAAACAAAATTCATACTCCATTAGATAAGTTAAAAGCTTATAAAAGCTCCAAAAAGCTTTCAATCAAACATGCCCTTTAAATAATATAATTTATCGAGTACATTTTGTAAGTTCGGAGAATGTCACTCTTAGTCTTTTCGTCTCGATTTAATTAAAAATACACAATTTTAGAAATATTGTAACTCCGTATTACATTGAACTTTTATTGTATTTAAAAGTTTTACACATTTATGTAGTACCCGTTTTTATCTTACATACGTATACTATGTGTGCGTTTGTTTACCTCTTAATGGAATGGTTTAGCACTGAATGCTGAATCATTCAGTGCGTTTGTTTTCGACCTCTGAATGACATATGGTGCTGAATGGTTCAAAATTAAGCTCTGAACCATTCAGAGCAGAAACACTCTTTTAACCATTAAGAGCTTAAATTTTCTGTAATATTGTCCTGAAATCATATCTTGATCATTTAACTAACAAGTATATTAAAATTTTTATTAATGAAACACGTTAATAAAGTAGTTTTACTCAGTTCATATCGTTCATTCTAAATGATTATCAAACAGCTTATTTTTATTCAGAGCAAACTTTGTTCAAAGGCTCCGAACCATTCAGATTCTGAATCATTCAGCACTAAATCATTCAGTTGTATCAAACGCACCCTAAGAGCATAAATGCACTTTATCAATTTCTATTTATTTTTTTTAAGAAATAAATAATTAATTTGAGATAAAAAAAATTTAATAATTTACAATAAATATTAGACGGGTTAATACTCTTTTGTTTCAATTTAATAGTTATGAGTTTACTTCTTTACATAATTTTAACTTTAACTGTAAATAAATATTTTTTTATATATTAGTAAAGAGGTAGAGTAAGGATGTAGTAAGTGAGGGCCACATAGAAGGACTAGTAACAACAAGCTATGATGATTAAGACTGCTCACAACGACTATGCCTTTGGAGCTTCTTGGGGCGCCGTTGGAAGACTCCATTGTTAACGACTTAGCGAGCTTCCTTAGAGCTCCTTTCCAAGGTCCGTCGTTCATCATGGTTTAGTATAGCATATTCAAGGACGGAGTAGTTTGTATTATTTTGTTGTACATTACTCATTAAAAGTAGTAATACATTGTATTAATTATTTAATTTATGTGAGTCCATTTGATGAGTTTTATCTTAGTAAAAAGTTATTGAGATAACGCTGATCTGATACATACGTATATCTTTAACGGATCTCATGATTGTGAACAGTGACATTAAAAAATGGAGATGGAAGTGGATCCTTAAAAGTAGGTTTTTTCTTGTGCCATCTCATTTCACTTGGCCCCAGAACTATCTGTCGCTTTATGACCGGCATCCCACACCTTTAACTTTCTACTCATATTAATTAGTGGTCCCTTATCTATCTAAATTATCATTTTTACCCCACTTTTTAAAAATTATATTCAACGAATAACCCTTAGGTCAAAATCGTCTGCCAAATGGTCCTGCCACCCAAACCTCTTAAAATATCAACTTTATTTATAGATACCACCATAGCAATAACTTTCTAATAAAAAGACGAGCATGATACTTATATAATTTTCTATAAATTTCTATCTACTTGTTGTTGGACCCTCGCTTCGCGCTGGGGGTTCGGTTTTCAAAGTATTTTATTGCGTTTAGTTTGTAAAATTATTTCGTAACTAAAGAATGATGTCGTTAAAGCGCAACTCGAGTCGAACTAAAGGTATGACCCGTGAAAGATTTAAATGTTATTTTAAATTAACAATATATGTCCATCTCCGCGTTTAGCTATGTAATTATCGACTTTTAAAAAATTTAACGCAGAATCAACGTGTATGAAAGTACCCCAAATATTTAGTGTTTTTTAAAAAGCGTCTGTTTTGCGTATAGTTAGTGACATTGTGTTCCTAAAATTATTTCGAATTTAACGATGGTGTCGGAAAAATTTAACTCGTTGCGAGCGAGAAGATATGACCCGTTGAATATTGGGGTGAAGTTTATTTAAGATTTTTTATGAAAATAGTTATTTGACATTTTACCCCCCTGTTTGAGGGATCGATTTGAATATTTGAAAAAGTGTGGGGGTCTTTGTTAGTGTAGTAAAATTTAATTAGAATTTTTTTTAAAAAGAAAAAAAATTGAAAGGACGAAAATGCCCCTATATACTATTCACCATTTTTTTCTATTAGATAACATAGTAATAGTAATATCCCTTAAATAGTTAGGTTATTTATTTATATTTATTATTTATATTAGTAGAGAAATTAATTTAATTTAATTTTAATTTCATCATGCTGTAGATTATATCTATAGTGAAAATTTCAAGTACTTATATTATAGTGTAATTAACACTTTAAACACTATTGCATCAACTATATCAAGCCAACAATTTAAGCTGTAGAGATACCTCCAACAATATAACAGAGTGTAACAACTTTTAGTTAGTTTAGTAACTTAACATCTTTTATTAGCTAGCTTAGTAGATAAGTAATTTTTCATTCAGTGTATCGTAACTAATTCATTCAATTCAATGATAACAATGTATTCTCCATGTTCACCTTCAACTTGATGTTATGGTGTTAGAGATTGCATCACGTTCAAAGTGATTCAAGCTATAATCGATCCAATTCAAATTCTTGATCAATTCATCTGATCAAATTCATCATTCCTCACATAATCAATCCACTAATTCATACAAATCATCACCCATTAATCACAATCGTCTTGAAGATATGAGAATCTATGTGTCCCCGCTTTGTTTGCAACTTGACCTAATTGACAAATTAACAGCACAATTCAAATTTTTACAATGACGATCAACTCAACATCAACTCCAATTACAGAAGATGATATGAATTCTCCTAATCATCTACTATTCGTACATCAACAATATCACCCTGGATTGATTCTGATATTTTAGAAGTTAACAGGATCGGATAATTACAGTTCATGAAGGTGATCACTAATGAATAAACTACAGATTGTGACTGGTGAATTCGCAGAACCTGATTCAAATTCAAGAATTCGAGCTTTATGGAAAAGTACAAATGACATGGTGATCAACCTGGATTATGAACACATTATCAAATAAGCAACTCACTTAACTTTGTGATTGCATCTGCCTTATGGAAAGAGCTGCAATAGTACCACTCACAACTTTCTCGACACAGGGATTACCAGTTAACAAACAACATAACGGAATTAAAACAAACAGAGTGCACGGTGGAAATTTATTATCAAAAACTGAAAGGTTTTGGGGATGAGATTGATGCCTTATAAGTGATGTTAAAGTGAAGGGGTACAAAATACTACTACGTATTAATTTTTACAAGGAAATACTATTAAATACGATACAATTTTACACAAGATATTTATTTATTTATAGAATGAATATACCTAAACCTTGCTACAACACTTATAGGCAGTGTACCTAATCGTACAGTAGTGTAGTTTTTAGTAAGTCCGGTTCGTTCCACAGGGATCTTAGCCAAGTTTAACGCTATATTATATTTTTAAATATATAAATATATATAAGTAGTATTATTATTATAAAAGGGGCTTTTTACCGTTTAATGACCGGTTTGTCGATTTTAAAACTTTAGTCGCAGTTAAAATCTAATGTAAAATATTAAAAATAAAAAATAACTTAATTTAAAGCGTAAAGTAAATAACGATAATGAAATTGTGATAAATAAAAGTGCGATAAAATAAAATTGCGATAATTAAAAAGTTCGATAATTAAAAGTGCATTTAAATAAAATGACAGTAAATAAAAGTGCGATAATTAAAAGTGCAATTAAATATGAAATAAAGGAATTATGCTTATTTAAACTTTCGTAATCATGATGTTTGACGTGTTGATTTTAGTTTATTCCCATGGGTTAATTGTCCTTTGTCCTGGATTATTCAATTTGTCCGTCTGGTTTTTGTCCATAACAGTCCATCAGTCATAAATATAAAGTGCGAGTGTCCTCGTCAAATTATCCTTAAATCTGAAGTTAAATATTCCAACTAATTGGGGACTTAAACTATAATTACACCAAGTGTCCTTGTATATAATTCACCCCTGTTTTAATAAGTCCATTAACTATTAATCCATTCCCGTGTCCGGTTAAATGAACGATTATTAGTACTTATAAATATCCCGCCCATCGTGTCCGGTCGAGTGTATATGGTTATTTATAGGTACGTCCAATTGTAAATCTTTATATTAAATTAACAAACTATCATTTAATTAAACAAATATAAAGCCCATTAATAGCCCATAGTCTAATTTCCACAAGTGTCGTTCTTTTGTTCAAACCCCAATTATGGTACAAAGCCCAATTACCCCGTCTTTAATATTTTAGCCTAACATCACGATTACTTCGGCTTAATAATAGCGTTAATAACTTAGTTACGAGACATTAACTTACAATGATTAATTATAGCATAGCGTTACACGGACAGAATTTCGACTTACACCCTTACAACATTCGCTAACATACTCTTATTATTATTAAAATTAAAATTAAAATTAAAATTATAATATATATATATATATATATATATATATATATATATATATATATATATATATATATATACATATATATATATATATATATATATATATATATATATATATATATATATATATATATATATATATATATATATATATATATATGTATGTATACGTGAGAGATAGAGAAAGAAAAAGATGTGTTTTTGTTCGACCAAAACTGCGAAATTTATAGATGTGGCCAGCATATTGGGGCCATGCGATCGCATAGAATTTTCACTTCCAGGCCATGCGATCGCATGGCCTGCTTTTCCAGCTCACATTTTGTTGTTTGCTTCTTGCCGACGATTTTATAAATATATATAATATATATATAATTTTTAAGAATTATTTATATATTATATTATATTTATGTACATAGTTGACTTGTAATTTTTAGTCCGTTGCGTCGAGCGTTGAGAGTTGACTCTGGTCCCGGTTCTGGATTTTCGAACGTCCTTGCGTACAATTTAATATCTTGTACTTTGCGTTTCGCGTCTTGTACTCTTGTAATTTTGAGACGTTTCTCATTAATAATTTGAACCACTTTGATTGTACTTTGTACTTTTGAGCTTGTTGGTCGTTTGCGTCTTCAATTCGTTGAATCTGTCTTTTGTCTTCACCTTTTATTATTTAAACGAATATTACTTGTAAATAGAACAATTGCAACTAAAAGCTTGTCTTTCTTGAGGGATAATGCTATGAAATATATGTTCGTTTTTAGCATTATCAAATATTCCCACACTTGAGCGTTGCTTGTCCTCAAGCAATATACTCTTGAAATAAAAATACTAGAATCACTTCTTTACTCTTCACACTTTGTACATCAGTGATTTTTATACGGCGGTATGAACAATGATAATAACGATGTGGTTTACAGTCCCACATGACTATGAAAATTTAGATCCTTTAAGGAAATTTGATCTTTATGAAACATTTGATCTTTTGAATATTAAATCTAGCTTTTACCCTAGATAAGTTTTTCGGAATAACCCTTCACCGGTGTTTGCAAATTGTTTTTGTGGGTTTCAGATTTAAAAATTTTAGCTCAAAACTTATGGTTTTGTGTCACCCACTTGCTAACCTTGTATTGGGAATGCAACACGTCCAGTATACTTGCTCCGTATATTACCTTTCGGTAAACTACCGTCCGGTTGTAAAGGAAAGCGTTGAACAAGCAACTGTTAAGGCAATGTCCCCTGACATACTTTTAATTACGGTCTATATCGTGTCGGATGCAATTACTATCCTTTGTAGGAGCAATAGTAAAGCTCACCCTTATGGTTTTTCGGTCTGGCACAAGGTCCTGTCTTTGACCATGCTATGCAACCACCGTTCTTACGGTTGAGACCCGATTTAGTTAAGGTGACCTAATGAATTCCAGGTGAATTCCTAGGATTTTACGTTCAATGGTAATGAACGCATTGAAAATAGGGTTTTCAGAAAACAAATCGGTTTGTAATTTGATCAAAATATTTTCTCGTTCAAGCTCGAGTTTAGATATCATTGAATTCTATGAGTTTGAATTCTCAATCTTTAAGGTCAATCTCAAAGATTGAGTAATATCAGGCTTAAAAGCTGATTTTTGATCTTTAAGGAGATTATCCTTTCTGGGGATCTGATTTATTAGTCTTATCAAGCTAATTTGCACGGCGCCCTTCCCATTTTACGAGACTGATCCTCTCATGGTTAGAATAAGTCTGACCACTTGGCGACCCTGTTTGATGCTGAGGTCCGTGGATTTCCAGCTGATTTTTTAGAAAACTTTTCAAGGTTTTTCGTAGACTCTACAACTGGTCTGGACGACAACTTTCTGACCTAAATCAAGAAGCGCGTGTCTTTTTCGGAAGACTTTACTTCCTTTTAATGATGGAATTGATTCATCGTGTAGATCCATATTTCTTTCAAATATATTACAATTTACCGGGTAAAACGGTTAATTTTGTCCAAAACAAAAGTATCTTAAATTATTTATACAAAAATATGTGATATATGTTTTAAATAACTTGGTAAATTTTTCCCACACTTGGCTTTTATTTTTCTTTCTTTGCCTTTTTATTGTCCTCTATTTCATTTTAAATAAATTCTAACATTTAAGTTTGTTTCTCAATTTATGTCCTTTCCGAGGTAACAATAATTTCGGTGTTAACACCTAGTTTTATCGTTCATAAATATGTATAAACATGATTTTGAGTTCATTTAATTGAAAATTTTGAAAAATTTTACTAGAATTGGGTAGTCAGTATATAAGACTAGGGCTGTTCTTTATTATCAGAGAGCACTAGATTCTAATACAACTATTGCGTTACTAGTATTTTTTTTAATGGTAACCAAGTGTATAAGTTAAAATTTTTAAAAAACCGAAAGAATTTAACCCCTTCCCACACTTAAGATCTTGCAATGCCCTCATTTGCAAGAAATCAGTAACAATTTAATTTATTGAGGGTGAGTAGCGTAGAAAAATGATTAAATTTTACCGAAGTTTCCAAACATATTGGCTTTTTTTTTGTTTTTGGCATACTTTAATTCAATAAGATTAAAATTAATGATAATAAAAGTTCTCGTCCCTCCCTTGGGTAGAGCAATTTCGGTTCAACGACCTAGTTTTCAACTCACGACGAATTTTTAGAAATCACATTTTTAACTTAGTGAAAATAAAGTAAATTTTTGTTTTTAAATTCACACCAAACTTTAATTTAAAATTGAAAGGACCCGTTCATATACATTATAAACGATTCACAATAGTTGATTACATCGCGAGGTATTTGACCTATATATGATACGTTTTACAAACATTGCATTCGTTTTTAAAAGACAAACTTTCTTTACATCAAAAATTGACGGCATGCATACCATTTCATATTACATCCAACTATAATTGACTTAATATTAATCTTGATGAACTCAATGACTCGAATGCAACGTCTTTCAAAGTATGTCTTGAATGACTCCAAGTAATATCCTTAAAATGAGCTAATGCACAGCGGAAGATTTCTTTAATACCTGAGAATAAACATGCTTTAAAGTGTCAACCAAAAGGTTGGTGAGTTCATTAGTTTATCATAATCCATCATTTCCGTAATAGTAATAGACCACAAGATTTCAGTTACTATAAATATCCGTACACTCGCAAGTGTATAAAAGTATTCTATAAGTTGTAGGCACCCGGTAACAAGCCTTAACGTTCATGTTTTACCCTCTGAAGTACACCAGATCAGGTGTGTTTAAAATAACCTCGAAGTACTAAAGCATCCCATAGTCAGGATGGGGTTTGTCAGGCCCAATAGATCTATCTTTAGGATTCGCGCCTACCGTACATAGACAAGTAGTTTAATGTTACCAAGCTAAGGGTATATGTAACGACCCTGGTTTTTCCTACGTTATTTATTAATAATTATTATTATTAATACGCTTGATTAAACGAATGTATGTTATTACATTTACATGTTGCTTTAATTGCCCGTACTTGAACTTTAAATGCCCGAAACGTCTTTGTGACACCCGGAACTTGCACGAATAATATTTTAAGATATTATTTACATTCATGATTAATTTTATTAATCATTTTAATTAACTAAAGCTATTAGTTAGTTACTTGGGCTTAAGTTGGACTTTTAGTGGACTTACATGTTACTTGCATACAACTTGGGCTTTATACATGTACATGGACTTATGAGAGCCCACCCTACTTATTAGTTGGACATTATTAGCCCATAAGACTTGTAAGTAGTATTTAGAGAAGTAAACAAACTAGTTAAGAGACTTGGAATCTAGTTGACATGTGATTCCCATGTAAACACCACCATTACCCAACTTTTAAAACTTTGCACACAAGGAACTAGTAGGCAACACACTCCCCCCTCTTTTTGCTGCTGTAACCGTGGACCTAGGGGGGGGATACAAGAGATTTTGTTTACCTTACTTACTCACTAGTTCACTTGCTCACTCATTTCTCATAAACACACACACTTGCTTCATCTTTTCTCTTATCTTTCTCTCAAGTTCTTCTTTCTTTCTTGTAAGTGTTTGAAACAACTTCTTTTCTTCTTTTCTTTGTTGGTAAAAACTGATTTCTACATGAACATAATCATCATAAATCTTTGTTGTTAAAACTTTTGTTACTTGTTCTTGTTTAAAGTTAATTACTTGTAGGTTACTAAGTTGTTTACTTACTTACTTTCATGTTACAAGATCAAACTTCTTAGTTTGATTCTTCATTTATATCTTGTATTTAACAAGAACATCAAGAACATAATCTCTCTAGTTATGTTCTACATATTTTGTTTCAAAGAATTAAAGTTCATAGTTGTATAAACTCTTTACTTGTAGTTCTTGAAGTAACTTTGAAGTTACTTCACTTAAAGATCAACTTGGGTTGAATCTTTAAAAGTAAGAGCAACTATGAATCATCTTCTTGTTTAGTTAGTTTTCTACTTTATTTTGTTTCAAAAGATTTAAAGTTTATAATCTTTATAATTGTTACTTGTGTTCTTGTTTGTTGTATGTTACTAGAATACCACCTTCATGGTTGGTTTAGGCTTATCATTCATTTTCTTTATTTCTTATTGTTAGTTGCTTACTACACCTTTGAACAAGGACATGAAAACAACAAGAGCTTACACTTTGGTGCAAGTATCATGGATCCAACACTTGGTTGTGATCTTTCTTAGTGTTCATGAACTTGTTCATAAACTTACATGTAACCTTGGTTCATCAAACACCTACAACACTTGCACTTGAGTTATGATGGACAAACCTTGGTCAAAATGATGTTAACACATCAACGAGTTGTACACTTGAAGCTATACGCATCAAGAATGAGAACCGTGATAAACATCAAGCACCGAGACAACCGGAACTCTCCAAAACCCACTGTTCTGTCCAAGACCTACTGACCTGATGCTTCTGGAACAGACCAGTAGACCTGGGCTGTTCTAACCTTGATTTTTAGATAGAACTTTTCGAGTATATAACTTTTCATATAGGACTCGTCTTAATCCGAGTTACGGTTTAGGATTTATGGCCCTCCGATCGTTACCATGTCCTTTAACGTTGTGCAGAAATTTCTGACCTACTCGCACTTAGACCGTCGCCACGGTCAAACCAAGACGAGTTTGCTTCTGTAAATTTTACCACACTTAAGGGACTCATAGACGGAGCCATGACCACTGGTCTCACCTTAATTCAGTAAGGGTAGAGGCCGTGGTGACTGACCGAAGTCAGCCTTTGTTTTAAACGACTTTCATAAACGAGTCTTACTTGTTACCTTTTGTTTAATGATGATTGATGATGACCCTTATGACCTTAATTACGTACTTGTAAACCTTTTGAGATGACTTATTGACTTAGTGCTATTTGACTTAGGTTGAGGACGTTTGGACCGTTACTTGCACACCACTTTCCGACTACTACCTTACCATTACTACTAATCATTGTGAGTTATAGCATTCCCTTTTTACTTTAACTTATTTTGGGAACTGAGAATGCATGCGGATTTTATGTTTTACATACTAGGCACGAGTACTTAAACTTTATATATGTGTGGGTTATATAACGGCAGAAACATTCCCTTTAGCTCGGTAACGTTTAATCATTGGTTTTTGAACCGTGAACGCGAATCTTAGATATGGATCCATAGGGTTTGACATCCCCACTCGGGCTAGTAGCGCTAGCATTTAACGAGTGTTTAATACTTCGAGGTTATACGCACTTGCCAAGTGCACTTTAAGGGGGTACTTTAAACGTTAAGTTAGTTACCGGGTGCCCACGGTTAAGCATATACTTTTACATACTTTTGAAACGCTCGTTGTAGCACTGAAATCTCGTGGCCTACCTTACATACTGTTATACTTAAACTATAGCTCACCAACCTTTGTGTTGACCTTTTTAAGCATGTATTTTCTCAGGTGCTTGAAGTCGCTTCCGCTATCTTACTAGTCGTGCTGTAGAACCCGCTGCCTAGAGTTGTTATCGCATGACTACTTATGTTGCATTCAAACTTTTTTCTTATGAACTTATGTTATGTAACGACCATTATGGTCACGTACACTTATTTAATGCTTCTACTTAGTGAAGCATACTTTGATTTGTAAAACAATTGACGTATGTTATGACGTCACTTTTATTAATGAATGTAAACTCTGTTTTGAAAACGCATATAGTACTTAACCTTGTAATGATCCTGCTGATGATGGTCCGTACATGATGATTTAGTACGGGGCGTCACATTTGGTATCAGAGCATTGGTTGTAGGGAATTAGGATGCATTAGTGAGTCTAAGACCGACCCGAGTAGGATTCACTAATAGGGCTAATCTACAACTTGTTAGTTTACTTGTTTCCGCTAAACTTACTGCATGCTGCTGCTTACTGTTACTGCTATATGCCGTATGCTGCTACGTGATTTCACTACTGCATGCTATTACTTGCTTTCGATTGCATGCTAGTTTCGTACGATTACTGATATTGCCATGCTACTTATTGTTATACATGAATTAAACTGTTGGCCTATTATTTGCTTGCTTTATGACATACTGACATGGAAAATTTATTTTTCCTTGTTCAGATGTCGGACGTTCCACCTACTGACATCCCGAGCGGCTCAGGCCCCGTTGTTCCTCCCACTGCTGCACCTGCTGCTGCTGCTGCTGCTGCTGACATTCCGGCCCCGACACCCACTGGCGACCCCGGCGCCTCTAGTTCTGGAGCTAGCTCTAGTGTGCCTATTCCGGCGTCTTCTTCCAGACCCCTGAGGCAACTGGCTTGCATTGGTGGCATGGAGATCCCCGCGGAGTTCGGGGAAGGACCCTTCCGTAATCACTGGCGCACACCTTGCCGACGCACTGCCGACGGCCGCTTAGCCGTGATTACGCCAGGCCGACACCGACAGATGTTGGCCGCTTTCGGATATGTTGAGCCACCCGCACCACCACCGCATGATTCAGACGACGGTTCTTCCACCGATGCTTCTTCAGACGACACCTCATCTGACGACTCCAGTGATGAGGAGGATCCCGCTGACCGACCGATTCAGGCACCTTCTACCCCGCCGAAGAAGCGGTATCGCTTCGCTGGCATAATTCCTGGTCGTACTGTCACTGACGCTTATGGTCGGCGTCGTAGGATCACTGCTCGTAAACGGCTGGTGCCGTACCCCGCCGACCCACTGATATTACCGTCCCCACCCAGAGCCGGACCATCCACTTCAGCACCACCGGCTCCACCTGCACCGCCAGCACCACCTGCCCCACCATCTTCCTCTAATGAGGAAATGAGGCGGGAGATTGAGATTCTCCAGACTCGAGTTACTGAGCTCGAGGAGCAGTTGGCTCATGTTTTGGACATCTTGTACCCACCATCGCCGTAGGACTTTGTACTAGATTCTGTATTGTAATCTCTTTTGTAATTTCATATTTCACTTATGTAATGTACGAACTTATTGTAATGTATGAACTTATTATCATTAATGAATGGAATTTGTGTTGCTTACTTCTTGCGCAAGTGTTCTATTTACGTTATCATCTCATGGTTTTGTGGTACCTATATCTGCTTGCGTTATTTAATCAACATGTGTTGTGCTGTTTTCATGTTGGTTGTTATATAATGTACTATTATTATTTGCATAATGGATTTTGACTTGAGTCAAAATGTTTGTATAGAACATCATGGCCAACGGGAGATCTATCCCCACCGCGGCACAAATTGAGGAAATGATTAACGAGCGAGTCGCTGCTGCACTAGCTGAAAGACAACCCCAAGTTCCACCACTACCGCCTGTCAATCCACCTGTCGTCCGAGATGGGTGTACTTACAAGGAATTTCAAAACTGCAAGCCACACTACTTCAGTGGCACTGAGGGACCCGTCGGTCTCACCAGATGGTTCGAAAAGTTGGAATCGGTATTCAGGGTTAGCAATTGTTCTGAGGCTAACAAAACGAAATTTGCATCTTGCACGCTGTCTGATGGCGCGCTCACATGGTGGAATACCATGGCCCAAGCGAAAGGAATTGATGAGGCGTATGCTACGCCTTGGGAAGAATTTAAATGTGCTATGATCGAGGAATACTGTCCGAGAACCGAGATTCAAAAGATGGAAATCGAATTTATGCAATTGAAAACCGTAGGGAACGACCTTAACAGCTACAACCGTAGGTTTTTGGAATTGGCTCTTATGTGTCCAACCATGGTCACCCCCGAATTTAAGCGTTTGGAGAAATACTTCTCGGGACTTCCTAAGTCCATCAAGGGTAATGTTACCTCATCCAAACCACCAAGTGTTCCCGAAGCAATGCGCATGGCGCATACTCTCTTGAATCAAATCATCCTTGACGAGCCGGAGAAGGCTAAGTTCGAAACTGTTAGTGGTGAAAAGAGGAAATGGGACAACAACCACAACAACAACAGGGGTAGGAACTATGATCAAAACCCGGCAAAACGACATGAAGGGTTCAGGCAAAACAACAACATGCACAACAACAACACCAACCCCAACAACAACAACCGCACCAATCCGAACTACAAAGGGACCTTACCACAATGCAATAGGTGCTACAAGCACCACACTGGGTATTGCAATGTTATCTGTGAGAAGTGCCAACGATCTGGACATGTTGGCAAGGATTGCAAGGTTACCACTTTGAACGTGAAGCCAAACCACAACAACAATGGGCCTAAGAAGTGTTATGAATGTGGAAAGACGGGCCATTTCAGAAACGAGTGTCCTAACAAGCGTAAGGATGGCGGACCACCACGTGCTAGAGCCTTCAACGTTAATGCAAGGGACGCTCGCGACAACCCCGACTTGGTGACAGGTATATTCAAGATCAACAATCTTTTAGCTTCTGTCCTATTTGATACTGGTGCCGATAGGAGCTATGTGTGTAGACATTTTTGTGATAAGTTAGATTGGTCGTTAGTTCCTTTGAAGGAAAGTATGCTTGTCGAGGTCGCCAATGGAAAACTTGAAAAGGTTGACCATATTAGTCGTGGAGCTATTATCAACATAGCTGGTGCTGATTTCGAAATTGATTTGATACCTATCAAACTGGGAAGTTTTGACGCGATCGTCGGTATGGATTGGTTGAGCAAGATAAAGGCCGATGTTATCTGTGGAGATAAAGCACTTCGCATACCACAAGGAGATGGCGAACCACTGGTTATCTAGGGAGAGAGATGTACCTCGAAGTTGAACCTCATTAGTTGCGTGAAAGCGCAAAAGATTATGAAGAAGGGACGCTTTGCTGTCCTAGCACATGTGAAAGCGGTAGAAACTGAGATGAAGAACGTGAACGACGTTCGAATTGTGAACGAATTTTCTGATGTCTTCCCAGAGGAATTGCCTGGATTACCACCGCAGAGAGCAGTAGAGTTTCAGATTGACTTAGTGCCAGGAGCTGCACCTGTAGCTCGCGCACCTTATAGACTCGCACCTTCCGAGATGCAAGAATTACAGAGTCAACTACAAGAGCTATTAGATCGAGGGTTTATCCAACCAAGCTTCTCGCCTTGGGGCGCACCTGTGTTGTTTGTAAAGAAGAAGGATGGATCCTTCCGTATGTGTATCGACTACCGTGAACTCAACAAATTGACTATCAAGAATCGATATCCTCTTCCACGAATTGATGATCTTTTTGATCAACTACAAGGATCGAGCGTTTATTCAAAGATCGATTTGCGATCCGGATATCACCAGCTGAGGGTGAAGGAAAGTGACGTGATGAAAACTGCATTCAGGACCCGTTATGGTCATTATGAGTTCCTCGTGATGCCATTCGGTTTGACAAATGCACCTGCCGTGTTCATGGATCTCATGAATCGTGTCTGCAAGCCTTACTTGGATAAGTTTGTTATCGTCTTCATAGATGATATCCTCATCTACTCTAAGAGCGAAGAAGAACATGAGCAACACCTTCGGCTAGTGCTTGAACTCTTAAGACAAGAGCAACTTTACGCCAAATTCTCCAAGTGCGAATTTTGGTTGAAGGAAGTACAGTTTTTGGGTCATGTTGTGAGCGACCAGGGTATCAAAGTTGATCCCGCCAAGATTGAAGCCATCAGCAAGTGGGAGACCCCCACTACTCCAACGCATATTCGCCAATTTCTAGGTCTCGCCGGTTATTATCGAAGGTTTATCGAAGGATTTTCTCTGATTGCGCGTCCTTTGACCGCACTGACTCACAAGGGCAAGAAGTTCATTTGGGAACCCACACACGAATCAGCATTCCAAACTTTGAAGAAGAAGTTAACCTCCGCACCTATCCTATCACTTCCTGAAGGCAGTGACGACTTTGTTGTTTATTGCGATGCATCGAAGAGTGGTTTTGGTTGTGTACTGATGCAACGATCAAAGGTTATTGCCTATGCCTCCCGCCAATTGAAGATTCACGAGCGGAACTACACTACACATGATCTCGAACTTGGAGCCGTTGTCTTTGCACTCAAATTGTGGAGACATTATTTGTATGGAACTAAGAGCACTATCTTCACCGATCACAAGAGTCTCCAGCACATCTTCGATCAGAAGCAATTGAATATGAGACAGCGTCGATGGATCGAGACGCTCAACGACTACGATTGTGAACTCCGTTATCACCCTGGCAAGGCCAATGTTGTAGCTGACGCTTTAAGCCGAAAGGAGAGAACGGCACCTCTCCGTGTTAGGGCTCTGAACATCACCATCCATTCGAACCTCAACAACCAGATCAGAGTAGCCCAAGTTGAGGCTCTCAAGGAGGAGAACATATCTCACGAGCATTTGAACATACTTGTCTCTCGATTCGAGGTTAGAGAGTCTGGACTCCGATGTTATGCCGGAAGAATTTGGGTACCTTACTATGGAGATCTACGAAGCCTGATACTTGATGAAGCACACAAATCGAGATATTCGATTCACCCCGGTGCAGGTAAGATGTACCACGACCTTAAAGAACAGTATTGGTGGCCGAATCTTAAGAAGGACGTTGCGACTTATGTTGGAAAGTGTTTGACTTGCTCGAAGGTTAAAGCCGAGCATCAGAGACCTTCTGGGTTACTTCAACAGCCGGAAATCCCACAATGGAAGTGGGAAAGGATCACAATGGATTTCATTACTAAGCTGCTGAAGACGGTGGGCGGATGCGATACTATTTGGGTTATTGTTGACCGCCTCACCAAATCTGCACACTTCCTAGCGATGAAGGAAACTGATACAATGGAAAGACTTGCTCAGCTGTACATCAAAGAGTTTGTATCTCGTCATGGTGTACCTTTATCAATCATCTCCGATCGCGATCCCCGTTTTGCTTCCAGATTTTGGCGTTCTTTGCAAGAAGCCATGGGAACTCGTCTTGACATGAGTACTGCTTATCATCCTCAGACTGACGGGCAAAGTGAACGAACGATTCAGACCTTGGAGGACATGCTGCGTGCATGTGTCATTGATTTTGGGAAGGCCTGGGAAAGGCATTTGCCACTCGCCGAATTCTCGTACAACAACAGTTATCACTCAAGCATTAATGCTGCACCTTTTGAAGCATTGTATGGTCGTAAGTGCCGATCTCCTATTTGTTGGGCCGAAGTAGGCGAAAAGCAAATCACCGGACCCGAGGTAGTTCACGAAACCACGGAGAAGATTGCTCAGATCCAAGCTAGACTTAAGACTGCCCGTGATCGCCAAAAGAGCTATGCCGATCTTAAACAGAAAGACTTTGAATTTAATGTTGGTGATCGTGTAATGTTGAAGGTTGCACCTTGGAAAGGTGTGATCCGTTTTGGAAAACGCGGAAAGTTGAACCCACGATACATTGGTCCTTTCGAGATCTTGGAACGTGTTGGACCAGTTGCTTACCGTTTGGATCTACCAGCACAATTGAGCTCAGTTCATCCTACCTTCCATGTGTCAAACTTGAAGAAGTGTCTTGCTGCACCCGAACTCATCATACCATTGGAAGAACTTACTATTGATGACAAACTCCACTTTGTGGAGGAACCTGTTGAGATTATGGATCGTGAGATCAAAACTTTGAAACGCAACAAGATTCCGATTGTACGAGTACGATGGAATGCCAAACGAGGACCTGAGTTTACTTGGGAACGAGAGGATCAAATGATGCGGAAATATCCTCATCTTTTCCCGACTCCTCCATCTACTTCAGCTTAAATTTCGGGACGAAATTTTCTTTAACAGGTGGGTAATGTAACGACCCTAGTTTTTCCTACGTTATTTATTAATAATTATTATTATTAATACGCTTGATTAAACGAATGTATGTTATTACATTTACATGTTGCTTTAATTGCCCGTACTTGAACTTTAAATGCCCGAAACGTCTTTGTGACACCCGGAACTTGCACGAATAATATTTTAAGATATTATTTACATTCATGATTAATTTTATTAATCATTTTAATTAACTAAAGCTATTAGTTAGTTACTTGGGCTTAAGTTGGACTTTTAGTGGACTTACATGTTACTTGCATACAACTTGGGCTTTATACATGTACATGGACTTATGAGAGCCCACCCTACTTATTAGTTGGACATTATTAGCCCATAAGACTTGTAAGTAGTATTTAGAGAAGTAAACAAACTAGTTAAGAGACTTGGAATCTAGTTGACATGTGATTCCCATGTAAACACCACCATTACCCAACTTTTAAAACTTTGCACACAAGGAACTAGTAGGCAACACACTCCCCCCTCTTTTTGCTGCTGTAACCGTGGACCTAGGGGGGGGATACAAGAGATTTTGTTTACCTTACTTACTCACTAGTTCACTTGCTCACTCATTTCTCATAAACACACACACTTGCTTCATCTTTTCTCTTATCTTTCTCTCAAGTTCTTCTTTCTTTCTTGTAAGTGTTTGAAACAACTTCTTTTCTTCTTTTCTTTGTTGGTAAAAACTGATTTCTACATGAACATAATCATCATAAATCTTTGTTGTTAAAACTTTTGTTACTTGTTCTTGTTTAAAGTTAATTACTTGTAGGTTACTAAGTTGTTTACTTACTTACTTTCATGTTACAAGATCAAACTTCTTAGTTTGATTCTTCATTTATATCTTGTATTTAACAAGAACATCAAGAACATAATCTCTCTAGTTATGTTCTACATATTTTGTTTCAAAGAATTAAAGTTCATAGTTGTATAAACTCTTTACTTGTAGTTCTTGAAGTAACTTTGAAGTTACTTCACTTAAAGATCAACTTGGGTTGAATCTTTAAAAGTAAGAGCAACTATGAATCATCTTCTTGTTTAGTTAGTTTTCTACTTTATTTTGTTTCAAAAGATTTAAAGTTTATAATCTTTATAATTGTTACTTGTGTTCTTGTTTGTTGTATGTTACTAGAATACCACCTTCATGGTTGGTTTAGGCTTATCATTCATTTTCTTTATTTCTTATTGTTAGTTGCTTACTACACATTTGAACAAGGACATGAAAACAACAAGAGCTTACACTTTGGTGCAAGTATCATGGATCCAACACTTGGTTGTGATCTTTCTTAGTGTTCATGAACTTGTTCATAAACTTACATGTAACCTTGGTTCATCAAACACCTACAACACTTGCACTTGAGTTATGATGGACAAACCTTGGTCAAAATGATGTTAACACATCAACGAGTTGTACACTTGAAGCTATACACATCAAGAATGAGAACCGTGATAAACATCAAGCACCGAGACAACCGGAACTCTCCAAAACCCACTGTTCTGTCCAAGACCTACTGACCTGATGCTTCTGGAACAGACCAGTAGACCTGGGTTGTTCTAACCTTGATTTTTAGATATAAATTTTCGAGTAGATAACTTTTCATATAGGACTCGTCTTAATCCGAGTTACGGTTTAGGATTTATGGCCCTCCGATCGTTACCATGTCCTTTAACGTTGTGCAGAAATTTCTGACCTACTCGCACTTAGACCGTCGCCACGGTCAAACCAAGACGAGTTTGCTTCTGTAAATTTTACCACACTTAAGGGACTCATAGACGGAGCCATGACCACTGGTCTCACCTTAATTCAGTAAGGGTAGAGGCCGTGGTGACTGACCGAAGTAAGCCTTTGTTTTAAACGACTTTCATAAACGAGTCTTACTTGTTACCTTTTGTTTAATGATGATTGATGATGACCCTTATGACCTTAATTACGTACTTGTAAACCTTTTGAGACGACTTATTGACTTAGTGCTATTTGACTTAGGTTGAGGACGTTTGGACCGTTACTTGCACACCACTTTCCGACTACTACCTTACCATTACTACTAATCATTGTGAGTTATAGCATTCCCTTTTTACTTTAACTTATTTTGGGAACTGAGAATGCATGCGGATTTTATGTTTTACATACTAGGCACGAGTACTTAAACTTTATATATGTGTGGGTTATATAACGGCAGAAACATTCCCTTTAGCTCGGTAACGTTTAATCATTGGTTTTTGAACCGTGAACGCGAATCTTAGATATGGATCCATAGGGTTTGACATCCCCACTCGGGCTAGTAGCGCTAGCATTTAACGAGTGTTTAATACTTCGAGGTTATACGCACTTGCCAAGTGCACTTTAAGGGGGTACTTTAAACGTTAAGTTAGTTACCGGGTGCCCACGGTTAAGCATATACTTTTACATACTTTTGAAACGCTCGTTGTAGCACTGAAATCTCGTGGCCTACCTTACATACTGTTATACTTAAACTATAGCTCACCAACCTTTGTGTTGACCTTTTTAAGCATGTATTTTCTCAGGTGCTTGAAGTCGCTTCCGCTATCTTACTAGTCGTGCTGTAGAACCCGCTGCCTAGAGTTGTTATCGCATGACTACTTATGTTGCATTCAAACTTTTTTCTTATGAACTTATGTTATGTAACGACCATTATGGTCACGTACACTTATTTAATGCTTCTACTTAGTGAAGCATACTTTGATTTGTAAAACAATTGACGTATGTTATGACGTCACTTTTATTAATGAATGTAAACTCTGTTTTGAAAACGCATATAGTACTTAACCTTGTAATGATCCTGCTGATGATGGTCCGTACATGATGATTTAGTACGGGGCGTCACAGTATATTTCTGGTTTAAACCCACATAGAATTAGTTTTAGTACTTGTGCCTATTTCGTAAAATATTTATAAATCAGCGCATGTATTCTCAGCCCAAAAATATATATAAAAAGGGAGCAAATGAAACTCACAATACTGTATTTTGTAGCAATTATGTATATGACGGCACTGAACAAGTGCAGGGTTTGTCTCGGATTCACGAACCTATATTAAGTATATATATTTATATGTTGGTCAATATCTGTCTAACAATTTAGGTCAAGTCGTAGTGTATCACAATCCTAATGCTCGAGACCGACATGCAAAAGTCAACAAAAGTCAACTTGACCCAAAATGACTTTCAAAATCTATACATGTTTATTATATAACTTATATATAGTAGTTTTATATATTTAAATATATTTATCAGATCTTATTATACTAAATAATACAAGTCATTTATTAATAAATAAAAATTTATATTAAAATTCATATATGATAAAAATATACTTTTATATATCTCAAGTAATAAAATTTATAAAATTCACTTAATATCATAAAAATATAGTGGTATGTATTATTAATGTAATTACATTACGTGTGGTAAAAATATCTTTGTACGCATATTTATTTGATAAAATAATATTAATATTGATAATAATAATAATGATAAAAATAATAAAATAATAGTTTCAATAAAAATATTAATTTTTAGTAATAAAGATAATTTTAGTAATAACATCAACTGATAACAGTTATAATAATCGTTTTAATAATAATATTAAAATTAATGATAATTCAGTTGACCATATCTTTTAATCCGTTCATCGAAACCACACGATTTCTAAATGAAAAGTTATTAATTTTTTTTTCTTCAGCTTTTCAACGACATGCATATCATATAACTTATCTCAGTAGCATATGTATCAAATTCGTGATTTATCATAAACTATTTAACGACGAAACTAAGCATACAAACATGCATAATCATATATACTCGAGCACTAGTCAGGGATACACTATTAATATATAAAAGATAAGATATGAATGCTCACGTATCAATATTGTGATTCAATATTGCAGGAAAGTACGTAGACGCAACGAAAATGATAAACGTTAGGTTGACCTCACGAGCAATACCCTCGATCAATACCCATAACCTTCATAGCTATAACCCATAATTTCCTTAGCTATATCCCATTTGAAAACTTATTTTGAAATCGTCTGAATATAACTCCGTCGTAGTATTTTATGTATACTAATAATATCTTGAAATAATACTAAGTAAATATATATATATGTAATTCGATTGAGAGAGTTTAGAGAAATATATTTTCAAGTTTCTATGAAATAATGAAACTTATTGAATTCTATTTATAATAGATTTTTGAATTATTAAAGTGAATTATTAAAGTATGAATTATTAAAGTGAATTATTAAAGTATGAATTATTAAAGTGAATTATTAAACTATGAATTATTAAAGTGAATTATTAAAGTATGAATTATTAAAGTGAATTATTAAAGTATGAATTATTAAAGTGAATTATTAAATTATGAATTATTAAAGTGAATTATTAAAGTATGAATTATTAAAGTTAAAGTAAAGTAAAAGTAAAGTAAAGGTAAAGTTAAAGTATAGTAAAAGTATAAAACTATGTACGTATAATACGCGTATAAAAATATATAATATTAATTTAAATCGTTATATATATTTAATAAAATAAAATATAAATATCGTTATCTTTATCATACTGGTTAAGTAATGAGTTGTCAAAAAGAATAGATTTCTTAAATCACAGTGGACCTCATAACATAGGCCCGTAATCATATCATAATGTATCTGATAATTCAATCATTTGATATTATCTCTTAATTCTGTCGATAAATATATCGAAACAAATATGTTCATGTAAAGTATCATATATCTAATACTTTGTTAATGTTTTCAGTTAATATTATATATTATATATACATATCTATATACACATAATTGTTCGTGAATCGTCGAACACGGTCAAAGGGTAATTGATTACATGAATGTAGTTCCAAACTTTTTAAGATTCAACATTACAAATTCTGCTTATCGTGTCGGAAACATATAAAGGTTAAGTTTAAATTTGGTCGGAAATTTCCGGGTCGTTACAAAAATGCATACAATTAAAAATTTAATATTATTAATATTTTAAAAATTCACACCAAACTTATATTATATTTTTGTTTTTATACATACAAACTTATATTAAAAATATTAATTTTTCAAATATTTACAAACTTAAATATATTGATTTTAAAAAGGTTACAATATTAATTTAATATTTATATATTAATTTTAAAAACATTAAAATCAAAATCTTTTTGGTCTTTTATCCCACTTTAATCAATCAAATATTATCAAAAATATACGCTCCTCTTTTCGGTAAAGTAATTTCGGTTCCATAACCTAGTTTTACTCCTGACAAATTTTTGAAATATTTTGGGTTGATTGATTAAAGATATTTATACCTTAAGAATAAACGGTAAATTTCGCAGCGATGTAATAAATTTTTGTGTAATATCAATAAATTCGGTTACGCATAGCTAATTTTATTGAATACTAATTTAATACTTTATAGCGAACGATTCAGCGTTTATTATCAAAAGGTTAAAAGCAATAAAAATAAAAATAAAAACTCTACATACTTACCTGTGAGAAAGAATTCTCAGAGACCCGCTTTAGCCGACTCATAGGAGAGTAGCGTGATTTGGTTCTCCATAGCTACGTAAGCATAACCTCGAATCTTCAATATCTTTTCTTCTAAACATATAAACGGTCCTTCTCTGCATAGAGTAACAAATTCGGTATTTGAATATGTTTGATTATTTGAACATTTACTTTCGTGTGACCATTTTTCGCATTTGTAACATCTTTCAAGGTGTCGTGCTCTTCTTTTTGTTGCTAATTTTGATTTTCCTTTACCAAAATGTATCTTATGATGATCTTTTCTGAGTTCTTTTCTTACTCCGTCCATTGTTTTTCTTATGAATGATACCAGTTCACTCGGAAGTGTGTCATTATTACGTTTAGTAATCATAAAATGTAGCATTAGACCATGGTTCAGATCAAAGGAATTCTTCATTTCGTAAAACCTAAAAAAAATAAAAATTCAGAATGGGGGAAGAAGACTAGTTCTTTAGGGTCTGCTAGGGAAAGACCATTCGGATTCCATTCTCGGAAACTACACGAAAACAGAATATCTAACTCTAACAGAAATACATATTACCCTAAAAAGATTCGAAACTTCCCACACTTAGTTAGCTGTGGTGTCGAAATTGTGATTAACTTCATTTTCAACTTCTATTAGATTATCTATGTAATGTTTAACTCTGTGACCATTAACCTTAAATTACATCCCATTTGAATTTATTAATTCTACTGTTCCGTACGGGAAAACTCTTTTGACTATGAATGGTCCAGACCATCTTGATTTCAATTTTCCAGGAAATAGCTTGAATCGTGAATTGAAAAGAAGAACTCTGTCTCCTTCCTTAAATTCTTTTGAACTTCTGATTCTTTTATCATGCCATTTCTTCGTTCTTTCCTTATAGATTAACGAATTTTCATATGCTTCATATCTTAATTCTTCTAATTCGTTTAGTTGACTTAATTGTAGACGTCTAGCTTCATATAAATCAAGATTACATGTCTTCAAAGCCCAAAATGCTTTGTGTTCAATTTTTACTGGAAGGTGACATGCTTTTCCGTAAACGAGTCTAAAAGGTGTGGTTCCAATTGGAGTTTTGTAGGCTGTTCTAAAAGCCCAGAGTGCATCCTCCAATTTCATGGACCATTCCTTCGGATTTGATTCTACGGTTTTCTCTAGAATGCGTTTTAATGCTCGGTTGGTATTTTCAAATTGTCCACTTGTTTGTGGATGATACGCGGTTGAGATTTTATGAGTTACTCCATATATTTTGAGAACTTTCTCAAGTTGATTATTACAAAAATGAGTACCCCGATCACTTATTAAAGCTTTCGGTGTTCCAAACCTTGCAAAAAGACGTTTTAAGAAGTTGATTACAACTCGTGCATCGTTAGTTGAGAGAGCTTGTGCTTCCGCCCATTTAGATACATAATCAATGGCAACGAGAATGTAGAGATTATTATGAGATTTTGGAAATGGACCCATAAAGTCAATACCCCAAACGTCAAATACTTCACATAATTGAATGACATTTTGTGGCATTTCATCACGTTGACTTATTTTTCCGGCCCTTTGACAAGCATCACAGGATTTGCAAAGAAGGTGTGCGTCTTTGAAAATTGTAGGCCAATAGAATCCAGCATCGTAAACTTTTCTTGCTGTTAGTTGAGGCCCATAATGCCCTCCTGTTTGTCCTGTGTGACAATGGTTTAAGATTTAACTAGCTTCATCCCCGAATACACATCGGCGTATTATTACATCGGGACAACTTTTAAACAAATGTGGATCTTCCCAGAAATAGTGTTTTATATCACTAAAGAATTTCTTTCGTTTTTGGTACGACAACCCTTTTTCAAGGAATCCACATACTAAGAAGTTTGCATAGTATGCAAACCATAGAATTTCATTATAATCCATCTTAAATAGATATTCATCAGGAAAGTTATCTTGTATTGCCGATTCATTTAGAACTTCTAATTCAGGATTTTCAAGACGAGAAAGATGATCAGTGGCGAGATTTTCTGCTCCCTTTTTATCTCAGATTTCAATATCGAACTCTTGTAAGAGTAAGATCCAACGGATTAATCTTGGTTTGGTATCTTGTTTCGAAAATAGATATCTAAGAGCAGAATGGTCAGTATAGACCACCGTTTTTGCTAGAACGAGATATGAACGAAATTTATCAAAAGCAAAGACAATAGCAAGGAGTTCTTTTTCAGTAGTTGTGTAATTCGTTTGTGCTCCTTGTAATGTCTTACTAGTATAATAAATAGGTTGAAATTGTTTTTCAATCCTTTGTCCTAAAACGTTTCCCATTGCAAAATCACTTGCATCGCACATAAGTTCAAATGGTAGATTCCAATTTGGAGTTATCATGATCGGCGCATTAGTGAGTTTTTCTTTAAGAATATTAAAAGATTTAATGCATTCATCTGAAAATATGAATGGAGCATCCTTTTCTAGGAGTTTATTCATAGGAGTGGCAATTTTAGAAAAATGTTTTATGAAACGTCGGTAAAAATCGGCATGCCCTAGAAAACTCCTAACTCCTCTAACATTGGTAGGATGTGGAAGTTTAACAATTACATCTACTTTAGCTCTATCCACTTCAATTCCTTCCTTTGAAATTTTATGACCAAGAACGATGTCTTCTTTAACCATGAAATGGCATTTCTCCCAATTAAGAACTAGATTTGATTGCTCGCATCTAATAAGCATTCGTTCAAGATTGACTAAACATGATTCAAATGTATCACCGAATACTGAAAAGTCAACCATGAAAACTTTCATGCATTCTTCTATCATGTCGTGAAAAATCGCCATCATGCACCTTTGAAAGGTTGCAGGGGCGTTGCAAAGTCCAAATGGCATGCGTTTGTAAGCAAAAGTACCATAAGGGCACGTGAACGTGGTTTTATCTTGGTCCTCGGGTGCTATTGGAATTTGAAAGTATTCGAAAAAACCATCAAGAAAACAATAGTAACTATTTCCGGCTAATCTTTCCAATATTTGATCAATGAAAGGTAAGGGAAAGTGATCTTTTCTGGTGGCGTCATTTAATTTTCTATAATCAATACAAACACGCCATCCTGTTACAGTCCTAGTAGGAATAAGCTCATTTTTCTTATTTGTGATGACAGTCATGCCACCCTTCTTAGGTACACATTGAACTGGGCTTACCCATGGACTATCAGAGATTGGATAAATTAAACCTGCATCAAGCAGTTTAATAATTTCTTTCTTAACAACATCTTGCATATTAGGATTTAGTCTTCGTTGGTGTTGCACATACGTTTTATGACCTTCTTCCATAATGATTTTATTTGTGCAATACGAAGGACTTATGCCTTTAATGTCATGAATCTTCCATGCAATAGCTGGTTTATGAGCTCTTAGCACAGAAATGAGTTGAGATTTTTCATTTTCAGTAAGAGAAGACGATATTATTATAGGTAATTCAGATTCACCATGTAAATAAGCATATTCCAAATGGTTTGGAAGTAGCTTTAACTCTAATGTCGGTGGTTCTTCTATCGATGATTTGTATCGATATCTGTCTTCCTCTTTTAGCATTTGAATTTCTTCTGTTATAGGTTCATATCCATTAGCCATAAGTGTAGCTAACATTTCAGTTTCATCAATTGGTTCAGTTCCTTCTCCTAAAGAACATTCTCCTGTTCCTTGTAATTCTGGAAATTCTTCTAACAATTCTGCATGTGAATCTATGGTTTGAATATAATAACATGTATCATCTGCAGATTGCGGTTGTTGCATTGCTCTATCAACTGAAAAGGTAACACTCTCGTCCTCGATACTTAGGGTCAGTTTCTTACCGAATACGTCTATTATTGCTTTAGCCGTGTTTAAGAATGGTCTTCCTAATATGAGAGGAACTCTAGAATCTTCTTCCATGTCCAGAATAACAAAATCTACTGGAAATACTAAAGTACCAACTTTAACTAGCATGTTCTCCATTTTCCCTCTAGGATATTTTACTGATCGATCGGCTAGTTGTATGCTTATTCTTGTTGGTTTCAATTCTCCAAGGTCTAGTTTAGCGTATAGTGAATACGGCATTAGATTTATACTAGCACCTAAGTCTGCCAATGATTCTATTGAACTAAGACTACCCAGAAAATATGGAATCGTGAAACTTCCTGGATCAGAGAGTTTTTCTGGTATCTTATTCAACAGCACTGCAGAACAATTAGCATTCATAGTAACAGCCGAGAGTTCTTCCATTTTCTTTCTATTTGTGATTAGATCTTTCAAGAATTTAGCATATCTAGGCATTCCAGAAATCACATCAATGAAAGGAAGATTAACATTTATTTGTTTAAACATATCCAAGAATTTGGATTGCTCGGCTTCAAGTCTCTCTTTTCTCATTTTACTCGGGTAAGGAAGTGGTGGTTGGTATGGTTTAACATAAGGTTTAGCTTTAACTGTGTTATCTTCATTAACCTTTTCAACTACCGGTTCTGTTTCCTTATCTTGTTCAGGTTGTGGTTCTTGTGGAGTAGGAATAGCGTCATCAGAAATTACAGATATTTCAGGTGGTTTAGCTGTTTCATTCCGGGGGTTAGCGTTTGTATCACTAGGTAGACTTCCTGGTTTTCTTTCACCTATCAACCTTGCTAGGTTACTTACTTCTTGTTCCAAATTTTAAATAGAAGCTTGTTGATTTCTAAATGCTTGAGCATTTTGTTCATTGGTTTGTTTCTGAGACGTGAAAAACTGAGTTTGAGATTCAACTAGCTTCGACATCATATCTTCTAAATTTAGCTTTTTATCATCGGTTTGTGGTGGTTTGTTTTGAAAAATAGGCCTTTGCTGATTGTAAGTATTGTTGGATACTTGCTGATTGCTAGGACCTTGTTGGTTGTTGTATGGAACATTTCGGTTGTAATTCTGATTTTGATTGTAAATTGGTCTTGGCGGTTGATAATTATTTTGATAATTATTTCCAGGCCTTTGGTTCATGTATGAAACATTCTCTCTTTGTTCCATTGTTTGTTCAATACTGAGACAATCTTTTGTTAAATGTGGTCCTCCACACTGCTCACAACTAATTCTTATTGAGTGAATATCCTTAGTCATCTTTTCCATTCGTCTCTCGACAGCATCTATCTTTGCAGAAATGGAATCAAAGCCATGGCTAGAATCGGCTTTAGCTGCTTTAGATGATCTAACGATATCTTTTTCTTGATACCACTCATGTGAGTGGGAAGCAGTGTTATCAATAATTTTGTAAGCGTCAGTTGCGGTTTTCTTCATAATGGAACCACCAGCTGCTATATCGATGTCTTTTCTTTTAGTGATGTTGCATCCTTGGTAGAATATTTGTACTATTTGACAAGTGTCTAAACCATGTTGCGGACATCCTCTCAATAACTTTCCAAATCTTGTCCACGCTTCATATAGAGTTTCGTTTGGTTTTTGTGTGATCGTAACAATTTCTCCTTGAAGTATTACGGCTTTAGATGCCGGAAAGAATTGTTTAATAAAATTTTCAACTAAAACGTCCCATGTATCAATCGCCCCTTCAGGTAACAATTCTAACCAATCTTTGGCTTCTCCTTTTAAAGTCCAGGAAAATAACATGAGATATATCTGTTCATCCTCCACTTCTCGGATTTTAAATAAAGTACAGATCCTATTAAAGGTACGAAGATGTTCATTTGGATCTTCCTTCGGCGCACCACTAAATTGGCATTGATTAGTTACCATGTGTAGGATTTGTCCTTTGATTTCATAATCTGGCGCATTAATGTCTGGTTGAGTAATTGCGTGATCTTGACCAGTGCGTTTAGCTCTCATTCGGTCTTCCATACTTAGAGGTTCCAGATTTTCCATGATTGAATTTGTTGAATCTAAATCACTAGAGGATTCTGATTTAATGGTTTGTTCCTCGACAATCTCTGTTTGAATAATTGGTGGTATCGAAGGAAAGATTAATGGTTCAGGATCTTTGAATTGTCCCTAAATATCCTCCGGATTCTCAATTGTGAGGTCGGGTTCAAAAAATGGATTATCGGAAATTTGAATTGGAGTACTTGGTCGACTAGATGATGATTCTAAAGAAAAATCAACGGCGACAATATTGGCTAGATGTCTTGATCGAGTTACAGGTGGTGAACGTATAAAAGGTGGTGAACGTTTTGCTCGGTGTATTCACTGAATACCCTATTAGTTATAAAAATAAAAATTATATAAGTTATCAAATTAAATATACTTTTCTGATTTTGCCCACGTTTCGAATAGCCAATAGATGCAGCAGGTAGCCAGGACCTTTTAAATCGGAAGCCCACAACTCGCCACTAACAAATCCAACTATTACTACGAACCAGAAAATTTTGGATGTCTATCCATTTAACCACTTAAAATAATTTTTCGTCGAAATTTAAAGAAATTTTAGAGAAGAAATAGAAAATTCTATGTCCTAAAAACTAGAGCGTTGAGAAATAAGAAAGAAAAAGAGCGCGTCGGAAAAACGTCGAAAAATAAAAGGTCGAAAAATAATAAAAAGAAATTAGCGCGTCGAAACTTAAAAGTCTAAAAACTAAGAATTAAAATTTGCGTCAAGCTTAGAAGTAATACTATATCCAAAACGGCAATAACTTAAAAAGGTACTAAAATCTTAAAACGGCGTCGCAAAATTCTAAAGCATCTAAATCTTAGTCTAAAGAAAAAGTACTTAAGGGATTTTACGGAAAGCCTAAAAATCTAGAAATAAAAATAACTACGGCAAAATACTACACTTAAAACTAATTACTAGTGAAAAATTATAAAATTACGCTTTAACGAATAAAAATATACAAGATATAAAAATAGGCTTAAAGTTATAAAAATGCAATTTTTTATAAAAATATTATTTTTATATTATTTATTTTATAAAAGTATTAATTTTTAAAACTAATAAAACTATTTTAAACTAAATATTACAAATTTATTAAAACTAAAATTAATTAATTTAAAACTAAACCCTAATTAGGGTTTTAATTAATTTATAATAATAATTAAAACTCCGTAATTAATGCAGAAACAAGTCAACCCTGGAGTGTCAGATCAGGCCATGCGATCGCATGGTCTTTGCGTTATAAATCCATGCGGTCGCATGGAGTAGGGTTTCGGGCCAGAATCTGAGCTGCTACAGTGTAGCCCGATTACTTATATATATATATATATATATATATATATATATATATATATATATATATATTTATTTTCTATTTTATATTTAATTTTCTATTTTTATAAAATATTTATATAAAAACTTATATTTTAAGAACTAAAATAAAAATAAAGAAACTTTATAATTTTATATATATTTAACAAACTATTAAAAATATATAATTTTTTTTTGTTTTTTTCTTTTTATATTTTTAATAATTAAAACGTATTTTTACAAAAGCGTATTTTTACAAAAGTAAACTAAGAATCTTTTATATATATATATATATATATATATATATATATATATATATATATATATATATATATATATATATATATATATATATATATATATATATATATATATATATAGCGTTTCGCTTCTGGCGTTTAAGCAGTTCCCCGGCAGCGGCGCCAAAAATACTTGATGTTAAAGCGAAGGGGTACAAAATACTATTAATTTTTACAAGGAAATACTATAAAATACGATACAATTTTACACAAGATATTTATTTATTTATAGAATGGATATACCTAAACCTTGCTACAACACTTATAGGCAGTGTACCTAATCGTACAGTAGTGTAGTTTTTAGTAAGTCCGGTTCGTTCCACAGGGATCTTAGCCAAGTTTAACGCTATATTATATTTTTAAATATATAAATATATATAAGTAGTATTATTATTATAAAAGGGGCTTTTTACCGTTTAATGACCGGTTTGTCGATTTTAAAACTTTAGTCGCAGTTAAAACCTAATGTAAAATATTAAAAATAAAAAATAACTTAATTTAAAGCGTAAAGTAAATAACGATAATGAAATTGCGATAAATAAAAGTGCGATAAAATAAAATTGCGATAATTAAAAACTACAATAATTAAAAGTGCATTTAAATAAAATGACAGTAAATAAAAGTGCGATAATTAAAAGTGCAATTAAATATGAAATAAAGGAATTATGCTTATTTAAACTTTCGTAATCATGATGTTTGACGTGTTGATTTTAGTTTATTCCCATGGGTTAATTCTCCTTTGTCCTGGATTATTCAATATGTCCGTCTGGTTTTTGTCCATAACAGTCCATCAGTCATAAATATAAAGTGCGAGTGTCCTCGTCAAATTATCCTTAAATCCGAAGTCAAATATTCCAACTAATTGGGGACTTAAACTATAATTACACCAAGTGTCCTTGTATATAATTCACCCCTATTTTAATAAGTCCATTGACTATTAATCCATTCCCGTGTCCGGTTAAATGAACGATTATTAGTACTTATAAATATCCCGCCCATCGTGTCCGATCGAGTGTATATGGTTATTTATAGGTACGTCCAATTGTAAATCTTTATATTAAATTAACAAACTATCATTTAATTAAACAAATATAAAGCCCATTAATAGCCCATAGTCTAATTTCCACAAGTGTCGTTCTTTTGTTCAAACCCCAATTATGGTACAAAGCCCAATTACCCCGTCTTTAATATTTTAGCCTAACATCACGATTACTTCGGCTTAAATAAGCATAATAATAACTTAGCTACGAGACATTAATTTAAAAAGGTTGAACATAACTTACAATGATTAATAATAGCGTAGCGTTACACAGACAGAATTTCGACTTACACCCTTACAACATTCGCTAACATACCCTTATTATTATTAAAATTAAAATTAAAATTAAAATTATAATATATAGGTATATATGTATACGTGAGAGATGGAGAAAGAAAAAGATGTGTTTTTGTTCCACCAAAACTGCGAAATTTATAGATGTGGCCAGCATATTGGGGCCATGCGATCGCATGGAATTTTCACTTCCAGGCCATGCGATCGCATGGCCTGCTTTTCCAGCTCACATTTTGTTGTTTGCTTCTTGCCGACGGTTTTATAAATATATATAATATATATATAATTTTTAAGAATTATTTATATATTATATTATATTTATGTGCATAGTTGACTTGTAATTTTTAGTCCGTTGCTTCGAGCGTTGAGAGTTGAATCTGGTCCCGGTTTCGGATTTTCGAACGTCCTTGCGTACAATTTAATATCTTGTACTTTGCGTTTCGCATCTTGTACTCTTGTAATTTTGAGACGTTTCTCATTAATAATTTGAACCACTTTGATTATACTTTGTACTTTTGAGATTTTTGGTCGTTTGCGTCTTCAATTCGTCGAATCTGTCTTTTGTCTTCACCTGTTATTATTTAAACGAATATTACTTGTAAATAGAATAATTGCAACTAAAAGCTTGTCTTTCTTGAGGGATAACGCTATGAAATATATGTTCGTTTTTAGCATTATCAATAAGCACCATACACATGTACCTCTACTTTCGTTTGTAAAAATGGAAAACATGTGGTGAAAGGAATCAAAGAAAACACCTAATGAAGTTTCTTAATGAGACTAGATGAGTGTTATCCAATTTAAAAGGCCAAATTATTCTAATGCAACCACATCCATTAGTTGCAAAGCATATAGTATGATTCGACAAGAAGAAAGGAAAATAGAACATACCACAGTAACGGCAGCCGCCTTATCTGCATAATCCACTCATATAAATTACAACAATTATGCACCAAAGTGGAACTAAAACAAAGCCTCAACAAGCAATCATATTTATGAAAGGAGAAGCACTTTCAAGAATGACATCAATGTGGCAACTATGGATTGGAAGGCCATGTGAATGATGAATGTTACAAGTTAATTGGATACCTAATTAGTCACCCACTACATGATAAATACAAGCTAACATTAAAACGCACTTACAAAAACGTAAACCATCACAAAGTAATTAATTTAAGTGGTGAAAATGACAACACTGAAAGTACGAAAATGGCGATGAATGCCAGAATGGATCAACTCCAAAATCGGTTTGATATGACTAAAACGGATGTTTTATTTTGATGAGGTGTCATTATGTGGCATGTCGTCTATTCAGAATACCGAAAAGGGGATGGTGTAGTTTTTTATTTATTTAGCTGGGGCTCTAGCTATATTTCACCTACTTGTCTTTTCTTATAATGAGTAAGTGGCAGTATGAAATGCCCCGTTCATATTAATTATAAACGTTTCATATTAATTGGTTTCTTTGCGAGGTTTTGACCTCTATATGAGACGTTTTTCAAATCTTGCATTCATTTTTTTTAAAAACAACCATAACCTTTATTATTGAATAAAGGTCTTAATGACATAATTTAGATTGTCTATTAAAGACAATCTCCTCAAATAAATAAGTTTTTACACAACCCATTAAAATATGATCAAATATATTACAACAAATACTCCGAATGCAAGTTTAAACAATATAAACAATTATGCCGACTCCAAATCTTGACCTTGGGTTGGCATACGACAGTGGAAGCGTTTTTAATATCCACCTGAGAATAAACATGCTTAAAACGTCAACAAAATTGTTGGTGAGTCATAGGTTTAATTTCTATATAATAATCATAACATTTAATAAGCCACAAGATTTCATTTAATTAAATGCGCAGGATCATTACAACTGCAAAAATCATTCATACGATGAGTCGTCTAGTAACCGACCTTAACATAGAGTGCCTAAGATATCTGGAATCATACATTCCACTATTCAAATGTATGACAAGAACCCTTCGAAGTACTAAAGCATTTCCACTATTCGAAAATGGGGGTGGTTGGTGCCCGTAGATCTACCTTTAGAATTCGCGTCAATTAGTGTTTTTCACTAATTCTTAGGTTACCAAGCATAATAATAATAAGTACAGATATCCGGTATAACAAAACAATCGTAGAAGTAGTTCCATGAACTTGTGCTTATTTTGTAAAACATTTATAAATTTTGCATGTATTCTCATCCCAAAATAATTTAGATAGTAAAAATGGGACTATAACTCACTTGTGATGATTTCCGAATAGATGGTGATAAGACTAGGCCTTTTGACAAATTCACGAACCTAATAATAATATTCTTATGTCAATATATATATATATATATATATATATATATATATATATATATATATATATATATATATATATATATATATATATATATATATATATATATATATATATAATTAATATTCCATACTTATGATACTTGTGATAATTTTAAATTGTCCATTGTTAGTAGTCCAACGTTCGTAGTCCAATAGTCCAATAGTTCAATAGTCCAACAGTATAAATATATATATAAATATAAATGCGTATATTGTGTTAGAATTCACTAACACAATAATATATTGTCTTAATATAATAAGACACATAATATGTATATTGTCTGAAGCAATCCGCGACCCATTGTATACATGTCTCAGGTTCGATCACAACTCAAAGTATATAATATTTTGGAATCCACTTCTACCCACAGCTAACGCGAGATTACTGCCAATGGTGTCTAATAGGTCGTTCCAATAATATATATAGAAAAAGTCAAAATGATATGTCAAAACTTTGTATACGAATCCACGGTGATCAAGTCATATATATATATGGTGCCTTACGGTCTTTATTAAGACTATAATATATTGTCGTAGAACTTAATCACGACTATTATAAATTGTATTTCCATAAGTTCGGGAACAATACATGTATAAATACATGTAGGATACAAGGTAAGTTAGCTAGGATAAGGTTAGCATCCATTTTTATAAATCATGTCCTTCGCTAAAAATTAAGAAAAATATCCAATTTTGTTTTACCCATAATTTCTTCGTTACAAATCCGTTTTGAGTGATTCGAGTTGCCATGGTTTCGTATTGAACTTGACATTATTAATCTTAACATAAAAATTATAGGTTTATAGTCAAAAATACAGCTTAGATGTCAAATAAGAGAAGATAGTCATATCCGTCGTAAGAACGACATCTTGATGACCCTTTTGAAAAACATACTTCCACTTAGAGTTTAACCATGGATTTTGGATATATTTCATATCCATATAAAATAATATTTTTCACCAAAGGAAATCTTTTAATTCAAAGTTTAAGATAGGTTTTTAAAATTAAACCCAAAACAACCCCCGTTCGACTAAGACGGCGTATATTCGATTTTAAGGTGTTCTTCGTGTTTACAAGTTTTATATTCTTATGTTAGCTTGACATACTATCATAATACATGTGTTGAAGTATTTTAAAAGTCAAGTTAGAAGTATTAAGTTTATTTGCAAACAATTTTAGAAATAATCTAAACTATGTTCTTGTTGTTATTAGTTATAACTCAAAATAAGATAGCTATATGAATATGAATCAAACGAGATTTTGAACAAAGCTATTACCTCAAATTACTAGGGTAAAGCTATTGGAAAAGATAGTAAATAATCTTTAGCTCAAAGGTAGCTTTGATTGCTTGAAATTCTTGAAGTAGAATCATGGAATCAACAAAAGTTTCAAGTAAGAAATCTATCTTGATTTAAGATAGTTATGATTATATGAATTGAACCAAAGCTTGAATATGTTTATTACCTTGATTATAAGATGGAAAGCTACTGATATGAAAGTAGGATTATGGATTCTAAAGAGTTGTGGAGTTGGATTGAAAGATTGGAAGTAAACTTGTACACTTGGAAGGTTATCTTGATATGTTCTTGATCAAGCTTTCTTATGATGATTCTAACTTAGCTTTTGATTCTAAAACTTGCTGAATTGTGTTGTGTTATTGAGAGAGTGTTTGAGTATGTGTGTTTTTAGTTAGAAAAATATGAAGTAGAAATGAAAATGGAATGGATGTATAAGTAGTACAGATGGCATGAGGTTAAGGTAAGTGTATAGGATCCTTATGTTGAATTTTAGCTAAATGGTTAATACTAGTTGTCAATCCATGGCTCCCACATGTTTCTTGCTGTCCGAGAGTTGGTAAGATGCAGATTTTTATGTGTATATACCAATAGTATATACGTATAGAAACTGGTTACAATACGAGTATAAATACCGTATGAATACGAGTAGAATTCTTGATGGAATTGAATGGGAATATGAATATAGCTATCTTTGTTGAGTATAAGTATATTGATATATGTATTTAAGTCTTTCAAAAGTGTATTAATACATCTTAATACAATACATATATATTGATTTTAACTTAAGAGTTAATACGTCGATAATCGATACATATATGTATATTGTTTCAAAGTCTTTAAGTTAGTAGTCTCATCTAATATATATATATAACTCATTGTTATTATACTTAATGAGATACTTAAATATCATTTAATCAAATCATAATATATATATATATATATATATATATATATATATATATCCAAATATATATTCCTTTAATTAATTATTACGATATATGACGTTCGTGAATCGTCAGACAGACTGGGTGGCCAAACGTTTGTATAAAATTCATTTCAAATAACCAAGTCTTAATAAATTTGATTGCCTAACATGTTGGAAACCTTAATTATGTAAATATTAATCTTCTATATATTAGCGGAAAATTCCGGGTCGTTACATTACACACCCGTTAAATTAAATTTCGTCCCGAAATTTAGAATATTACCTAGTTAATGTGCGATATCGGAAAACAAATGTGGGTACTTCAGCTTCATTTGGTCTTCTCGTTCCCAAGTGAATTCAGGTCCTCTACGAGCATTCCACCGAACCTTAACGATTGGTATCTTACTTTGTTTGAGTCGTTTGACCTCACGATCCATAATTTCGACGGGTTCTTCGACGAAATTTAGTTTCTCATCAATCTGAATTTCGTCTAAAGGGATAATGAGATCTTCAGTAGCTAGGCATTTCTTCAGGTTCGAAACATGAAAGGTGTTGTGAATCTTTTCTAATTGTGGAGGTAGTTCAAGTCGATAGGCCACCGGCCCAATGCTTTTTTCGATCTTGAATGGCCCAATGTATCTTGGGCTCAATTTCCCTTGCTTTCCAAAACGAATAACATCTTTCCAAGGTGATACCTTAAGCATAACCATATCACCCTCCTCAAAATCTAAAGGTTTCCTTCTAACATCCGCGTAGCTCTTTTGCCGACTCTGGCCTGTTTTCAATCGTTGCTGAATCTGAATGACCTTGTCGGTAGTTTCCTGGATAATTTCCGGACCTGTAATCTGTTTTTCCCCCACATCACTCCAACAAATCGGAGACCTGCACTTCCTCCCATAAAGTGCCTCGAATGGTTCCGCCTCAATGCTAGAATGATAGCTGTTGTTGTAGGAAAAGTCAGCTAACGGTAGATGTCAATTCCAACTACTTCCAAAATCAATAACACATGCTCGTAGCATGTCTTCGAGTGTCTGAATCATCCTTTCACTCTGCCCATCAGTTTGTGGATGATAGGCAGTACTTAAATCTAGACGAGTTCCCAACGCTTCGTGTAATGCCTGCCAGAATCTGGAAGTAAATCTGCTATCACGATCAGAGATAATAGAGATTGGTATACCATGTCTAGAAACAACTTATTTCGGGTATAATCGTGCTAATTTCTCTATACCATCCTCTTCTTTTATTGGCAGAAAGTGTGCTGACTTAGTAAGACGATCGACTATTACCCAAATCATATCATAACCACCTGCGGTTCTCGGTAACTTAGCAATGAAATCCATGGTAATGTTTTCCAATTTCCATTCTGGGATTTCAGGTTGTTGGAGTAGACCCGATGGTTTCTGATGTTCAGCTTTGACTTTAGAACAAGTCAAACATGCTCCTACATATGTGGCTATATCGGCCTTCATTCCTGGCCACCAAAAGTTTCTCTTGAGAACTTGGTACATTTTCCCCGCTCCGAGATGTATTGAATATCTGGTTTTATGTGCTTCATCTAGTACCACTTTTCTCAAATCCCCATTCTTTGGTACCCAAATTCTTTCAGCTAAATACCTGGTTCCGTCTTCCCGAATATTAAGCTGTTTTTCTAATCCTTTGGGTATTTCCTTTCCAAAAATTCCTTCCTTCAAAACCTCCTGTTGTGCCTCTTTTATTCGAGTAGTAAGATTAGTATGAATAATCATGTTCATAGCTTTTACTCGAATAGGTTCTCTTTCCTTTTGACTCAAGGCATCGGCTACCACATTCGCTTTCCCCGGGTGGTAACGGATTTCACAATCATAATTATTTAACAGCTCAACCCGCCTACGCTGCCTCATATTTAGTTGCTTTTGATTTAAAATATGTTGGAGACTTTTGTGGTCGGTGTATACAATAAACTTGACCCCATATAGATAATGTCTCCACATCTTTAATGCAAAAACAATGGCGCCCAATTCCAGATCATGTGTAGTGTAGTTTTGTTCATGAATTTTGAGTTGTCGAGAAGCATATGCAATCACCTTCTTCCATTACATAAGAACACACCCAAAACCCATTCTTGATGCGTCGCAGTAGATAACAAAATCTTCCATTCTGTCAGGTAACGATAAAATAGGTGCCGTAGTTAATTTCTTTTTCAACAATTGGAAGGCACCCTATTGTTCGGAAGTCCATTCATACTTTTTCCCCTTGTGTGTCAAGGCAGTAAAAGGTTTGGCTACTCGGGAGAAATCTTGAATAAATCTCCTATAATAACCGGCTAAACCCAAAAATTGAAGTATTTGCGTTGGAGTTTTCGGGGTTTCCGAATTTTTGATGGCTTCGATCTTGGCGGGATCAACTTTGATTCCATTACTACTGACTACATGGCCAAGAAATTGTACTTCACTTAACCAAAAAGCGCACTTAGAGAATTTTGCATAAAGTTGTTCTTTTCTTAACAACTCTAATACAAGTCTCAAGTGTTGTTCATGTTCTTGGTTATTCTTTGAATAGATAAGAATGTCATCAATAAAGACAATAACAAACTTATCTAAATATGGACTACATACTCGGTGCATGAGATCCATGAAAACTGCGGGTGCATTGGTTAGACCGAATGGCATAACCATGAATTCGTAATGGCCATAACGAGTTCTGAAGGCTGTTTTTGGTATATCAGCTTCTTTAACCCTCAGTTGACGATAACCCGACCTTAAGTCGATTTTGGAGTATACGCTCGAACCTTGGAGTTGATCAAATAGGTCATCGATTCGGGGTAAAGGGTATCGGTTTTTGATGGTTACTTTGTTCAGCTTACGGTAATCGATACACATGCGAAAAGACCCATCTTTCTTTTTAACGAATAAAATTGGAGCTCCCCATGGTGACGTACACGGTCGGATAAAACCACGTTCTAATAATTCTTGTAGCTGACTTTGTAATTCTTTCATTTCAGTGGGCGCAAGTTTATATGGAGCACGAGCTATTGGTGCGGCTCCTGGTACAAGATCTATTTGAAATTCAACGGATCGGTGTGGAGGTAGTCCCGGTAATTCGTCCGAAAACACCTCAGGAAATTCTCTTGCAACAGGAACGTCATCGATTTTCTTTTCTTCTTTTTCAACCTTCTCGACGTGTGCTAGTATGGCATAGCAACCTTTTTTTATTAGTTTGCGCGCCTTCAAACTACTAATAAGATTTAATTTGGCATTACCTTTTTCTCCGTACACCATTAAGGGTAACCCGTTTTCTCTCGGAATGCGAATCGCCTTCTCATGACAAACAACTTCGGCTTTCACCTTGGACATCCAGTCCATTCCAATAATTACGTCGAAGCTTCCCAATTCCATCGGTATTAAATCAATTGCAAACGTTTCGCTAACTAAACTAATTTTTTGATTTCGGCAAATTTTATCAACCTTAATTAGTTTACCGTTTGCTACTTCAACTATACACTTTTTATCCAAGGACGTTAACGGGCAATTTAATTTGGCACAAAATTCTCTACTCATATAACTTCTATCGCCACCCGAATCAAATAAAACATAATCAAGTGTATTATTGATAAGAAACGTACCCGTAACAAGCTCCGGGTCTTCCTGTGCTTTCTCCCCATTAATGTTGAAGGCTCTCCCACGGCCTTGCCTATTTCCATTCCTGCACTGGTTTATGGTATGGCCCGGTTTTCCACATCCATAGCAAACAACGCCGTTATTATTTGTTCCGGTATTATTTACTCCTTTGTTTCTATTTGGTCCGTAGACTTCACACTTTGCCGCAATATGGCCATTCCTATTACACTTGGTACATAATTCTCTACAAAACCATTCCGGATGAAACGTATCACACCTGGGGCATATAGTTCTTTGCCTTTTGTTGTTGTCGTTGTTGTTGTTGTTTTTGTTGTTGTTGTTGTTGTTAGGGTTATTGTTGTTGAGTCGTTTGTTGTTGTTATTATTGTGATTGGGATTGTTGTTGTTGTTGTTATTATTATTGGGATGGTTGTTGCGGTTATTGTTGCGGTTGTTGTGGCGATTATTGTTGTTGTTGGGGTGGTTGCGATTGTTGTTGTAGTTGTTGTTTTTATTGTTGTTGTTGTACTGGTGACCCTGATCACTGCTTTCCTCCCACTTTTTTTCCCTGTTTCATTATGGCCTCCTCGACCGCTTCTTTCTTTATCCTTCCTGTAATTTGGTCTAACAATTTGTGGGCTGTACGGCTCGCTTTCTGCATTGTTGCAGGGTCGTTAGCACCTACATGCTCTTGGATTCGTTCCGGCAACCCTTTTATGAATGCTTCAATTTTAGCTTCTTCGTCCTCAAATGCTCCAGGACACATTAAAGCCAGTTCATTGAAATGTCGCTCGTAGGTAGTGATATCTAACCCTTGGGTTGTCAGTGCTTTAAAATCTGCCTTGAGCTTGTTGATTTCGGTTCTGGGACGGTACTCTTCCGTCATCATGTGCTTGAAAGCGGACCATGGAAGTGCGTAGGCGGTATTCTATCCTACGTAATCCATGTAGGTATTCCACCATGTCAAAGCCGTACCCCTGCGCAGTTGCTGATTGCGAACACGGCTTCAACCTTCTCTGTCTACCGCTTTAGTCCAATGGGTCCTTCAATTCCTTCAAACTCATTGAGTTTGCAGGCAATAAAAACTTTGTAGGAACATCCTACCCGGTTGCCATTGTTTCCTCCACTGCTGGAACCCGATTGGTTATTGTTGTTCATTCCATTCACCACTGCAGCCATATTTGCAGCGAAAGCTTGAAGTTCTTCTGTGTTCAATTGTTGTTGTCTAGTAGCAGGAGGAGCCATTTCCTTCAAAAATAGCCGACTGAGTTAATCATATAGAATTTTAGAAGTAGCCAAAAAGTATTTTGTAGCTTAATATGAACTTATTATTATAAAAGCCTTTTCTTCATATTAGCGTTTTATAACTATAATAATGTTCATACTTAGCAGCTAACACACAAATTAACTACTAAAATTCTAATATGAAAAACTATGGTAAGTTATTACGTTACTACATAGTAATAAGTTGTAATAATAATAATAAACCTTCCATGCTTATTCTTATTATTATACAATCATAAAGAAAATTACATTGCGGATTTTCTTACAAACTTAAACACACAATATAATACATATTATACAATGCATGGAATACAGGATAGCTGCCATGGTTCAAGAACGGTGAGATTTCTTAGATGTTGACGTTGTTTCTTTCTCGGCCAAACGTTTGGATTTTCGTTTGGATAGTTCTTTTTCCAGTTCCTCCCAATTGGTTCTTTCGGCTAATTGTTTGGGAGAAAAACCAACAGTCGTTATACGAGCGGTCATTTTATAAACTGGTCTCTTAGGTGGTTCAGGTGGATGATCACAAACATTTTGAGTCATAATAGGTTCATCGGGTTTGGGATCGGATATAACAGCCAAAGATTTTCCCAAATCACGTTGTGGTTCGGTAATTTCCACAACTTCTTCAGGATCCTCTTCTTCGGGTTCCTCTTTGGGATCTTCTTCTGGATCCTCTTCTGGAACCTCTACTCGCAATTGTGAATCTTTCCAATTTTCCCAACAATTTTCCACTTTAATGGTAGCACCAAAAGTTAACTTTTCTGTTTGTTCATAAGTCGTATGCTTTGACTCAGCCTCCGAATCACTTGATAAGTAAATGAAATCTAAATCACTAGAGATGCTTATATGATCGGATGAAGTCATCTATTACATAATAGTAGGCACGTTAAGAGAATGATATATCTTATAATATTTATATGTTAATAATCTTATGTTTCCAACAATTATATTAAGCAATCATTTTTAAAATAATTACGGTCGAAGTCCAGACTCACTAATGCATCAAAAATCAATTAGATACACTAATGAAAAATTTTCTGATTCTCTAAGACCAATGCTCGGATACCAACTGAAATGCCCCGTTCATATTAATTATAAACATTTCATATTAATTGGTTTCTTTGCGAGGTTTTGACCTCTATATAAGACGTTTTTCAAATCTTGCATTCATTTTTTTTAAAAAACAACCATAACCTTTATTATTGAATAAAGGTCTTAATAACATAATTTAGATTGTCTATCAAAGACAATCTCCTCAAATAAATAAGTTTTTACACAACCCATTACAATATGATCATATATATTATAACAAATACTCCGAATGCAAGTTTAAACAATATAAACAATTATGCCGACTCCAAATCTTGACCTTGGGTTGGCATACGACAGCGGAAGCGTTTTTAATATTCACCTGAGAATAAACATGCTTAAAACATCAAAAAAAATGTTGGTGAGTCATAGGTTCAATTTCTATATAATAATCATAAAATTTAATAAGCCACAAGATTTCATTTAATTAAATGCGCAGGATCATTACAACTGCAAAAATCATTCATACGATGAGTCGCCTGGTAACCGACCTTAACATAGAGCGCTTAAGATATCTGGCATCATACATTTCACTATTCAAATGTACGACAAGAACCCTTCGAAGTACTAAAGCATTTCCACTATTCGAAAATGGGGGTGGTTGGTGCCCGTAGATCTACCTTTAGGATTCGCGTCAATTAGTGTTTTTCACTAATTCTTAGGTTACCAAGCATAATAATAATAAGTACAGATATCCGGTATAACAAAACAATCGTAGAATGTAGTTCCATGAACTTGTGCTTATTTTGTAAAACATTTATAAATTTTGCATGTATTCTCATCCCAAAATAATTTAGATAGTAAAAATGGGACTATAACTCGCTTGTGATGATTTCTGAATAGATGGTGATAAGACTTGACCTTTTGACAAATTCACGAACCTAATAATAATATTCTTGTGTCAAGATATAGATATAGATATATATATATATATATATATATATATATATATATATATATATATATATATATATATATATATATATATATATATATATATAATTAATATTCCATACTTATGATACTTGTGATAATTTTAAATTGTCCATTGTTAGTAGTCCAACGTTCGTAGTCCAATAGTTCAATAGTTCAATAGTCCAACAGTATAAATATATATATAAATATAAATGCGTATATTGTGTTAGAATTCACTAACACTATAATATATTGTCTTAATATAATAAGACACATATTATGTATATTGTCTGAAGCAATCCGCGACCCATTGTATACATGTCTCAGGCTCGATCACAACTCAAAGTATATAATATTTTGGAATCCACTTCGACCCACAGCTAACTCGAGATTACTGCCAATGGTGTCTAATAGTTCATTCCCATAATATATATAGAAGAAGTCAAAATGATATGTCAAAACTTTATATACGAATCCACGGTGATCAAGTCATATATATATATATATATATATGGTGCCTTACGATCTTTATTAAGACTATAATATATTGTCGTAGAACTTAATCACAACTATTATAAATTGTATTTCCATAAGCTCGGGAACAAGACATGTATAAATACATGTAGGATAGAAGGTAAGTTAGCTAGGATAAGGTTAGCATCCATTTTTATAAATCATGTCCGTCACTAAAAATTAAAAAAAAAATCCAATTTTGTTTTACCCATAATTTCTTCGTTACAAATCCATTTTGAGTGATTCGAGTTGCCAAGGTTTCGTATCGAACTCGAAATTATTAATCTTAACAGAAAAATTATAGGTTTATAGTCGAAAATACAGCTTAGGTGTCAAATAAGAGAAGATAGTCATATCCGTCGTAAGAACGACATCTTGATGACCCTTTTGAGAAACATACTTCCACTTAGAGTTTAACCATGGATTTTGGATATATTTCATATCCATATAAAATAAGATTTTTCACCAAAGAAAATCTTTTAATTCAAAGTTTAAGATAGGTTTTTAAAATTAAACCCAAAACAGCCCCCGTTCGACTAAGACGGCGTATATTCGATTTTAAGGTGTTCTTCGTGTTTACAAGTTTTATATCCTTATGTTAGCTTGACATACTGTCATAATACATGTGTTGAAGTATTTTAAAAGTCAAGTTAGAAGGATTAAGTTTATTTGCAAACAAGTTTAGAAATAATCTAAACTATGTTCTTGTTGTTATTAGTTATAACTCAAAATAAGATAGATATATGAATATGAATCGAACGAGATTTTGAACAAAGCTATTACCTCAACTTACTAGGGTAAAGCTACTGGAAAAGATAGTAAATAATCTTTAGCTCAAAGGTAGCTTTGATTGCTTGAAATTCTTGATGTAGAATCATGGAATCAACAAAAGTTTCAAGTAAGAAATCTATCTTGATTTAAGATAGTTATGATTATATAAATTGAACCAAAGCTTGAATATGTTTATTACCTTGATTATAAGATGGAAAGCTACTGATATAAAAGTAGGATTATAGATTCTAAAGATTTGTGGAGTTGGATTGAAAGATTGGAAGTAAACTTGTACACTTGGAAGGTTATCTTGATATGTTCTTGATCAAGCTTTCTTATGATGATTCTAACTTAGCTTTTGATTCTAAAACTTGCTGAATTGTGTTGTGTTCTTGAGAGAGTGTTTGATTATGTGTGTTTTTAGTTAGAAAAATATGAAGTAGAAATGAAAATGGAATGGATGTATAAGTAGTAAAGATGGCATGAGGTTAAGGTAAGTGTATAGGATCCTTATGTTGAATTTTAGCTAAATGGTTAATACTAGTTGTCAATCCATGGCTCCCACATGTTTCTTACTGTCCTAGAGTTGGTAAGATGCATATTTTTATGTGTATATACCAATGGTATATACGTATAGAAATTGGTTACAATACGAGTATAAATATCATATGAATACGAGTAGAATTCTTGATGGAATTGAATGGGAATATGAATATAGCTATCTTTGTTGAGTATAAGTGTATTGATATATGTATTTAAATCTTTCAAAAGTGTATTAATACATCTTAATACAATACATATATATTGATTTTAATTTAAGAGTTAATACGTCGATAATCGATACATATATGTATATTGTTTCAAAGTCTTTAAGTTAGTAGTCTCATCTAATATACTTAATGAGATACTTAAATATCATTTAATCAAATCATAATATATATATATATATATATATATATATATATATATATATATATATATATATATATATATCCAAATATATATATATATCCAAATATATATTCCTTTAATTAATTATTACGATATATGACGTTCGTGAATCGTCAGACAGACTGGGTGGCCAAACGTTTGTATAAAATTCATTCCAAATAACCAAGTCTTAATAAATTTGATTGCCTAACATGTTGGAAACCTTAATTATGTAAATATTAATCTTCTATATATTAGCGGAAAAATCCGGGTCGTTACACCGTATAACATGAGTTCATATTTTTTTATGTTTGTTCGATAACGTGGGATCAAAGTGCGTCTAAATTTAAACCGATAGAAACTAAGGTGAAATGTTATCTAAGGTTTATAGTCCGTAAAATATGATAAACATATAAACTAAGATAGGTGGTGTAACGACCCAACCCGTTATCCGGCCCAAAAACACGCCTTAAAAAAAAAATTTGTGAGACTGTGCATCTGGACGGCGTCCAGTACTGAAGGACTGAACGACGTCCAAGCCTTTTGGACGGCGTCCAAATGAACTAAAATATTATGATCAGTTTAACATTTACACGCGAGCGAAAAACCCGCTTCCCGACACTTTCACACGAAAACACTTCCACGATATGTTATAATAATTAAAACTAAGAGTTTTCCACGATAAAACCGAGTTTTACGACACCGGGCCCACATCGGCCGTTTTACGACTTTCGTATGAAATTACAAGTTTTCGACCACGTGAGTTTTAACATAAACTAAAGACCGAGCATGGCGATTGGGGATACGCTACCCAATCCTAATCAATCCAAAAGCACGTCTTCTAAGCAACTACGCAAGTCCACTAGTTCTCACGCTTACCCGAACCACCGCATCCATGCATATCTATAAAAATGTAAATAACGAGAGGGTAAGCTAATGCTTAGTGAGTGAGAATATACTACATACATATATGCATGAAATGGACACGCCACACGAATAATCAAATAACACATACGGGAGCATCCAAGCATAAAGGGAAGCTAATCTAAGCATACCGTACAATCGTTATACAACAAGCTAACGATACCAACAATGTAAGTACACCAATGACGATATGTACCACACCAAGAAGCTACAGCCTGAGGGTTAGCTACAACACAACAATACGACAATATATAACAAAGCGTAAACCGCCAAGGTTAACCCCTTAACTCGAATACCAAATGAAGATTGGCCGAACTACACGATCCTTAGTAAATCCGCATCCACACGAGACTACTATCTTCCATATCACAACAACATCGAGGTTGGCCGAACTACACGAGCCTTAGTGAATCCGCAACCACACGAGATCATTACCTCAATAAGATGACAGAACTACACGCGTCATCGTGAATCCGCATCCACACGTGATTCACTTCCCTAATCAAAACCCACGGTCACGGGATTATAAAATCCACCACATCGGGGTTATCCACATCACAACTCAATACCAACCCTTCGCCATTGGGGTTATATAATCCACATCACAAGCACATGTGATAACGTACACACAAATTGTGCACCTCACCAAAGGTGGTCAACCAAAATGCACAACCGTGCCAATTGGACCTATACACAAATCCATCAAATCCACCTATATGTGAAGTGAGCTCTATAACCGAGAACCACTTCACCCGACCCGCACCCATCATACACATACATATGCACATAGTATATTAACACTCACCTTGTCGTCTTTGATGAATGCAACCGAAATCCGCAACTCGCTAATGGAAAGTACCTATTTCATTATCACAATACATCAACACACTTAGAGTGGATTTACAAACCAACTCAAATCGACACTTAGTGCAATTTCGACCCATTGCACTTTCAAGCACCAAACCGCGTCCAAACCAACCAATAATCACTAGCACAAGTGAGAATGGTCCTAATACGCCAATTAAACCCGAACACAAGTGTTAAACACTCGTCTCGCCTAATTTGACACATAAACCCTAATTTTGACCCATTTTAAAATTAATCAACCAAATACCCTCAAATGGGTTCCAACACTTCCATAATCACTAACACTAGTGATTATACCCATTATCAAAGCCTAATCATGGCCAAAACGTCCACCAACCCAAAACCCGCCAAGCGACCACAATAACTAGTCACCATAAACCCACTTCATCATCTAAAAGGGTTTCACAACTAATCAACCTCAAACCCTAACTTGAATATCAATTCTAACAAATAAAATTCGGAGTTTGAACTTACCAATACTACCACAACGTAGCTGTGAACGAGATGAACAACTTTAGAACCCGAGCTTTGGCGAGAATCCAACTCCTTCCTCTCCGAATCAAGCTCTCTCTCTCTCTTTAAGCTCTTACTCTCTCACTAGATATGGATGAGAGTGTTTATGTGGGTGAAATGTGATCCAAAAATGGCCAATGGATCAACTTTGAAGGCTCCAAACCGACACCCAAGTAAAATTACCAATTTCCCCCTTTTTAAAACAAAACTAACATCTGGCCCATCAGCACATTTGGACGGCGTCCAGAATGTGGGACGGCGTCTAGTACAAAAGGACAGGACGGCGTCCAGTAATTGGGACGACGTCCCATTGAACTGAAACAGGAAACAGGGTCTTACAACTCTCCCCCAGTTAAATTGGATCACGTCCTCGTGATCTCCATCACTTAACCAACAGGACCCACCCTCAACAGTCCTTAAACGTTCGTTCCAATCCAACTTCCGCCACATTTATCGGTAATCTTGAAGATTATTCCACTTACCAATTACACATGTGTACGCTTTCGAGACATGCAATGCACACAACATCCAAAAACTACCACAATCGCCTAGCATACGCGGAATCATCATGTTTTCATCGAACTTCCCTAGGCAATTCTTCTCAATGAATCGCCTTAAACACTAAATCGTCATCCGCGATTTATCAAATCCACAAACCCGAGCACTAAAACTTGCTCAATCCTCACATCGGGAAAACTCAACCAATCTCTTACCGAGATATCAATCCCTTAGCGTACCCTTGCCAAGTACAATTCTAAATGCAACCAAGTCTCAACCTAAGGTCAACAATCCGAACGATGAAGACCGAACAAAACAAATCCTTACGGATAACACTTATCACGAAACATCCCTTGTAGTGTGCAATACGACCAATACGCAACTATCGTAACATCATAACCAAACGGTTAAAACCGATAGCTCCCAAAACGACTATGGCAACTCTAATCCCAAGGTGTACAAAATCGACTATTGTCACACCCGTAACAACATGTGAGAGAAACACGACTATCGCATCACTAATCACATAACATGGTCCTCGCGACCCCACCATTGGTGTATAAAACAACCAATAGTTCACAAATCCAATCAACATGAAGGCTGGCCGAAACTACACGCGCCTTAGTGAATCCGCAACAACACGCGACTCACTACCTCCACCACAACAACAATCGGGATTGGCCGAACTACACGCACCCCAGTGAATCCAAACTACACGAGAGTCATTATCCCAAAAGAATAATCGCATCCACACGTGTCATTGTGAATCCGAACTACACGAGACTCACTTCCCAATAGAATGACCGCATCCACACGTGTCATTGTGAATCCAAACTACACGAGACTCACTTCCTCAATAAGATGATCAAACTACACGCATCATCGTGAATCCGCATCCACACGTGATCCACCTCCCAAATCTCAACACAGGAATGGTACTCCCATTCCCCGTCGGTACTCGCATTTCTCGATAACGTTATACCATACCGATATAACAGTACTCCTAAGGTGAAGTTAGCGGACCACGTCAATGGTCATAACCCACCAATCACACACATGCTATTTTAGCCTCATACAACGAGTAGTGTAACATCGCGCACTGCTACACCATAGTGAATCCTGACGGATTACACTAACCATCCACTCCAACAAATATCCACTAGTGTACTTAACACCGCGTAACACTAACTCCCAGGTGGTGTCTTAACACCGCGACTAACCCACCCAAGTAAATCCATCATACATCTACGTGCATCATACGTATGCGTACACAACGCCAACACAATCGAGCAAGAACCACCTATATCACACATAGGCATAAGACAATGATTCTCTAAAAGAGAATTCGACACGCACATCCCTTAACCGAGGGATCTCACCTTGCTCATCAAACACGTCCATTATCTCTCAACGAGATTCACCACATTACCACCTCGGTGATAATTTAAATTCAACCCTAAGTACAATTTAATACACTAGGACATCTTCGTGCGAGAGTGCAAACTCCCCCACTTAGAACTCCGTTCCATAACCGCATCACGATACCTTGCTCTAACCTTGAGCACACGAAGGGTTTTAATCTATCCTTAAACACTTCTAACGAAGAGTTTACCACAAATTACACAAACATAATCTTGCAATCCTCCGATTGCTCGAGCTTGTCAAATTTGCACCTAGTCACTCATGTACCTAAGGGTTTCTCTCCGGTACCCTAAGTACAATGTAACCGCAACATCATCGGAGTCGAGTACCATGCTAATAGGTATGAAGGAGGTACCTAACATCGCGTCACGTAGACTCCATTACTAACACACATAGAGATCAAACACTCGATCTTTAGGGTTCTATCCCCCCCCTCGAACCTCATGGTTCATCAATTTCAACACGAAAGCAAACACGCGCTTAACAACCGAACACCAAAGCCCATTCTCATGGCTCGGTAGAAACATTTCTCAACACTAAGGAATGCTTGGTTGCACCAGTCTTACGCCCTTTGCCCATTAATCAAAACGTCATCGTCGGGTAATTCCATTAGGAACGTCACCCATAACAATACTATGCACAACACAAGGCATTTAACAAACCCGAACTCAATCGGCACATAATAATTAATCAAAGGACATATTAGTTAAAATGAAAAGTACCTTAACGTCTTCTCGCCACATCCATCCCCGCTAACTCGGGACACTCTGACTTACGATGTCCTTCTTCTTGGCAATTGAGGCACACCGTGCCATCACTCTTTGGCACCGAGCATTCCCAAGACCTGTGACCCCTCACTCCATAATTGTAACACCTAGACGCACTAGAATCCGATATACTCGTCCGTATACCACCCGTGCTCACACTTTCACCCCTAGTTCTCTTACTTGGAGCACCATATGAAACAACCCTTCTCTTACTTGAAGGTTCACCAATCTTTGATCGTGAATATGATTCAAAACCCCTAGCCAAGGCGAATAACTCCGCAAACGACTTCGTGTGACCCCAACTAATTTTATTCTGCAAATCATCATTCAAAGTTCGATAGAAATCTTCCATCAACATACGATCGTTCCCAATATACTCCGGGCAAAAATGAGCCTTCGCCATAAAGGTCGTCTTGAGAGTATTCAAGTTGATAGCGCTCTAAATGAACATTTATTTAGTATCAATATCCTTCCAATATGTAAAGCTTTTAGTTACTATTGTTCTATTTTTATGTAATAATCGTTTAAATAAATAAGTGCGAAGACAAAAGAAGAAAACGAAGATTTGAAGACGCAAATGTCCAAAAATCTCAAATGTACAAGATACAATCCAAGTGGTTCTATTTATTGATGATTAACGTCTAAATATTGATAAGAGTACAAGTCGCGGAACTCAAAATACAAGATATCCGAGCGTACGAAAAGACGTTCGAGAAATCGGAATCGAGACATAAACCGAGTATCAACGTACGAGACAACGGACCTAAAATTACGAGTCAACTATGCACAAGAATATAATATAATATATATATATATATATAATTAATATAAATTATATATATATATATTATATTTATATATTAATATGTCGACAATCTAGGAGCCAAAAATGGGATGAGCTGGAAATCAATCCTCCACGATCGTGGAGATGTAATGGGGAAAACCACATCGATCGCGAAGCACACCCTCTCACAAGTCGCCTATAAAAGCCACAAGTTTTCTGCCGAATGGTGCACCACAATCAATTACTCTCTCCCACTGTAATATATATATATATATATATATATATATATATATATATATATATATATATATATATATATATATATATATATATATATATATATATATATATATATATATATATATATATATATATATATATATTTATATATATATAATAGTTTAGTTTTATATTAGTTAGTTTGGATAATGTAAAGGTTATTTTACGGGTTTTAAAGTCGGAACTCTGTCCCTGTAACACTACGCGATTAATAATCACTGTAAGCTAAATTCTCCTTTTTAAATTAATGTCTCGTATTTAAGTTATTATTATGCTTATTTGAGCCGAAGTAATCGTGATGTTGGACTAAATATTAAGACGGCGTTATTGGGCTTTGGACCATAATTGGGGTTTGGAAAAAAGACTGACACTTGTGGAAATTGGACTATGGGCTATTAATGGGCTTTATATTTGATTAACTAAATGATATCTTGTTAATTTAATATAGAGATTTATAATTTGACGTATCTATATATAACCACATACGCTTGAATGGGTACGGTGAGCGGGATATTTATAAATACTAATAATTATTCATTTGTCCGGACACGGGGATGGATTAATAGTCAATGGACTCATTAAAACAGGGGTGAATTACATTCAAGGGAAATTGGTGTAATTGTTAATAAAGTATTAAAACCTTGAGTTACACGCAGTCGATAACCTGGTGTAATCATTAACAATGTATTAAAACCTTATTACGATTTAAATCCCCAAATAGTTGGAATATTTGACTTCGGGTATAAGGTAAATTTGGCGAAGAACCTCGCAATTTATAATTATGATCGATCGACTATTATGGACAAAACCAGACGGACTTATCAAATAATCCAAGACAAAGAACAATTAACCCAGGGTAATAAATTAAAATCAAAACGTCAAACATCATGAGTACAGAAGTTTAACTAAGCATAATATATTTTATTTCATATTTCCTCGTATTGTTATTTATTGTTATTTTAATTATTGTTATTTATTTTATCGTTAGTTAAATATCATCATTTACTTTACGCTTCGCTTAAAATATAAAATCGACAAACCAGTCATTAAACGGTAAAACCCCCCTTTTATAATAATAATATTGTAATATATATATTTATATTTTGTACAAATATAGTTATATAAAAATATAGTGTAAAATAAGCCGTCTCCCTGTGGAACGAACCGGACTTACTAAAAACTATACTACTCTACGATTGTCTACACTGCCTATAGTGTTGTAGCAAGGTTTAGGTATATCCATCTGTAAATAAATTATATAAAACTTGTGTAATTTGTATCGCATTTCGTAATAAATAATAATAGTATTTCGTACTACGCCTCCGCTGCAATCATCAAGTTTTTAGCGCCGCTGCCGGGGACTCGGTGAAAAACGCTGTATTTTATTAAAAATATATTTTTGTAAAAATATATAATTTCTTATTTTGTAAAAATATTTTGTATTAATAATAAGTCTTAAAAAATATAAAACATAAATAGATATATTTATATATATATATATTTAAGATTTTTATTTATAAAATTAATAAGTATTTTAAGTTTTTATATAAATTTATTTTTATTATCTATCCTTTAAAAAAAAACTGAAACTGAAATTGCGAATTTTGGCCTGCATATATTCTGAATCTGCATAGCCATGCGACCGCATGGATTCAACGCTTTAACCCAATGCGATCACATGGGGTGTTCTGACAGATCTGAACCTCGCATTAATTACGGGCTGTAGGGTTTAATTTTTATTATTATTAATTAATTAAGATTAGGGTTTATATTTAATAATATTTAGTTTTAGTATTTAATTAAATTTGTATTTTAAGTTTTATTTATTTTTATTTACATATTTATATTAATACTTTTATATAAATAATATAAAAATAATATTTTTATAAAAATAAGTAATTTTATCATTTTTTTTAAATTGTATATTTTAATTATTTAATTCGTAATTTGTATATTTATCGTTCGTAATTATAGTTTTAAGCTTAGTTTTTGCCGTAGTATTTTATATTTCTAGATTTTTAGGTTTTGTCGTAAAATCCCTTAAGTGTTTTTTCTTTAGATTAAGATTTAGGCGCTTTAGAATTTTGTGACGCCGTTTTAAGTTTATAGATTTTAGTGCCTTTTTAAGTAATTTCCGTTTTTCGTTTAGAATTTCTTTTAAGCTTTAATACCTTTAGACGCAATTTTTAGTTTTTAGACTTTTAAGTTTCGACGCTTTTCTTTCTTATCTTTGTTTTTCGACCTCTTATTTTTTTTTGACGCGCTTTTTCTTTCTCATTTCTACGCTCTAGTTTTTAAGACATAGTTTTTTATCTTCTTTAAATTTCGACGAAAAATTATTTTAAGAGGTTAAATTGATAGACATCCAAAATTTTCTGGTTCGTAGTAATAGTTGGATTTGTTAGCCGCGAGTTGTGGGCTTTCGATTTAAAGGGTCCTGGCTACCTGCTGCATCTATTGGCTATTCGAAATGTGGGCAAAATCAGAAAAATCAATTAATTTGATAACTTATATAATTTTTAATTTTATAACTAATAGGATAATTAGTAAATGCACCACATTGTAGCTAAAATTTGATAAAAAGTGTATTATGGAAAATTTCGAGAATATGTTGGAAACTCTTTCTGACTTGCAAAATCAATTAAATCAATACTCTCAAACGAGTGTTGATGAAAATTCGTTCGGTCAAATTTGGATCACGAATAACGAAACAATAATAGGTTGTAAAATCTGTGGAGATTATCACCCAACATGGGAATGTTATTATTACATTCCTATGGAAAATTATGCACCCATAGAGCCTGAATGGAATGATTATAAGGAATACAATTCAAATTGGGATTATTCCCAAGAATATATCCAAACTCAACAACCAGATGACGAGAAAAATTACGTGTCTGAAATTTTTTTAGATTAAATGAAAATCAAACTCGAAGAATTTGACGCTCAAAATGAACAAATGAGAGAGTTTGCAAATTGGCAAGCTGAAACTCTTTCAGACTACCCACCTGTTGATCTGAGGAGTCGTGTGCAAGAAAATCTCATATCATCGAATTTTGATGAATTCGAGAGCTCTAAAATCACCAATTATCCCGATGATACTTTTTATTCAGTTTTATCAATTTCACAACATATCGACACATTAGCCCCTACCAACGAAATCATCGATCCATCAATGGATGAAGAAGAAGTAAGGGTGACAAATTAGTACTCTTGGGAAAATGATAACGTTGAAAATTTTACCCCCGAGACCATAGTGGTGGGACCGATAAGGACCGTTAATGAAGAAGAATTTGCTTCGATCGTGAAATTCACCATTCCACAACCTTCCAACCCAATATTCTCAATAGACGAGTCATCTACCGAAGATGAACTACGAGCTGTAATAGATAATGACACCTCGGATTTCACCCAATTGGGTAATAGAGAGCTGAAAACTTTGATCCCGAGAATGAACGGAAGAAAATGTTAGGAATTGTCCACCCTATAGAAATATGTATATCGGTGTATATCAATCCATTTGACCAAGAACCAGAAAAGAGACATATCCATTTACTAAAAGCTACAATTAAAAAAGAATTAATTAGTGACAATCGGGTGGGTCTAAACTTTAAACCCATTGATATGTTATACACCACCAGAGATGTAAATAACTGGCTCACTATTTTAATTCGTGGAACTTATTCTACCGACTTCACATGTCGTTAGCTAAGTGTGGGGAAGTCTAACCCCACTTAACATTAAATTAGGGGTTCGGGTTAGTGCGTAACTCGTTAATAAAAATGCATGATAAATTAGGGTAAAAGACGCATTTTCAAAGATTAGCAAACAGTTCAGAAAAGCAACCATTTTTAAAAGAAAACATGTGTGATAAAATAACAAAAGGAATGAACGATGAGGCGCGCCATCTATCATTCGACGAGCTTTAAAATCACAAATTGGGCATTCTTAATCACTTTTCTACACTAATCACCCTCACGAATTTATAATTATAGTCTGATTTCATGCAAATGAGGGCATTGCATGATCTCAAGTGTGGGGAAGGGTTATAAATTCTCTCGGGTTTATACTTGGTTTATTTTCTAAATTTTATGAAAATTTGAAAAAATTTCAACTAAATGAATTCAAAATCATGTTTATACATATTTATGAACGATAAAACTAGGTGTTAATGCTGAAATAATCGTTACCTCGGAAAGGACATAAATTGAGAAACAACTAAAACGCTTGAATTTATTTATTAGAAATAAAAAGACGCATGAAAAAAGCCAAGTGTGGGGAGAATGTACCAAGTTATTCAATTAAAAACTATATATCACATGTTTCTGTAAAGTTATTGTAGGTGCTTTTGTTTTGGACTAAATTAACTGTTTTACCCGATGAAAGAAAAGAAAAGATGGATACACACGATGAATCAATTTCATCATTAAAAGGAAGTAAAGTCTTCCAAAAAAAACACGCGCTTCTTGATTTAGGTCAAGAAGTTGTCGTCCAGACCAGCTGTAGGTTTACGAAAAATCTAGAAAAGTCATCTCTAAAATCAGTTGGAAATCCACGGACCTCAGCATCAAACAGGGTCGCCATGTGGTCAGACTTATCCTAACCATGAGAGGATCTGTCTCGTAAAATGGAGAGGGCGCCATACAAATTAGCTTGATAAGACTAATGAATCAGACCTCCAGAAAGGATAATCTCCTTAAAGATTAAAAATCAGCTTTTAAGTCTGATATTACTCAATCCTTGAGATTGACCTTAAAGATTGAGAATTACAAACTCATGGAATTCGATGATATCTAAACTCGAGCTTAAACGAGAAAATATTTTGATCAAAATTAAAACCGATTTGTTTTCTGAAAATCCATTTTCAATGTGTTCATTACCATTGAACATAAAATCCTAAGAATTCACCAGAATTCATTAGGTCACCTGAACCAAATCGGATGTCAACCGTAAGAACGGTGGTTGCATAGCATGGTCGAAGACAGGACCTTGTGCCAGACCAAAAAATTATAGGGTGATCTTTACTATTTCTCCTACAAAGGATAGTAATTGCATCCGACACGTTGTGGACCATGAACATCTGCATGTCATTAGACATTGCCTTAACAGTTGCTTGTTCAACGCTTTCCTTTACAACTGGACGGTAGTTTACCGAAAAGTAATATACGGAGCAAGTATACTGGACGTGTTGCTTTCCTAATACAAGGTTAGCAAGTGGGTGACACAAAACCGCAAGTTTTGAGCTAAAATTTTCAAATCTGAAACCCAAAAGACCCACAAGACCCACAAAAACATTTTGCAAACACCGGTGAAGGGTTATTCCGGAAAACTTGTCTAGGGTAAAATCTAGCTTGAATTTTCAAAAGATCAAAAGTTTTCATAAATATCCAATTTCCTTAAGGATCTAAATTTTTATAGTCACGTGGGACTGTAAACCACATCGTTACTATCATTGTTTATACCGCCGTATCAAAATCACTGATGTATAAAGTGTGAGAATAAAAAAGTGATTCGAGTGAAGTGTGATTTAATTTCAAGTTCTGTATTGCTTGAGGACAAGCAACGTTCAAGTGTGGGGATATTTGATAGCGCTCTAAATGAACATATATTTAGTATCAATATCCTTCCAATATGTAAAGCTTTTAGTTACTATTATTCTATTTTTATGTAATAATCGTTTAAATAAATAAGTGTGAAGACAAAAGAAGAAAACGAAGATTTGAAGACGCAAACGTCCAAAAAGCTCAAATGTACAAGATACAATCCAAGTGGTTCCATTTATCGATGATTAACGTCTAAATATTGATAAGAGTACAAGTCGCGGAACGCAAAATACAAGATATCTAAGCGTACGAAAAGACGTTCGAGAAACCGGAACCGAGACATAAACCGAGTATCAACGTACGAGAAAACGGACCTAAAATTACGAGTCAACTATGCACAAGAATATAATATAATATAATATAATATAATATAATATAATATATATATATATATATATATATATATATATATATATATATATATATATATATATGATTAATATAAATTATATATATATATATTATATTTATATATTAATATGTCGACAAGCTAGGAGCCAAAAATGGGATGAACTAGAAATCAATCCTCCACGATCGCAGAGATGTAATGGGGAAAACCACAGCGATCGCGGAGCACACCCTCTCACAATTCGCCTATAAAAGCCACAAGTTTTCTGCCAAATGGTGCACCACAATCAATTACTCTCTCCCTCTATAATATATATATATATATATATATATATATATATATATATATATATATATATATATATATATATATATATAATAGTTTAGTTTTATATTAGTTAGTTTGGGTAATGTAAAGGTTATTTTACGGGTTTTAAAGTCAGAACTCTGTCCCTGTAACACTACGCGATTAATAATCAATGTAAGCTAAATTCTCCTTTTTAAATTAATGTCTCGTATTTAAGTTATTATTATGCTTATTTGAGCCGAAGTAATCGTGATGTTGGGCTAAATATTAAGACGGGGTTATTGGGCTTTGGACCATAATTGGGGTTTGGACAAAAGACCGACACTTGTGGAAATTGAACTATGGGCTATTAATGGGCTTTATATTTGATTAACTAAATGATATCTTGTTAATTTAATATAGAGATTTATAATTTGACGTATCTATATATAACTACATACACTTGAATGGGTACGATGAGCTGGATATTTATAAATACTAATAATTATTCATTTGTCCGGACACGGGGATGGATTAATAGTCAATGGACTCATTAAAACAGGGGTGGATTACATTCAAGGGAAATTGGTGTAATTGTTAATAAAGTATTAAAACCTTGGGTTACACGCAGTCGATAACCTGGTGTAATCATTAACAATGTATTAAAACCTTATTACGGTTTAAATCCCCAATTAGTTGGAATATTTGACTTCGGGTATAAGGTTAATTTGGCGAAGACCCTCACACTTTATAATTATGACCGATGGACTATTATGGACAAAACCAGATGGACTTATCAAATAATCCAGGACAAAGAACAATTAACCCAGGGTAATAAATTAAAATCAAAACGTCAAACATCATGAGTACGGAAGTTTAACTAAGCATAATATATTTTATTTCATATTTCCTCGTACTGTTATTTATTGTTATTTTAATTATTGTTATTTATTTTATCGTTAGTTAAATATCGTCATTTACTTTACGCTTCGCTTAAAATATAAAATCGACAAACCAATCATTAAACGGTAAAACCCCCATTTTATAATAATAATAATTGTAATATATATATTTATATTTTGTACAAATATAGTTATATAAAAATATAGTGTAAAATAAGCCGTCTCCCTGTGGAATGAACCGGACTTACTAAAAACTATACTACTCTACGATTAGGTACACTGCCTATAGTGTTGTAGCAAGGTTTAGGTATATCCATCTGTAAATAAATTATATAAAACTTGTGTAATTTGTATCGCATTTCGTAATAAATAATAATAGTATTTCGTACCACGCCTCCGCTATTGAAAGGACCCGTCCTAATCCATCTGGATGAATACATTACATTTGGTTACATCGTGAGGTACTTGACCTCTATATGATACATTTTACAAACATTGCATTCGTTTTTAAAAGACAAACTTTCACTTCATCGAAAGTTGACGGCATGCATACCATTTCATAATGTATCCAACTATAATTGACTTAATAGTAATCTTGATGAACTCAATGACTCGAATGCAACGTCTTTTGAAATATGTCATGAATGACTCCAAGTAATATCTCTAAAATGAGCCAATGTACAGCGGAAGATTTCTTTCATACCTGAGAATTAACATGCTTTCAAGTGTCAACCAAAAGGTTGGTGAGTTCATTAGTTTATCATAATCATTCATTTTCATCATTTTAATAGACCACAAGATTTCATATATTGTCACGCGTAACTCGCGAATTAAAATTCATTCATATGGTGAACACCTGGTAACCGACCTTAACAAGATGCATATAGAATATCCCCATCATTCCGGAACTCACATCGGACATGATAAATTCGAAGTACTAAAGCATCCGTAACCCGGATGGGGCTCGTTGGGCCCGATAGATCTATCTTTAGGATTCGCGTCAATTGGTGGCAATTATCATAAACACCAATTCTTAGGCTACCAAGCTAAAAAGGGGCATATTCGGTTCGATAATCCAACCATAGAATGTAGTTTCGATCACTTGTGTCTATTTCGTACAGCATTTATAAAAGTAGCGCATGTATTCTCAGTCCCAAAAGTATATATTGCAAAAGCATTTAAAAAGGGAGCAAATGAAACTCACAATACTGTATTTTGTAGTAAAAATACATATGACGGTATTGAACAAGTGTAGGGTTGGCCTCGGATTCACGAACCTATATCATTTGTGTATTCATTAATACATATAATCGTAATCGAACAATTTCATATATTATAATTTTATATATTATTTATTTAATTTGTGTATATATTTGAAAATACTTATTATTTATATAGTTATATATATATATATATATATATATATATTTTTTTTTTTTTGAAAAGCTACATATATATATATATGTGTGTGTGTGTGTGTGTGTGTGTGTGTGTGTGTGTGTATATATATATGTGTGTGTATATATATATATATGTGTGTATATATATATATGTGTGTATATATATATATGTATATATATGTATATATGTATATATATATATATATGTATATATGTATATATATATATATATATATATATATATATATATATATATATATATATATATATTAAAAATACCTAATTTGTTTTATATGAATAAAATTTGTTAATATAATATATTCATACTTATATATAATATTACTATGAGTATATTTTTATATACTTAATAATATAGTAATTAAAAGTTGTATTTGATTATAATGATAATATTAAAAATAACATTGCTTATAATAATAATTATAATAAGAATCATAGTAATAATAATAATAGTGACATTAATAATAATACTTGTAACAATATTGATTTTTCTGTTAATGATAGTCATGATACTGATTTTAGTATTTACATAATAATAATATTTGTGATAATAATATTACTTATGTCAATATTAACACTTCTATTATTTATAAAAGATATTAATACTAATATTTATGATAATAATAATAGTTTGTGTTATTTTCGTAATAACAATAATAATAATAATAATATTCATATTCATAATAATAATAATAATAATCTACTTATATCCATGATAATAATAATAATACTATTAATACTTAGTGATATTACATAATAATAACTAAAATGATAATAATAACAATCATAATATTAATATTAACATAACAATAACAATAATTAATAATATTCATAATATCAAGTATAATGCTAATAACGATTATGATGCTTATAATTAAGATGATAATAATAATAATTATAATACTAGTAATAATGATATTAATATTAATTTTAGTAGTGATAATAATATTCATGACACTAATGATAGTAATACTAATGATTAATCATAATAATAATAACAATAAAATTAATAATAATGATAATAATAAATGTTACAACCTTTGAAGAGAAGCTTTAAAAAAAATGCCATGGCCGAGAATCGAACCCTCGACCTCTCGATTACAAACACGTTCCCTTAACCATTCCTCTGTCATACTATTTCTGATTTAATTCATATCATAAATATTTTTAAACTGCATATGTTTTCATTTCTTCTTCTTCCCTCAATTAATCGACTGAAGTAAAAACCATACATAACAACAATTTAATAGTTTGATTTAGGCCCTGTTAACAAAATGAAATTGACCCTCTGTAGTATTTTGATCAATCAGAAAACATAAAAAAATTTCAAACAGAAGCAATAGTGTCAACAAACACTTATGAACTCCATGATTGATTTCGATTCTTATAACGTTTTAGAAAAATTTTACAACGCGGATTGTGTTTCAATTCTTCCCTAAAAACTTTCTCAGTCATCAATTTAATAGGAAACATCAAAACGATTAAGAATTTTATGATGAACAAAAGGTTGACTTTTTTTGAAATTAACTTTGACTTGAAAATTCAGATTAAATAGGAAGAATTGGGAGATGATATTTTGCAGATAGTTTACATAAATGATAGTTTACATAAATGATTCCTAACAAAACGGCTTTATTACTTTTTGAAATTGAATTCTAATTCGAGGAATTGATCAAACGGTTCAAGAACAGGGGAGTCGAAGTTGTTTTTCTGATGGGTTTTCTGTTTAAAAAAAATTGATGTAATTGGTAATTGATAATGGAGATGATAAACTCGATTCTGTATTATGAATTGATCAGTGATTATGTAGAAAAACTGTGGGTCTCGATTGGAGATTACAGACAAAAATAAATAAAATAAAATAACAAGAAAATAAAGGGAGAAAGGGATTAATAACAGAATTTGGATTGTTCTATTAATTAAGCAGTGATTCGTACTAATTTTGTAAATCAACTACAGTTTGAAAGCAACCTGAATGATTCCCAATCCTAATTTGCGATTTATATCATAGATTTTAATAATTAATTATAATTATATTAAAATACTAATATTAATAATAATAATAATATTAAGTATTAATAATAATAATAATAATAATAAGTTACAATAATACTAATTTTGGTGAATTTGATAATAATAATATTGTTAATAATAAAAATGATAAAAATGTATTATTTTCTAATGATAATGAAAAAATAATATGATAAGTTTTACTAATGGTAGATAATTTATTTTAAATGTAAATTATAGTTTTAATTATTCTTATAATAATATTTATATCTAAAATTATTATTTTTATTATCATAACTTTTATTATAATTTTTAATATCTATATTTATAATAATTATATCAATAATACTAATATTGATACTAATATACATATGATGATATTAGTGTTAATAAGACAACTATATTTTAATTCATACTTAAATTTAATGTATTAACATTATATATTGCTACTTATATATCACATAATAAGATATCTTGTATATTAATATTTATACATTTTAATTTAATATAAAATAGTCAGTAATCCTTTTCAGCAATCATATATATATATATATATATATATATATATATATATATATATATATATATAATTAAACTAATATAGATTTATAATTATGTTTTAAATATCGAGTAGTTAAATATATTAATCATGTATTGATACAATTATCTCATAGTATATCAATTAATACTTTGCAATTGTTTTGCAAATTGTTATATGTATATAAGCTTATCTAATCGTAAACTACTGTTCGTGAATCGTCGGGATTAGTCAAAGGTCAAATGTATACATGAACACAGTTCAAAGTTTTTGAAATTCAGTTTAACAGACTTTGCTTATCGTGTTGAAACCATATTAAGATCAAGTTTAAATTTGGTTAGAAATCTCCGGGTCATCACAGCTATCACATCACAAGTCCATAGATCCTTGTCGCAAATTTCGAAACTCATCACGCAATTCCGCCAAGTCGGCTTGCGTCCGGAACTCCTCGAAGAATTCCTTCTTAAAGTCGTCCCACGATAACCCCATAAATGCTTCACCACCAACAATGTCGGTCTTACCATCCAACCAATCCTTCGCCCTACCCCGCAACAAGCTAGTAGTGAGTCTTGTCCTATTCTCGGGAGGGCAATCAATAGTACGAAAACACCCTTCGACATCCGAGATCCAAGTTGTGTTTACCAAAGATCCGGTTTCCCATCATACATCGGGGGTTTAGTCCTCATGAAGCTCTTAAGACAACGCTCCATTTCACTACTACTTTGAAATTCGGAATACTTCCTATCTATTTCCTCTCGAAACGCACCCATTTGCTCCGCAACGGCGGCCGCAACTCTAGCATTAAACTCATTGTCGCTCGCCTCGATCCCGTTTCTCGTCGTCATTCTAAAGAATGCAAAGCGATTAGTCCACGAACGTATAAAACCATACGCACAATACCGCCCCATCTTGCTCAACACTCGTCGTACATCACTTGTTAGACACGATTTGCACCCGTAATATGGTTTGCAAGTCCTTATTACGCACACTCGCCGTATCAACTCGTTAGTACAACGACTATCTTGCTCGATGATATTCGCAACGCAAACATAAATACAAACACAACGCAAAGTATATTAATAATATCCGCATATTAATATAAACGTTAGTCCACCTACAAATTAAGGCACTAACCAAGTCCCCGTCCGACCCGTTCACCTACAAGTCCCGCAACAAATAAGCACACACAAAAGTCTAAGTCTAGGCACCTATCTCAAGTCGCCTAAATCCCTTAGACCATGCTCTGATACCACTTGTAATGATCCAACCCGTTATCCGACCCAAAAACACGCCTTAAAAAAAATTGTGAAACTGTGCATCTGGACGGCGTCCAAGCCTTTTGGACGGCGTCCAAATGAACTAAAATATTCTGATCAGTTTTACATTTACACGCGAGCGGAAAACCCGCTTCCCGACACTTTCACACGAAAACACTTTCACAATATGTTATAATAATTAAAACTAAGAGTTTTCCACGATAGAACTGAGTTTTACGACACTTGGCCCACATCGCTCGTTTTACGACTTTCGTACAAAATTACAAGTTTTCGACCACGTGAGTTTTAACATAAACTAAAGACCGAGCATGTCGATTGGGGATACGTTACCCAATCCTAATCAATCCAAAATCACGTCTTCTAAGCAACTACGCAAGTCCACTAGTTCCCACGCTTACCCGAACTACCGCATCCATGCATATCTATAAAAATCTAAACAACGAGAGGGTAAGCTAATGTTTAGTGAGTGAGAATATACTACATACATATATATGCATAAAATGGACACGCCACACGAATAATCAAATAACACATACCGGAGCATCCGAGCATAAAGGCAAGCTAATCTAAGCATACAGTACAATCGCTATACAACAAGCTAACGATACCAACAATGTAAGTACACCAACGGCGATATGTACCACACCAAGAAGCTACACCCGGAGGGTTAGCTACAACACAACAATACGACAATATATAACAAAGCGTAAACCGCTCAAGGTTAACCCCTTAACCCAAATACCAAATGTAGATTGGTCGAACTACACGAGCCTTAGTAAATCCGTATCTACACGAGGCTACTATCTTCAATATCACAACAACATCGAGGTTGGCCGAACTACACGAGCCTTAGTGAATCCGCAACCACACGAGATCACTACCTCAATAAGGTGACCGAACTACACGCGTCATCGTGAATCCGCATCCACACGTGATTCACTTCCCAAATGAAAACCCACGGTCACGAGATTATAAAATCCACCACAACGGGGTTTTCCACATCACAACTCAATACCAACCCTTCGTCATTGGGGTTATATAATCCACATCACAAGCACATGTGATAACGTACACACAAAGTGTGCACCTCACCAAAGGTGGTCAACCAAAATGCACAACCGTGCCAATTGGACCTATACGCAAATCCATCAAATCCACCTATATGTGAAGTGAGCTCTATAACCGAGAACCACTTCACCCGACCCGCACCCATCCTACACATACATATGCACATAGGATATTAACACTCACATTGTCGTCTTTGATGAATGCAACCGAAATCCGCAACTCGCCAATGGAAAGTACCTATTCCATTATCACAATACAACAACACACTTAGAGTGGATTTACAAACCAACTCAAATCAACACTTAGTGCAATTTCGACCCATTGCACTTCCAAGCACCAAACCGCGTTCAAACCAACCAATAATCACTAGCACAAGTGAGAATGGTCCTAATACGCCAATTAAACCCGAACACAAGTGTTAAACACTCGTCTCGCCCAATTTGACACATAAACCCTAATTTTGACCCATTTCAAAATTAATCAACCAAATACCCTCAAATGGGTTCCAACACTTCCATAATCACTAACACTAGTGATTATACCCATTATCAAAGCCTAATCATGACCAAAACGCCCACCAACCCAAAACCCGCCAAGTGACCACAATAACTAGTCACCATAAACCCACTTCATCATCTAAAAGGGTTTCACAACTAATCAACCTCAAACCCTAACTTGAATATCAATTCTAACAAATGAAATTCGGAGTTTGAACTTACCAATACTACCACAACGTAGCCGTGAACGAGATGAACAACTTTAGAACCCGAGCTTTGGCGAGAATCCAACTCCTTCCTCTCCGAATCAAGCTCTATCTCTCTCTCTCTCTCTCTAAGCTCTTACTCTCTCACTAGATATGGATGAGAGTATTTATGTGGGTGAAATGTGATCCACAAATGGCCAATGGATCAGCTTTGAAGGCTCCAAACCGACACCTAAGTGAAATTTCCAATTTGCCCCTTTTTAAAACAAAACTAACAACTGGCCCGTCAGCACATTTGGACGGCGTCCAGAATGTGGGACGACATCCAGTACAAAAGGACAGGACGGCGTCCAGTATTTGGGACGGCGTCCCATTGAACTGAAACAGGAAACAGAGTCTTACAGGTGGATGCAATATCTAGCTGAAGGTAAATAGTTGATAGAGTTTTACTTCCTATATTGAACACTAAACCTTAATCAGTCCAGGGTGAACTTAACTGATTTATCACTAAGAGTTTAGGCTTTGAAGAATCTGGCCAAAACTGATATACCCACTCCCAACGTTAATATTAATTGATTGAAACGACATCTTGGAGTAAATCCTAGGCTCATTAATAAAGTGGTATACCTAAGAAAGGTTTTCGCTTTTCTTAAACCTATTTGGTTTAACAAACGAGATCTACATTTAATACCTAGTTAAGCTTCAACATTAACAAATGTGCAATCTTAGATTCTAAGGTACTTTTGACTAGATTAGATGTCTCTCATTTATGATCAACTTACTCAAATCATCTTACAACACCACTAGGATCTTGCTTCTGACGCGAATCATGCTTTTGAGTGAGTCAGTGTTCACTGAACTCTTTAGTACTCACTCTAATCACTATCTTAATTGGGAAGCTCTTCTCTGACAGACATGTGACTATCTATACGTAGGTACTAAATCCTATAGTGATGTTAAGCACATACAACTACTTACCCTATAATCTAGGACTAATCAGAACCTAACATTAGGTTATAGCCACGTGAGTAATTGGAAAGGGTGGTCCGCGAATTAGACTTCTATAGTGTTTTAATCAAGTTTGAAGCACTTTAAGATCACATGAAAATATGAACATTTTAAAAAGACACTTTCTGATAAATGTTAATATTTTGGCGGAAAAATGCTAAAAGAAATAAATGATAGCATGCATCATATGTAATGTTTTAATTAAAGTCTTTTTTAAGGGGTTAGAAATTAGGGTTTGGATATTAGGGTTAAAAAATTAGGGTTTATAAAAACTAAGGTTTAGGGTTTAGAATTTATGGTGTAAGTAACTAGAGGGGGTGAATAGTTACTTAAGACGATTTTTAAAACTATTTCGATGATCAACAAGATTTGAACAATCCTTGATCAACTTAATCAACTCAAACCCAATGTGTGTAGTGTTTATATTTGTAGTAACGCAAAATGTAAAGTAAAGAACATAAACACAAGGATTTATAGTAGTTCGGATGGATGTTAACTAATCCACCTTAATCCACTCCTCGATTCACTAATCGAGAGTTTTGCTTCACTAAGCCTCTTTCCCCAAATTCGGTGGAGATCCGATTTACAAGTCTTGCACTCGTTTGTAGACAACAAACCTAATCATTCTATCCCTTCGAAAGATTACCTCTAACTTAGATCAACTTGTCTTCGCCTGAACTTGCGGGCATAGCTCAACGGTTCACCTCATGTACTTTGTGTCATGGGATAGGGAGAGGTCATGGGTTCGATCCTTAGGGATGACATGATTTTCTTTAAAACAATTGAACACCAATAATGGTGGTATAATATTGACCCTATAGGGAGGTTTTACCGGATTCGTTCACGGACCTCTACTTGGGAACACTGCCCGCATGGATGTGTTCTCGGGTACCGTCGATCGGGTTCGGGTTTCTGCCCGAACGTGTGTGATAGGTGCAAATGATGAGGGTCGTTGAAATAAATGATCTACTTATGCTAAAAAAAATCGCCGTTAAAAAAAACTTGTTCTCACAATGGACAAGTATTAATCCCTAATGGAATTAATCAACTTCCTTATTCCCTTGGGTCAAAACGTGTAAGTTGGCAGGGACACGCTAACCCTGTGTGCCGTAGCACCCACCAATCCCACCCCGAAAGAGACCTGTGCCGGAAAAGTACCTCCTCCCAGTAAGGAAGATGACCCAACTTCCTTATTCCCTTTAAGGAAGATGATAGCTAAGCTAAGATATGCTTCTAGTTACAAAGTACAAGACTCACCCTTTTTAATGATGACAATCCTAAGACAATTCAAATGATTAGTACAACACTAAGTAAACTCACAAGGATAGTAATCTGATAGTAAGTTTACAACCCCTTATACAATCTATGAAATTATAGAACTTCTCTTGCTAATCACAAATATATATATATATATATATATATATATATATATATATATATATATATATATATATATATATATATATATATATATATATATATATCTATATATATATATGAATTATGATCTTGTGATTCTCTGATATATTTGAGTTAACGCATGCAAGAGGGTTAAATCTTCAAAGTTCTCCAAGTCTTGCTATTTATATGGAAAGATAAAAAAATACTAGCCGTTGCTGCAGCTCGGACCACGGTCGACCGTGGGTCGACCGCACGCGGTCAAGTCCAAAACACTTATCCATTGTATAGCCGTTTGAATCAGTTTTGAACTCAAATCTTTGGACTCTTTACTTCATTTAATACCTACAAAAGATACTCAACATCCTATATAAGTACTATATGCATAAAGTCTTCATTTATCTTTGATGTATTGCCTTGATAGTGACTTGTCATGTTCAAAGTGGTAAGTCTAACATTCTTAGATACAAGTCATGATAATCATTTAAGGCAGTCTCAGTTTTGTCATAATCTTTTGTTTGCAATTAACACACTAGCTAAAGTCTGGTCAACATGTCATTGATGACAATAACTCACTTAATCACAAAGCACATTAATATTCATCTTTAAACTTGTTTGTGGATTAATTAAGTGTGTTCATAATGTCTTAACAATTGAAACAAGTAATATCAATTAAGCATGTTGTAAGACATTAAGTTAACCAAGACTAGACCATTCTTGAACTTGTTTATACACTTAAGCAAATTCCATGTGTGTTAATAATTCTTCATCTTTTAAGACCACTAGATTATGACTCATTAAATGTTATCCAAGTAGCATAAGTATATATTGAAGTAGTCAAAAAACAAATTGATGGTTTTCCAACTTGTAGCACAAAGCAAAACAAAGTTCATACATATATATTAGGTAACTACTAACAAGTTGACATTTAGCACATAGTCAAATAATACTCATGTATTAATAGCAAGTAGTCAAGTAATACATATGTAATGACTAGCAAGAGATCACTAATTAATGTAGGATTAAACATATAGTGATGACATAGCATTGTACCAAGGCTATGTAAGCTTTATTTGTAAAGTGGCATTTGCAATGTATAAGTATACATTAATGGCAAACACATATACAAGGAATGAGCAACTCTTGGTTGTGACTTGATGACCATCCTAAGTATGTCTAAATACATTTTAAGAGCACATGTTTTGCTGTAACACTTATGTGTTATCCCTTAATTAAGGCTAAAACGTCATTAAGGTGTCATTATGTGTGATTAACCAAGATTAGCGTTGTAGTGACCAAAACTCTTTTGTATATGAATGGGGCAACTATTCTAAGCATGTTTAAACAAGTTTCATATATTATAGATGCCCCGAAGTGGTCAACCTAAATTTGATCAAAAGTTCGGAAGAACCTTCTGCGGTCGATCCACGATTTATCGTGGAGTATACCGTGCACTCCTGGTTTCATAAACCAGGGTGCAGGGTTCCACGGTGTGACCTGTGGTCGACCGTGGACCAAACCGTGTGGCTTATATTTCATTTTAAGCTTTATTTGATTTTGGTCTTTTGCTAGAGTAAGTGTGGATTAGTGTACTTGTATATATCAAGATGTCTACCATCACCTCTAGTTATGTGCATGTGTCATCATCAAAACACTTATTGTTTTATGTTAAGATTAATATAATCGTTAAGCATAAACCCACATTCTCCCCCAACATAGTGTGTATGGTTTATAAATTAGGGTTTATGGTTTATAAACTAGGGTATAGATTGAATTTTTAACACGAACGGTTTAGAGTATAGGGTTTAGGGGTTTAGAACTAAACCCAAAACACTAAACCCTAAACTATAAATTCGGCAAAATTTTGAAGAAATTTTTTTTCACATAAGATGAAAAAAAAAATAATGGAAAAAACTCTAATTAAAATATTATTCATGATGCATGTTACCATTAATTTCTTCGAGCGTTTTCCCGCTAAAATAATACTCCGTAACATTCATCACAAAATGTCTTTTCTATATGTTCATATTTTTATGTGATCTTAATTTTTTTTTTTAAATTCAAAAAAATGAAAAAAAATATACATACAAAATTTACTTCCCTTTCTCACAAAAAAAGTGTTTCCCGTGGACTATCTTAAAAGATCGGGATTAACGAAGTTAAAAAATAGTTTAAGGTCACCTACAATGTTTTGTACAAAGTTCTTAGACCTTCAGAAAAATTTTGTTTATAAGATATAAGATATCGGATAATATCACAAATATTAGGAACACCTCACATTTTAACAACCATATATATAGATTTGTCATTTATCATGACAATATATTATCGATTGAGAAGGAAGTACATGTTTTAATAATCAGTCGTCCCATGGATACACACATGGGACGAGGGTATAACAACATCGATTCTTAAATTAAATATAAATAAATATCTATAAATTTACCCCTGTGGATTATATAAACATTAAAGATGTGGATATAAATAATAAAAAACGAAAATTGAAAATGGGAGGTGCAATCCACATTGGAAATCCCATCTTCAATCTCCCATCAACATCTCAATGTCATCGAAATTATCACGTCTTCTTTTTCCTTTAAATTAAAAAATTCTACAGCACCATCGCTTTTTTATTTTTATAGTAATGCGTGGGAATAAAGTCAATCCCATCAATCCAAAAACTTCTACGAGATGAGTACTATTCAAATTTTTTTATTTTTAATAATAAATTAAATACTCCGTAATAACAAAAGTAATGAATAATAATAATAATAATAATAATAATAATAATAATAATAATAATAATAATAATAATAATAATAATAATAATAATAATAATTAAGACCACCCCGCCTCATGTTCCTGTTTTCTAATGCATCCATTTAGATAGAAGTGGGTTTCGTATCGTATCACTCCATTCATTTTGTAAGTTGTAACAAGTTACTACGTAAGTAAAAAAAAAATTTGTTTAAATTAAAATAAATAAATAATTGTAAAAGAAATAAATAATAAAATCACATGAATCCATATTGGGGCATCTTACAGACCACGCACATCATCATCATCATCAATATGCCGGTCTAAGAGAACAGTGACACCCTGCCCAATGGGTGGACACTGCATCTATGCCCATAACCCATGCCCCCTACCTCTTTTCTTACTACTGGTACTACGTACTGTATTATTTATTGTTTTATAAGTCCATTTTAATTTATACCTTTTTCTTTTACCCTTTCTCTCTTTTTTTTTTTTAGGGAGTAACAAAACATATAAAGGACTCAAGTTTACCAATGTTCGGAGTAAGGTGGTCTTGGATCTCTTTGTCGCTGATTAGTTTTGGTACTGAGATTCCGAAACGCTTTCTACTTGGGTATCCAAGTCATCGTTATACTTTGTTCCCTCCAATTTCGTGTCTTTTTTTCTCAGATTGGTGACTTGTGGCCGTTTTTCATGATCTGAAACTCTGTATTTTCCCGTTTCCTTTAGTTGTAGCTTGTCTAGCTTTCTCGTTTTCATACTCCCATATATGTACATTTATGTATATTAGTATATATCTATTCTATATAAATGTTACGTTAAATGAATATTGAGAGCTATGTAATGTTACGTTAAATTCAAATCGGCACTCTCGCCGGAAAATTCAAATTTCCGCAACCCACCATTACCTTTTCCGCTCAATTAACATGATTCCTAAACGCCCTTTTCAACCATCCTTCCCTAACTCCATTCATATCAACCGGACATCATTCCATTCGTTTCCCAGAAATAATTTTAATTTTGGGAAAAGCACAAATCATCAATCCTTTTCCAAAAAATCAACAATCTTCGTGGGTGGACTCACAAAAACAATGAGTTTATTTGTTATCAATCATACTTTTAAAGAATTCGGTCCGATTAAAGGGTTCGCTTGGAAGCAAGGTCGGTCCTTCGTCTTTATCAAGTTCATGAATGTAGAAGCAGCATCTAAAGCCATCAGTATCATGAACAAGGAAAGGTTCTACGGAAGATTTTTGGCAGTGGGATATGCCAAATTTGATTTGATAGACGGAGGTAATAAGCAACCTACTGCCGTTTCAGGTTCCGGTAAGGTGAAGTCTCTGTTAATGTTAACAGTTGAAAACGATATCAAAGAAAAGATGAAAAAGGCTGTTTTGATCGTAGATAAGGTCCCAATTTGTGCTGATAAGCTATTAAATTGGCTTAAATCACGTGAAGTGTCCATTAATTCGATTTCAACTTGGGTAGTTATGGTTATATTGTTGAGAGTAAGGATGAAGATAGCTTTAAACGTATGAATTCCGGTCCAACCTTAAGTCAATTGGAATTCTTAAAAGTTCAACCTATGATACAACGATCTCTTAAGTTTTCAGATTCGCTAGACTTGAGGTTAGGGGATGTCCGGTTGAATGTTCTTCCATAGATTCATTAAATCTCATTATAGGTGAAGTTGGAGGAGAAGTGATTCATGTGGATTCAAAATCATCCCAATTGAAGAATGCAGAGTCATTATTCGTGATGGCCGAAATTACAGACCCTGCTCCAATTCAACAATATGTTTCGGTTAAGGTTTCTTCAAATGCTTTACAAAAAGTTTGGGTTGATGAAACCCAGGTTTCAGCACCACTTGAAGATATTTCTGACGACACTATTACTGAGCATAATGTAGTGACCCGAACTTTTCCATGTTTATATATATTAATTGAGATTGACATTTACATGATTAAATGTTTCCAACATGTTAAGCAATCAAATTTGTTAAGACTTGATTAATTGAAATATGTTTCATATAGACAATTGACCACCCAAGTTAACCGGTGATTCACGAACATTAAAACTTGTAAAAACTATATGATGACATATATATGGATATATATATAGTTAACATGATACTATGATATGTAAACATATCATTAAGTATATTAATAATGAACTACATATGTAAAAACAAGACTACTAACTTAATGATTTTTAAACGAGACATATATGTAACGATTATCGTTGTAAAGACATTTAATGTATATATATCATATTAAGAGATATTCATACATGATAATATCATGATAATATAATAATTTAAAATCTCATTTGATATTATAAACATTGGGTTAACAACATTTAACAAGATCGTTAACCTAAAGGTTTCAAAACAACACTTGCATGTAACGACTAACGATGACTTAACGACTCAGTTAAAATGTATATACATGTAGTGTTTTAATATGTATTTATACACTTTTGAAAGACTTCAATACACTTATCAAAATACTTCTACTTAACAAAAATGCTTACAATTACATCCTCGTTCAGTTTCATCAACAATTCTACTCGTATGCACCCGTATTCGTACTCGTACAATACACAGCTTTTAGATGTATGTACTATTGGTATATACACTCCAATGATCAGCTCTTAGCAGCCCATGTGAGTCACCTAACACATGTGGGAACCATCATTTGGCAACTAGCATGAAATATCTCATAAAATTACAAAAATATGAGTAATCATTCATGACTTATTTACATGAAAACAAAATTACATATCCTTTATATCTAATCCATACACCAACGACCAAAAACACCTACAAACACTTTCATTCTTCAATTTTCTTCATCTAATTGATCTCTCTCAAGTTATATCTTCAAGTTCTAAGTGTTCTTCATATATTCTACAAGTTCTAGTTACATAAAATCAAGAATACTTTCAAGTTTGCTAGCTCACTTCCAATCTTGTACGGTGATCATCCAACCTCAAGAAATTTTTGTTTCTTACAGTAGGTTATCATTCTAATACAAGGTAATAATCATATTCAAACTTTGGTTCAATTTCTATAACTATAACAATCTTATTTCAAGTGATGATCTTACTTGAACTTGTTTTCGTGTCATGATTCTGCTTCAAGAACTTCGAGCCATCCAAGGATCCGTTGAAGCTAGATCCATTTTTTTCTTTTCCAGTAGGTTTATCCAAGAAACTTAAGGTAGTAATGATGTTCATAACATCATTCGATTCATACATATAAAGCTATCTTATTCGAAGGTTTAAACTTGTAATCACTAGAACATAGTTTAGTTAATTCTAAACTTGTTCGCAAACAAAAGTTAATCCTTCTAACTTGACTTTTAAAATCAACTAAACACATGTTCTATATCTATATGATATGCTAACTTAATGATTTAAAACCTGGAGACACGAAAAACACCGTAAAACCGGATTTACGCCGTCGTAGTAACACCGCGGGCTGTTTTGGGTTAGTTAATTAAAAACTATGATAAACTTTGATTTAAAAGTTGTTATTCTGAGAAAATGATTTTTATTATGAACATGAAACTATATCCAAAAATTATAGTTAAACTCAAAGTGGAAGTATGTTTTCTAAAATGGTCATCTAGACGTCGTTCTTTCGACTGAAATGACTACCTTTACAAAAATGACTTGTAACTTATTTTTCCGACTATAAACCTATACTTTTTCTGTTTAGATTCATAAAATAGAGTTCAATATGAAACCATAGCAATTTGATTCACTCAAAACGGATTTAAAATGAAGAAGTTATGGGTAAAACAAGATTGGATAATTTTTCTCATTTTAGCTACGTGAAAATTGGTAACAAATCTATTCCAACCATAACTAAATCAACTTGTATTGTATATTATGTAATCTTGAGATACCATAGACACGTATACAATGTTTCGACCTATCATGTCGACACATCTATATATATTTCGGAACAACCATAGACACTCTATATGTGAATGTTGGAGTTAGCTATACAGGGTTGAGGTTGATTCCAAAATATATATAGTTTGAGTTGTGATCAATACTGAGATACGTATACACTGGGTCGTGGATTGATTCAAGATAATATTTATCGATTTATTTCTGTACATCTAACTGTGGACAACTAGTTGTAGGTTACTAACGAGGACAGCTGACTTAATAAACTTAAAACATCAAAATATATTAAAAGTGTTGTAAATATATTTTGAACATACTTTGATATATATGTATATATTGTTATAGGTTCGTGAATCAACCAGTGGCCAAGTCTTACTTCTCGACGAAGTAAAAATCTGTGAAAGTGAGTTATAGTCCCACTTTTAAAATCTAATATTTTTGGGATGAGAATACATGCAGGTTTTATAAATGATTTACAAAATAGACACAAGTACGTGAGACTACATTCTATGGTTGAATTATCGAAATCGAATATGCCCCTTTTTATTAAGTCTGGTAATCTAAGAATTAGGGAACAGACACCCTAATTGACGCGAATCCTAAAGATAGATCTATTGGGCCTAACAAACCCCATCCAAAGTACCGGATGCTTTAGTACTTCGAAATTTATATCATATCCGAAGGGTGTCCCGGAATGATGGGGATATTCTTATATATGCATCTTGTTAATGTCGGTTACCAGGTGTTCACCATATGAATGATTTTTATCTCTATGTATGGGATGTGTATTGAAATATGAAATCTTGTGGTCTATTATTATGATTTGATATATATAGGTTAAACCTATAACTCACCAACATTTTTGTTGACGTTTTAAGCATGTTTATTCCCAGGTGATTATTAAGAGCTTTCGCTGTCGCATACTTAAATAAGGACGAGATTTGGAGTCCATGCTTGTATGATATTGTGTAAAAACTGCATTCAAGAAACTTATTTTGTTGTAACATATTTGTATTGTAAACCATTATGTAATGGTCGTGTGTAAATGGGATATTTTAGATTATCATTATTTGATAATCTACGTAAAGCTTTTTAAACCTTTATTGATGAAATAAAGGTTATGGTTTGTTTTAAAATGAATGCAGTCTTTGAAAAACGTCTCATATAGAGGTCAAAACCTCGCAACGAAATCAATTAATATGGAACGTTTTTAATCAATAAGAACGGGACATTTCACATAACCTCCTGATTCAAGGCCTAACAGGTGCAGTGACAGAAAATAGACATAACGGGGAAGATGAAACAAATTCGACCTTTTCTTCACCGGAAAAGGAACTTTCTCCGGTTGAGGGTGGTAGCAGTGGTAATACAATCCGTGATGCTGAGTCACCTAATGGGGTTCCAAAAACAGGTTCATTGGGCACAAGGATATTGTTCCAATCTCCTCTTTCTTCCAAAGGGGGTAAAGGGACAAAAGGAACTTTCTCCGGTTGAGGGTGGTAGCAGTGGTAATCAATAAGAACGGGACATTTCAGTTGGTATCCGAGCGTTGGTCTTAGAGAACCAGAATTTTGAATTAGTGTGTCTTATCGAGTTTGTTAGGATGCATTAGTGAGTCTGGACTTCGACCGTGTTTACTTGAAAAATGATTGCTTAACAAATTTTGTTGGAAACTATATATTTTTAACATGTGAATATTATGTGATATATTAATCTCTTAACGCGTTTGATATTATGTGATAGATGTCTACCTCTAGAACAAGTCCCATTGACTCACCTAATAATAATGAAGAGTCAAATGTAAATTGGAATGATTCGTGGACTGATTCACAAGTTCCCGAAGAGGAACCGGAAGAAGAGTCGGAACCGGAAGAAGAATCGGAACCAGAAGAAGAATCGGAACCGGATGAAGAAATAGAACCGGTGGGGGAAATAATAAAACGGTTAAGTAAAAGAAAATCCTCAACCAACCGACCAAGGTTAATTATGGTCAATGGTGTTTCCGCCAAGGAAGCAAAATATTGGGAGGATTACCAATTCTCCGATGAATCGGATTCCGACGAGAATTCCGATGATGTTATAGAAATTACCCCAACTGAATTTAAAAAGGCAAAAGAAAATAATAAGGGAAAGGGCATAAAAATAGAGAAATCTAATTCCAACCCCGATGAACTTTATATGTATCGTCAACCCCCGAAGTCCTTAAGTTGTAACAATGACCCGGGAACCTCTAAACCACCAGGTTTTTCTAAACCAATGTGGAAAACGACGGCTCGTATTAGGGGAACATCATATATCCCTAGAAACTTGGCAAAACGAACCAAAACCGAAGAAGAAGAAACAAGCGAGTCGAAATAAGATAGTTGTATTCGTGTGGTGTAATATATGTAATATAGTGTGCTTATGCTTTATGATATATGTAAAAATTGCTTGTATTAATAAGTATTTTTTTTTATGAATCTAACTCTTGTCTATTTTACAGTATAAAAACATAAAATGGATAGACAACCCAATATTTTAAGAGACCTACCCGGAGACATGATTGATGAAATCTTGTCTAGAGTCGGTCAGAATTCTTCGGCACAACTACTTAAGACGAGATCAGTTTGTAAGACATTCGAAGAACGTTCCAAGAATGCCTTGGTTTATAAAAGGCTTTCGTTCGAAAGATGGGGGATATCACATTGGGAAATCCATAAGTTACGATGTGTTTACTTTGACGCATATATTGCGGGGAACCCAAATGCTATTTTACGCAATGGGTTAAGAAATTATTTTGACTCAATATATCCGAATATTGGACTTCGTGATTTAGAAAAAGCGGCTAACATGCAACATAAAGAAGCATGTTATGCTTACGGATTAGTAATGTTCGCTTCTCACCAAAGTGAGAACAAGAACATCGGGCTACAACTATTAAACAAAACGTTCCCACAAGTGACGGAGTCGGTAATTGGGGTAAGAAATGAGGTTTTTAGATTGTTACGGGACTGTTGGACATTACGTAACCCTCGTCCCTTTGACGACGTTACAACACGATGTCTTATCAACGGCCATAACGGTTATGTTCCACAAGACCAAGGATGGGAAGTGATCCTAGTAAAACCAGAATGCATGACTTGTTTCTGGACATATGAATTACGTGTCTTTATTGCCTTTGCTGAACGACTTGTGTACTAGCTAGAATTATCTTCACAACCATCTTGTATCAAATTTATTGTGTGCTATATTTCATGCTATATGTAAAATAAGCGGTATTGTAAGTTTGTAAAATATTGTGTAAAAGTTTGAACGCGAAATATTATTATAATCAGTTTTTTATATAGAATTGTAGTAGTTGAATTGTATTATAGCTACTAAGTATGAACTTAACGGGTAGGTACTACCCGAATTTAAACTTATAAAAAGCTAATATGAAGAAAAAGCTTTTATAAATGAGTTCATATTATGCTACGAAATACTATTAACTACTCTTAATATTCTGTATGATTAACTTGTTCCATTTGACTATTTTGAAGGAAATGGCACCGAATACTCGACACACCGTGAATATGAATGAAGAGGAATTCCGTACTTTTCTAGCTTCAAACATAGCCGCAGTACAGGCTGCACTACATACCAACAATAACCTTGGATCTAGCAGTACAGGAAATCGTGTAGGATGCACCTACAAAGAATTCACTGCCTGCAAACCTTTGGAATTTGATGGAACTAAAGGACCGATCGGATTGAAACGGTGGACCGAGAAGGTCGAATCGGTGTTTGCCATAAGTAAGTGTACTGAAGAGGACAAAGTGAAGTACGCTACGCATACCTTCACAGGTTATGCGTTAACATGGTGGAATACCTATCTAGAGCAAGTGGGACAAGACGATGCGTACGCACTACCGTGGTCAGCATTCAAGCACTTGATGAACGACAAATACCGTCCCAGAACCGAGGTCAATAAGCTCAAGACAGAACTTAGAGGGTTACGAACCCAAGGATTTGATATTACCACGTACGAAAGACGATTCACAGAATTGTGCCTATTGTGTCCGGGAGCATTCGAAGATGAGGAAGAGAAGATCGACGCGTTTGTGAAAGGATTACCGGAAAGAATCCAAGAAGATATAAGTTCACACGAGCCCGCCTCCATACAACAGGCATGTAGAATGGCTCACAAACTAGTGAACCAGATTGAAGAAAGAATTAAAGAACAGACTGCTGAAGAGGCCAATGTGAAGCAAGTCAAAAGAAAGTGGGAGGAAAACGGTGATAAGAATCACCAATACAACAACAACAGCAATCGCAACAATTATCCCAACAATCGCAACATCAATCGCAACTACAACAAACGGCCCAACAACAACAACAACAACAACTACAACAATCATCCCAACAACAATAATAACCACAACAACAACAACAATCAGAAGCAGCTATGCCAAAGGTGTAAAAAGTATCACTCGGGGTTCTGCACCAAATTTTTCAAAAAGTGTAAAAGAAATGGTCATAGCGCGGCGAAGTGTGAGGTCTACGGACCAGGGGTTAATAGAACGAAAGGAACAAATGGTGTCAGAACGAGTAATGGTGGAGCAAGTAGTGTCGGAGCAAGTTATGCCAATGTAGTTTGTTATAAATGTGGAAAACCGGGCCACATTATTAGAAATTGCCCGAACCAGGAGAACACGAATGGACAAGGCAGCGGAAGAGTTTTCAATATTAATGCGGCAGAGGCACAGGAAGACCCGGAGCTTGTTACGGGTACGTTTCTTATTGACAATAAATCTGCTTACGTTTTATTTGATTCGGGTGCGGATAGAAGCTATATGAGTAGAGATTTTTGTGCTAAATTAAGTTGTCCATTGACGCCTTTGGATAGTAAATTTTTACTCGAATTAGCAAATGGTAAATTAATTTCAGCAGATAATATATGTCGGAATCGAGAAATTAAACTGGTTAGCGAAACATTTAAGATTGATTTAATACCAGTAGAGTTAGGGAGTTTTGATGTGATAATCGGTATGGACTGGTTGAAAGAAGTGAAAGCAGAGATCGTTTGTTACAAAAATGCAATTCGCATTATACGAGAAAAAGGAAAACCCTTAATGGTGTACGGAGAAAAGGGCAACACGAAGCTACATCTTATTAGTAATTTGAAGGCACAAAAACTAATAAGAAAAGGTTGCTATGCTGTTCTAGCACACGTCGAGAAAGTACAAACTGAAGAAAAGAGCATCAATGATGTTCCCATTGCAAAAGAATTTCCCGATGTATTTCCGAAAGAATTACCGGGATTACCCCCACATCGATCCGTTGAATTTCAAATAGATCTTATACCAGGAGCTACACCAATAGCTCGTGCTCCTTACAGACTCGCACCCAGCGAGATGAAAGAACTGCAAAGCCAATTACAAGAACTTTTAGAACGTGGTTTCATTCGACCAAGCACATCACCGTGGGGAGCTCCTGTTTTGTTTGTCAAGAAGAAAGATGGTACATTCAGGTTGTGTATCGACTACCGAGAGTTGAACAAACTTACCATCAAGAACCGCTACCCACTACCGAGAATCGATGACTTATTTGATCAACTACAAGGCTCGTCTGTTTATTCAAAGATTGACTTACGTTCCGGGTATCATCAAATGCGGGTGAAAGAAGATGATATTCCAAAGACTGCTTTCAGAACACGTTACGGTCATTACGAGTTTATGGTCATGCCGTTTGGTTTAACTAATGCACCAGCTGTGTTCATGGACCTTATGAACCGAGTGTGTGGACCATACCTTGACAAGTTTGTCATTGTTTTTATTGATGACATACTTATTTACTCAAAGAATGACCAAGAACACGGTGAACATTTGAGAAAGGTGTTAGAAGTATTGAGGAAGGAAGAATTGTACGCTAAGTTTTCAAAGTGTGCATTTTGGTTGGAAGAAGTTCAATTCCTCGGTCACATAGTGAACAAAGAAGGTATTAAGGTGGATCCGGCAAAGATAGAAACTGTTGAAAAGTGGGAAACCCCGAAAACTCCGAAACACATACGCCAGTTTTTAGGACTAGCTGGTTACTACAGAAGGTTCATCCAAGACTTTTCCAGAATAGCAAAACCCTTGACTGTATTAACGCATAAAGGGAAGAAATTTGAATGGAATGATGAACAAGAGAAAGCATTTCAGTTATTGAAGAAAAAGCTAACTACGGCACCTATATTGGGTCAAAACGTGTAAGTTGGCAGGGACACGCTAACCCTGTGTGCCGTAGCACCCACCAATCCCACCCCGAAAGAGACCTGTGCAGGAAAAGTACCTCCTCCCAGTACCCACAGTGGCGGCAAGGCGATCTTTACCCCAGCTAGCTAGACCCCCGAAAGCACTTCACAAATTTCCCCCCGGAGGGAGAAATTTATTGTCATTGCCTGAAGGGAATGATGATTTTGTCATTCCCCCCAGCTAACTACGGCACCTATATTGTCATTGCCTGAAGGGAATGATGATTTTGTGATTTATTGTGACGCATCAAAGCAAGGTCTCGGTTGTGTATTAATGCAACGAACGAAGGTGATTGCTTATGCGTCTAGACAATTGAAGATTCACGAACAAAATTATACGACGCATGATTTGGAATTAGGCGCGGTTGTTTTTGCATTAAAGACTTGGAGGCACTACTTATATGGGGTCAAAAGTATTATATATACCGACCACAAAAGTCTTCAACACATATTTAATCAGAAACAACTGAATATGAGACAGCGTAGGTGGATTGAATTATTGAATGATTACGACTTTGAGATTCGTTACCACCCGGGGAAGGCAAATGTGGTAGCCGATGCCTTGAGCAGGAAGGACAGAGAACCCATTCTAGTAAAATCTATGAATATAATGATTCATAATAACCTTACTACTCAAATAAAGGAGGCGCAACAAGGAGTTTTAAAAGAGGGAAATTTAAAGGATGAAATACCCAAAGGATCGGAGAAGCATCTTAATATTCGGGAAGACGGAACCCGGTATAGGGCTGAAAGGATTTGGGTACCAAAATTTGGAGATATGAGAGAAATGGTACTTTGAGAAGCTCATAAAACCAGATACTCAATACATCCTGGAACGGGGAAGATGTACAAGGATCTCAAGAAACATTTTTGGTGGCCGGGTATGAAAGCCGATGTTGCTAAATACGTAGGAGAATGTTTGACGTGTTCTAAGGTCAAAGCTGAGCATCAGAAACCATCGGGTCTACTTCAACAACCCGGAATGAAAATGGGAAAACATTACCATGGATTTCATCACTAAATTGCCAAGGACTGCAAGTGGTTTTGATACTATTTGGGTAATAGTTGATCGTCTCACCAAATCAGCACACTTCCTGCCAATAAGAGAAGATGACAAGATGGAGAAGTTAGCACGATTGTATTTGAAGGAAGTCGTCTCCAGACATGGAATACCAATCTCTATTATCTCTGATAGGGATGGTAGATTTATTTCAAGATTCTGGCAGACATTACAGCAAGCATTAGGAACTCGTCTAGACATGAGTACTGCCTATCATCCACAAACTGATGGGCAGAGCGAAAGGACGATACAAACGCTTGAAGACATGCTACGAGCATGTGTTATTGATTTCGGAAACAGTTGGGATCGACATCTACCGTTAGCAGAATTTTCCTACAACAACAGCTACCATTCAAGCATTGAGATGGCGCCGTTTGAAGCACTTTATGGTAGAAAGTGCAGGTCTCCAATTTGTTGGAGTGAAGTGGGGGATAGACAGATTACGGGTCCGGAGATTATACAAGAAACTACCGAGAAGATCATCCAAATTCAACAACGGTTGAAAACCGCCCAAAGTCGACAAAAGAGCTACGCTGACATTAAAAGAAAATATATAGAATTTGAAATTGGAGAGATGGTCATGCTTAAAGTTGCACCTTGGAAAGGCGTTGTTCGATTTGGTAAACGAGGGAAATTAAATCCAAGGTATATTGGACCATTCAAGATTATTGATCGTGTCGGACCAGTAGCTTACCGACTTGAGTTACCTCAACAACTCGTGGCTGTACATAACACTTTCCACGTCTCGAATTTGAAGAAATGTTTTGCTAAAGAAGATCTCACTATTCCGTTAGATGAAATCCAAATCAACGAAAAACTTCAATTCATCGAAGAACCCGTCGAAATAATGGATCGTGAGGTTAAAAGACTTAAGCAAAACAAGATACCAATTGTTAAGGTTCGATGGAATGCTCGTAGAGGACCCGAGTTCACCTGGGAGCGTGAAGATCAGATGAAGAAGAAATACCCGCATCTATTTCCAGAAGATTCGTCAACACCTTCAACAGCTTAAAATTTCGGGACGAAATTTATTTAACGGGTAGGTACTGTAGTGACCCGAACTTTTCCATGTTTATATATATTAATTGAGATTGATATTTACATGATTAAATAGTTCCAACATGTTAAGCAATCAAATTTGTTAAGACTTGATTAATTGAAATATGTTTCATATAGACAATTGACCACCCAAGTTAACCGGTGATTCACGAACATTAAAACTTGTAAAAACTATATGATGACATATATATGGATATATATATATAGTTAACATGATACTATGATAAGTAAACATATCATTAAGTATATTAACAATGAACTACATATGTAAAAACAAGACTACTAACTTAATGATTTTTAAACGAGACATATATGTAACGATTATCGTTGTAAAGACATTTAATGTATATATATCATATTAAGAGATATTCATACATGATAATATCATGATAATATAATAATTTAAAATCTCATTTGATATTATAAACATTGGGTTAACAACATTTAACAAGATCGTTAACCTAAAGGTTTCAAAACAACACTTACATGTAACGACTAACGATGACTTAACGACTCAGTTAAAATGTATATACATGTAGTGTTTTAATATGTATTTATACACTTTTGAAAGACTTCAATACACTTATCAAAATACTTCTACTTAACAAAAATGCTTACAATTACATCCTCGTTCAGTTTCATCAACAATTCTACTCGTATGCACCCGTATTCGTACTCGTATAATACACAGCTTTTAGATGTATGTACTATTGGTATATACACTCTAATGATCAGCTCTTAGCAGCCCATGTGAGTCACCTAACACATGTGGGAATCATCATTTGGCAACTAGCATGAAATATCTCATAAAATTACAAAAATATGAGTAATCATTCATGACTTATTTACATGAAAACAAAATTACATATCCTTTATATCTAATCCATACACCAACGACCAAAAACACCTACAAACACTTTCATTCTTCAATTTTCTTCATCTAATTGATCTCTCTCAAGTTCTATCTTCAAGTTCTAAGTGTTCTTCATATATTCTACAAGTTCTAGTTACATAAAATCAAGAATACTTTCAAGTTTGCTAGCTCACTTCCAATCTTGTAAGGTGATCATCCAACCTCAAGAAATCTTTGTTTCTTACAGTAGGTTATCATTCTAATACAAGGTAATAATCATATTCAAACTTTGGTTTAATTTCTATAACTATAACAATCTTATTTCAAGTGATGATCTTACTTGAACTTGTTTTCGTGTCATGATTCTGCTTCAAGAACTTCGAGCCATCCAAGGATCCGTTGAAGCTAGATCCATTTTTCTCTTTTCAAGTAGGTTTATCCAAGGAACTTAAGGTAGTAATGATGTTCATAACATCATTCGATTCATACATATAAAGCTATCTTATTCGAAGGTTTAAACTTGTAATCACTAGAACATAGTTTAGTTAATTCTAAACTTGTTCGCAAACAAAAGTTAATCCTTCTAACTTGACTTTTAAAATCAACTAAACACATGTTCTATATCTATATGATATGCTAACTTAATGATTTAAAACCTGGAGACACGAAAAACACCGTAAAACCGGATTTACGCCGTCGTAGTAACACCGTGGACTATTTTGGGTTAGTTAATTAAAAACTATGATAAACTTTGATTTAAAAGTTGTTATTCTGAGAAAATGATTTTTATTATGAACATGAAACTATATTCAAAAATTATAGTTAAACTCAAAGTGGAAGTATGTTTTCTAAAATGGTCATCTAGACGTCGTTCTTTCGACTGAAATGACTACCTTTACAAAAACGACTTGTAACTTATTTTTCCGACTATAAACCTATACTTTTTCTGTTTAGATTCATAAAATAGAGTTCAATATGAAACCATAGCAATTTGATTCACTCAAAACGGATTTAAAATGAAGAAGTTATGGGTAAAACAAGATTGGATAATTTTTCTCATTTTAGCTACGTGAAAATTGGTAACAAATCTATTCCAACCATAACTTAATCAACTTGTATTGTATATTATGTAATCTTGAGATACCATAGACACGTATACAATGTTTCGACCTATCATGTCGACACATCTATATATATTTCGGAACAACCATAGACACTCTATATGTGAATGTTGGAGTTAGTTATACAGGGTTGAGGTTGATTCCAAAATATATATCGTTTGAGTTGTGATCAATACTGAGATACGTATACACTGGGTCGTGGATTGATTCAAGATAATATTTATCGATTTATTTCTGTACATCTAACTGTGGACAACTAGTTGTAGGTTACTAACGAGGACAGCTGACTTAATAAACTTAAAACATCAAAATATATTAAAAGTGTTGTAAATATATTTTGAACATACTTTGATATATATGTATATATTGTTATAGGTTCGTGAATCAACCAGTGGCCAAGTCTTACTTCTCGACGAAGTAAAAATCTGTGAAAGTGAGTTATAGTCCCACTTTTAAAATCTAATATTTTTGGGATGAGAATACATGCAGGTTTTATAAATGATTTACAAAATAGACACAAGTACGTGAAACTACATTCTATGGTTGAATTATCGAAATCGAATATGCCCCTTTTTATTAAGTCTGGTAATCTAAGAATTAGGGAACAGACACCCTAATTGACGCGAATCCTAAAGATAGATCTATTGGGCCTAACAAACCCCATCCAAAGTACCGGATGCTTTAGTACTTCGAAATTTATATCATATCCGAAGGGTGTCCCGGAATGATGGGGATATTCTTATATATGCATCTTGTTAATGTCGGTTACCAGGTGTTCACCATATGAATGATTTTTATCTCTATGTATGGGATGTGTATTGAAATATGAAATCTTGTGGTCTATTATTATGATTTGATATATATAGGTTAAACCTATAACTCACCAACATTTTTGTTGATGTTTTAAGCATGTTTATTCCCAGGTGATTATTAAGAGCTTCCGCTGTCGCATACTTAAATAAGGACGATATTTGGAGTCCATGCTTGTATGATATTGTGTAAAAACTGCATTCAAGAAACTTATTTTGTTGTAACATATTTGTATTGTAAACCATTATGTAATGGTCGTGTGTAAACGGGATATTTTAGATTATCATTATTTGATAATCTACGTAAAGCTTTTTAAACCTTTATTGATGAAATAAAGGTTATGGTTTGTTTTAAAATGAATGCAGTCTTTGAAAAACGTCTCATATAGAGGTCAAAACCTCGCAACGAAATCAATTAATATGGAACGTTTTTAATCAATAAGAACGGGACATTTCACATAACCTCCTGATTCAAGGCCTAACAGGTGCAGTGACAGAAAATAGACATAACGGGGAAGATGAAACAAATTCGACCTTTTCTTCACCGGAAAAGGAACTTTCTCCGGTTGAGGGTGGTAGCAGTGGTAATACAATCCGTGATGCTGAGTCACCTAATGGGGTTCCAAAAACAGGTTCATTGGGCACAAGGATATTGTTCCAATCTCCTCTTTCTTCCAAAGGGGGTAAAGGGACAAGTGATGACTCACACCATTCACTAAAAGGGGGACACAAGGCATTGACACAATCGAAAAACAACCTCTGTAAGTCGAATAATACTATTTCTCCATTTCATGATTTAGATAGTATTGACAATATTGAAATTGGAGCAAGTATGGGACAAGAGCATATTTCCCAAACCATAAGAGTTGACTTAGGAGTTGATAATTTCCCACCCCTGCCCTCAGTAGCACGTGTTTGTGTTCCTAGTAAAAAAACATGCACCAATCCCATTCAGTCTATGCATCCTGAACAAAGTTTGTCAACTAGCCCACATGATATTATTCAAAATTCAAACTCTTGTAGTGACAAATCTTGTAAGAAAGTGTGCGGTGAAATTAGTAAACGAGGTGCTAGAATTAAGTTTGCAAAAGAACATGTGAGTTGTGATATAACAGAAATTTCAAAAAAGGTTGCAAAGAGTTCAAATTCTTGTGTTAAATCCCCTTTATTTGATACCATTAGTGAAATACGTAGTAATAAGGATAAAGGGGCTGCAACTGTTTTGGAACAAGTGTACAATGGAGACGAGTTAGTAAAAAAAAACTTGCTAACGGGTCGTTCGAAGAAGAAGAACTTTTAGAGTTTGGTAACGTTATGGACAAATTGGCCGCTGAAGAGTTGCCAAAAAGATTATCAAAAGCTTGAATAATAAAAAAAAAAAAAAAAAAAAAAAAAACTGTTGTAAGCCTGAAGATAGCATCTCGGAATACCCGGGGCCTAGGTAACATTAATAAAGGTCATATGGCGGGCGATTTGGTCAATCACTTCCATGTTCAATTCCTAGCAATCCAAGAAACGATGGTCAAAAAAGTTTCTCAACCGACTTTGAATTCGATAAAGTTATCGGGTCCATTTTGATTACCGGAAAATAGAATTTGACGCATAAGGAAGAGATGCATAATTTTGGTATTTTCAAGGAAACAATGGCGGCGGAGGAGTTGCAAATCAAGAAGTCGAAATCAAGAATATAAATGTATGAGTCCCGGGTACTGGTTCAAGGCGTTCAGTTCCTGTTGATTTTTTATTCAATTGGTCAAGTTATTGTATCACCTCTGATTCCCTGGGAAACTTTTATTCAATATGCAAGTCAGATGATGGTTGGGTGTAGTAATAATGAAGGTGAGTTTTAATTGCAAGATGTAGTTTGCGGTGGTGATTGATCATTCATTTGCAAATTATGTAAGATTGCATTTGTATACAGTGATGCTCATTCAGGTTCCCTATTTGTTTTCGTTTTATTCCAAGTATTGGCATTTTCTTTCTTGTTCAATGGCTCAATTTTGGATGAGGACAAGTGTTAAGTCAGCTTCAGTCAACAGTTCAATTTCCCCTCTCATTATGTTTGTTTTCGTTTAGCTGCAATTTCATTTGTTTCAATAGAATATATAGTTAGTTGTAATTCTTCAAGTAGTTTTTGTGTGCCGGTTGTCATTCGGCTTAATTTGCAACAATTATGTACAAGCCGGAAGTTCATTATTGCTTTGTATTTGTAGCCTTCATCGTTTTGATGAAGGTTTTTAGTAATATATTGGTTTCAATTTTGCCGGAAAAAAAAATATATAAATGAATTATATTGTCTTGCCTTTAAAAAAAATCTGTAGGTATCATTTTGTCACTAGGAATTTGTAAGGCGTCTTTTAGTAACTTTATAAAATTGACTCTGAAGAAAAGTATGAGGGTTGGGCCCGGAAGAAAGAAAAAAAAAACCCGAAACCCATAAAAAGAATATATCTTTAACCTTGCATTGTGAAAGGGTCAATCATGTTATATAGGAATGTGAATATATTTTCCATCAACATCAAAGAGGTGTTGGGTTTTGGTTCATAAACTTTGAGCTGTCCTTGTGGGTTTTGAAAAAGCAAAAGAGTACAGTACAACCCATTTAATTGACCTTTTCAAGGGGAGCCCACTAAAAAGACCAAACACTCATCATTTTATGTTCAACCATCATTAATTTTTTTTTCCAATTTATTGGTATTTCTGAGTCAAGTCACTATTTTCCCATTCAAGGTGGCTTTGGCTAAGTATTTATTCCTCTACCAGACTTAGTTGTTGTGGGTCATCCACATTCTACAATCAACACACACTTACCAGACTCTTGATTTGATTTTTCACCTGAAAGAATGTTAGCTTATCAACTTTGACCCTAATTAACATTTTATTCACTATACAAATTTAAAAATAGTGTGAAAGTTTAATAGAATCCATCATACAACATTAATTCGTATATTACAACCTTAGAAAGCAAAAGACTAGGGAACTTATCACTATGTTTATTGAAAATACTATTTGATTTAACCAATTAAGCATGTTTGCCTGAGTGGCTACCGAGTTTTCCAATGAAACACATTACTCGGGTTCGATTTCTGGCTATGTCAAATCGTTCAGAAAGAAAGTGTGACTGGAGGGTGCGCATAATGCGCAGTTCACCCGGTACAAAACTATTTGACGGTTGTCGCTAACTGATCATAGAATTGGTTGAAAAAAACGTAAGACATATATATCCTTTATGATGCATGTCTCTCATAATGTATGTATACTTGCACCATGTTATGATCTAATTAAATGTCGCTTTATATTGATTTAACAATGCTATAGCAGGGCCGGATCTGACCAGGAGCGAGCAGTGCAACCGCACTGGGCATCAAACCGTTAGGGGGCATCAGTCGTTCACTACATAAAATGTTTTTTTAGACAATTTCATACCCATAATTGAGTTTTATACCCCTTTAAACGTGGTTTATTTCATCATATTTGAACAATTAAAGTTATAATGGAAGAAGAGCTTAAGTTATTTTAATGGAGGTAAGTTGGATGGAAAAGAGAGATGGAGAAGGTGACTTTCCAGATCTAAAAAGTTGTTTCGTTTATAGCAATTTCTTTGGATCTCTCTATTATTTAACACAAATATCCTTATAAATAACTTATAAATACAATTTAGTCCTTCTATTTATTACTTTACAAGTAGTTGAGCCCTACATTACTATCACTTCGTACTTATTATCACCTAGAGTATTAAATTATAAATATAAATGTACTCAGTATTATATTTCTTAATTCATACTGTAGTAAATACGGAGTATTTAAATTGAAAATGTTATCGATTGCTTTATCGAGATTTGTCTTTGAAAGCATATTATCTCAGAATACTACGGAGTATTAACTTATTTATCTTTTTTTATAAAGAAAACATGACATATTAAAAGTCTAAAGTTAATTTAAAATGAAGGTGTTATCGATTGCGTTATCAAAATTCGATTAAAAATCCTACTATCTTTTATAAAACTTACATGGTTGCTATTTGCTAACTTGACAAGCACTTGGCTTCGTAATTTTATTAGAAAGTTTTTATGTCCACTTGTTATTTTTTTATAAGAGACATTGTAATTGTAAATGTTAATTCAGAGTTTGTAACACCAGGTAATAATATTTAAATTTAAATATGTAACAAAATTGACAAGTACATTAGTTGTTTAGCTTGAATATACACTAAATTTTTTCAAAGTAATATAATGTTTGTTCACAAAACTTAACTATTAGGGGCATATTTTTTATCTCATCGCACTGGGCATCAAAAACATCAGGACCGGCCCTGTGCTATAGAGTAAGTGAAATTCAACACGGTTTGGTTGAAACTTCTCATTGGGTTCCTATCAAGAATCACACAAGAAAGATGATAATCATTTTTAATTAACTAACGTTTCTTATAATGGAGAAAAATTGCACATGGTGATGGAAAGAAAACAAAAGGGAACATGAGCGATTAAAAGCCAAACTAACAAGAGTTGGGTTGGCCAACAAGTGCTAAAAATAATAAATTGAATAAAACCACTCAGAAAAAATTGCATGCATGGGTCAGGGTACACACACAGCACATTAAAGAAGTACTGTTGTATTAATTTACTCCTATTATAAAAAGAGAAGAAGACAAAAGCAAGTGGTGAAAGATCTCACCATATGAATCATATCTTAACAAAACAAACATAAAGAAAAGGAGATGGTACATGATGGTAAACCAATACTATGTCCTACCCTTTTTAAAAGATACTATATGTGTTATCAATGTCTTCAATGCAACAGTAAAACCAATTTCATATAAAAAGAGAAAACTAATTATCTTGTTTAAATTTAGCTTTCCAATTGCACCAAATCTTGCCATATGTACTGTGAGCCAGCACCAACAGATGAAATGTGGTACAATTAAATATCCCAATAATATAAAAAAGTGTCAATTAGAAAACTAAAAAGAATTCTCAAGTTTTAGGTCTCTACTAGCACTACACAACTACCTCAATAGTACTCCGTATATATGATTTAAATTGAAGAATGTATTTATCACTTAAAAATGTTCATGACATTCAAAAAAGCCAATAAGGTATGTTTTTATACATCAAATTGTTAGTTACAAAAGTCAAAATTATCGTCTTATAAAAAAATAAGTAACCCGATAAAGAAACTACTTCATACAACTCCTCTTAAACTTCTTTCATTTTGTCGGCGGGCGTGCACCATGGTTGGTTAGGGCTATTAGGACTTGAGAAACAAATGGTCTAGGGCTTGAATCTGTTCCCAAACAATGTTGCCCTTGCCCAACTATTATGTCAGCTTGATTCACCTCCCACGTTTTGATCATGGGACTGTATTGGCTTAAAGATTTTAAAAACTAAAGTTTTATTTAAAAAAAAAAAAAAAAATGTTGTTTCATACTTCTAATAATAATGTGGGATGCCTTATTATAACATCATATTCTAATATGCTATAAGTAAACTTTGTTAGTTTCCTAGTCTAAAAAAGAAGCCATTGCTTCCAAATTCCACTTTGGATGATGAGGAGAAACCTAGCTTAATTGTGCAAGAGTATAATTTATGCTAAACTTGATGTTTTCCACTCAGTTTATTAGTGCACCCCTATATATAAAATACATGCACTTTTCAAATTTCAAACTAAAGCACTTCCACACCAAATATTAGACACTCCAACACTTGGGGTCTTTAGTGGTTGCTTTAGTGGCAATACGTCTAATTGTTACATCATTAAATCCATGATAACTGCACTTTGATTTCTAAAGATATACGCGGTATAATATAATGTACTAAATCATATCCCTTGAATTAACTATATATCCATCTTGAGTGTATATACATCAACTCAATTTGTGAATGAAAACATAATCATGATTGTAGACATGTCATTTATGTATTGTAAACTTAAAGTAAAACTTGTTGGTTAATCCTTATAGTATGGGCCCATAGGCTTAGTGGGCCAAGGTGAACAGGAGGAGGTTACTTATAAATACAATATCTGTAACCACTAAAATGATCTATTGGGTCCACTGCAATGACATACATACAATTGTACAATATACAGTTACTATTACTTTACTTTACCATACATTATTATTATTATTATTATTATTATTATTATTATTATTATTATTATTATTATTATTATTATTATTATTATTATTATTATTATTATTATTATTATTATATTATTATTATTATTATACATACAATACAAGAAAGGTAAAAAGAGAAGGGAAGAGTTGCTTTGTGTATAGGAGGGGGCCAACTTTCACTAAAGATCACTATCAGATATTTAAGAATCACACACATACACATACACATACACATACACACACAGTGGTCCAACAAAACTTTTATGATTACACACAGTGAGCATCAAATTAATTGCAGCAAAAATTGACTCAGAACCACCAGCAAGCAGATTGGTATGGTGTGCATAATGGCCAAACAAATTATAACAGTGGTGCACCTTTCTTGTCTATATTCTCACATGGGAATCATACCCAATTAGGTATCACATCCCCACACACATTTAAGACTTTCAACTAAATACTTATCAATTCTCACTCACTCAATGTGGCCATGTCAATTAGGCTAAAATCTGTATTGGCTAACTTTTGTTTTTTTATCCATAATACTTCAACAATGTAGATGGTAATGTTACAATTAAACAACCTTAACACGCAACAATGTACTGGTAAAGTGGTAATTCTTCCCACAAAGAAATTAGAAAAAGAAAAAAAAATGAAGGATTGCTAAGTTAAGATTTTAGCTATAAACCGATCAGTTAGCATTCATCTGACGTGCATGCAGTCAAGACTCAAGATGGATCAGTGGCGGATTTAGGATTGGTAGTCACTTGTGTCACCGGTTAAAACCCCAAAAAAAATTCTACTAGATGCCTTAATTCAATGGTGTCACTAAAAAAAAATTACACTATCCAGTGATGTCACTAGTTAAAAATCCAAAAAAAAAAATCTACTACATCGCGTATTTCAGTGGTATCCCGTGCAACCACTGGACATAGTATACATCCGCCCCTGAGATGGATAGTTAATTTGACATGGAAGAAATAACATTCATCGATAAATGTTATTTCTGATAACATTCAATCGTGATGCATGTTATTCTTCGAGCATTTTTTTTAAGGTTTAGAAATTAGGGTTTAAGGATTATCAACAACTAATTCAAAGCCAAAGCAAATTTTCTAACACAGTTTCTAAGATTAATCATTAAATTATTTGGTAAAAAAGTACCAAGTTGAGCCCATGGTCCATATTTGGGATACCTAACTGCTAAATAAGTAAATAACTACTCCATGATAAAAGTGTTGTGAGAGCTCATGGTCCTGAAATGAACACATGCAGTCTGACCAAGTTGAGCCCATCATTGGTCCTGAAGAAAAACAAAAGAATGGTCTCCCCCATGCAATAGAAAAAGTTTTCCAGCTTTTAGAAGATCGGTTTAAACTCTGTACCAGCCCAGTGGTCCTAGCTAGATCAGTTAAGGACAGGGCCCCACAAGAAACCCTCTAAGCCCGACCCGTTTAAGGCCAGAACCAAATTTAAGGCTTGATTAGGCCCAGAAAAGTCCAGTTAAGACCTTAAAGAAGCCCAGTCCAAATCTTGAACATGCAAGTTTTGATAGAAAAATACATTTCAGGTCAATAATCATTTAAAGATGAAAATTTGCTTACTCCTGTCCTTGAAAACTATAGAATTTTATGTTTTAAATTTTTTTTTTTTTTCTTTTCCTTAATTTGAGCATAAGATAATTTCTACTATTACATTATACATCAAGTGTGATGATAACTGATATCTATATCAGACTCTCCCCTAATGTACCAGGCAGCTATGATGAATAAACTAATGGCAGAATAAGCATCCAGAATTTGCCAGGAAGATGCAGACAGTGCAGGCTCAAGTGGTCACAAGCCCAAGGTAACATATATATGGACCACAACTCAAACTGAAACCATAAAGTAAGAACATATGCACTCTTTACCTGCAGCTTCCAGGACTATCTTTTAAATGGTCCCAAACCTCAAGGACATAAGGCAAGATCTTAATTTTTTGATCCCAAATTAATAGGAGTAGTTGTTCCATAATTTATGTAAAAGAATTTGTAATGTTTGTCCATATGATCTTATGTTTTGACTGATTTTGTCATTTCACAATTTTTCTTAATAAAGTACCCGTGATCTTTATTTTCCGCAATTTTTGTCATCGTAGCTTCATGGATGGGAGTATTGTGAGGGCTGAGCCCGAACGAAGCTCATGGATACAAGTTACGCCTGGAAATGAAAAAGAAATTTCCAAGATGCTCTATCCAACTTTTGGATAAAGTTGGGTAAAAATAATAAAAAGACAATAAATACCCTTGTAAGTTGCAATCTACCAAATTTCACCGTTGTTCAACCAAGTTATAGCTACTTGATGTTTATGTTCATTTTCAATAATACAGAGGTTAACTGGTGAGTGGGTGGATGAGATCAAAAGGGATAATGGAAGAAGTGTAGCTCATATTTGATGATTATTTTTGTTCGTTATTTGTAATTTTGAAGGCCTAGGGGATGATATCGTTGAGGGATAGGAAAGAGATTGTGTTGGTCTTTAAGCCCGAGAGAAACAACGATTTAACCATTGATTGTAACTAAATGTTTGAGCCCATTCTGCCATTGTATGTTGATGAGATACTCTTAGCAACATTTGAAAGTATGTCGTATTCAATCCCCAACTAATACGGAGGGAATCTGGATGCATGAAAGCGAATGTTGTTGTAAAATTCAACTAGGACATGAATATGCATCGATATGGAATTCGTAATTAATGCTAATATACATGCACTGGAATATCTCACATAACAATAATGTGATGTAGACCTACGATCATGAGACTTTCAGAGCAATAAACCTAAAAGTAACATATAAGTTTCAGCAAATATGAATGTAACACCCTGCCCTTCAGCTGCAAAACTAATATTCGAACTGTTATTAAATATCACCAGCAGGTTCAGCTAACTACACTAGTCTCAGATACTAATCGTATCAGTTTCCGCAAATATAAATGAGGAACATAAAATAATATAAATGAGGAGGAACATAAAATAAGTTTTGTTAGGGAACACCCTTCTATCTGTACTGCTGCTAAACTAAAGCCCAAGCCTTTCGATTCAGGTAAACTGTAACAGTAAACAAGTAAAAACACATAAAAGACCAACTTTATGGAAACTTTCATTACGTACTGCTGTTGACAGAAAATTACCTTCCAACCTGATAAACAGCCAACCATAATAGCAAAAACGCATGACTAAAAGCAACAGAATATCAAAATTTAAAAGCATCGTTTAAAAGTATCATCACGACCATCAATCTAAAAACGAAAACATAACACAGTACTCCGAAACAGTGTAAACAAACACATTACAGAAAAGTATGATATAACAAAAGATAAGCTGAGGACACACAAAATTGCTCCAAAACCTACTAATCCTGCTTACAGCTTGTCCTCAAAATCAGATAGTGGTGTCATCTGTTCCTTCAAACCCTTCCTCTTACGGATCTGGCTCACAAGAGTACTCGCCTGAGATCCAGCTTCCAACGGATCTGCTGACATCATGTCCCAATGATCAAACACACACTGTGGGAAAGCTTGACCCGATGTAGAAGCTCTCAAAGCACCCGAAAACCCAAACGACTCCACGACTGGAAGGTAAGCCTTGATGTTGTAAAGTGGGGTACCCGGCCTCTGCATCTCCTCAAACACATGCCCACGCCTTTGATTCAGCACACTGTAGATTCCTCCTAAAGCTTGCTCGGGTGCCTGAATTTCAACAAGGTAGACTGGTTCGAGAAGTCTCGGTTTAGCAGTAAGCTGGGAGGCGTAAATGACCCTCCTAGCAGTTGGAATAACCTGACCGCCACCTCTATGAATAGCATCAGCATGAAGAACGACATCACACACTTCAAAGCATATACCTCTCATGTTCTCTTCAGCCAACGCTCCTTCCTTTGAAGCCCACTGAAAACCAGCAACCACTGAATCCTTGATTTCGTTCAAATACTGAACTCCCTTACACATATCGACAACCATGTTGGGCCCGGTTGTTTCAGGGCCGAAGCACCAGATTTTCTTAGCAAGATCCTTGTCCCAACCAAATTCCTGAGACAAGATCTGTCCACGAACCTTGGGGTCATCACGAGGACCAATTCTGCCTTCATCAATAGCTTCAGCAAGGCCTTCTTCCAAAGGACGAGCTTCCATGTACAGACGGTTGTGTTTGTTGGGGGACTTGCTCATAACAGTTCGAGAAGATTTCTCGAGAACAGTTTCACGGAAGGACACGACAGGGTCAGAAACAACGATTTCAGCACCACCCATGAAATCGTCTTGCAGATCCTTCAAACAGATTTCGAGATGGAGTTCACCAGCACCAGCAATAATGTGTTCACCAGACTCTTCAATGGTACACACAACCATAGGGTCAGATTTTGCCAGACGTTTCAAACCTTCAACAAGCTTGGGAAGATCAGACGCAACCTTGCACTGAACTGCAACACGCACAACAGGTGAGACGGAAAACTTCATAGCACGAATAGGGTGCGCGTCAACTTCCTTCTCGTTTGTTAATGTTGCATTCTTGGTGATAAACTGATCCAAACCAACCAAAGCCACAGTGTTACCACAAGGAACATCTTCAACGGTTTCTTGTTTCTTTCCCATCCAAATAACAGTTCTCTGCACACTCTTTACATAAAGATCCTTCTTTTCACCAGGGACAAAGTTAGGACCCATGATCCTAACCTTCAAACCAGTAGAAACTTTTCCAGCAAAAACTCGACCAAAGGCAAAGAATCTGCCCTTGTCAGATGCGGGAATCATCTTAGAAACGTAAAGCATGAGAGGACCATCAGGATCACAGTTTCTGATAGCGTTTGCATACTGATCATCCAAAGGACCCTCGTACAAATTCTCCACACGGTATCTTTGGGCAGTGTGAGGAGAAGGCAAATGGAATATCATCATTTCAAGTAGGGCCGTAGCAGCAGGAAGCCAAGTCTGCATAACACGCTTCATTAAAGCCTTGCCCATCAACTCTTTTTCCTCGGACTTCAAAGAAACACCAAGCTTGGTCAACATAGGCCATAACTGATCCTTCTGGTCATTCATGCAAGTATTAATAACTTGCTTAATTGGTTCGTAACAAAACTGAACAAACCCACGCTTGCAAGTTGCAGAACCTGTGTTCTTGGTGGTCCACTTCTTGGTTTTTGGGTCAAAAAAGTTCTCACCCCAAAGCCTTTCCATCATTTTAGACTCATCCACACCAAATTTAGATGCATACATCTTTGCGAAGTTGGTTAAGGTGAATGCCCAACCATGAAGCCCAGCAGAGAAAGCAACAGTACCTTTCTCAGGGTAAACCATGACATCACCTAGAAGTGGGTCCTCATATGTAGCCATGATGACATTAGCATTTTCAATAACTCTTTGGAAGGTTTGATAAGCTTCTTCACCATCAACCTGAAGCTCGAGAAAACATCTGTCCATCTTGTTGACAGTCAACACAGGTCGAATCCTTTCACCAAGAGCTTGTCGAAGGACAGTTTCGGTTTGGACACAAACACCTTCAATACAATCCACCACAACAAGTGCACCATCGGTAATACGTAAGGCTGCGGTAACTTCAGAAGAAAAGTCAACGTGCCCAGGTGAATCAATAAGATTGATCAGGTACTCATTCCCCATACGTTCTCCCTTGAAGCTTTTAAGAGCTGCATCAGTCATCTCATAGTAAAGCGAGATACCGGTAGACTTGATGGTGATACCACGTTCTGCTTCATCAGCACGAGTATCAGTCATACGAACATCTCCAGCAACTTCCTGGGCAATAATACCAGCAGCAGCCACCAAAGAATCGGTCAAGGTTGATTTTCCTAAATGAATGAGAAGAAATAAAAGTTAGAAAAAGAGACAGGCACACAATCCATAAAGAGAAGAATATTGTCGGATAACAAAAAAATACACAAAAATTCCAGAAAACAATTTAGACTGCATTAATTTTAATCAGCACAAGAAAAGCACATGTTACCATTGAATTGAAACTTGTTACCCAAGTACTAATTAACATTAGTAAAAACCTATCGCCGCTTCAAAACCCATATATATAATATAATAGATAATTATATAAAACTTGAAACACGGCCACTATAATAAAGAGAAATGAGACTGCTTCAGTACCATGATCAACATGAGCGATAACAGACATATTACGAATGTTATGCTTCATGTCCATAATTCGGCGAAGCTCTTCAGCTGTAAACTTCACCTGTTAGGTTCACAAAAAACAGTATAATGTTATTTCACTTGGTAACACGTTGAAAAAGTAAGCAACAAAAAGAACAATATAAGCAAAACTAGATAAATTACCATTTTGACTAGTTTTTAGATGCCCAACGAAAATGCTAAAAGAAAGCTTTCAAGAAAAATCCTGAAATAAGAAGACAAAACACTTGGTCAGTCATCAACCAGAGTAATATATTAAAATACAAACGATATCCAGAGCTACTTTACAGAATTGATCTGCGGAATAAAAAAGAGACCGAAAACATTCATACAGATTGACAGCCACACAAAACAAATACATGTTTCAGTGTTCCACTAACATAGAGAATTCTAATGTGAAGATGTTCTGACTGTGTTGCAAATACGACGTATCTAATAGCAATTATGATATAAAAGGTGATTGTTCACAAACAATCATCTTGTAAAACAAAAATGAAGTCATGTAACTCTTAAAGCCAATTTTAAAAGCAGAAATGATCATTTTCTAATAATACTAATCAACATCGAGGACACAAACAATACTTAAAATATCCTACTTTACACATCAAATCATATAATTACGCAATTCTTCAAACAGTTTTGCAAACAACAAATCAATCATATCCACAAAAACTCAATCAGATACAGATACTAAATCAAAATAACTGAAAATATCAAGTAATATCAAATACAGACCATATGTTGATATATACAAACAATAATATTTATAGTTAAACAATAATATCAAGTAATAATACTAATCAACATACAAGACTCAAACAATACTTGAAATGAACTACTTTACATATCAAAGCACATAATTACACAATCCTTTAAAAAGATTCAGTCAAACAACAAATCATATCCACAATAACTTAATCAGATATTAGATTAGATACTAAATTAAAATGACTGAAAATATCAAGTAATATCAAATACAGACCATATGCTGATATACACAAACAATAATATTCATAGTTACACAATCCTTCAAATAGTTTTGAAGTACATAATTACACAATCCTTCAAACATCTTTAAAATACATGATTACAGAATCCTTCAAACAGCTTTAGATTACAGAATTACACAATCCTTCATACAGTTTTAAGATCAACAACAAATCAATCATATCTACAATAACTTAATTAGATACTCACTTGAAGCAATTTAAACAAATCAAATACACTTATTAGGTTGATATACACAAACAATCATATTCATAAAAAAATGATTATAAACAGAAATGAATCATACGAAGTAATAAACAATTACTTGCTGCAGAGCATCAAAAGCTTATCAAACGATAATAATGAACTATCATAATCAAACGGAACATGCTAAATCAATTATATATACAAACTTATAAATATATATCCGTATATATCCATCTACATATCGGAAATGATTAGCCGTTAACATATCTCGATAATTCATGATAGCAAAAAATAATTAGAAACGAGTACAGAAAACATATAACCACGTATGTTGACGATTAACACGATGATAAACAATAACAATCAATAATAGAACAAGTACTCGGTACATAGCATCAAAAGCATATTAAACAATAGTAATCAATTATACATACAAGCATATAAATATATATCCGTATCAATTCATCTTCATAATAGAGAAGATTAGCTGTTTGCATATACAGACAACAATCATTCATAAAACGAATTCTATCACAACTGAGCAAAGATCAAGCACAAATCAGATGAGGCACAGATCACGTACAGATCAGATGAAAGATTGGTGATAGAAATGTTAGAAGATGAGTGAGTATACCTGAAAGAAGAGAGCAAGCGGCGATGTAGTGAGACCCTAAATTTTGGTCTACACAACGGTGGATATAAAGTGAGCGGCGGATGCTTCTTAAAACCCTAAATATATCGTTACCCTTTGAAGATATTTATTTTATTTATTAAATAAATAATAAATTTTATATTTATATGAAGAAAGGGCGAAAGGCATATTCGGCTTTAGAATGAGAATCGCAACATTTTTACCGATTGGGCTGTCTCTTTTAATTTAATAGCCCATTATGAGACCATTAGTACAGTAGTCCATTAAGGAGTGCTTTTCAAAACCTTGTTGGCGACGGAAATGTAATCTGAAATGTCTAAGATCAAATATTTGTTAACTGAAAATTTATGAATATATTGGTTACTGAAATGTCTAAGATTAAATTACTGAGGTAAATTAAGGAAATTTTGGGGATTTTTGAAATTCTAGGATTTGAAATCCTATCACGTGTTAATCATTCAGGCTTGTCTGAGTGGCCACCGAGTTGCCCAATGAAGGACACCACCCGGGTTCAATTCCTGGCTATGCCAAATTGTTCAAAAAGGGAGTGTGACTAGAGGGTGCGCGTAATGCGCAATTCACCCGGTACCAGGTCTCGGGGGGGCTTGATTACCCGAGGTTTTACCTTCTATGGGGGAGCCAATGTGCTCGTTCATAGGAGGGTTTTACTCGTTTACCCAAAAAAAAAAGTAAATGTAATACGTAAACGTAAAAAGTAAAACGAAAACGTAAAACATAATACACAAAACGCAAACGTAAATATATAACGTAAACGTAAGATTTGAAAATTCTCTACTCATAGGATTTCAAAATCATTTCCTGATACAAACGAATTTAAAATCCTCCACGTATTGAATTTCAAAACTCTTAGGCATTTTACAAAAGGGCATTCAGCATATAACATGAGAAAAAATCATTCAAACCTTAGTTTGTGAATTGTGGAAATTTAAAAAATATTAAAAAGTTGTGTGTGGAACCCATTGATAAACTTCAATTCTTTAAGGAACATAGATCGAGTAAGAATCAAACATGGTTGAAAATAACTTGTGAAAATGGCCACGAGAAAGGTTGCAGAAATTTTTATTTTTGGACCAACTTAATGTTCATGCTTATTCTGAAAAATATAGAGAACTATGCTCTGAAGTCGTACGGTTCCAACAATCTATCCCTTAACATGGCGTCGTGGCTTGCTATTAAGAGAAGATTATTTACACAAGATAGATTGAAGATATGGAACTAAAATGCTATCTTCATTTGTGTTTTGTGCGTGTTTTATGCAAGGAGTGTACGGATAATATCTGGTTTTCACATGTAAATATGCATCAAAAGTTTTCAACCATAGCATACTTTTTTATCAGGACTAAGTGTTACATTAGCGTCACATCAGCATTTCCTCACTTTGACTAACCCAAGAGTACGGTGTTGTTTGTTTTATAAAATGTTTTCGATTGTAGATATGTGGACAATGTTTGTAAAGAAGACGTGACATAAAGGTATGTATACTGAATAATGAAGACTGTATGTTTTTATGTCTGCAAAATAACTTAATCTTATCTACACCACTTAGAAGCATATTTCAAAGTTTGCGGACATAATAAAACATTATTTATTATGTATTCAGAAAAACCAAAAGTGTCCAGTAAAATCGTTTGCGAGCGTATACATAAGATATAATAAGATCTGCAAACTGAAAAACAAACAACACATAAATAACTACCAACCATGACATAGTTCCTCAAAAAAAAAAAAATTAATACTTTCATTGAAATTAAAAATACATAACATTACATTAAAATTAAAACTAAACAACATTACTGAAGCCTTGACTTGAGTGGTATTATGTGGGATCCAACCTAGGGTCGATTCTCATCTAAGCGGAAGTTTCCGACCTTTGATAGTACTGTCAACATCAATGTGATTTTGAAAGGTCTCAGGTTTCCTAACCTTCAATGATACTGCAACATCGTTGCGAATTGGGATTCCTCCAAACGTGTGTGTGGTTAGCATATGATCACGAAGGTGGTTAAGTCCCCTCTGAGTGATCTCAATATCGTCTTCGAAAAAAACAACCACATTACATTAAAACTAAAAAATACAATAAAACTACTCATGGTATTGGTATGGAAATTTAGACTTCAACGTCACTTAATTGATCCAAAATATCAACTATGTCGAGTGCACCCATATAATTAAAATTATTCGTAATAGCGTTAATTTCATTAACATCAGCTTTACGATTGCGTTTGCTACTCATATTGTTATAAAAAATAATAGTAATAAAATAAATAGAGAATGAGAGAAAGAAACATAATTCTGGTGTGTAAAAATGAAATAAAAATGATAAAATTATAGTGAACAAGTAATAAAATAAAATTAAATAAATAATGTATAAGTTGCAAGGGGCAACAATACCATTTTAATTTCAAACGCTCACATTCTATCCAACACATTCGTTCTCAAATATGTGGAAAAAAGGTGAACAGCACGGCTCGCATGTCCGGGGCACCCGAGGGCTGAAGGATTGCCATCGATTCTCTCGAATAAGTGAATAAAGGAGGCCAGAGTGAAATACCGTTGGGATTGGCCTGAAGGTAGCACTTGCTTTTGAAGGTCAGAGCTTCAATCAAAACAAAGTTCAGTTTCGTCGTGCTGCACTTGCTCTTGGGTTAGAACGCCACATATCTACCCGGCTATCATATTTAAGTTTCTATTTGAAATACATGGATAATTGAAATATATAGATAATTTATAACAACCCTCATATTTCCATACCTGAATTGACTAATTTGACTATAGGGTTGTTATCCATACGTAATATATAATTAAATTTGACATTGATCAAATATTTATTTTTAGTTGAGACTTTTTGTTAACTAAAGTTTACACTAATTATATAAAATAACTTTAGTTAATATTAATATTAATGCGTATTATATTTAAAACTATATGAAACATAATTATTAATTAAATGATAAGTTATTTTAATCATTATATATATATTTTTAGCTTATAAAAAAAGAGATTTTTTTTATAAATTAAATAATGAGCTCATGAATTTTGACTAAATATTTTCAAAAACAAAAACTTATTAAAAACATTTTTAACATGTTTTTATTTTTTTGTCAAAATTGGCACCTTTATTTTATTTATATTTTTTCTTTTCACCAATCATTTTTTTCCTATAAATATCCACTTCCATTTCATAAAAACTTGTATCAAATCTTTGGAAAAACTCTCTCACAAACTTGGGAAAGTACTTGAGGTATTTTCTATATTTTTTATCGAATTGCTTTTATTTTTTTGTATATTCTTTAAAAATTCAAATTTAATATATATAAATTATTTTTACATGTTATAATTAGTATTATAAGTATTATGATGTATAAAAATAATTTTGATAATTTATGGAATATTATTTATAATTAAATACAAATTATGTAGTATTTAAACATAAAAACAATATAAAATTCGTAATAAAATATTAAACAGTAATAAAAATAATTATAAATTTTTTTTGATATTATTATACTTTTATAAACAAGCGAAAATTATAAAAATTAAATAAATAGGATGATTAGTATTTAAAAAGAATTTACTTTTGCATTATTCTAAATCGAGAGAAATAATAAAGAAAACACAAAATAAATACAAACGTGTATTAAATATTTTTATAAAATTTTTATATGATTAGTAGCATCACTAGATACTTTAAAAAAAATATAAAAATAAATTTTGAATTATTTTTCCTATTTATTTAATTATAGGCCGATTACAATGGTTAAATAATTAGAAAACATTAAATAAATAATATTTTGATATAAAATTTGATTTAATAATTTTATAACATTTTTACATAATATAGAACCTGTAAAAATATAAAATTATTTATTTAGGTCAATTTAATATTTACTACCTAATTAAATTTGATTAATATAAACCGAGTATATATATAAAGAAAAGTGGGAAATAAATACAAAAACTTGATAAAATTATTTTTATAAAATATCCTACTGAATTGTATAATTAACTAAGTTTATAAAAATTATAAATATAATATTTAATGAATTAATATTCAAATTTACATATATTAGTATGATTTTCGATTAACATAAGTATATTACATATACTAAATTAATATTATTATTATAACTTACGGTTAATAACTAAGTATACTATATAATAAAGTATAATGCTTATAATGTAAGTTAATAACAATACATTATTAATAAACACTTATTTTATAACTATACTAATTTAATAATAATAACTTATAGTATATAATATAAGATAATCAAATTGTTAATACATTAATAAATATATATAATATAACATATATAATAACATATAAACCTAAAGTGAAGGTTAATCAAAGATAATGTACAATTCATGTGAACTTCATCGCTACTCACGGTCGTAAGTGAATGATGTCTAGGTTGCCATTTATGGGTAAGCTTGTGGATCTCGAATGCCATGACTTAGATTCTGGTCAAGAGTCCTGGGCCCCCGGTTACATCTGGTCATTCCTGACTTATTTGATAGCAACGAAGTTTGAGTAAAGTTGTACAACGTCTTGCTAAAGATTAACCCGAACTTTCTAAAATTGGAAAATTACTATAAGTGGAAACTTTCCATAAATAGTAACCTTCCGAAAATAGAAATTCTTTAGTGAACCATTACTATCAATATAGTACTATATACTATTGTCTGTTAGGCAATGTCTGATCATACGTTCTATCTCTAGGTTGAGATCTCGGTCACGTCCTTCCGTTCAATTCTTTCGTGGAATACTCTTTTGTGCTACTAAGGTGATTTTCATAGCCCCACTTTTATTGTTTACTTAACTATTTATAACTTTTGGGGTGAGACACATGCTTGCTTTATAAATATTTTACGCTTAGACACAAGTACTAAATTGTTAACTATGTTGTCATGCTTTGATTCATGCTAAATCCCTACCGTAATATCGTCAATTGCTACGTTTAAATGCAAACTTAATTATTGTGAGTAGGCCTATTGAGAGTAACGTCTCTAACCATTCGACCGTTGGTCTTTGGTTACATAATAATGATTCTACGACACTGACAGTACAAGGTGTCATAGGGTAAATTGTTTAGTAGCGATATTACAAACTACAGCAATACTTTTAGATTGATATATCTTTATTGATTAACTTTAAACTAAATCTTGTGGTCTAAAACTTTGGATATTATTTATAAACCTGTGAATTTCACTCAACCTTTTTGGTTGACACTTTAAGCATGTTTTGTCTCAGGTGATGATTGAGCTAGCTGTTTGCAACTTTGTGATGATAGATTTGATGCTTGCATGGAGTCCACATCGCATATTATATTTTAGTTCATAAACATTTATTTTACATTTTAATAATAATGTAAACATGTATTACTGCTTCTGCTATTTTATTAACAAAGGTTTTATTTAAAAAGTCTCATATAGAGTCGTTCTCGTTTATACAACTGTGTTATGATATGATTGGTCACAATTACCCCTGGTCCATTTTGGGGGGTGTGACAGATTGGTATCAGAGCAGGCTGCTGTAGAGAACCAGGATTGCATTTTAAGTGTGCCTTATACAATTAGGTACCTTAGCAATGTAGGACTACAACTTCCTTTGACTATAGTGCCTTTAATTGTTGCCTTTAACTGTTAAATGCTACACTATACTTTAGAAAGTTTACTTATCTTAGAATGCCGAGCCAATCTAAGAACTCTGCTCATTCTCCTAAGTACTATTCAATTCCGCCACCACATTTAAACGCGACACCGTTCTCGACATTCCTATGTCATCTATCATGGTTTTGTGTATTACATATGTATTACATGAAATATTATCCATGATTTTTGAAACTCCAATATTTGTTACTATTCATACTCAAACGTATATAACCTCCTTGTTATACCACGTACCTATATGCTTTATGCCTTTATGCATCGGTTTGCGAACCGAAAAATGTCATTGAGTTATCGAGAATCTCAAAGATATTATAATGTCATCACTACTCATATTCGTTACTTTTAAATCTTTGTTTTCTCGTTATTTTTGATCATTGAATTTTCTTGACGGATGGCATCTACGAAACTCTAGAATGGAAGGGTTTGGATTACCAATTTAAAGGATCCTATAGCTCAAGCCCTAGACCTGAATAGGCCATTACGAATTGAAAGTCTTTAATCATTATCTGATTACATACTTATCATTTTTAATCTAGACACGTCATACTGCAATTATTGCATAAATGGAGTATAGACAAATCATATCTTATCATATCTATCCCAATAGACTTTGTCTACCACTTTTCCTAAATTTCCTCCGTAAATTACGAAAATCTTTTTCTATATATACGTATTCAAGGAGACGAATATATCATTCAATATTCAACACCCATTTCATATCAAACCTTATTCCAAACACATAACATGGATTTCTCACCTGATTCTTCAAGTTCCTCTAGCTTCGAAGATAGCGTGACGGGAGCACACCCACCGATCAATTACCGAGATTTCTTCAGAAAATGGGGATGGGTTCACGAAATACTCACCCTATGGAGAAATGAAGAAGGTACTCCTTATCACGAGCCAAACTTACCACCAAACGTCGGAGTACTCGATCCGCTTACCGGCAAACCTGTTCGCAATACCACTTTCACTCTTTTCGCAAGGATTTTCCGCCTCGAAGGTCGACTCGATGTAGCCCAAGACAGTTTCGTCCTCTACTCCCGAATTCTAACCAGATAGGGTTATTAGAAGAAGTTAGAAGACTTCGAACTAAATATCAAGAATTGACAAACCTTACGGAGGAATGGGTAGAACAAATCCATAGACTCGAGTAAAAAGTAGAAACCCTGGAGGAAACAGTGCACGATTTGGAAGCTAGGCTCACACCTACTACCCAAGTACCACAAGCAACACCAGCAACATAACCAGCACCACTAGTACCAACAATACCACCAACATCACCAACACCACAAGCATTGTAAGAACCATCAGCATCACCACCAACAACATTAGCATCACCAACAACAACATCTACATTTCACGCCTCAACATCACAATCAGTACCTCGGATATCAATATCATACGCCCCATAGATACCAAGGAATATTAGTAATAATGAGTTAAGATGTATTGACTCATTCTTCCTGAAGAATTATATATGTATACTTTATATATATATGGTTTGAAACAATAATAAATCTTTTCGTACTAAGCTATTACGTGTAAATCTTAACTAGTATGTACTACTTGGTTAATTCATATCACTGATATGCTATAATGTACATCCTTCGTTAATGACTTAATGATTGTTAATCACTGCTTCAGCACAATAAACTCCATTTCATAATAAATCAAGTGTATTATTCAAATACATGTCTGATTTTACACTTCCATTTTCGATGTACTCGAAACTTTTTAGAAAACATTATTCGTGTCTTGTGAATTTCACAAGAATTCCACGAGCACCAACATCATATACCGAGGTATATCAATAACAATGAACGATGAAGTATTGATTCATAACTCCATTAAAGAAATATTCCGCGACGATTATGTAATCTCTCAAGTTTTGAAGATTATTTATTCTTGTTCCAACCGCAAATCAAATGATTTTAATATTATATTAACTCATTAAATCTATATTATATTTGAAGAATACATATATGAACGTATATCTCCATAAAGATTGTAATTAAAGTTCTTTTGTACAAACTGTTAATTGTGAAAATATTTTAACGGGTAGGTAATACCCGAGAAATATTTATATCTCACATTAATATGTTGCATTGTACATTCTTCAATTCTGATTCAATAATCAGTAACTATACTACTTATGTTCACAAGATATATGTATCCGTTCACTAAAGAACAACCATTTTCGTACAAATTCAATTACATATTCTAATTTTGACATATCAGAATCCAAGTAAAGCTTTAGCAGGTGTTATCTTCCTAAAGATTACTAAATTCATATATATATTCATTCGTATTTTGTGATGAATTATCACGTCAAACCACCAAAATTAGAACCATTGATGGTTACATCCTACGCTTAAACACTTCAAATTCAAAATTCTTGAAAACACCTCAGATTGATAATCAATGATTCAGATTCGTTAACCTTGAGAATGATGACGAAGCAGCAAAAGCTATAGGTGGTCTTAATGGCCAAAAGTTTGATGATAAAGAATGACATATTGAAAAAGCTCAGATTTAGAACTGAAAAATGGATTGAGCTAACCATGAAGGAGACCATGGACAAATCACAAGGACTAAACCTGTAATCAAAGAATCTAGATGATTCGAATTTTGATGAAAACCACAAAAGATCTCCTTACGTATTCTAAATCCTTACAGAAGAATTTTCCTCATTATCATTGGATCTTAGAAAATTCTAAGATATCATCGTATCTTTCGTTATAAATATCCTCTATATTTCTGAAGATACCTTCATAACTATTCTTGTCCGAAATTATTTATCACTTCGCACTATCTGTGTTACATAATAAAGGAAACTATTTTAGTTTCTATATTTCTATAACATACAAGTTTAAATTTTGAATGATTTGAGGTAGTGTTGGGAATTGAAGCATGATTTAGTATAATATAATGACGTCAGGCCAACGTGATTATATTACAGTAAGTCATTCTAAATTTTTAATGGAAGATGATGATTCATAGACTTTATAATCATCATTTGCCATGTTACATGACTTTTACATTCTACTTAACCTCTGAACATATCAAGAACATATATTCTTGATAGTTCTATCCTTAGTAATTCTAGTAATTTGACAAATCAAATCGTGCTATTACCTTACCTTCTGCTTTGTATATTATGATCATTCGAAACTCCATACCTACGAATTCTAGACCATTATTCGCTTGACTTGAAGTCGGGAAGGAAAAACAAGAGCATAGAGCTCCGACATATAAGGGAAAATATAAAGCCCGATAACAACACGGAAATTACAAACCGTGTATATCAATGCGTATAGCAACATAAAGATACGAGAGAATTAAAAACACTATAACCCCAAGGTAATTGTAGAAGTAAACAGATTCCTCTGGGGGTAAATGAAAAAGAAGAATGACAGAAACGATAGTCAGAAAAATATCCAGGATAAGAACTGGATGGAGCATTTTCACAATCTTTGGAAGTATGAATCGAGAAAGAAAGTATAGAAGTGGTGAAGATAATGAAACAGAAGAAGCTAATTTATAGCAAAATTCTAGACACAACAATCAAGGCAATTTTAATTTCCTTAATTACCGGAGAATCAAATCTTATACAGATTATAAAGATTTCCTTTAAATCCCTTGAATTCCGGAAATCACCTTTAATTATGTCAAAAGTTAAGGCAAACTGATATTTCCTTATTTCAAACTTTTAAGATAACTTCATTTATACTCTTCCTATAATCGAATCGTTTTATCCATATTACACAGTGTTGATAAAACAATATTTTCAACTCATATTCATCATTCTTGTTGTAAACAATGACAATCTCTATCAAATTTCACGACTATGATTTTCATGAACTCCTCTCTATTTTGTCTACCCTAGCGTGGTGGCATAAACGCTCAAGGTTTTAAATGAGCTCGATATTATTCATAACACATTTTATATATACAATTTACTGAAATGACTTGTATAACATCATCATTTTGAATGATCTCCGCATTAATAATAAAATGCACTTCGTAGAAGAACTTGTAGAAATTATGGTTTGTATGATTTTAATTCTTGAAACAGAACAATATTCTATCCGTTGGAATTCACGCAAGGCCCCGAGCATACCTGGGAACGTGAAAACCAAATAAAATGTAAATATCCTCGTCTATGTACGAACAACACCAATTAATGGCAACAACTAAATTTCGGGACAAAATTTCTTTTAACAGGTAGGTACTATAACAACCCTCATATTTCCATACCTGAATTGACTAATTTGACTATAAGGTTGTTATCCATACGTAATATATAATTAAATTTGACATTGATCAAATATTTATTTTTAGTCGACACTTTTTGTTAACTAAAGTTTACACTAATTATATAAAATAACTTTAGTTAATATTAATATTAATGCGTATTATATTTAAAACTATATGAAACATAATTATTAATTAAATGATAAGTTATTTTAATCATTATATATATATTTTTAGCTTATAAAAAAAGAGATTTTTTTTATAAATTAAATAATGAGCCCATGAATTTTGACTAAATATTTTCAAAAATAAAAACTTATTAAAAACATTTTTAACATGTTTTTATTTTTTGTCAAAATTGGCACCTTTATTTTATTTATATTTTTTCTTTTCACCAACTATTTTTTTCCTATAAATACCCACTTCTATTTCATAAAAACTTGTATCAAATCTTTGGAAAAACTCTCTCACAAACTTGGGAAAGTACTTGAGGTATTTTCTATATTTTTTATCGAATTGCTTTTATTTTTTTGTATATTCTTTAAAAATTCGAATTTAATATATATAAATTATTTTTACATGTTATAATTAGTATTATAAGTATTATGATGTATAAAAATAATTTAGATAATTTATGGAATATAATTTATAATTAAATACGAATTATGTAGTATTTAAACATAAAAACAATATAAAATTCGTAATAAAATATTAAACAGTAATAAAAATAATTATAATTTTTTTGAGATTATTATACTTTTATAAACAAGTAAAAATTATAAAAATTAAATAAATGGGACGATTAGTATTTAAAAAGAATTTACTTTTGCATTATTCTAAACCGAGAGAAATAAAAAAGAAAATACAAAATAAATACAAACGTGTATTAAATATTTTTATAAAATTTTTATATGATTAGTAGCATCACTAGATACTTTAAATAAAATATAAAAATAAATTTTGAATTATGTTTCCTATTTATTTAATTATAGGCCGATTACAATGGTGAAATAATTAGAAAATATTAAATAAATAATATTTTGATATAAAATTTGATTTAATAATTTTTATAACATTTTTACATAATATAGAACCTATAAAAAATATAAAATTATTTATTTAGGTCAATTTAATATTTATTACCTAATTAAATTTGATTAATATAAATCGAGTATATATATAAAGAAAAGTGGGAAATAAATACAAAAACTTGATAAAATTATTTTTATAAAATATCCTACTGAATTGTATAATTAACTAAGTTTATAAAAATTATAAATATAATATTTAATGAATTAATATTCAAATTTACATATATTAGTATGATTTTCGATTAACATAAGTATATTACATATACTAGATTAATATTATTATTATAACTTACGGTTAATAACTAAGTATACTATATAATAAAGTATAATGCTTATAATGTAAGTTAATAACAATACATTATTAATAAACACTTATTTTATAACTATACTAATTTAATAATAATAACTTATAGTATATAATATAAGATAATCAAATTGTTAATACATTAATAAATATATATAATATAACATATAAAATAACATATAAACCTAAAGTGAAGGTTAATCAAAGATAATGTACAATTCATGTGAACTTCATCGCTACTCACGGTCGTAAGTGAATGATGTCTAGGTTGCCATTTATGGGTAAGCTTGTGGATCTCGAATGCCATGACTTAGATTCTGGTCAAGAGTCCTGGGCCCCCGGTTACATCTGGTCATTCCTGACTTATTTGATAGCAACGAAGTTTGAGTAAAGTTGTACAACGTCTTGCTAAAGATTAACTGAACTTTCTAAAATTGGAAAATTACTATAAGTGAAAACTTTCCATAAATAGTAACCTTCCGAAAATGGAAATTCTTTAGTGAACCATTACTATCAATATAGTACTATATACTATTGTCTGTTAGGCAATGTCTGATCATACGTTCTATCTCTAGGTTGAGATCTCGGTCACGTTCTTCAGTTCAATTCTTTCGTGGAATACTCTTTTGTGCTACTAAGGTGATTTTCATAACCTCACTTTTATTGTTTACTTAACTATTTATAACTTTTAGGGTGAGACACATGCTTGCTTTATAACTGTTTTACACTTAGACACAAGTACTAAATTGTTAACTATGTTGTCATGCTTTGATTCATGCTAAATCCCTACCGTAATATCGTCAATTGCTACGTTTAAATGTAAACTTAATTATTGTAAGTAGGCCTATTGAGAGTAACGTCTCTAACCATTCGACCGTTGGTCTTTGGTTACATAATAATGATTCCACGACACTAACAGTACAAGGTGTCATAGGGTAAATTATTTAGTAGCGATATTACAAACTACAACAACACTTTTAGATTGATATATCTATATTGATCAACTTTAAACTAAATCTTGTGGACTAAAACTTTGGATATTATTTATAAACCTGTGAATTTCACTCAACCTTTTTGGTTGACACTTTAAGCATGTTTTGTCTCAGGTGATGATTGAGCTAGCTGTTTGCAACTTTGTGATGATAGATTTGATGCTTGCATGGAGTCCACATCGCATATTATATTTTAGTTCATAAACATTTATTTTACGTTTTAATAATAATGTAAACATGTATTACTGCTTCCGCTGTTTTATTAACAAAGGTTTTATTTAAAAAGTCTTATATAGAGTCGTTCTCGTTTATACAACTGTGTTATGATATGATTGGTCACAATTACCCCTGGTCCATTTTGGGGGGTGTGACATAATTAGATAGTATTCAACTCACTGACATATGAGTGGATACCATTCGGGATAACAATTAAGATTTGATCTGATGGATATCAATCCGATTCGTTTAAAGTGGATATGAGAATATTGAATATGGATATGGATGTTTACTGGATCGGATATGGATGACAACTTATTATTCATGAACTTAATTTTTTATCCAAATACTTAAATATATTAAAACTTAATATATTAATATAAATATACTATCATAATTACTCCTAGTTATCTATAGTATTCATTAAATTTAGACATTTTTCATTCATTTTTTATTGCATTAAGTTTTTAGGATTTCTTATTATTATTAATGGCGCGATATTTCTCTAAATATTTAACTGATATTTCAATCAACACACCTTTAGAGATGTTCATTGATAATGCTAAAAATGAACATATATTTCATAGCATTATTCCTCAAGAAAGACAAGCTTTTAGTTGCAATTGTTCTATTTACAAGTGATATTCGTTTAAATAATAAAAGGTGAAGACAAAAGACAGATTCGACGAATTGAAGACGCAAACGACCAAAAAGCTCAAAAGAACAAAAGACAATCAAAAAGGTTCCAATTATTAATAAGAAACGTCTCGAAATTACAAGAGTACAAGATTCAAAACGCAAAGTACAAGATATTAAATTGTACGCAAGGACGTTCGAAAATCCGGAACCGGGACCAGAGTCAACTCTTAACGCTCGACGCAACGGACTAAAAATTACAAGTTAACTATGTATATAAATATAATATAATATATAATTAATTATATTAATTATATATATATTATATATATATTATAAACCGTCGGTAAACAAAGAGCCAAACTCCTCTGAGCTGTAAAAGTAACCTTCGCGAGTCGCGGAGTTTGAAGAGGTTTTCACCGCGAGTCGCGGAGCCCCAAAAATCGACTCTGGCTATAAAGCAAACCGAATTCTGATCAAAATTCATAATCTATTTCTCTCTTCTCTCATATATACGATATATATATATATATATATATATATATATATATATATATATATATATAATTTATATTTTAATTTTAATTATAATTCTAATAATAAGGGTATGTTAGCGAATGTTGTAAGGGTGTAAGTCGAAATTCTGTCCGTGTAACGCTACGCTATTTTTAAATCATTGTAAGTTATGTTCAACCTTTTTACATTAATGTCTCGTAGCTAAGTTATTATTATGCTTATTTCTTCCGAAGTAATCATGATGTTGGGCTAATTACTAAAATTGGGTAATTGGGCTTTGTACCATAATTGGGGTTTGGACAAAAGAACGACACTTGTGGAAATTAGACTATGGGCTATTAATGGGCTTTATATTTGTTTAACTAAATGAAAGTTTGTTAATGTTAATATAAAGATTTACAATTGGGCGTCCCTATAAATTACCATATACACTCGATCGGACACGATGGGCGGGGTATTTATATGTACGAATAATCGTTCATTTAACCGGATACGGGAATGGATTAATAGCCACTAGAATAATTAAAACAGGGGTGAAATTACATTCAAGAGTAATTGGTGTAATTGTTAACAAAGTAGTAAAACCTTGGTTTACACGCAGTCGATAACCTGGTGTATTCATTAAACAAAGTATTAAAACCTTGTTACAATTCGAATCCCCAATTAGTTGGAATATTTAACTTCGGGTATAATAATAATTTGACGAGGACACTCGCACTTTATATTTATGACTGATGGACTGTTATGGGCAAAAACCAGACGGACATATTAAATAATCCAGGACAAAGGACAATTAACCCATGGGCATAAAACTAAAATCAACACGTCAAACATCATGATTACGGAAGTTTAAATAAGCATAATTCTTTTATTTCATATTTAATTTCCTTTATTTTATATTTAATTGCACTTCTAATTATCGCACTTTTATTTATTGTTATTTAATCGCACTTTTAATTATTGTACTTTTTAATTATCGCAATTTTATTTTATCGCACTTTTATTATTCGCAATTTCATTATCGTTATTTACTTTACGCTTTAATTTAAGTCTTGTATTTATTTTATATTTTACATTAGGTTTTAACTGCGACTAAAGTCTTAAAATCGACAAACCGGTCATTAAACGGTAAAAACCCCCCTTTATAATAATAATATTACTTATATATATATTTGTATTTTTATAAAAGTAAACTAATATAGCGTTGAGCTTTGTTTAAAGATTTCCCTGTGGAACGAACCGGACTTACTAAAAACTACACTACTGTACGATTAGGTACACTGCCTATAAGTGTTGTAGCAAGGTTTAAGTATATCCATTCTATAAATAAATAAATATCTTGTGTAAAATTGTATCGTATTTAATAGTGTTTTCTGCTAAAATTAATAAACTATTTTATATACACCTCGCATAACATCAAGTATTTTTGGCGCCACTGCCGGGGAACACTCTTAAACGCCGGAAGCGCAACGCTAATATAATAAATAAAAAAAAAAAGATTTTTAGTTTACTTTTATTAAAAATTCATTTTTGTAAAAATACGTTTTAATTATTCAAAAATATAAAAAGAAAAACAAAAATATAAGTATTTTTAAGATTTTGTTAAATATTTAAGTTTTATAAGTTTCTTTATTTTTATTTTAATTTATAAAAATATAAGTTTTATTAAATATCTTTTATATATAGAAAAAAAACAGAAAACAGAAAATAAAAAAAAAAAATTAAAGAAAAAAACGCGTCGAATATTTAAATCTGTCAACTGAATTTCTGAACCCCGCGACTCGCGGGGTTTGAAGCATTAATTACCGCGACTCACGGAGCTTTTCTGACACGCGAACAGGAAGCCCTAATTCAGCATTAATTACGGGTTTTAATTAATTATTATTATTATTTAACCCTAATTATTATTATTATTATTATTATTATTAGTTTTATTTTTACTTTTACTTTTTATTTAATTTATGTATTTAGTATTAATTAGTTTTAATTAAATTGTAAAATTAGTAGTTTTATTAAATAAATAATATAAAAATAATATTTTTATAAAAATTATACTTTTTACAATTTTTTATATATTTTTATATTTTGTCTCTTTTTAATCATTGTAGCGTAATATTTGTATTTTTTAGCTCATATTTAATTTTAAACTTAGTTTTTGCCATAGTCATTTTTACTCATATATTTTTAGGCTTTGCCGTAGAATTCCTTAAGTGCTTTTTCTTTAGACTAAGATTTAGGTGCTTTAGAATTTTGCGACGCCTTTTTAAGTTTTAGTTTCTTTTTAAATTATTTCCATTTGGGATTTAGTTTTTCCTTGTAAGCTTTAATATTTTTAGACCTTTTACTATGTATCAATTATCATTCCAATTAGTAATTTCAATTTGCGATTATAATTTTAAGTTAGTTGTAGTAATAAGGTTAGGTTAGTCAAGTATTTTTAAGTTTTTATAAGTTTCTTTTATTTTTCCGTCACCTTTTATTTTTCAACCATTTTTTCTTTTTCGACCTTTTGCGACGAACTCTTTTTCTCTCTTATTTCTCGCCATTCTAGTTTTTAGGACTTAGAATTTTTTCTACTTCTTATCTAAATTTCTTAAAATTACGAAAATTTATTTTAAGTGGTTAAATTAATAGACATCAAAATTTTCTGGTTCGTAGTAATAGTTGGATTTGTACGTGGACCGGGTTATTGGAGCCAAACAGTCCTCAATTATATTGAGACCAAACGAATCCTGCCCCTCTGCTGCATCTTTTGGCTATTCGAAACGTGGGCAAAATCAGAAAAGTCTATTGATTGGATAACTTATTATAATTTTTCTTTCTTTTTAAAAAACTAATAGGATATTCAGTGAATGCACCGAGCAAGACGTTCACCACCTTTTGTACGTTCACCACCTGTAACTAGATCAAGACATTTAGCAAATATAACCGCCGTTGATTTTTCTTTAGAATCGTCATCCAGTAGACCAAGTACTTCAGTTCAAATTTCCGATAATCCATTTTTTGAAACCAACCTTACATTTGAGAATCCGGAAAATATTCAGGAACGGTTCGTAGATCCTGAACCACTAAACTTTCCTCCGGAGCCACCAATCATTCAAACAGAGATTGTTGAGGAACGAACCATTAAAACAGAATCATCTAGTGATACCGATTCAACAAATTCAATTATGGAGAATCTGGAACCTTTAAGTATGGAAGACCGAATGAGAGCTAAACGCACTGGCCAAGGTTACGCAATTACTCATCCAGACATTAATGCGCCAGATTATGAAATCAAAGGACAAATTCTACACATGGTGACTAATCAATGCCAATTTAGTGGTGCGCCGAAGGAAGATCCAAATGAACATCTACGTACCTTTAATAGGATCTGCACACTATTTAAAATACGAGAAGTGGAGGATGAACAGATATATCTCATGTTATTTCCCTGGACTTTAAAGGGAGAAGCCAAAGATTGGTTGGAATCGTTACCTGAAGGGGCGATCGATACATGGGACGTTTTAGTTGACAAATTTCTTAAACAATTCTTTCCTGCATCTAAAGCCGTAAGACTTCAAGCAGAAATTGTTACGTTCACACAGAAGCCAAATGAAACTCTATATGAGGCGTGGACAAGATATGGAAAGTTATTAAGAGGATGTCCGCAACATGGTTTAGACACCTGTCAAATAGTACAAATATTCTACCAAGGATGCGACATCACTACAAGGAAAGACATAGATATAGCAGCTGGTGGTTCTATTATGAAGAAAACCGAAACTGATGCTTACAAAATTATTGATAACACTGCTTCCCACTCACATGAGTGGCACCAAGAAAAAGATATCATTAGATCATCTAAAGCAGCTAGAGCCGATTCTAGCCATGACTTAGATTCCATTTCCGCAAAGATAGATGCTGTGGAGAGACGAATGGAAAAGATGACTAAGGATATTCACTCAATACGAATTAGTTGTGAGCAGTGTGGAGGACCACATTTGACAAAAGATTGTCTCAGTATTGAATTAACAATGGAACAAAGAGAGAATATTTCATACATAAACCAAAGGCCTGGAAATAATTATCAGAATAATTATCAACCGCCAAGACCGATTTACAATCAAAACCAGAATTATAACCGAAATATTCCATACAACAACCAACAAGGTCCTAGCAATCAACAAGTATCCAATAATACTTACAACCAGCAAAGACCGAATTTTCAAAACAAACCACCACAACAAACCGATGATAAAAAGCCGAATTTAGAAGATATGATGACGAAGCTAGTTGAAACTCAAACACAGTTTTTCACATCTCAGAAACAAACCAATGAACAAAATGCTCAAGCATTTAGGAATCAACAAGCTTCTATTCAAAATCTGGAACAAGAAGTAAGTAACCTAGCAAGGTTGATAGGTGAAAGAAAACCGGGAAGTTTACCTAGTGATACAAATGCTAACCCCCGAAATGAAACAGCTAAAGCCATTACCACAAGAAGTGGTACAACACTTAAACCACCTGAAATACCTGTAACTTCTGATGAAACTATTCCTACTCCACAAGAACCACAACCTGACCAAGATAAGGAAAAAGAACCGGTAGTTGAAAAGGTTAATGAAGATAACACAGTTAAGGATAAACCTTATGTTAAACCATATCAACCACCACTTCCTTACCCGAGTAAAATGAAGAAAGAGAAACTTGAAGCCGAGCAATCCAAATTCTTGGATATGTTTAAACAGATAAATGTAAATCTTCCTTTCATTGATGTGATTTCAGGAATGCCTAGATATGCTAAATTCTTGAAAGATCTAATCTCAAATAGAAAGAAAATGGAAGAACTCTCGGCTGTTACTATGAATGCTAATTGTTCAGCAGTGCTGTTGAATAAGATACCAGAAAAACTATCTGATCCAGGAAGTTTCACAATTCCATGTTTTCTGGGTAGTCTTAGTTCAATAGAAGCATTGGCAGACTTAGGTGCTAGTATAAATCTAATGCCGTATTCACTATACGCTAAACTAGACCTTGGAGAATTGAAACCAACCAGAATAAGCATACAACTAGCCGATAGATCAATAAAATATCCTAGAGGGATAATGGAGAACATGCTAGTTAAAGTTGGTACTTTAGTATTTCCAGTAGATTTTGTTGTCTTGGACATGGAAGAAGATTCTCAAGTTCCTCTCATATTAGGAAGACCATTCTTAAACACGGCTAAAGCAATGATAGACGTGTTCGGTAAGAAACTGACCCTAAGTATAGAGGATGAGAGTGTTACCTTTTCAGTTGATAGAGCAATGCAACAACAACAATCTGCAGATGATACATGTTATTATATTCAAACTATAGATGCACATGCAGAATTATTAGAAGAATTTCCAGAATTACAAGGAACAGGAGAATGTTCTTTAGGAGAAGGTAATGAACCAATTGATGAAGCTGAAATGTTAGCTACACTTATAGCTAATGGATATGAACCAACAACAGAAGAAATTCAAATGCTAAAAGAAGAAGACAGATATCGATATAAATCATCGATAGAAGAACCTCCGAAATTAGAGTTAAAGCCACTTCCAAACCATTTGGAATACGCTTATTTACATGGTGAATCTGAATTACCTGTAATAATATCGTCTTCTCTTACTGAAAATGAGAAATCACAACTCATTTCTATGTTGAAAGCTCATAAACCAGCCATTGCATGGAAGATTCATGATATTAAAGGAATAAGTCCTTCGTATTGTACACATAAAATTTTTATGGAAGAAGGTCATAAAACGTATGTGCAACGCCAACGAAGACTAAATCCTAATATGAAAGATGTAGTTAAGAAAGAGATTATTAAACTGCTAGATGCAGGTTTGATATATCCAATCTCTGATAGTCCATGGGTAAGCCCAGTTCAATGCGTGCCTAAGAAGGGTGGCATGACTGTCATTACAAATGAGAAAAATGAGCTTATTCCTACTAGGACTGTAACAGGATGGCGTGTATGTATTGATTATAGAAAATTAAATGACGCCACCAGAAAAGATCACTTTCCCTTACCTTTCATAGATCAAATGTTGGAAAGATTAGCCGGAAATAGTTACTATTGTTTTCTAGATGGATTTTCCGGATATTTTCAAATTCCAATAGCACCCGAAGATCAAGAGAAAACCACATTTACGTGCCCTTATGGTACTTTTGCTTACAAACGCATGCCATTTGGACTTTGTAACGCCCCTGCAACCTTTCAAAGGTGTATGATGGCGATTTTTCACGACATGATAGAAGAATGCATGGAAGTATTCATGGATGACTTTTCAGTCTTCGGTGATACATTTAAATCATGTCTAGTTAATCTGGAACGAATGCTAATTAGATGCGAAAAATCAAATCTAGTACTTAATTGGGAGAAATGCCATTTCATGGTTAAAGAAGGCATCGTTCTTGGACATAAAATTTCAAAAGAAGGAATTGAAGTGGATAGAGCTAAAGTAGATGTAATTGCTAAACTTCCACATCCCACCAATGTTAGAGGAGTTAGGAGTTTTCTAGGGCATGCCGGTTTTTACCGACGTTTCATAAAAGATTTTTCTAAAATTGCCACTCCTATGAATAAACTCCTAGAAAAGGATGCGCCATTCATCTTTTCAGATGAGTGTATCAAATCTTTTAATATTCTTAAAGAAAAACTCACTAATGCACCGATCATGATAACACCAAATTGGAATCTACCATTTGAACTAATGTGCGATGCAAGTGATTTTGCAATGGGAGCCGTTTTAGGACAAAGGATTGAAAAACGATTTCAACCTATATATTATGCTAGTAAGACGTTACAAGGAGCACAAACGAACTATACAACTACTGAAAAAGAACTCCTTGCTATTGTCTTTGCTTTTGACAAATTTCGATCATATCTCGTTCTAGCAAAAACGGTGGTCTATACCGACCATTCTGCTCTTAGATACCTATTTTCAAAACAAGATGCTAAACCAAGATTAATCCGTTGGATCTTACTCTTACAAGAGTTTGATATTGAAATCCGAGATAAAAGAGGAGCAGAAAATCTCGCCGCTGATCATCTTTCTCGTCTTGAAAATCCCGAATTAGAAGTTCTAAATGAATCAGCCATACAAGACAACTTTCCTGATGAATATCTATTGAAGATAGATTATAAAGAAATCCCATGGTTTGCAGACTATGCAAACTACTTAGTTTGTGGATTCCTTGAAAAAGGATTATCGTACCAAAGACGAAAGAAATTCTTCAGTGATATAAAACACTATTTCTGGGAAGATCCACATTTGTTTAAAAGTTGTCCCGATGGAATAATACGCCGATGTGTATTTGGAGATGAAGCTAGTAAAATTTTAAACCATTGTCACACAGGACCAACAGGAGGGCATTATGGGCCTCAACTAACAGCAAGAAAAGTTTATGAAGCTGGATTCTATTGGCCTACAATTTACAAAGACGCACACCTTCTTTGCAAATCCTGTGATGCATGTCAAAGGGCCGGAAAAATAAGTCAACGTGATGAAATGCCACAAAATGTCATTCAAGTATGTGAAGTATTTGACATTTGGGGTATTGACTTTATGGGTCCATTTCCAAAATCTAATAATAATCTATATATACTCGTACCCATTGATTATGTATCTAAATGGGCGGAAGCACAAGCTCTCCCAACTAACGATGCACGAGTTGTAGTCAACTTTTTAAAACGTCTTTTTGCAAGGTTTGGAACACCGAAAGCTTTAATAAGTGATCGGGGTACTCATTTCTGTAATAATCAACTTGAGAAAGTTCTTAAAAGATATGGAGTAACTCATAAAATCTCCACCGCATATCATCCACAAACAAGTGGACAAGTTGAAAATACCAACCGAGCTTTAAAACGTATTCTAGAGAAAACCGTAGGATCAAATCCGAAGGAATGGTCCATTAAATTGGAAGATGCACTCTGGGCTTTTAGAACAGCCTACAAAACTCCAATTGGAACCACACCTTTTAGACTTGTTTATGGAAAAGCATGTCATCTTCCAGTAGAAATTGAACACAAAGCATTTTGGGCTTTGAAGACATGTAATCTTGATTTACATGAAGCCGGACGTCTACGATTAAGTCAACTAAATGAATTAGAAGAATTAAGACATGAAGCATACGAAAATTCGTTAATCTATAAAGAAAGAACGAAGAAATGGCATGATAAAAGAATCAGAAGTTCAAAAGAATTTAAAGAAGGAGACAGAGTTCTTCTTTTCAATTCACGATTCAAGCTATTTCCTGGAAAATTGAAATCAAGATGGTCTGGACCATTCATAGTCAAAAGAGTTTTCCCATACGGAACGATAGAATTAATAAATTCAAATGGGATTGAATTTAAAGTTAATGGTCACAGAGTTAAACATTACATACATGGTCCAATGGAAGTCGACAACGAAGTTAATCACAATTTCGACACCACAGCTAACTAAGTGTGGGGAGAATCAAGTCTTTAAAGGATAATATGTATTTCTGTTAGAGTTAGATTGTCTGTTTTCGTGTAGTTCTCGAAAATGGAACCCGAATGGTCTTTCCCTAGCAGACCCTAAAGAACTAGTCTTCTCCCCCCATTCTGAATTTTTATTTTTTTTAGGTTTTTACGAAATGAAGACTGCCTGTGAACTAAACCATGGTCTAATGCTACACGCTTTGATCACTAAACGTAATAATGACATACTCCCGTGTGAAATAGTATCAGTAATCAGAGAAAGAATGGACGGAGTTAGAAAAGAATCCAGATGCGAAGATAATAAGTTACAATTTGGTAAAGGAAAATCAAAATCCGCAGCGAAAAGAAGAGCACGACACCTAGAAAGATGTCACAAATGCGGAAAATGGTCACATGGAGGTAAATGTTCAAATAATCAAACCTATTCAAATACCGAATTTGTTACTTTATGCAGAGACGGACCGTTCATATGTTTAGAAGAAAAGACACTGAATGCTCGAGGTTACGCCTATGTAGCCATGGAAAATCAATTAAACCGACTATCTTATGAATGGGATAGATCATATAACTAAAAAAATCTATTTCACAGGTATGTCTGTACAGTTTTTATTTTTATTTTTATTTTTAACCTTTTGATAATAAACGCTAATTTGTTCGCTAAAAAGTATTAAATTGGTATTGAATAAAATTAGGTTTGGCGACCGAAATTATTGATATCATTCAAAAATTTATTACATCACTGCGAAATTTAACGTTTATTCTTAAGGTATAAATATCTTTAATCAATCAACCCAAAATATTTCAAAAATTCGTCATGAGTTAAATTAGGTCTTGGAACCGAAATTACTTTACCGAAAAGAGGGGCGCATATTTTTGATAATATTTGATTGATTAAAGTGGGATAAAAAGCCAAAAAGATTTTTAATTTTATTTTTACCATGTTTTTAAAATTAATATTTAAATCTTAAATTAATATTGTAAATTTTGTAAAAACAATATATTTAAAATTGTAAATATTTGAAAAATTAATATAAGTTTGATATGAATTTATGAATTTTTAAATTAAGTTTGGTGTGAATTTTTAAAATATAAATTCTTAATTTTATGCATTTTAAATTCTAAGTTTGGTGTGAATTTTTAATAATAATTTTGAATTTTATATTTAAGTTGTGTGAATTTAAAAACAAAAATTTACTTTATCTCATTAAGTTAAGAATATGATTTTTAAAATTCGTCGTAAGTTGAAGACTAGGTCTTTGAACCGAAATTGCTTTACCCGAGGGAGGAACGAGAACTTTTATTATCATTATTTTTAATCTTATTGAATTAAAGTATGCCAAAAACATTGAAAAAACCCAAAAATCTTAGCTTTTAAAACAATCGCTACAAAAAGACAAATTTTAAAATTTTGTCGAAGGACGGACTAGGACATCGATCCGAAACGACCTCGTCCTAAATAACAAGGGAAACAAAATTTTAAAATTAATTTCTTAATTGTTTTCAAAAGTTAATGATTATAAAAAAAAAAAAAAAAAAAAACAAACTCCGCGAGTCGCGGAGTTTGAAGTGTATTTTGCCGCGACTCGCGGAGGGACTAAAAATCAGAAAAAAATATAACCGAACAACAGATCAGTCCCAACCCCAAAACAATAAAAACACAGCGAAAACTGCACGCGAAAAACCACCCAAAAACACCCCAAAATCCCAATTTTTAACCGTTAATCACCAAATTTTTTGCTAAAATCATGTTGAGAAGGATGCTATCTAAGAATTACTCAAGAAAAATGGTAAATTTCTACCCCTAAACACCATTTAATCCGAAATTTGGTGTTCTTGAGCTATTTTTTCCCAATTTGATTTTGATGCTTTTTAGTGTAATTAAGCTTAAATTGTTTATGTATTATGCTTGTATAACCTAGATTGATGCTGTTTAACATGATTAGAAGCCTTAAACTTCAAATTTTGAATAATCTAGGGTTTGTGTTCTTGAGCAAATTTGGGGCTTTTTGATATAAACAGGTTATGGCCGATTTTTGTCATGAATTGTTGCTAAATTAAGTAGTGTAACATGTTTAGGTAGTTAAATGATCCAAACTTTGAGCCTAAACATGATTTTGAGAATTAAAGTGGACTTTTTCAAGTCTAAAATTCATGAACTTGATTTTTGAAAGATAATGCCATTTGAGACTTGTTTAATTGCTAGTAATGATTATTTTGACATGTTATTTGAGTTGAATGCTTATGAACTTGGCGAACATTTTCGTATATGCTTATTTGAAAAAGTGTAGATTTGATAAAAATGTGAAAATGAGCTTAAGTTTGATATAAATTGATAATGTCATTGTAATTATTTTGATTGATGATTTTGCTGACACTAATGCATATTTGGATGCACAAAAATTGTGTTTGATGTGTTTTGCAGAATGAAAGGGGTGAATCTTCATCCCAAGCCCGCAATGCTCCTGCTGAGAATTTGGAACAACAGGAGGTGGATAACTACTACAAGCAGGATATACCTCATCCAGTCATGACCTTTTCCGATATGCACTTGGAAGAGTTGCACCCGAACCTGAGATTTGACAGACTTTGGATAGATTATCCAAAATATCAACGGGGTTTGCATACTCTTCATTCTAAGGTTGTTGAGGTACCGAGGGTCATAGAATGGGGACCCTTAGAAGCTGTAGAATTGGCCGGGCCAATTAGGGAATTACTTGTACAGAGGTATGGTAATTCTTCTTTTAATGACTGGATATGTTTATTCACCATACGTAGACCTGTATATAAAGTATGGTGTGAAGAATTGTTATGTAGTATAGAGTTGAATGATCGGGTAGCTAGTTTAACCGATCGTTCTTTTATTAGATTTTTGTTAGGCGGTTCGATGCGCCACATGTCTTTACTGGACATGGCTCAAGCTTTACTTATATATACGCCTGAGGAGTTAGCGTCTGCCGATTGTAGAGGATTGATACTAAACAGTAGAAAGATAGATGAAAATTTTGATACACACGGTGTGTGGAGTCAAATGACAAGCCATCACCGTTTCAAAGGGGGAAATTACTCTTATTTGAATATAGATAGAGCCGAATTAAGAGTGATACATAGATTTTTAGCTAATTCGATTACACAAAGGGGTAAGAACAAGGAAAAAGTAAATGAACAGGATTTGTTTTACCATATGTGTATTCGAGACCCACAAAGCGCTGTAAGTATACCATATTGTGTGGGTTATTATTTATCAGCTATGGTTCGGGGGATGCGACCACATAGCATAATAGGAGGTGGTATTTTTATTACTTTGATTGGTGAATATCTCGGTGTGGATGTAAGTCGGGGGGGATTATTACTAGAAGAGCCGGAACCCCGCGATACTATAGGTTTAAATGTATACCATGGTGCGAAAGTTTTGAAGAGGCGAAATAACGCCGCAGTACGATACCATGGTAGACATCCACAGGTGGAGAGAAACCAGCAACAAGGTAATGTAGGAGGGGGGAATGAGATGCAAGAAATGCATAGGTTTATAGCTTCTCAGGAATACGAAAATGCTAGACAGAGAGCATTTGAAGATTGGCAAGTTCATCAGAACCAGATCATAGCTCATTGCCAACATATAGGTAGAAACTATATTCCTACACCGAAACCCATCTTCCCTCCTTGGTCTATAGAGATGCAGCCACCATATCCTACGTATGACCCTGCCGAAGCATTCTATAGCACTTATGGTTATGCCTGGAACCCCTATTGGTACCAATATCATCCTTAGTTTACTTATTATTTTTTTTTATTTTGTAATTTGTAATTATTGATACGTTTAATACTTTTGTTAATATTGTAATCATTTTTATAATTATCTAACTTTTATTCTTAGATTTTAATAATTTTTGAATGTGGGTAATATACCAAACTTCAAAAATATGTATATATGTTTGCAGTTTATCTTATGTACACAACAGGGTAAAACAACGCATTTTCAAAGACTGGCATTAAGTTCAGCAAAAGCAACTAATTTTGACGACAAGATGCAAAATATATGTGAAATAACAACAAGACGGAATGAACAAATGATGTGCACCATTTATCATTCAGCAAACAAACGCCAATATATTTGGAAACTTTGGTAAAAATTTAATCATTTTCACACAAATCACCCTCAATAATTTAAATTGTTACTAATTTCTTGCAAATGAGGGCATTGCAAGATCTTAAGTGTGGGAAGGGGTTAAATTCTTTCGGATTTTAAAAATTTTTACTTTATACACTTGGTTACCATTAAAAATACTAGTAAAGCAGTAGTTGTATTAGAATCTAGTGCTCTCTGATAAAAAAAGAACAGCCCTAGTCTTATATACTGACTACCCAATTCTAGTAAAATTGGTCAAAATTTTCAATTAAATGAACTCAAAATCATGTTTATACATATTTATGAACGATAAAACTAGGTGTTAACACCGAAATTATTGTTACCTCGGAAAGGACATAAATTGAGAAACAAACCAAAATGTTAAAATTCATTTAAAATGGAATAGAGGACGATAAAAAGGAAAATAAAAGCCAAGTGTGGGAAAATTTACCAAGTTATCTTAAACATATGTCACATATATCTGTAACAAATAACTGAAAATACTTTTGCTTTGGACTAAACTAAACTGTTTTACCCGATGAAAGAAAATAAGAGATGGATCTACACGATGAATCAATTCCATCATTAAAAGGAAGTAAAGTCTTCCGAAAAAGACACGCGCTTCTTGATTTAGGTCATGAAGTTATCGTCCAGACCAGCTGTAGGTTGACGAAAAATCTAGAAAAGTCATCACTAAAATCAGCAGGAAATCCACGGACCTCAGCATTAAACAGGGTCGCCAAGTGGTCAGATTTATCCTAACCATGAGAAAGATTTATCTCGTACAATGGGGGGCACCATGCAAATTAGCTGGATAAGACTAATGAATCAGATCCCCAGAAAGGATAATCTCCTTAAATATTAAAAATCAGCTTTTAAGCCTGATATTACTCAATCATTGAGATTGACCTTAAAGATTGAGAATTTAAACTCATGGAATTCGATGATATCTAAACTCGAGCTTGAACGAGAAAATATTTTGATCAAAATTACAAACCGATTTGTTTTCTGAAAACCCTATTTTCAATGCGTTCATTACCATTGAACGTAAAATCCTAGGAATTCACCTGGAATTCATTAGGTCACCTGAACCAAATCGGGTGTCAACCGTAAGAACAGTGGTTGCATAGTGGTCAAAGACAGGACCTTGTGCCAGACCGAAAAATTATAAGGGTGAGCTTTACTATTGCTCCTACCAAGGATAGTAATTGCGTCCGACACGTTATAGACCATAATCAAAAGCATGTCACGGGAAATTGCCTTAACAGTTGCTTGTTCAACGCTTTCCTTTACAACCGGACGGTAGTTTGCCGAAAGGTAATATACGGAACAAGTAAACTGGACGTGTTGCTTTCCAAATACAAGGTTAGCAAGTGGGTGACACAAAACAGCAAGTTTTGAGCTAAAATTTTCAAATCTGAAACCCACCAAACCCACAAAAATATTTTGCAAACACCGGTAAAGGGTTATCCCTGAAAACTTATCTAGGGTAAAAACTAGATTTAATTTTCAAAAGATCAAATGTTTTCATAAAGATCCAATTTCCTTAATGGATCTAAATTTTTATAGTCATGTGGGACTGTAAACCATATCGTTACTACCATTGTTTATACCGCCGTATAGAAATCACTGATGTACAAAGTGTGAAGAATAAAGAAGTGATTCTAGTATTTCAAGACGATATTGCTTGAGGACAAGCAACGCTCAAGTGTGGGAATATTTGATAATGCTAAAAACGAACATATATTTCATAGCATTATTCCTCAAGAAAGACAAGCTTTTAGTTGCAATTGTTCTATTTACAAGTGATATTCGTTTAAATAATAAAAGGTGAAGACAAAAGACAGATTCGACGAATTGAAGACGCAAACGACCAAAAAGCTCAAAAGAACAAAAGACAATCAAAAAGGTTCCAATTATTAATAAGAAACGTCTCGAAATTACAAGAGTACAAGATTCAAAACACAAAGTACAAGATATTAAATTGTACGCAAGGACGTTCGAAAATCCGGAACCGGGACCAGAGTCAACTCTTAACGCTCGACGCAACGGACTAAAAATTACAAGTTAACTATGTATATAAATATAATATAATATATAATTAATTATATTAATTATATATATATTATATATATATTATAAACCGTCGGTAAACAAAGAGCCAAACTCCTCTGAGCTGTAAAAGTAACCTCCGCGAGTCGCGGAGTTTGAAGAGGTTTTCACTGCGAGTCGCGGAGCCCCAAAAATCGACTCTGGCTATAAAGCAAACCGAATTCTGATCAAAATTCATAATCTATTTCTCTCTTCTCTCATATATACGATATATATATATATATATATATATAATTTATATTTTAATTTTAATTATAATTCTAATAATAAGGGTATGTTAGCGAATGTTGTAAGGGTGTAAGTCGAAATTCTGTCCGTGTAACGCTACGCTATTTTTAAATCATTGTAAGTTATGTTCAACCTTTTTACATTAATGTCTCGTAGCTAAGTTATTATTATGCTTATTTAATCCGAAGTAATCATGATGTTGGGCTAATTACTAAAATTGGGTAATTGGGCTTTGTACCATAATTGGGGTTTGGACAAAAGAACGACACTTGTGGAAATTAGACTATGGGCTATTAATGGGCTTTATATTTGTTTAACTAAATGAAAGTTTGTTAATGTTAATATAAAGATTTACAATTGGGCGTCCCTATAAATTACCATATACACTCGATCGGACACGATGGGCGGGGTATTTATATGTACGAATAATCGTTCATTTAACCGGACACGGGAATGGATTAATAGCCACTAGAATAATTAAAACAGGGGTGAAATTACATTCAAGGGTAATTGGTGTAATTGTTAACAAAATAGTAAAACCTTGGTTTACACGCAGTCGATAACCTGGTGTATTCATTAAACAAAGTATTAAAACCTTGTTACAATTCGAATCCCCAATTAGTTGGAATATTTAACTTCGGGTATAATAATAATTTGACGAGGACACTCGCACTTTATATTTATGACTGATGGACTGTTATGGACAAAAACCAGACGGACATATTAAATAATCCAGGACAAAGGACAATTAACCCATGGGCATAAAACTAAAATCAACACGTCAAACATCATGATTACGGAAGTTTAAATAAGCATAATTCTTTTATTTCATATTTAATTTCCTTTATTTTATATTTAATTGCACTTCTAATTATCGCACTTTTATTTATTGTTATTTAATCGCACTTTTAATTATTGTACTTTTTAATTATCGCAATTTTATTTTATCGTACTTTTATTATTCGCAATTTCATTATCGTTATTTACTTTACGCTTTAATTTAAGTCTTGTATTTATTTTATATTTTACATTAGGTTTTAATGCGACTAAAGTCTTAAAATCGACAAACCGGTCATTAAACGGTAAAAACCCCCCTTTATAATAATAATATTACTTATATATATATTTGTATTTTTATAAAAGTAAACTAATATAGCGTTGAGCTTTGTTTAAAGATTTCCCTGTGGAACGAACCGGACTTACTAAAAACTACACTACTGTACGATTAGGTACACTGCCTATAAGTGTTGTAGCAAGGTTTAAGTATATCCATTCTATAAATAAATAAATATCTTGTGTAAAATTGTATCGTATTTAATAGTGTTTTCTGCTAAAATTAATAAACTATTTTATATACACCTCGCATAACATCATTCATATTCTAATATGTATAGTGTATCTGTTGTCATCATATTATATATTTGTATAGATGCACAAAAGTTACGACATAATAGTGAGTCAAGTGATTTAGAGCTTGTATGTTATATATACGTTAGGACTTATTTTTATAACAAGATATGGCTTTTGATATAACAAACTTTTGATAGTATTAATTAAGTTGAAAAAATATTTATCGGTGATTTATCCAATTGATATCCATTAACTTGAATAATTCATTGGATTTGGACATGGATTGATGAATTGAAAATAAATGGATATTGATATGGACGGACTTTTCTTAATGAATATGAATGCGGATATGACATAATCGATCTATATCCGATCAAATGAAATTTCTAGATACTATATTACCATTAAACACAAAGTTGAAGTGTGGTTGATCACTTTAGCGTTGAAGTTAATGTTGTCGGGTTAATGTTGAATATCAATGTAGAGTACCGAAAAAAGTGTGGTTGATCACTTGATCTAATATCAGTGGCGATTCTAGGATCAAAACTCAATGGGGTACCAAAAATTTATTTGATAACTTTCTTGCACAAAATATTGAATGTGTCGGGTCGGGTAGGGTCGCGCCCAAAACACAAACATAAAATTGAATAATACTTAAAAAATATAAGGTTGTTTAGCAATTAATGGCACATGCACTATCAATTTTAAAGTAGCAATGACCTATACAGTAGCAATTTTAAAATATTATTTTAGCCAATGACCTATACAGTAGCAATTTTAAATTTCAATTTTATAACCTATTATCAATATGAATCGCATAACATTAACATTAGCTCTAAAATTGCAGTTTCTCCTTACTTTTTTAAAAAGAATAAGTTAGGTAGTTATGAGTGATGAGATTAGAGACTAATATACAATAACTATTACAAATATATATACCGTTACACATACATCTTAGTTGCAACCATATAATGCATTCACCATGAGTATTCACAATAAAACGTGTATATCTCAACATAGATATTACACATAATGTAACGACCCGACTTTTTTGACTTATATTTTCGTGCTCTATACTTTCACGAATCTGCGTATATGTGTGTACTGAGCTAGTTTATGCTCTGGGATCTTTATTCATGATTAATTTCTTTCGTTAATATCTTACAACTTGTAGTTAAGTACGTAATCACTTAACTTGATCCTCGAATGCTTTTACGACCGTTAGTGTCACTTGTCGTTTGAAACGAGCTATGTACTTGGTACACGTTTAACTTTGGTCATAATTGGAATATTATGACTACTTAAAACTAATTGTTATTTTCGAATGACAATTATTTGACTTATTGGTTGCTTAATTACGCTTAATAATTTACTAATGCACACTAGTTAGTCTTATTGGACTTTTTACCTCAATGGACTTAAGCCCACCCTACTCTAGTTAATGGACCATTAAATTAGCCCAACTTTAATGGATTTATGATCCATTAAGATGTAGGATAAAACCCCATTAATATGATCCAACATACTAGCATTTTTGTTAACCATTACTACACATGTTGCATGTGATCCCAACAATAAGCACCACCTTTAGACCACCACCATGCAAAAAGCAAAAAAGGTGTCCCCCTTGTCCTACGGTGTTGGAGACACAAAGCACCACCTCCACCACTATAAATACAAGCCTCATTCATCCATTTCACACTTGATCTCATTCTCATTTTACACACACTTGCTCTCTAATTTTCTCACACTAAAATTGTAAGTTCTTGAATTTTATTTCTTCTTCTTTAATTTCGACATCATCATCATCATCATCATCATCAAAGGATCAAACTTTTTAGCTTTTTGATCTTGTTACATCTTGTAGATTCAAACTTTGATTTGAAATCTTCAAAAACATGAAAGATTCAAGCTTTTTAGCTTTGAATCTTCATTACTTTGTTGGATCTAAGTTTTAAAGCTTAAGATCACTTTATTTTGTTAAAAGATCAAAACTTGTGTTTATGATCTTCATGTAACTTTTAGATCTAGCTTTTTTGCTTTAAGGATCTTCAAGAACATTAAAGATCCAAGCTTTCTAGCTTGGGGTTTCATTATTTTGTTGAAGATCTAAGCTTTTTAGTTTATGATCTCATTACTTTTACTAGATCTTAGCTTTCTAGCTTATGGTCTAATTGATCTTGTAAAGATCCAAGCTTTCTAGCTTAGGGTTTCTTAACATTTGAGATCTAAGTTATTATTGTAAATTTCACTTACTTGGAACCTTTTTATGATTTTTATGGTGATAAAAATCAAGTCTTCATCATCTCATATGATGAAGATGCATAAACCTGTATCAAAAGGACAAAGGTTGAAGCTTTATTGTGTTTATACAGTAAAGAGACAACTTTGATGTTCAAAACTTGTAGAAAGTTAGCTTTTACTTTTAGTTGTGTGTTGATGGTTAAAACTTGGTCATAATGATGCTAAAACATCAAAAAGTTGTACACTTGAGGCTTATACGCATCGAGGATGAGAACCGTGATAAGCATCAAGCACCAAGAAACCCACTGGAGCACTTGTTTCTGTTTTTCGGGATCTGATCAGACTCCTGGGACTTCTGGAAAGTTGATTTTCAGATAGTTCGGTTTGAGTAGATGACTTTTCGTTCAAGACTCGCCTAAATCCGATATACGGTTTGTGATTTATAGCCTTCCGAATATCACTACGCCTTTGTAACGACGTGCTGAAAATTCTGACCTACTCGCGATTGGACCGTCGCCACGGCCAAATGACATCGAGTTAGGATCTGAAAATTGGATAGCGGTACGAGGACTCACATACAGAGCCTTGGCCACTGACCATGCGTCTTTTCAGTTTGTATAGAGGTCGTAGCAGCTGTCCGAAGTCAGCCCTTTTGTTTCGATCTCTATTCTTGTTGAAAACTTACTTTATCTTTTACGAATGATGATGATGATGATACTTAAGACTTAACTTATTTACTTTTAAACTTTTGGGGACAAATTACTGACTCAGTAACCATTGACTTAGGTTGAGGACCTTTTGGATCGACCAACTTACTTGTTTGCACCAACTTACTACTTGCTTACATTTTCGTATCCATTTTACCGCACATTCACTGTGAGTTATAGCTCCCTTTCTACTTTACTATTTTTAGGACTGAGAATACATGCGCTTTTTATGTTTTACATACTAGACACGAGTACTTAAACTTTATATATGTGTGGGTGACATAACGGCACAAAGATTCCCCTTAGCTCAGTAACGTTTAACTATTGGTTTATGAACCGGTAGACGCGAATCTTAGATATGGATCCATAGGGTTTGACATCCCCACTCGGGCTAGTCGCGCTAGCATTTAACGGGTGTCTAATACTTCGAGAACATACGCACTTGCCAAGTGTACTTTTAGGGGGTGATATTTATATTACTTTGTTAAGTTAGTTACCGGGTGCCCACGGATAAGCATATACTTTATCATACAGATTTGAGATACTGTTTTGAATACGAAATCTCGTGATCTACATTACATCGTTGTTTACAATCAAACTATAGCTCACCAACATTCGTGTTGACTTTTTAAAGCATGTATTTCTCAAGTGCTTAGACGTTGTTGCTTCCGCTGTTAGACTTGCTGTTACAGACTCGCTGTGTTAGACTTCCGCTGCATTGTTTAGAGATGTCTCAATCATGGAACTTTTACTTTGCATTCACAACTTATGTTACATTTGAACAATGGCTTTGTAATGACCTTTGTGTCACGTACTTATGTTAATGCTTTCTATTAGTAGAAGCACGTTATCTTTTGTAAAACTTTTGACGTTGGTAAAGACGTCATCTTTTGTAAAACATTTGACGTTGGTAAAAACGTTACCTTTTCATGAATGCAAAACTTGTTTTTAAACAGCATATACTGTTGTAACCGTGTAATGATCCTGTTGTTGATGATCCGTACACGTTGATTTTGTACGGGGCGTCACACGTAATATGTCATAATATATGTTTGATAGTAAATTTAACAAATATTGTTCATTCTTAAACAAACATTACACATTCTGGTGGAAGAATTGTAAATTATGTCATGTTATATTACACTTTTATTTTCATTATATATTTGAAAATATTGTAAAATTTCTTAAATATCTAATGAATATCCATTATTCCGCTTAATCCACTAAATCCACTAAATATGGATATAGATTGATGAACTAAATTTAAATGGATATAGATATGGATAAACAAAAACTAAATGGATATGAATATGGCTTCACGCCCTCACCCGATCCATATCCTATCCATTGACATCTCTAGGATGAAGGATTAAAGATAGAACCATAAAAAATGTGATGTAGAAAGAAGTAAAAAAAGAATTAGAATTGAAATTGGACAAAAGTTTGTTTATTTTTATATCTAATATATTCAATGGCTCATACTATAAAAATTATATTATAAGTGGGTTTTCAAACACTTTAGTAGTTCAAACTATTAAACTATAATCTCTAAAAATTTATGGGGTCCTATTTTTATATTTAGTGGTGTCATATACTTAAAAAATAAAAAATTTATGATAAATTTCAAAAAACTAGTGGTGTCACGGAACCCCGCTTCGCTTCACCTAAAGTCGCCACTGTCTAATATTCTAATTGAACATTTAAACTTTAAATAATTGTTAATATTGTGTTATAGTCCTAACTACTACTCCCTTTAAAAATAGATCTCGATAATGAAATGTCTTACAGGCGTTCAATTGATACAATGATTCTCTATAACATAATATTCATTCTTTTATTCTTTTATATAATATAAATCAAAATCAAATACTTTAAAAGCAGGATTAGAATAATATAAGAGGTTGCAATTAAGGTAGTGGGATATGCTTTAGAGAAATTGAATAGAATTGGAATGATGGTTTATAACTGAAATAAGCTAAGTCAACCCAGGTGGTTAACCCATCGAGCACATTAAAGAGGAAAAGTAGACACCCTATCCCCACTCCCACCTCTCAAAAACCTTTTCAACATCTCCACCCTAATCATAATTATATTAGTCATTACCTATTATTTTGACTACTCACTCTTACTTAACTCACAAGTTCTAAATCTATACATATAATTTTTTACTCAATCAATCTCCCACCACAATTTTACATAAAAGCAAAAGGAATTTGCTTTCAACATATAAGCGATTTGTTAAAAGATGATGGGAAAGATGAATATTTTAATAAGTTAATTTTACATTATTCACATTATCCGTTTAAAATGATTATCAAATATGATATTGTCATTTAGAAGTAACGTCGTTTAGATGCATTGGATCATTCATATTATAAATTAATTCAGCAGTAAATCATTTAATTTTACCAAACGCAGACTAAAATCCATAACTTACATTAAAAATTAATTAGTAAAATTACATATTTAACCCTTTAAACAGTAATTACGGATCCATAATTTGCATATGAGATAAATTATGTTGACAATATTGTACCAAAAAAGGCTCCATGGATCCGGTGGCAATTTATAAGTCCCGAATTTTTTTCAATATTAATTATATTTAAATACTATTTTAATAGTAGTTTATCTTAAAAAATTACGAATTCAAAAGATATATGTGGTCGGTGAAGTTAAAATTTAGTAGTGTCCTGTAAATTTAAGAAATATATTGGGTCATACATTTAAATTTAGTGGTGTCTTATATAATTTAAATAATATTTTCTATTAAAAAATTTTAAACTAGTGATGTTCCATGACTCTATGGGTTACCATTTAGATTCGCCATTGCATTAATGCTAGAATGTCATATTTGATACTTGTCATTCATAACTTTTTTAATTTCTAATTTTAGGTTAGATTTCTGATTGTGAAGTTTTACCTTAAATGAAAAACTAATTACCTTTGAAAGGGATTTGCCAAAAAGCAAACGAAGTAAAAACCGTATCGAAGAAAAAAAAAGTACATGTGTTGTAAAGGTTGATCCATTTTTCATTTAACTAATTAACAGTAACAAACATAAAATTGACATGATTTGTAATTGTTTGCGGAAGCGTGAAAATCCCATTCATCTTGTCACTTCATATTTCAAACCACACCGTCTTTTGATCACGTACACTCAAATAATTTTTTTAATTATTATTTATTACACTTTCTAAAATGCTTTAATAATTCTTGAATATGACATGCTCACATGCATTTCAATTAAAACAATGAAAAGAAAATAACATTCGAGATGTATAGCTTGAGGTTTCATAACTCGAAATTGTTAGGAATTAGGACCCAACCAAGACAACACTAACCCACGAACGACAAACGAATTAACTAAAACATGTAAAACGATAAAGATAACGACACAGATATTTAACGTGGTTATATCCCAACTCCAAACACAGAGAAGGGTTTAGTCCACGGGCGCAAACCAGAGAATTTTCTTTATTATATTTGTGCACACATTGTACAGGTTACATGGGTTATATTTATAGGAGAAGATTAACTTAAGGAGCAAGCCAACTCGTATATGAAGTCCAAATTATATATGGAGTACAAATCCTATACCAATTATGGACGTCTAAATTAAACAAGAATTCTTGGACGTGAGGTGTGAGTTAACCTCACATTTGGTGACATTATGTCACCATATGTGACGTGTACTTTTCATAAGCAAAGCGAAACTCTCCATTGAATTTCTCACGTTATGACACACTTGCTCACTTTTGATCCATTCCAATTATCTTGTATCACTAACAGTGACTAATCCCAATTTCCTTGTTTAAACCTACTTCACATCCAACAGAAATTTGGTGCATTTTATAAAGTTAACATTAGTGGTTCAATGGTTAACCCTTTTACACTTGTGTATTTGGATGGGGTTGAGGAGTTCTCAAGTTCGAGTCTCTCCCCTTAAAAATATTCGTGAGATTTATTTCTTGAAAGCCGGATTGTCCCCGAGAGGTTTTACTGACCCGTATTCAGGACTCAGGTCCGACCCGTCTATCCCTCGGGATGGTTTAAGATTCGAATACCTGTAATACGGTTCGGGTTTGGGGCAGAAAGCGCGTGCATACGTGAAAAATGAGCATTTGATGTCAACAACTTACGTTTCAAAAATAAGGTATTTCTCACATGCCTCATTTGATCGTTCTTTCTAACTATGTCTTAAGTAAGACCTAAGAGCATCAAGAGTGAGTGGCATTCGCAGTCAGGATGGAAAATGTTCCATTAGAGCATCAAAACGTGACTAAATTGGTCCTAGTTACTCTTCGGGACGGAGTGGAAGAAGGGAGGGGATTCTCGTACGTGGAAAAGGACCAATAACTTCGAAAGAATTGAACGAGGAATTGCATGAGGTGAAAATCTCATGTACGGTTCTGTAGAGTGTCAGCAAGGGTGACTTATCTGTCAACTTTTCCACTATGAGCATAGAGAGTGAGAGGCATTCGCAGTCAGGATGCACATATCCCGGTCGGGATCCACCTATCCCGGTCACCATCAGTAGTAACTCAGTTTTTCTTCATTTTTGTTTCGTTTAACTTCTTCAACCCCAACAAATCTCCCACTTAGAAGATCTTGAACGAACCCAGACCAGATCACCATTTTTGACTTATTGAAACTACTTGTCTATATCGTCAAGAAAGCTTCTTGGGACACACACATTCTAACCACAACGAGCTAGCAGCTTTCGTTAAAGAGCACTTCAACTTCTATTGTCAAATAACGTAGTCAACAATCTCAACTTGTAAACTTCTACTCCAAACATCATCCCATAGTAACAAATGATTACCTGACACAACACCTTTTGAAAAATACCGCAAGATAAATAATGTAACGACCCGACTTTTTCGACTTATATTTTTGTGCTCTATACTTTCACGAAACTGCGTATATGTGCGTACTGAGCTAGTTTATGCTCTGGGATCTTTATTCATGATTAATTACTTTCGTTAATACCTTACAACGTGTTATTAAGTACTTAATCACTTAACTTGATCCTCGAATGCTTTTATGACCGTTAGTGTCACTTGACGTTTAGAACGAGCTATGTACTTTGTACACGTTAAACTTTTGTCATAATTGGAATATTATGACTACGTAATACTACTTGTTATTTTCTAATGACAATTACTTGGCTTATTGGTTGCTTAATTACGCTTAGGAATTTACTAATGCACACTAGTTAGTCTTGTTGGACTTTCTACCTTATTGGACTTAAGCCTACCCTACTCTAGCTATTGGACTTTTAAGTTAGCCCAATTTTAATGAAATTATGACCCATTAATATGTAGGACAAAAACCCATTAATATGAGCCAACATACTAGCATTTTTGTTAACCATTACCACACATGTTGCATGGGATCCCAACAATAAGCACCACCTTTAGACCACCACCATACAAAAAGCAAAAAGTTGTCCCCTTGTCCCCCCCATATCCCTACGGTTTTGATACACCAAGCACCACCTCCACCACTATAAATATCAAACCTCATTCATCCATTTTACACTTGATCTCATTCTTATTTTACACACACTTGCTCTCTAATTCTCTCTCTAGTCTTTCTCACACTAAAAATTGTAATTTTTAAATTTTCTTCTTCTTCTTCTTCTTCTTCTTCTTCTTCTTCTTCTTCTTCTTCTTCTTCTTCTTCTCTTCTTCTTGTACACGACATCATCGTCATCATGTAAAGATCAAGCTTTTTAGCTTTTTGATCTTGTTATATCTTGAAGATTCAAACTTTGATTTGAATCCTTCAAGAACGTGGAAGATTCAAGCTTTCTATCTTTGAATCTTCATTACTTTGTTGGATCTAAGTTTTCTAGCTTATGATCCCTTTATTTTGTTAAAAAGATCAAAACTTGTGTTTATGATCTTCATGAAACTTGAGGATCTATCCTTTTGCTTTAAGGATCTTCAAGAACATTAAAGATCCAGCTTTCTAGTTTCGAGTTTCATTATTTAGATCTAAGATTTTTAAGTTTATGATTTCATTACTTTTACTAGATCTTAGCTTTCTAGCATATGGTCTCATTAATCTTGTAAAGATCCAAGCTTTCTAGCTTAGTGTGACGACCCGAAAATTTCCGAACAAATTTAAACTTTATCTTTATATCATTAGATAAATATTTCAAACATATATATTACGTACAAATTTACGATTCTAAATAAAAATACATATATATTTTAACATAGTCATAAAACGTCATGATTTAAAATAATATATTTTGACAAACAACGAGTCACTGATTTATAGAAGTAAATGACCACAACGCTCAATTTTATAAGTTACATTTATTATAAGGTAATTTTTTTGATAAGTAAGTCAAATTATTGATAAGGGTACACGTCGCATAACGTAAAAGGCTAGTTTTCTACACGTACAAAAGTGCGCTCGAAAAACCGAAAGTGGTACCTAAGTCGAGTGACAACGTACGAGTCATTTTAGTAAAAATTACATTTTTGCTACGCACGTAAATATAATATAATATTTAATTAATCCTAAAGATTAAATATATTATATATTAAATAATATATATAACTTTATGTTTTACGTTTGATAAGGATTGTGTGAATTAAGAAAGTGTCGGCAGCCATCGGTTAGTGGGAATGAGCTGGTTTTTCATATCATGCGAGCGCATGATTTAGGCATAGAGACTCCATGCAATCGCATGGAGTCAGAGAGCTGATCAAATCTATAAAGCGAACGAGTCTTTCACTTGTACACACACACACATATCATTTATATATTACTCCCTCTATTCTTATTATTTTTATTATTTACATATTATTATTATTATTATTATTAATATTACTAAGAGTAATATTATTATTATTATTATTTGTAATATTATTATTATTTACACAAAATATTACGACGAGGTTCTGCTCACATGTTTTTAAACGGGATTATGAGCAAATCATTTCAAAATGAGTTTTTCAAGTGGGATAGGGCTAAGGAAATTATGGGTTATAGCTATGGAGGTAATGGGTATGGTTCATGGGTATGCTCATAAGGTCAATCTAGTGTTTACTGTCTCCGTTGCATCTACGTACCTTTCCTGCAATATTGAATCTCAATATTGATACGTGAGTACTCGTAAATAAATTTTTACATACTAATTGTGTATCCATGTCTAGTGCTCGAGTATATATATTTATGCATGCTTGTATGCTAAATTTCGTCACTAAACAGTTTATAATGAATCACGAATTAAATACATATATTACTGGTAAAAGGTATATGATATACATGTTTTTGAAAAGCTAGCGAAAAATCAATAACTTTTCATTTAGATACCGAATAGTTTCGATAAACGGATTAAAAGATATAAGCAACTGAATTATGATTGACGTTAATTGAAATTGCTTTTGAATCTACAATTAATATTTAAACAACTTGTTTACGAGATTGATAAAATGGATTTTTAAATATTACCAACCGAGTAAATGAATCCTTATATAAGGCACGTCTCGTTTTGTTGAACTATAGTTAAAATTGACTTTTTGAAATGACTTTTGATAAACTTTTGTATGTCGATCTCGAGCATTAGGATTGTGATACACTATGACCTGACCTAGCTTGATAGACATTTATTGACCAACATATGTTCTCTAGGTTGAGATCTACGATTATTTGGTAATCCGAGTTTCGGTCACATTATGATGAACAACTTTATGTGCTGCTAAGGTGAGTTTCATTTGCTCCCTTTTTAATTGCTTTTGCAATCTATATTTTTGGGCTGAGAATACATGCACTTTATTTTAAACACAATGGATACAAGTACATACTAAATTCTACACCGAGTTTGAACCGAAAATCCCTTAGCTTTGGTAACTAGTAACTGCCAGTTATAAGAACTGGTGGGCGTGAGTAGTTATATATGGATCCATAGGGCTTGACATCCCCGTCTGTTCTAGGTATAGAAACCCTAGCCTGAACTATAAAACAGACGTATGCTATATGAGGTTAGTACACGTTAGTTTGCGTGTATTGTACATGTTGGTTGCATGTATGTTAAAATAGGGGTACTTATTAAAACGTTAAAGTTTAGTTACCAGGGTGCTCAATCTTGTAGAATATTTTGATAAACGTTTCTGGATGAAACAACTGAAATCTTGTGATCCACTTTTATGTACAGATTATGCAAAACATTAAAACTATGAACTCACCAACCTTTGTGTTGACACTTGTTAACATGTTTATTCTCAGGTTCCCTAGAAATCTTCCGCTGTTTGCTTATATGTTAGACAAGCTATGTGCATGGAGTCTTACATGGCATATTTTTCAAGGAAACGTTGCATTCACCAAATCATCACCATGTATATTATTTTGACTGCATTGTCAACGGAAGTACTATTGTAAACTATTATTTACGGTGATTGTCTATATGTAGAAATCATCAGATGTCGAAAACCTTTGATTTAAATATTCATTTATGGTGTGCCTTTTCAAAAGAATGCAATGTTTACAAAATGTATCATATAGAGGTCAAATACCTCGCAATGAAATCAATGAATGACGTGTTCGTCCATATGGATTTGGAGCGATCATCACAGTTGGTATCAGAGCGTTGGTCCTAGCGAACCAGGTCTTGCATGAGTGTGTCTAACTGATAGTTGTTAGGATGCATTAGTAAGTCTGGACTTCGACCGTGTCTGCATGTTAAATTTTTTTCTTATTATTTCTTGTCATAAATTACATGCTTATCATTCTTAAAGTCTAAACACGTTTTCCTGCATTTATTGCATAAATAGTGTATAGACAAAAATTCAAATCTTAGCGTATCTGTTACTGTAAACTTTTCCTGACATCTTTCGAAAATTTCTCCGTAATTTACGGGATTTTGGTATTATATATACGTATGTAAATTATGTATTGAAGAATACCAATCTAAATTCTATAATCTATCTTATATCAAAAATCAATTCCCTGATTATATAAGATGGATCACGTATCTAGTTCAAATTCCTTAAACTCCGACAGCTATTCCGATATGGATATTCACCTGAACTCCGAAGACAGTGTAACCGGAATGGATCAACCAATTAGCCATCATCTATTCTGGATGAATTGGGGATGGGTTCGTAGCCTACTTAGTCATTGGAGACAAGAAGAAGGTGATCCCTTCCATCCACCACATTGCCCTCTTGGCGAAGAACCTGAAGCACTTACCGGCGAACCTGTTCGAGACACCATTTTCTCTCTCATTTCCAGAGTATCTCGTCACGATAATATACTATCTCAAATTCTGGATCTTATTCATCCTCTCGTCCGAACCGCTAATCATCCCGGTGTAGTAGAAGAAGTCAACGAGCTTCGCGCTCGGGTTGTGGCTTTAGAGAATATGGTGCAAAGGTTACAAGCACCAGCAGCATCACCGGCATCAACAGTACCACCAACAACAACACCAACAGTACCATTACCACCACCAACAACATCCGCATCGCACACCTCAACATCACAATCTGTACCTCGAACATCAACATCAAACGTACCATAGATACAAAGGAATACCAACAACAATAAACGATGAAGTATTGATTCATAACTTCATCGAAGAAATATTCTGCAGAGAATATGTAGTTTCTAAAAGTGTTAGAGATTATATATTCTAGTCCTAGTCGAAAACCAGATGAGATTAATATTATGTTAACTCATTAAATCCATGATTACATCTAAGGAAACTATATATATAGGTATATTTTCATAAAGATTGTAATTAAGAAAATTATTTTGTACAAACTGTTAATGGTGAGAATATTTTAACGGGTAGGTAATACCCGGAAAATATATAAGTTCACAATTAATATGTTACACTGTACATTCTTCAACTTTGATTCAAAAATTATTAACTATGCTCACAGCAATATACAATCGTTCCTATACAAATTCAATTACATATTCTGATATTGACGGATCAGAATCCAAGCCATAACTCTGAACCGGTGACATCATTCTTAGATCTCTACATCTTTCAAAACTAAACTTTGACTTTAAAACTGTGCAAGATCCTTTAACGTTGTTATTACCGAAAATAATCTTGCAATTCTTTTCAAGATATCAAATTTTCATCACACTTCCAACCAGTCAACTTTGATTTTTCAGATTAACCTTATTATAACCTTGACATATACGTTCTTGTTACTAGGGAACCTATCATGTTCCACCACATTAGCAGTAAACTTACCAACAACTTCACTGATCTTTGACTTTCCGAAAAATCATTATATTTATCGAAACCCCATCATTTACTCATCTGCATCTTATAACAAGAATTGTCTTGCCAATTACTGAGAATCAGCAATCAGTATCTTGAAATCTCGTAGCATGTCTACTCCAACAGTTATATGTGTACATATAACATCTATCTCCTATACTTACGTACTTTGAATGTGAAGTTTTCGAAAAACACCTTAAACCGCGAACTAGTTCTCGAAATTTTGAAAAGTACTGATGAAGCAGCAAAACTGTAAACGACCTTAACAGTAAAAAGTTTAATGATAAAGAATAGTGTGTTGGCAAAGCTCAGAAAAAGAAAAGGTTTGGAACTGGAAAACGGATTGAGCAAAGTATGAAGGAGGCTGTGGATAAATCACAAGGACGAAACCTGCCTTCCAAGAATCCAAATGATTCAGTATTTGCTGAAGCCATTAACGAATACCTTGCTTCCGAATCTAAACCCTTGCGGACAATATTCTTCATCATCCTTCAATATTAGAAATTCTAAGATATCATCGTATCTTTCATTATAAATATCTCCTATATTCCTGAAGATATTTTCACAACTATTGTTATCCGAAGTCATTTACTTCTTCGCGCTATCTATGTAAAATCATAAAAGAAACTATTTTAGTTTCTAAAATTCTGAAACCTTCGAGTTTAAAATATGAATGTGTTTGAAGTAGTGTTGGGAACTGAATCATGAGTTAGTATAATATAATGACACTTGATCAACGTGATTATATTACAGTAAATCATGCTAAGTTTTTAAATGGAACGTGATGATTCACAGATCATAACGTCATCATGTGCTATGTCATACGACTCTTGTATTCTAGTTAATCTCTAAGAATATCAAGAAAATATTTTCTTGATGATTCGGTCTTTTCCGGATATTCTGGTAATTTGACAAATCAAAATCGTGCCATTACAATTTCCTTCTTAGAACATTAACTATGTTCATTTCAAAATTCATACCTACGAATTCTGGACCATTACAAGCAATGCTTAGTCACAAGAAGAAGAAACGAAGGGACAAAACTCCGAAATAGAAATTGGGATATAAATCGCAGCAAATAAAAGAAGGCATTAACTGGGGATGATAATAATTATAGAAGACAGAAGCAGAAACTTTGAAATATAAGGGAAAATATAAAGCCTGACAACAAAACATATATTACAAACCGTGTATATCAATGCGTATAGCAATATAAAGACACGGGAGAATGAAAAATACTATAACCCCAAGGTAATAGTAGAAGAAAATAATTTCCTCTGGTGGCAGATGAAAAAGAAGAATGAAGGATACGATAGCCAAGAAAATATCAAGAATTAGAACTGGATTAAGCATTTCACAATCTTTTGGAAGTATGAAATAAGGAAGAAGATGTAGGAGTGGTAAAACTAATGAAACGGAAGTGGTTAATTTATAGCGAAATATCAGACATAGAAATCGAGGCAGATTACACATTTAATCAAAGGAAATCTTAATTTCCTTATTCGCTGAAGAATCAAATCTTTTAGATTTAGAAGATTTTCTTTAAATCCCTTGAATTCCGGAATCCAACCAAGACAACGTCAAAAGTTAAGACACAAACTTTAGTTCTCATTTCATTCCTTTTAGGATAGCTTCACTCGTACTCTTCAAGTAATCGAATCATTTTATCTATATTACTCAAAAGTGATAAAATTCTATATACCAACTCATATTCGTCATAAAAACATTTTTATTATTAGCCATGACAACCACGATCAAATTTCGGGACGAAATTTCTTTAACGGGTAGGTACTGTGACGACCCGAAAATTTCCGAACAAATTTAAACTTTATCTTTATATCATTAGATAAATATTTCAAACATATATATTACGTACAAATTTACGATTCTAAATAAAAATACATATATATTTTAACATAGTCATAAAGCGTCATGATTTAAAATAATATATTTTGACAAACAACGAGTCACTGATTTATAGAAGTAAATGACCACAACGCTCAATTTTATAAGTTACATTTATTATAAGGTAATTTTTTTGATAAGTAAGTCAAATTATTGATAAGGGTACACGTCGCATAACGTAAAAGGCTAGTTTTCTACACGTACAAAAGTGCGCTCGAAAAACCAAAAGTGGTACCTAAGTCGAGTGACAACGTACGAGTCATTTTAGTAAAAATTACATTTTTACTACACACGTAAATATAATATAATATTTAATTAATCCTAAAGATTAAATATATTATATATTAAATAATATATATAACTTTATGTTTTACGTTTGATAAGGATTGTGTGAATTAAGAAAGTGTTGGCAGCCATCGGTTAGTGGGAATGAGCTGGTTTTTCATATCATGCGAGCGCATGATTTAGGCATAGAGACTCCATGCAATCGCATGGAGTCAGAGAGCTGATCAAATCTATAAAGCGAACGAGTCTTTCACTTGTACACACACACACATATCATTTATATATTACTCCCTCTATTCTTATTATTTTTATTATTTACATATTATTATTATTATTAATATTACTAAAAGTAATATTATTATTATTATTATTTGTAATATTATTATTATTTACACAAAATATTACGACGAGGTTCTGCTCACATGTTTTTAAACGGGATTATGAGCAAATCATTTCAAAATGAGTTTTTCAAGTGGGATAGGGCTAAGGAAATTATGGGTTATAGCTATGGAGGTAATGGGTATGGTTCATGGGTATGCTCATAAGGTCAATCTAGTGTTTACTGTCTCCGTTGCATCTACGTACCTTTCCTGCAATATTGAATCTCAATATTGATACGTGAGTACTCGTAAATAAATTTTTACATACTAATTGTGTATCCATGTCTAGTGCTCGAGTATATATATTTATGCATGCTTGTATGCTAAATTTCGTCACTAAACAGTTTATAATGAATCACGAATTAAATACATATATTACTGGTAAAAGGTATATGATATACATGTTTTTGAAAAGCTAGCGAAAAATCAATAACTTTTCATTTAGATACCGAATAGTTTTGATAAACGGATTAAAAGATATAAGCAACTGAATTATGATTGACGTTAATTGAAATTGCTTTTGAATCTACAATTAATATTTAAACAACTTGTTTACGAGATTGATAAAATGGATTTTTAAATATTACCAACCGAGTAAATGAATCCTTATATAAGGCATGTCTCGTTTTGTTGAACTATAGTTAAAATTGACTTTTTGAAATGACTTTTGATAAACTTTTGTATGTCGATCTCGAGCATTAGGATTGTGATACACTATGACCTGACCTAGCTTGATAGACATTTATTGACCAACATATGTTCTCTAGGTTGAGATCTACGATTATTTGGTAATCCGAGTTTCGGTCACATTATGATGAACAACTTTATGTGCTGCTAAGGTGAGTTTCATTTGCTCCCTTTTTAATTGCTTTTGCAATCTATATTTTTGGGCTGAGAATACATGCACTTTATTTTAAACACAATGGATACAAGTACATACTAAATTCTACACCGAGTTTGAACCGAAAATCCCTTAGCTTTGGTAACTAGTAACTGCCAGTTATAAGAACTGGTGGGCGTGAGTAGTTATATATGGATCCATAGGGCTTGACATCCCCGTCTGTTCTAGGTATAGAAACCCTAGCCTGAACTATAAAACAGACGTATGCTATATGAGGTTAGTACACGTTAGTTTACGTGTATTGTACATGTTGGTTGCATGTATGTTAAAATAGGGGTACTTATTAAAACGTTAAAGTTTAGTTACCAGGGTGCTCAATCTTGTAGAATATTTTGATAAACGTTTCTGGATGAAACAACTGAAATCTTGTGATCCACTTTTATGTACAGATTATGCAAAACATTAAAACTATGAACTCACCAACCTTTGTGTTGACACTTGTTAACATGTTTATTCTCAGGTTCCCTAGAAATCTTCCGCTGTTTGCTTATATGTTAGACAAGCTATGTGCATGGAGTCTTACATGGCATATTTTTCAAGGAAACGTTGCATTCACCAAATTCATCACCATGTATATTATTTTGACTGCATTCTCAACGGAAGTACTATTGTAAACTATTATTTACGGTGATTGTCTATATGTAGAAATCATCAGATGTCGAAAACCTTTGATTTAAATATTCATTTATGGTGTGCCTTTTCAAAAGAATGCAATGTTTACAAAACGTATCATATAGAGGTCAAATACCTCGCAATGAAATCAATGAATGACGTGTTCGTCCATATGGATTTGGAGCGATCGTCACACTTAGGGTTTCTTAATACTTGAAGATCTAAGTTATTATTGTAGATCTCACTTACTTGGAACCTTTTTATGATTTTTATGGTGATAAAAATCAAGTCTTCATCATCTCATATGATGAAGATGCATAAACTTGTGTCAAAAGGACAAAGGTTGAAGCTTTATTGTGTTTATGCAATAAAGAGACAATCTTGATGTTCAAAACTTGCAGAATGTTAGCTTTTACTCTTAGTTATGTGTTGATGGTTGAAACTTGGTCAAAGTGATGCTAAAACATCAAAGAGTTGTACACTTGAAGCTTACACGCATCAAGGATGAGAACCGTGATGAGCATCAAGCACCTAGAAACCCACCGGAGCACTTGTTTTCTATTTTCGGGGTCTGATCAGACTCCTGGGACTTCTGGAAAATTGATTTTCAGATAGTTCGGTTCGAGTAGATGACTTTTCGTTCAAGACTCGCCTAAATCCGATATACGGTTTAGGATTTATAGCCTTTCGAAAGTCACTACGCCTTTGTAACGACGTGCTGCAAATTCTGACCTACTCGCTCTTGAACCGTCGCTACGGTCAAACAACATCGAGTTAGGATCTGAAAATTTAGTGTTTATAAAGAGACAACAACATCGGTCAAAGGCGGCCATGCGATCGCATGGCAAAAACACTGAAAACTCATGCGATCGCATGAGGTACTGTAGCAGGCCACATACTATAAAAGCTCGATTCATTCCTCCGTATTATTTTTTTTTATATTATTATTATTATTATTAAGATTAATATTATTATTATTAATCTTATTATAATATTATTATTAGTAGTATATATACCTAAAATACTACGACGAGGTTATGAGCGTGTCACCTTCAAAATGGGTTTTTGAGCGGGATAGAGCTAAGAAAATTATGGGTTATTGCCAAGGAGGTTATGGGTAATGTTCGAGGGTATATTTGTGAATCAAATCTAGTGTTTATCATCTCTGTTGCTCTACGTACTTTCCTACAATATTGAATCTCAATATTGATACGTAAGCACTCATATTTTATCTTTTATACATTAATTGTGTATCCATGTCTAGTGCTCGAGTATATATATTTATGCATGCTTGTATGCTAAATTTTATCGTTAAACAGTTATGATGAATCACGAAGTAAATACATATATTACTGATAAAAGGTATATGATATGCATGTTTTTGGAAAGCTGGCGAAAAATCAATAACTTTTCATTTAGAAATCGCGTAATTTCGGTGAACGAATTAAAAGATATGATCAACTGAATTATGATTGACATTGATTGAAATTGCTTTTGAAACTTGTTTGTAAGAATGATAAATTGGATTTTTGAATATTACCAGCCAAGTAAATGAATCCATATATAAGGCACGTGTTGTTTTGTTGAATTATTGTCAAAATTGACTTTTTGAAATGACTTTGGATAACTTTTGTATGTCGATCTCGAGCATTAGGATTGTTATACACTATGACCCGACCTAGCTTGATAGACATTTATTGACCAACATATGTTCTCTAGGTTGAGATCTACGGTTATTTGGTAATCCAAGTTTCGATCACATTTTGGTGAACGACTTTATATGCTGCTAAGGTGAGTTTCATTTGCTCCCTTTTTAATTGTTTTTGCAATATATATTTTTAGGTTGAGAATACATGCACTTTATTTTAAACGCAATGGATATAAGTACATACTAAATTCTACACTGAGTTTGAACCGAAAATCCCTTAGCTTTCGTAACTAGTAACTGCCGGTTATAAGAACCGGTGGGCGCGAGTAGTTATATATGGATCCATAGGGCTTGATATCCCCGTCCAAGCTAGAGCACTAGTCTTTTAACGGACGTATGCTATTTGAGAAGCGTACACGTTGGTTTGCGTGTATTATTAAGATGATTATACAAAGAGTACAAATTATATATACGTTAAGTTTAGTTACCAGGATGCTCAATTTCGTAGAATATTTTGATAAACGTTTCTGGATTGAACAACTGAAATCTTGTGATCCACCTTTATATACAGATTATACGCAACATTAAAACTATGAACTCACCAACATTTGTGTTGACACTTGTTAGCATGTTTATTCTCAGGTTCCCTAGAAGTCTTCCGCTGTTTGCTTATATGTTAGACAAGCTATGTGCATGGAGTCATACATGGCATATTTTTCAAGGAAACGTTGCATTCACCAAATCATCACCATGTATCTTATTTTGACTGCATTATCAACGGAAGTATTATTGTAAATTATTATATTACGGTGATTGTCTATATGTAGAAATCATCAGATGTCGAAAACCTTTGATTTAAATATTCATTTATGGTGTGCCTTTTTAAAAGAATGCAATGTTTACAAAACGTATCATATAGAGGTCAAATAATGACGTGTTCATCCATATGGATTTGGAGCGATCGTCACAGTTGGTATCAGAGCGTTGGTCCTAGCGAACCAGGTCTTGCATGAGTGTGTCTAACTGATAGTTGTTAGGATGCATTAGTAAGTCTGGACTTCGACCGTGTCTGTATGTCAAAAGTTTTGCTTATCATTTTTTGTCAGAAATTACCTGCTTATCATTCCTAGTCTAGACACATTTTACTGCATTGATTGCATGAATAGTGTATAGACAAAATTCATATCTTAGCGTATCTGTTACTGTAAACTTTTCCTGACATCTTCCGAAAATTTCTCCGTGATTTATGGAATTTGGTATTATATATACATATGTAAATTATGTATTGAAGAATACCAAACTAAATTCTATAATCTAATTCATATAAAAAAAATCATCTCCCTAATTATAAAAGATGGATCCCGTATCTAGTTCAAATTCCTTAAACTCTGACAGCTATTCCGATATGAATATTCACCTGAATTCCGAAGACAGTATAACCGGAATGGATCAACCAATTAGCCATCATCTATTCTGGATGAATTGGGGATGGGTTCGTAGCCTACTTAATTATTGGAGACAAGAAGAAGGCGATCCCTTCCATCCACCACATTGCCCTCTTGGTGAAGAGCCTGAAGTACTTACCGGCGAACCTGTTCGTAATACCATTTTCTCTCTCATCTCCAGAATATCTCGTCATGATCATATACTCTCTCAAATTCTGGATCTTATTCATCCGCTCGTCTGAACCGCCAATCATCCTGGTGTAGTAGAAGAAGTCAACGAGCTTCGCGCTCGGGTAGTGGCTTTGGAGAATATGGTGCAAATGTTACAAGCACCAGCAGAATCTCCGGCATCAACAGTACCACCGACAACAACACCAACAGTACCATTACCACCACCAACAACATCCGCACTGCAAGCCTCAACATCACAATATGTACCTTGAACATCAACGTCATACGCATCGTAGTTACCAAGAAATACCAGCAACAATAACCGATGAAGTATTAACTTATTTCCCCTGAAGAAATTTTATGTATATTTAATATATATGAATTTTGAAATCAAAATAAATCTTTTCGTACTAAGCTATTACGTGTGAATCTTAACTGGTAGGTACTACTCGGTTAGTTCATATTACTAATATGCAATGATGTACATCCTTCCTTAACAACTTAACCATTGTTAACTACAATCTCTGTTTCAACTTAATGAATTCCATTTCATAATAAACCAAGTGTATTATTCAATTACATAATTGATTTTACATTTTCATTTTCGATGTACTCGAAACTTTCCAGAAAACATCAGCTGTGCCTTGTAAGGTTCACAAAGATTCCACAAGCATCAACATCCTTCACCGAGAAATAAGAATAAATAATGAAGTATCGATTACATTAGCGAAATACTCGGCAAAGATTATGTAATCTTTAATGTTTTAGAGATTAATCATTTCTAAGTCAAGTCGAAAATCAAATGAGCTTAATATGATATTAACTCATTAAATCTGTATTAGATTTGAAAAAAAATATACATACATATATTTTCATAAAGACGGTAATAAAAATTCTTTTGTACAAAGTATTAATTGTGAAATCTTTAACGGGTAGGTACTACTCGAGAAATATTTAAGTTCACAATTAATATGTTACACTGTACATTCTTCAATTTTGATTCAAAAATCATTAACTATACTCACTATCTTCACAATGATACACAATCATTTCATACAAATTTAATCACATGTTCTGATATCGACGGATTAGAATCCAAGCCATAACTCTGAACTGGTGACATCATTCTTAGATCTCTACATCTTTCAAAGCTATACTTTGACTTTAAAACTATGCAAGATCCTTTAGCATTGTTTTTTACCAAAAATAACCTTGCAATTCCTTTTCAAAGTATCCAGTATTATCAACCATTCAACCAGTCAACGACGACCTTTCAGACTTGTAATTTTGGCATATACGTTTTCGTTACTGGGGAACCTTTCATGTTCCACCACATTAGCAGTAAATTTACCAACAACTTCATTGATCTTTGACCTTCCGAAAAATCCTTATACTCATTGAAACTGTATCATGTACTCATCTACATCTTGTAACAATACTTGCCATATCAACTACCGAGAATTAGCAATCAGTATTTTGAATATCGCAGCAATTCTACGTCAACAGTTATATATACATATAATGTCTATCTTCTAGACTTACATACTTCGAATGTGAAGTTTCTGAAAAACATCCCAAACTATGAACTAGTTCTCTAAAATAGGAACAATGCTGATGAAGCAGCCAAAAACTGTAAACGACCTTAACTGTTAAAAGTTTAATGATAAAGAATAGTATGGTGGTAAAGCTGAGAAAAAGAGAAGGTTTGGAACTGGAAAACGGATTGAGCAAAGTATGAAGGAGGCTGTGGATAAATCACAAAGACTGAACCTGCCTTCAAAGAATCCAAATGATTCAGTGTCTGCTGAAATCCTTAGTAAATACCTTGCTCTTTACTCTAAAACCTTTGCGGACAATATTCTTCATCATCATCATTATCTTAAATATTCTAAGATATCATCATATCTTTCATTATAAATATCCTCGATATTTCTGAAGATATTTTCATAACCATTCTTATTTGAAATCATTCATCTCTTCGCGCTATCTGTGTTATAACATAAAAGAAACTATTTTAGTTTCTAACATCTGAAAAATTAAAAAAAAATTTAATGTTTTGAAGTAGTGTTGGGAACTGAAGCATGAATTAGTATAATATAATGACAATTGATCAACGTGATTATATTACAGTAAGTCATGCTGAGTTTCTAATGGAACGTGATAAGGGTTCACAGATTCCACCCTCATCATGTGCCATGTTACACGACTCTTACATTCTAATCTCTAAACATATCAAGAAAATATTTTTCTTGATGATTCGGTCTTTTTCAGATATTCCGGTAATTTGACAAATCAAGATCGTGCCATTACAATTTCTTTCTTAGAACGTTAGTATTATTTATCTAAAATTTCATACCTACGAATTCTGAACCATTATTCGCTTGACTTAAAGTCGGGAAGAGAAAACGAAAGCATGAAGCTCCGAAATATAAAGGAGAATATAAGCCCCATAACAACCCCGAAATCTACAAACCGTGTATATCAATGCTTATAGCAATATAAAGACACGAGAGAATGAAAAACACTATAACCCCAAGGTAATGGTAGAAGAAAATAACTTCCTCTGGTGGCAGATGAAAAAGAAGAATGAATGATATGATAGCCAATAAAATATCAAGAATCAGAACTGGATGAAGCATTTTCACAAATCTTTTGTAAGTATGAAATAAGAAAGAAGATTATATGAGTGGTGAGAATAAATGAAACGGAAGAGGTTAATTTATAGCAAAATATCAGACATAGCAATCGAGGCAGATTACGCATTTAATCAAAGGAAATCCTAATTTCCTTAAATTCCGAAGAATCGAATCTTATTTATATGAAGATTTTCTATTCCTTAAATTCCGAAAATCAATCGTTACTACATCAAGAGATAAGACGAATCTCTATTCTCCATTTCACTCTATTATGATAACTTCTCACATACGCTTCGAGTAATCGGATTGTTTTATCCGTATTATTTAATGGTGATAAAATTCTATTTACCAACTCATATTCGTCATGAAAACAATTTTATTGTCAGCCATGATGACCTCACTTAAATTTCGGGACGAAATTTCTTTAACGGGTAGGTATTGTGACAACCCGGAAACTTTTGACCAAATTTAAACTTTATCTTTAAATGATTTAACGTTTCCGACACGATAAGCAAAGTCTATGAAGTTGAATCTCAAAATTTTAGAACTGTTTCATTACATTTGACTGCTCTCGACGATTCATGAACAATTATATGTATGTATATATATATATGTACAAGTAAAAATGACTTTCCTACAGTAAAACACTATTTGCTACAGTAAAATGACTTTGCTACAGTAAAACACTATTTGCTACAGTAAAACACTATTTGCAACAGTGAAACCGTATTTTGCTACAGTGCTACAGTGAAACCGTATTTTGCTACAGTGCTACAGTGATTTGCTGCAGTACACTATTTACTACAGTACACTATTGCTACAGTACACACTATTTTGCTACAGTACACTATTTGATGTCGACGAACTAGCAAACAAAAACGGATAAGGCGGCCATGCGATCGCATGGCAAAAACACTGAAAACTCATGCGATCACATGAGGTACTGTAGCAGGCCACATACTATAAAAGCTCGATTCATTCCTCCGCATTATTATTTTTTTATATTATTATTATTATTATTATTATTATTATTATTATTATTATTATTAAGATTAATATTATTATTATTAATCTTATTATAATATTATTATTAGTAGTATATATACCTAAAATACTACGACGAGGTTATGAGCGTGTCACATTCAAAATGGGTTTTTGAGCGGGATAGAGCTAAGAAAATTATGGGTTATTGCCAAGGAGGTTATGGGTATTGTTCGAGGGTATATTTGTGAATCAAATCTAGTGTTTATCATCTCTGTTGCGTCTACGTACTTTTCTACAATATTGAATCTCAATATTGATACGTAAGCACTCATATTTTATCTTTTATACATTAATTGTGTATCCATGTCTAGTGCTCGAGTATATATATTTATGCATGCTTGTATGCTAAATTTTGTCGTTAAACAGTTATGATGAATCACGAAGTAAATACATATATTACTGATAAAAGGTATATGATATGCACGTTTTTGGAAAGCTGGAGAAAAATCAATAACTTTTCATTTAGAAATCGCGTAATTTCGGTGAACGAATTAAAAGATACGGTCAACTGAATTATGATTGACATTGATTGAAATTGCTTTTGAAACTTGTTTGTAAGAATGATAAATTGGATTTTTGAATATTACCATCCAAGTAAATGAATCCATATATAAGGCACGTGTCGTTTTGTTGAATTATTGTCAAAATTGACTTTTTGAAACGACTTTGGATAACTTTTGTATGTCGTTCTCGAGCATTAGGATTGTTATACACTATGACCTGACCTAGCTTGATAGACATTTATTGACCAACATATGTTCTCTAGGTTGAGATCTACAGTTATTTGATAATCCGAGTTTCGATCACATTTTGGTGAACGACTTTATATGCTGCTAAGGTGAGTTTCATTTGCTCCCTTTTTAATTGCTTTTGCAATATATATTTTTGGGCTGAGAATAAATGCACTTTATTTTAAACGCAATGGATACAAGTACATACTAAATTCTACACCGAGTTTGAACCGAAAATCCCTTAGCTTTGGTAACTAGTAACTGCCGGTTATAAGAACTGGTGGGCGCGAGTAGTTATATATGGATCCATATGGCTTGATATCCCCGTCCGAGCTAGAGCACTAGCCTTTTAACAGACGTATGCTATTTGAGAAGCGTACACGTTGGTTTGCGTATATTATTAAGATGATTATACAAAGGGTACAAATTATATATACGTTAAGTTTAGTTACCAGGGTGCTCAATTTCGTAGAATATTTTGATAAACGTTTCTGGATTGAACAACTGAAATCTTGTGATCCACCTTTATATACAGATTATGCGCAACATTAAAACTATGAACTCACCAACCTTTGTATTGACACTTGTTAGCATGTTTATTCTCAGGTTCCCTAGAAGTCTTCCGCTGTTTGCTTATATGTTAGACAAGCTATGTGCATGGAGTCATACATGACATATTTTTCAAGGAAACGTTGCATTCACCAAATCATCACCATGTATCTTATTTTGACTTCATTATCAACGGAAGTATTATTGTAAATTATTATATTACGGTGATTGTCTATATGTAGAAATCATCAGATGTCGAAAACCTTTGATTTAAATATTTATTTATGGTGTGCCTTTTCAAAAGAATGCAATGTTTACAAAACGTATCATATAGAGGTCAAATACCTCGCAATGAAATCGATGAATGACGTGTTCGTCCATATGGATTTGGAGCGATCATCACATCAAGTAATTTCATCCCCGAGCCGTACCCGCCGCCTTCTCTAACCGTTTAACATGATCGGTGTTCAAATCGGGACACTCCGACTTTCGGTGTCCTTGCTTTTGGCAATTGAAACATGTGAGGTTGTTTCCGGAAGATAGGTTCGGACAATCACGAGCCATATGACCCATCTGTCCATAATTGTAGCATGTATAAGAAAAACCTCCGGAAGCACTCTTCTTCACGCTATTGACACTTTTGGAACCCTTCTTGCTCTTTTTGCTTGAAAAGCTCGAATGACTCGAACCTTCAAATTTTCTCTTACAAAAAGAGAAATCACTTCTTTTTGGAACCTCCGGCTCGAAACCCCGGGCTAACTCAAACAATTCATCAAAAGACTTAGCCATTCCCCAACTAATCTTACGCTTCAACTCATCGCTTAGTGTACGATAAAAATCTAGCATCAACATTCGGTCATCACCCACATACTCCGGACAAAAACGAGTCTTTGACAAGAAGGTAGACTTGAGAGTGACCAAGTCCATCGAACCTTGTCGCAAATCACTCAACTCGTCCCGAATTTTGTTAAGATCGAATGGAGTCCGATATTCATCAAAGAACTCCTTTTTAAACTCATCCCACGACAAGCCCATATATTGCTCTTCACCATACAACTTAATCTTATCGTCCCACCACAACTTTGCCTCTTCATGCAACATACTAGAACCGTATCTCGTTTTCTTCTCGGGAGGACACTCCGCGGTACGGAAAGCCCCCTCGATGTCGGAGATCCAACATGTGCTTTTCAACGGATCTCTTACTCCATTAAACATAGGAGGTTGAGCATATTTGAAATTTTGGTAATGGAAGTCTTGCCTTCCATGCCCACCACTACCATCACCCCTAGCCCCGAGGATGAATGTTCCTAGCTTCTAATGCCTCTTCAATTGCGGCATTCATTCGCTCATTTATTAACTCGGTTACTTACCCATCAACCAATTCTTGGAAAACCTTTCGGACATCCTCAATAAATTCCGCTATTTGCTTTTTAATAATGGCCTCAACCTTGGCCGTAAACTCGAGGTCCTCGCTCGTACCTCCTTCATGGTTCTCGGGTCCGTTTCTCGTTTTCATACTATAAAACGAAAATCGGTTAAACCATGAAACGAAAGGATATAACACAAAGTATATATATATATATATATATATATATATATATATATATATATATATATATATATATATATATATATATATATATATATATATATATATATATATATATATATATATATATATCTCACACCGCCCCATCTTGCTCAACAATCATCGTGCATCGCTTGTTTGACACGATTTGAACCCGTAACAATGGTAGCTAATCATTGTTACGCGAGCACGTCGCATTAACTCGCTAGTACAACGTCTATCTCGCTTGATGATTGCAAAACACAACACAAAACAATTAGCGCATAGTTAATTAACCTAATCCTTGGCACTAACCAATCTCTGGTCCGACTCGTCTCCTACAAGTCCCACATAAAGCGCATACATAATAAAGTCTAAGTCTAGGCACCTATCTCAAGTCGCCTAAATCCCTTAGACCATGCTCTGATACCACTTGTAATGACCCAAACCTCGTTATACCAAAAACACGCCCTAAAATTTTTTTTGGTTCAGTACATCTGGACGGCGTCCAGCTCTGAAGGCCAGGACGACGTCCCAATGAACTGTCAGTTACTGCTCCCCGTGCTCAACTTACGTGAGCGGAAAACTCGATTCCTGACACTTTCAAACGAAACCCTTTTTCAAACATGTCAATATAAGTAAAATTAAAAGATTTCTACAATAAAACCAAGTTTTACAACATCGAGCCCACATCGGCCATTTTACGAATTTCGTTCAAAATTACGAGTTTTGACCATAAGAGTTTAAATTCCAAACGACACCTAGAGCATGGTGTTTGGGGTTAAACTACCCACATCTTGGCTAAACTAAAAAAAAACTAAGCTTCCCAAAAGCATCCCCTTATCCAAAACGAGCGGGAGGCCTCTAATCCAATCGAACACCCTTACCCTTTTCCACGCCGAAGCCTAAAAAGAGTAAACAACGAGAGGGTAAGAAAAACGCTTAGTGAATGCAATAATTATACACAAACATATATAACATACCTACTTGCAAACACTTACACTTCTACCGCATACATGCTAGCAACACAATTAGCTTATCATCTCAAATACAAAGCTATTAACCTCTGATACCACAAGCTAGCACAACAATAGCATATATATAACTTGAACAATGTAATATGCTTACGCTACAACATAATAACCATGGTTAACCAATCATACAAGGGAATGGCACTCGCGAAAGGCCATCGATGTTCATAACATCCGTTAGTGTACTTAACACCTCGTATCACTAAACCCTCGGGTGGCATCTTAACACCTCGATGCTTCACCCTTTATCTTATGGAGTGGTGCCTTAACACCTCGGCACTTCACTCCTAGGTGGCATCTTAACACATCGATGCTTCACCCCGAGTGGCGTCTTAACACCTCGACGCTTCACTCATCACGTGAAACGTGGCGTCTTAACACTTCGACACTTCACATCTCACGCTACAACAAATAAATACATTATATACCTACGCATATAATTATTCCACTCACCTTAAAGTCTTTTGTGAAAGATAACCGAGCTTGCAACCTTCAACGTAACGTACCTATCACATTACGTATATAATCAGTCACAAACTCAAGTTGGTCAACCAACTTTCTAACCATCCTAACGTCATTTAGACCCTTGGTGCAACTTCGACCCATTTGCACACTTACCCCTAACATCGGGTCAATTTTGCCAAATCCCTAACACTAGACAAATATGGTCTTAAAACACATTTTAACACAAGGTTATCGCATTTTCAACACTCATAAGACAACTTATGTCATCGAGGACTCGTTTGACCCATTTCAAGGTTTACACACCCATCCGGGTCACCACATACCCAAATAACACCCACTTACATAACATCTAGGTGTTCTATTAGTTAACTAACCAATCTAAGACTCATAACCGCATTTAGTATCTCAAAACCCTAGGTTAGTCATCTTTGAGTCCTCATGACCCAAATTTACCCAAAAACCCCCAAAACACTAACAATTTGGGTTTTATGTTCATCACTAACCCAAACCCCAACCCTTAAACAATTAAAACAAGGAAATCAAGGTTAAGGCTTACCACCACAACCACTACGTAGCAAGAGACTAGATGAACAACTTTAGAACTTGCACTTTAACCCGAAACAAGCTTCTTCTTCCTTGATTTGAGCTCTCTCACTATACATCTTTCTCTCTCTAGAATTTAAGTGGAAAAGATGTGGTAGTTGAAAATCGAGTAAATGGTGCTCTAAAAACTGATCTAGAACCTTAAATTCGTCCACAAAGTGAAAAGACCAAACTACCCCCATTAAAATATCTAAAAGAACACAGCTGGCTCGCCAGTTTTCAGGACGGCGTCCAGTCCTTCACATTAGGATGGCGTCCCACCTGTTTGGACGGCGTCCCACACTACTGGAAAACGAGATCTTACAGCTAGCATTCAACAAGTGTTTAATACTTCGTAAACAGACGCACTCGCCAAGTGTACTTTTAGGGGGTAATATTACGTTAAGTTAGTTACCGGGTGCCCACGGATAAGCATATACTTTATCATACTGATTTGAAATACCAATTTGAAACGTTGGTTGAAGCACTGAAATCTCGTAGTCTACATTACATTACTGATTACAAACAAACTATAGCTCACCAACATTCGTGTTGACTTTTTAAGCATGTATTTCTCAGGTGCTTAGACGTTGTTGCTACCACTATTAGACTTGCTGTTATAGTCTTGGCATTAGACTTGCTGTTACAGACTCGCTGTGTTAGACTTCTTCTGCATTGTTTAGGGATGTCTCAAGCATGGAACTTTTACTTTGCATTCACAACTTATGTTACATTTGAACAATGGATTTGTAATGACCTTTATGTCACGTACTTATGTTAATACTTTCTATTCGTAGAAGCACATTACCTTTTGTAAAACATTTGACGTTGGTAAAGATGTCACCTTTTCATGAATGCAAAACTTGTTTTAAAACAGCATGTAGTATTGTACCGTGTAATGGACCTGTTGTTGATGATCAGTATACATTTATTTTGTACGGGGCATCACATTTGGTATCAGAGCATTGGTTGTAGGAAATTAGGTTGCATTAGTGCGTCTTGACCGACTCGAGTAAAATTCACTAATAGGACTAATCTAAAACTTGCTCGTTTACTTGTTTCTGTGGAACTGCTGCATGCTACTGCTTACTTTTGTTGCTACATGAACTACTACATGCTACTGCTTACTTTTGCTGCTACATGAACTGTTGCATGCTACTGCTTACTTTTACTGCTATATGATCTTGCTGTATGCTATTGTTTATTCTCACTACTGCATGCTACTACCTGCTTTTGATTGCATGTTACTTCTGTTTGATACTATTATTATTGCCATGCTATGTACTGCTGTAGACGATCTAGGCTGCTGTAGTTATTATGCCTGATTATGTGATGATCCGTCCAAATCCATTTAAATGAATACATCATTCATCGATTTCACAGTGAGGTACTGACCTCTACATGGTACATTTTGTAAACATTGCATTCTTTTAAAAAAAGACACACCATAATTGAATATTAAATTCTAAGGTTTTTGACGTTTGATGATTTCTACATATAGACAATCACTATAATTAATAGTTTACAATACTATATCCGTTGATAATGCAGTCAAAATAAGATACATGGTGATGATTTTGTGAATGTAACATTTTCTTGAATAAAGCAGGTATGACTCCATGCACATAACTTGTATCACATATAAGCAAACATCGGAAGACTTCTAGGAACCTGAGAATAAACATGCTTTCAAGTGTCAACACAAAGGTTGGTGAGTTCATAGTTTTAATGTTGCGCATAATCTGTATATAAAGGTGGATCACAAGATTTCAGTTGTTTCATCCAGAAACGTTTATCAAAATATTCTACAAGATTGAGCACCCTGGTAACTAAACTTTAATGTCTATATAATAAGTACCCCTGTTTTAACATACATGCAACCAACATGTATAATACACGCAAACCAACGTGTACTAAACTCAAATAGCATACGTCTGTTTTATAGTTCAGGCTAGGGTTTCTATACCTGGAACAGACGGGGATGTCAAGCCCTATGGATCCATATACATATACAACTATTCACGCTCACCCGTTCTTATAACTGGCAGTTACTAGTTACCCAAGCTAAGGGATTTTCGGTTCAAACTCAGTGTAGAATTTAGTATGTACTTGTATCCATTGCGTTTAAAATAAAGTGCATGTATTCTCAGACCAAAAATATAGATTGCAAAAGCAATTAAAAAGGGAGCAAATAAAACTCACGGTAGTTAAAATAGAGAAATAATAAGTTTTCAACTTATTAAGATATGGCCGACGTCCTTGGATTCACGAACCTATAACAATAATAATGTTTTATTATATGATTAAAATAATAAATCAAGTTTATAGTATACTATATGATAATTCTTAACATTCTTATGTTAGTAGTCCAAAATAGTCCGATCAACTTTAGTCAACTTTGATATTTTAAAATAGAATTAATTTTAATATCGTGCGTTATATTATTATTTGACATATAATATAAGCTATTTTGTTATATCATAACTTTTAATAATACTTATTAATTATATAACCTAAGTTTTTAATATAAATAAAAAAAATATTATTTTAACCTAATTTTAATTTTAATATTATGATGTCTTATGTTCAAACATTATTATCTAAATAAATACCTTCACATTAGTTCATTAGTTTTCCTATCTTTAAATGATAATTCCCTTTATTTTAGTGACTAATAATAATAATCTGGTCTTAAAAAAAATAACTCATTCAAATATGAATTGTTCCTCTTAGTACGTAGAACAAAACAATTTGTCGAGTATTAAATATTTTAGCAATACTTGACTATTTATGTATTTCAAGTGGGTGATATGTAAATCTATACATTATTATTTTTATTTAAAACATTGTCCATAGTTTAGGGACCAAAACCGTAACTTCATAATTAAATCAAATTATCTCATGTCTTTTGGAATCATGTGTACGTACAGAGGGTTGTAAACCCACACACACACACACACACACACACATATATATATATATATATATATATATATATATATATATATATATATATATATATATATATATATATATTTCATAAACATTTTCTTTAATTCTTTAATTTACTTGGAAAAATATACAAATATTTTATCATAAGATAGAACTGTACTACAGATTTTAGATTCAGTTTTGTTAATAAAACAAATATTTTTGGTCCCGAAACTTTTCAATATAGTCACCAGGTTTGATTAACTGTAAGTCAGTAACTCAACTGATTAACATAAATAATTAATAGATTAATATTCAAGTTAGGATAGATTTTACCTACAAGAAGGAACCGGATCCGAGTTGGCAACGTAGCTGAATTTAGTCAATAAAAGAGCTTTTCCTTTGCACTAGTTTTCTTTATTTTCCTTTCATGGTTTATTTTCTTTATTAATAGCTTGAACGAAACGAACGAAAACTTTTGAACTTTGATTGATGGAGTTTGAAAGAGTGAGCTTTGGGGTTTATTCTTTTTAGTTATTTGTTATGATTTATGGTCTATTTATATATATAAGTATGATAAAGGTTGTTAAATTATTTGACGAAATTGATGGACGTAGCCAAAATTTGTGAGCTGTAAAGTTATATCTAGATTGTAAATAATTATTTTTGGCTTGCAACTAGCCGTCCTATTTTGAAAAAGGATCACCACTATCTTTATTTTTTTTTAATGTCACATGGTTCCAATTTTCATATGTCTTATCACAATTCTTGTTTTCATATACAATCATTCAAATTGTTTAGTATTTATTTATTAAATTACAGAATATAATATAATTTTATCACTATTATATGTGCCATAAATGACGGGATTGGTTGTTCATATTTGACTATATCCCCTTATTTAAATTAGTTTGTTAATATTTGTAGAATAGATGATAAATGATTAAATCCCGGTTGTGTATACCTACTAAAGAAATCGATTGATTAATATATGATACAAATAACAAAAGTGACGAAATTTGTGGTAGTTGGAGTCTAGACAAGGAAAATTTAATGAGTGCAATTAAGTTAGAATTTGAGAGGGAATATAATTGAACAATTGTTGCCTTAATCGTATATTATTTTACATTTTTAATTCTAATAATTAAACCACATATTATTATTTCAAGTTATTATATATATATATATATATATATATATATATATATATATATATATACACACACACACACACACACACACACACACATTTATTTACAATTAAATATTCATGAATCGTCGGAAATGGTCAAAGGTTAATTGAATTCATGAAAACAGTTAAAAATTTTTGAGATTCAATTTTACAGACTTTGCTTATCGTGTCAAAAATATAAAAAGATCAAGTTTAAATTTGATCGAAAATTTCTGGGTTGTCACAGTACCTACCCGTTAAAGAAATTTCATCCCGAAATTTGATTGGGATGGTCATGGCTGACAATAAGTATGTTTTCATGACGCATACGAGCTGAAAATTAGAGGTTTATCATCATTGAGTAATATAGATAAACAATTCGATTTTGTGAAGAGTACGAGTGAAGTTATCACAAAAGAGTGAAATGAATAAATGTAGATTCGTCATATCTTTTGACATAGATAGGATTGATTTCCGGAGTTCAAGGGATTTAGAGAAAATCTTCGTAATAAGATTTGATTCTTCGATAATTAAGGAATTTAGGATCTTCTTTGATTAAATGCGATAACCTGTCACGATTGCTCTGTTTGATTTTTTGCTATAAATCCACTCCCTTCGTTTCTTTATTTCCACAGCTCATCTTCTATTCTTCCTCCCTCAACTCATACTTTAAAGTATTCGTCAATATGCTTCATCCAGTTCTGATTCTTGATATACTCCTAACTTTCATATCTATCATTCTTCTTTTTCATCTGCCGCTGGAGAAATCTATTCACTTTTACTATACTCTTGGTTTTATAGTGTTTTTAGTTCTCCCGTGTCTTTACGTTGCAATACTTATTGATATACACGATTTGTAATTTATGTGTTGTCGTCGGGCTTTATATCTTTCCTTATTTTTCAGAGTTCTTGCTTCTGTCTTTCTATAATCATCGACATCCACAGTTAATGCTCTTTCCTTTCTGCTGTGATTTATACTCCCATTTCTATTTCGGAGCTTCATGCTCTGTTTTCTCTTATATTCATTAAGCACCGCATGTAATGGTCTAGAATTTGCAGATATGAATTTCGGAATGAACATAGTTAATGTTCTAAGAAGGAAATTGTAATGGCACGATTTTGATTTGTCAAATTACCAGAATACCTCGAAAAAGGCCGAATCATCAAGAAAAATATTTTCTTGATATGTTTAGAGTTTAAGTAGAATACAAGAGTCGTGTAACATGGCACATGCTGACGTTATGATCTGTGAATCATCACGTTCCATTTAGAAACTCAGCATGACTTACTGTAATATAATCACATTGATCAAGTGTCATTATATTATACTAACACATGCTTCAGTTCCCAACACTACTTCAAAAACGTTCATATTTTAAACTCGAAGGTTTCAGAATTTAGAAACTAAAATAGTTTCTTTTATGATGTAACACAGATAGCGCGAAGAGGTAAATGATTTCGGATAATAATAGTTATGAAGATATCTTCAGAAACATCGAAGATATTTATAATGAAAGATATGATGATATCTTAGAATATCTAAGATCAGAGGATGATGCAGAATATTATCCGCAAGAGTTGAGAGTAAGGAGCAAAGTATTTTCTAAAGACTTTAGCAGACATTGAATCATTTAGATTCTTTGAAGGCGGGTTTATTCTTTGTGATTTGTCCACAGCCTCCTTCGTGATTTGCTCAATCCATTTTCCAGTTCCGAATCTTCTATTTTTCCGAGCTTTTCCAACACATTATTTTTTTTATCATCAAACTTTTGACAGGACCGAGTGTCTATAGTTTCTGCTGCTTCATTCAGCTTTTTCAAAATTCGGGGAACTAGTTCGCAGTTTAGGGTGTTTTTCAGAAACTTCACATTCGAAGTATGTAAGCCTTGGAGATAGACGTTATATGTATATATATAACTATTGGCGTGAAATTGCTGCGAAATTCAAGAATAATGATTCAAGCTTTTTGGTATGACAACTACTATTAAAAGATGCAGATGAGTACATGATAGGGTTTCAATGAATAAGTATGAGTGATTTTTTGGAGGGGCTTAAATATCAATGAAGTTGTTGGTAAGTTTACTGCTAATGTGGCTAGATATAAAAGGTTCCCCGGTAACAATGATGAAAGGGTAATCGTTATAATAAGGCTTATTCGAATGAACAATTGAAGTTGATTTGATGGAGCTGTGACAAAACTGTCTATTTTGAAAAGGAATTAAAAAGTTTATTTTTGCTAATAAATGCCAAAGGGTCTGATACGGCTACGTGTTAAACTATGACTTTGGTTTCGAGAGTTTTTCAGGTGTATAACTGTGGGTAACATATGGTTGGATCATCATCTCGATTGTTCATTATTTGAAGTGTCTTTAGGAATTTCGAAGGGTTTGAACACAAATTGTAATTGTTAATATACATTTGATGTTCTAGGATTTTGAATGATACAAATATTGTTCTGGGTTCTATGAATAGAAATGATGTTCTAGCACAGTTTTGAAGTTAAAGTATAGCTTTGAAAGATGTAGGAATCTAGGAGTGATAATACTGATTATATCTCGAATTGAATTCTAAGATTTCAAAATCAGAATATGTAATTAGATTTGAATGGGTATGGTTATTTTAATTTCTATTAAAAGAGTGTATATTATTGTGAAAGTAGGGAGTATAGTGGATGATTTACTGAATCAGAATCTAAGAATGTAATATATTAATTGTGAATTTACATATCTCTCGGGTATTACCTACTCGTTAAAAGTTTCACAAGTAATATTTTGTACTAGAGAATTTTATTACCGTCTTTATGAAAATATTTGTATACTTTCTTCAGATTTAATACAGATTTAATGAGTTAATATTAAATTGAACTCATTTGATTTTTCAGCAGAAACTAGAAATGAGTAATCTCTAATACTTTAGAATTTTCGTAATCTTCGTGGATTATCTCTTCAATGTAAATGAAGTGATGAATCAATACTTCATTATTGATGTTTACTTGGTGAATGATGTTGGTGCCCGTGGAATTCTTGTGAACTTCGTAAGATATGAATGATGTTGTTTAGAAAGTTTCGAGTACATCGAAGATGAAAGTGTAAAATCAAACATGTAATTGATTAATACACTTGATTTATTATGAATTGGAATTTATTGAGTTTGAAATAGAGATTGTAGTTAACAGTCATTAACAAAGGATGTACATCATTGCATATTAGTAATATGAATTAACCGAGTAGTATCTACCCTTCTTCAATTCGTATATAATAGCTTAGTACGAAAAGATTTATTTTGATCTCAAAATTCATATATATATATATATATATATATATATATATATATATATATATATATATATATATATATATATATATATATATATATACATATATATATATACATATATACATATATATAAAGTATACATATGATTTCTTCAGAGGAAATAAGTTAATACTTCATAACTCGTTGATATAATGTATGTGTTGTTGATTAGTGATTGTAACATCCTCGATCGGGCCTAGCTGTAAGGTTACTAAAGTGCCCTTAAGTTGATGTTGTGTTATTATATGTTTTTATTTTTATTTAATATTTACTATTAAATAATGTTGTGGTTAGGATCAGTTTGTGACAAGGGTCACAGAACATGTTTGTTTATTTAATTTGGACTTCATTTGGGTTGCCAAATGTCATACGAAAGATATCAGATAACTAATAAATACCCGTGTGATGCACAGTGTGGGAATTAAACCCAATTAAATAACTATAGTGCTGCTTCTCTCCTCACTTTACAGACTTTTCCGAAAACACACACTAAACACCTCGTCCTTCACCTACACCAAACCCTAATCCTTAATTCTTATTTTAGAGCTCAAATCGTTCATATCTTTGTGTTCTCTACGATTTACTGATTCTTTTAAGGTAAGGTTTGTATCATTTCGTGATTTAATCTTTGAGAAATTAAGAATTTTGTGTTAGTTTTCATAAAAGTGTATTTTAGGTCAAAATGGGTCAATTTAGTGTTGTTTGTGTCAAAACCTTGTGGGTTTATGTTTTAAAATGATCAGTGTATCAGATTTGGTAAGTTTTGAGGTTAAAAACGAGCTCTAGGTCGAGAATTGGTGAGTTTGGTGAGAAACTCGTCACTTTGCAGCTGCTGCAATAGATGAACTACCCTCGACCGATGGTCGTTGACCCTCAACCGATGGTATCTGATGATCGGCCGATGGACTAGACCCTCGATCGATGGTGTGAGTCCTTCGACCAACTGTTGAAATTTTAACGATCGACCGATAGTGTAGTCCCTCGACCGATGGGGTAGTGACGATCGGCCGATAGTCTCTGATGATTGACCGAGTGTCTTTGGCAGTGAAATATTTTACCAAGTGTTGATTTTTAGCCGTTATGCTGCCCGTTTGTATTTTGATGTCCAGGATGCAAATTTTGAATTTTGAAAGTGCATAAGTGTTAAGCAAAAATTTTTAGCGGACACTTTTTCTGACAAAAATTTATGTATTGTGTTATTTGATGATAATGGACAGTAACTAACTTGATTTGCCTTATGCTCAGGTGATAAAGATAAGGAAGCCGCTCAGTAGTAGATTATCTGAGCTGGTTGCTGGTAATTGGTGAGGGGGACTAACTGGAGAATATAGTATATAGAAGCATGTTATATTATGATTGCCATGCTTGTTAGATATACCTATTGTTGTGGTTAGTTAGTTGTTATGTTAACTGCATGTTAGTTGACGCTTGTCTGCTGGAGCCCAGTGCGTCCCTATTGTGTGGTAGCCTCGGTAGGAGAGATCAACCTGCGGGCTGGGTTCCTCTGTGGTAGCCTAGACAGCCGTGGTGTATATATATGTGAATGATGCGTTTGTCGCGTGTGGATTATGTATATACATACGGTGGTGGAGGAACTTCTGGTAAGCCCCAGTCTGATCAGCTGGTGGTTAATGGTTTGGCCGAGCCGCCAGAGTCTCTGTAGATGGCACTTGGGTGATGTTTGTATGTTAGACTATGTGACATGATTAGTATAACACTTATGTATGCTATGGCCTGTAGTTAATCGTGAGCTTCATGCTAATTCCCCTCCATCTCCTTCCTGCAGGTTATTAGCTTTTGTAGATATCGTGTTTTGGGGAGCAGAAGGACATGGTGATGTTATGTTTGACAATGAAGAAACTCTGATGTTGTCTTGCTTTGTTTGAACAATAATCTTTTGTAAACTTGTATTTTGTAATGACACATGACACTGGTTGTATTAACATAGTTAATGTTATTTTGTAATAAAATAATAAATGCTTCCGCCACGTTTAAAAAAAAAAATTAGCGATGTCACAGTGATGATGTTTGCGGTGATGATGAATCTGGTGAAGCTTGTGTTGTTGTAGGTGCTGCAGATGCTGACGATATTGACGACACTGACGGTGCTGGTGATGCTGACGGTACTGTTGATGCTGCTGGTAAAACAAGTATAGCTTGTAAATCACGCACCATTCTTGTCAGGGTTTCAGCTCTTCCTTCTATCATTTTATTTCGCTCATCTGATTTATGGTTAAGGCTAGAACGTATAATCTCTAAGACTTTGGAGATTACATAATTGCCGCGGAAAGTTTCACCAATGAATTAATACTTCATCGGTTATTGTTGTTGGTACTCCTTGTTATCTACGGTGCGTATGACGTTGATGTTTGAGGTACAGATTGTGATGTTGAGGTGTGAGATGCGGATGTTGTTGTTGGTGGTGGTAATGGTACTGTTGGTGTTGATGATGGTGGTACTGTTGATGCCGGTGATACTGCTGGTGCTTGTAACCTTTGCACCATATTCTCTAAAGCCATTACCCGAGCGCGAAGCTCGTTGACTTCTTCTATTACACCGGGGTGATTGTCAGTTCGGACGAATGGATGAATAAGATCTAGAATTTGAGATAGTATATAATCATGACGAGATACTCTGGAAATGAGAGAGAAAATGGTGTCTCGAACAAGTTCGCCGGTGAGTGCTTCAAGTTCATCACCAAGAGGGCAATGTGGTGGATGGAAGGGATCACCTTCTTCTTATCTCCAATGATTAAGTAGACTACGAACCCATCCCCAATTCATCCAGAATAGATGATGGCTAATTGGTTGATCCATTCCGGTCACGCTGCTTTCAGAGCTCGAGTGAAACTCCATATCGGAATAGTTGTCTGAATTTAAGGAATTTGAACTAGATACGTGATTCATCTTGTATAATCAGGGAATTGATTTTTGATATGAAATAGATTATAGAATTTAGATTGGTACTCTTCAATACATAATTTACATATGTATATATAATACCAAAATTCCATAAATCACGGAGGAATTTTCGGAAGATGTCAAGCAAAGTTTACAGTAATAAATATGCTAAGATATGAATTCGTCTGTACACCATGTATGCAATAAATGCAGGAAAATGTGTCTATACTTAAGAATGATAAGCAAGTAATTTCCGAAAAGAAATGATAAGTAAAACTCGATAAAAACAGATACGGTCATAGTCCAGACTCACTAATGCATCCTAACAATTCTCAGTTAAACACACTAATGCAAATTCTGGTTCCATATAACCTCAAGCTCTGATACCAACTGTGATGATTCGTCCAAATCTATTTAAACGAATACATCATTCATCGATTTCACAGTGAGGTACTGACCTCTACATGGTACATTTTGTAAACATTGCATTCTTTTAAAAAAGACACACCATAATTGAATATTAAATTCTAAGGTTTTTGACGTTTGATGATTTCTACATATAGACAATCACCGTAATTAATAGTTTACAATACTATATCCGTTGATAATGCAGTCAAAATAAGATACATGGTGATGATTTTGTGAATGCAACGTTTTCTCGAATAAAGCAGGTATGACTCCATGCACATAACTTGTATCACATATAAGCAAACAGCAGAAGACTTCTAGGAACCTGAGAATAAACATGCTTTCAAGTGTCAACACAAAGGTTGGTGAGTTCATAGTTTTAATGTTGCGCATAATCTGTATATAAAGGTGGTTCACAAGATTTCAGTTGTTTCATCCACAAACGTTTATCAAAATATTCTACAAGATTGAGCTCCCTGGTAACTAAACTTTAACGTCTATATAATAAGTACCCCTGTTTTAACATACATGCAACCAACATGTACAATACACGCAAACCAACGTGTACTAAACTCAAATAGCATACGTCTGTTTTATAGTTCAGGCTAGGGTTTCTATACCTGGAACAGACGGGGATGTCAAGCCCTATGGATCCATATACAACTATTCGCGCCCACCATTTCTTATAACTGGCAGTTACTAGTTACCAAAGCTAAGGGATTTTCGGTTCAAACTCAGTGTAGAATTTAGTATGTACTTGTATCCATTGCGTTTAAAATAAAGTGCATGTATTCTCAGCCCAAAAATATAGATTTCAAAAGCAATTAAAAAGGGAGCAAATGAAACTCACGGTAGTTAAAATAGAGAAATATTAAGTTTTCAACTTATTAAGATATGGCCGACGTCCTTGGATTCACGAACCTATAACAATAATAATGTTTTATTATATGATCAAAATAATAAATCAAGTTTATAGTATACTATATGATAATTCTTAACATTCTTATGTTAGTAGTCCTTTGTTGGTAGTCCAAAATAGTCCGATCAACTTTAGTCAACTTTGATATTTTAAAATAGAATTAATTTTAATATCGTGCGTTATATAACCTAAGTTTTTAATATAAATAAAAAAATATTATTTTAACCTAATTTTAATTTTAATATTATGATGTCTTATGTTCAAACATTATTATCTAAATTAATAGC